>NC_135321.1:42208436-42899936 GCF_048772815.1 Callospermophilus lateralis | reverse complement strand
CTCCAATAACTTAGGCCACTGTAACTGGCCTATAGTCAGTACTGTAATAAGATGAAAATATATGATTTTGAATATCATCTGTAAAAGCCAAAGAAAAGACTGGCGCTTTGGGATCAGTTGGCCAGGCCGGTGGGAAGACCCTTTGGCCTTACCTGTATCATGACCCCTACATTGAGATGCCCAGGTCTGGAGCATGCACCTTCCTGTGCGAGAGGGAGGAATCTAGACCAATTGGCAGGGAAGGTCCTTGTGTCAGTCTCCAACCCTGCCAGGACTCCTAAGCCAACGCTGTAGGGAGGGGTTGTGTGGCGACAGTGAGCTCTGGCTGATGATCCATGTGTGTTTCAAGTGTGCCAGACGCTGCACTAACATAAGTGATTGGAGTCCTCACTCCAGCTCTACCAGTGGTTAGAGTCACAACTTGCTCACTGGAAATTGCTACAGCTGAGATTAAAATCCAGGCTTGTCTGGCTCTAAGACCATCAGTTTCTCACTATATGACACACACTGGCCTCTCAGCATCACCCCATCTATAAGTGTATGAGTCTTTCCTTGCTGTTAGATCCAGGTGCATGCCATCCTTCACCCTGAGCTACCCTGAGATGGCCAACTGTGCCTGAGTCAAGTCTAGTTAGTGTGAAGAGTAGCTATTGCCCAACTTTTAGTTGCTTCTCTTCTCCAAGTTAAATTATATGATTTTGGGTACCAAGAATGGAAGATCTCCTGTGCTCTGCTGGGTTCTTGCTCCTGAAAACTCTGGTGTCAGCTAGCCCTGCCTATTTGTCGGGTCTTTCCTCATATAGCATAAACCTCACAGAGGTGCCAGCCTGGGAACAAAGCTTCTTATCTTCGTGGCATCTTGATCTCCTTTTGTGCTTCCAAATTAGCTCTAGAAACATGCATACCCAGATATGGTGGTTATGGAGTGAGGTGTCTTCACTCCATCCATGTTGGCCTTTTCAAGAAAATTCATTCTGCATCTGGACATTTCAGTGGCTGCCAATCTGGGAGAACATATGATAACATGTGGGCACTTGAAAGCTGTATGCCTGGACCTGGAGATGAAAGGAGGCAAGATGATGGCACCTTTCAACCCCTGGTAAACTTCTGGGGACCAGAGGACCTTTTTATCTCCAAGACACTAACACTATGATGCCGTCTCCATGGCAATTTATACATTGAGGCAAAACATCTATTTCCCACCACAAGTAAGAAGACACTTGAGTACTCAGTGGCAGCATCTTCTCATTCCCCGTTCATATCAGCAGGCCTGTCTTCTTTGGAAACCTAGTTAACAAACTCATAGCTAACAAACTCCAGGTTCTATATTCTAGGTAGTAACTTAGGTGGATGTCTGGAGAGATGGAAGCAAAATGTCTCCACACACTGCACTTTGGTTAGTTTCTCTGGGGCTTTATTACTCTTTGGGTGGTAGCTGCCAAGGACCCTGGTTTCATTCTCCTCCACTAATCAAGCCCTCCTACCTTCAGCGGGGGACTTATCTCTTTAGTATCTTCTTCAAGGTATTTTCAGCTGCCTACCCTGCATTTTTCCAAAATGAAGAGGACAACTTTTGGAATCCCCAGGTGCACAGACCAATTTGTAAAAGAAGCCCTGCGCGCCAAGGCTGGCGGTGAGACATGCATTCACCCCTCTACCAACCCAACAACTTGTGAAATGGGACAGAGAGAGCTCTGAAGATCAGACTCGGTTGATTTTTACTTGCAGCCATCCATTGATTCTGAGTCAGAACTTTTTCTCTCAAATCAATTTCACTGGGTTCAGATACCTGGTTGAATAACTTGGAGTTGTTGAACCAACCTCTCATTTAAAGATAGAGATAATGATACCTACCTAGTAAGGTTGTGGAAAAAAAAAAAAGAAATACACATCTAATGCTTGATATGTAGTGTCTACTTATTAAATGCAGCTTTTTGCCACAAATTATTTATTCCTTGAAAGAGTATCCCCTTTCTATAGTAACCTTGGGGGCTTTGAGATGATCCTTGGCTGAGCCTACTCAGTCCTGTTCTCTATTCAGACACCAAACTCTATTCCTCCCACCTCAAATGTTCATTACCACTATGGATATTTTACTTAGACATATTTCCTTCCCATGCCCAGACTATTGTTGCAGCTGGAAGAATGAATGAAGCAACATAGTCATTGGAGGAGTTTTTATTGAGCACCTAGCATGGGCACTGTTTTTCTGGTGTCGAGGCTGGAGGGTGAATGGCGCTGACATGGCCCATGTTCTTGCTGTGCTGATGTTTATGTGGGTGAAGATGGATCATAAAGGGGTAAATGAGTGAACAAGGAAAAGGTAGATGGTATGAAGTAGTAAAGCAGAGTGATGATCGAGTGTGTCAGGGGGAGAGTGGGGAAAGCTGCCCTTAATAGATGTCCAGGGAAGATGTCTGTGGAGGAGCCAGGGGAGCTGAGAGATAAAAGACAAGAAAGAATGGATGAAGTATGTCAGGCATGGGCAGTGCATGCCTGTGGGCTCTCCATGGGAATGGGCCTGGCTAGGAGGAAGGGCAGAGGGCAGCTCAGTGTGGTCGTCACACGAGTGAGATCCACCCAGTGAGATGAGACGGAATCCAAGAGGAGGGCAGGACCAATGTAGCAGATCATGGTAAGGACTTTGGATTTTCCCCAAGATATGATATAAGCCGATGGACGTTTTACATGGGGATCACGTGATTCAATTTACATTTTATAAAGCTCACTTGGCTGGTCAAGTGGAAAATGGACTGGCGATGGAAAGAGTGGAGGAAGTCAGAGTTGCTGGAAGAGGGATTGGTGATGGGTACCAATGGGGATGGAGAGAAAGGGAAAATATAGGCTACTGTGCTGGGAAAAACTTCACATTCATTTACCTGAGATCTTTTTCCAGGCTACCATGTTATATTTCTTTCTGACTCTGAATACGTGATTTTCAAAGCCCTCGTGACTCTTCCCTGACCACTGTACTCTTCATTGATTCCTCCAAAATCTCTCATTATCTCTGTGGCATAATTACTAATAACACACTCTCTGCTATTCTGTGCAGTGTGTCAGGTGGTGTGTTGGACTTGTCTGTCAAGACAGAAAGCTCCTTTAGAGCTATGCTGGTACTTTCCCCCATACCTTCCGTAGTACATCCATGGCTCGACACACAGGGCTTGTGCTGAAATTACTTATTGATTGATGGACAGCATACATCACTAGCATTTGTCTCTTCGGTATTTCTCTTGTATGAAGAAGGGTGAATATCTGTCAATATTCATTGCATCATTGAACCAATATGCAATGTATTAATCATGACTGAGATAAGCAGATGAGGCTTTATTGTCATCTCTTTCTATTTTGCTGGGGTAATTTCACTTGCTTTGGAGTTTATGAGGCCATAAGTGGCTCCCATCTGTTGATGAACATATTTCTAAGAGTCATTTAGTCTCAAGTATGGAATACTTGAGGGGAAGTTAAATTGTAACTTTTATATTAAGTGTCATCTAAGTAACAGGATCGAAATTGGAAGCATGTGTTCAGTTTGGGTCTTTCATTTTCAAAACTTTAGGTCAGGCAAATAATTAATTTCATTTGTTTACAAAGTAGATTATGCCTAATAAAAACTGTTTTGTTTATGGTCACATTTTAGTTAATCCATTGCCTTAGAAAATGGGAGAAATCTGATTGGCCAATCATTCAACATAGTAAATTACATTATTTCACATCCACAGAACATAGTCCTAATTGAATTATTCAGTAATCATCTGATGAGAATATTCCCTTTTAATACATTTTGAGCAAGACACAATAGTGACGAAACAGTGAAGAATCTTGTTTATTGCATCTTTGTTTGATGATTGACCACAGAATGTAACAGAGCACTTCTGTGGATAATGACTTTTTCCACATTAAGACATGGTAGCTTTCATTGGGTAATTCCTGATACTCTGAATTTTCACTTTTTGTCTGTGTTTCTTGTCCTTCCCAGAAATCTGCTTTCTGATAAGTACTACTTTGCAAAATAAAGGTTAAATAGAATCGGTCTCACTTTACACATAATAAAAGGGACAATTGTGGTCACTTTCTCTTCCTGGCTAGAGGTAGAAAACTCTTGGGCATTTCTTTTTACTCTTGACATTCTCATTCGTGCCAAGGAACATTTCCTCAGTAAAATACAGAGACAATACCTACAAACATGTGGGCAGTTTGTGGAAGGGATCGCCCGGAGGGCTCCAGACCACATGAATAATGGAAAATTTCCAGAACTGGCCTGATATTAATGATCACTACTTCTTAAAACAACTTTTTTTATCTCAACTAATGACCTTACATAGGAAAGATGGTGGAATGAGACGGACATCATTACCCTAGGTCCATCATTACCCTAGGTTACACGAATGGTGTGACCCTACTTCTTGTACAACCAGAGAAGTGAAAAATTGTGCTCTATTTGTGTACAATGAATGGAAGAACATTCTGCTGTTGTGTATAACTGATTAGAACAAATTAAAAATAAAAAAGAAAGAAAGAAAGCAACTTTTTTTTTTCCCCAAGTCATGACAACTCAAGACTCTCTTCCACACAATTCCAAAAGAGATCAGGTTTTCACTTGATGGAAGTGAGAAGGCCTCATTCAGTTCCTTATCACAAGAAGAAAGAAAAACATGGGTAAAATAGTTCAAAGGAAGAAACAACACAATGTTTTAGAATATAAACCCAAACATGAAAACACACTGGCTCTGTGGCTCATTCGAACATAGCTCTGACTCAAGAAGTGAGTGGCTTTGATGTGGAGATGGTGGTTGAGTTAGGAAATGCTGAAGGACCTCTCTGTTCATGGTGTTCTGGGCAGGAAGACTCGGCTACTGAGGTTTGTTGCTGTGAATTAATAGAATAACCCTTAATGATGGCACTGATTATCTTGCTAATAAATTTACTAAGTGCAAAAATTTTAGTTACATCAGCTTATCTTCAGGGACCGATACTAGCAAGTTAACAAGGATCAGAATAATGCAAACAACAGGAGGAAAAAGAAAAGAACCATTGACCAGAAGATTGTTCATGGGCTAGATTCCTCTGGTCTTCTGTATAATAGTGTCGTAAGTGTTGTGAGTCATTTTTATTAGATGGAAAATTAACCATTTTTTTATTGTTTTAAATAAGCGCTACATTTTTAGTATAGCATTTCAGTACCCCATATTTTCTCACATAAGTACATATACAATGACACTATCACTGCTAACAATAGAGAACTTCTAGGAGATTTTTCAGAAGTAAGATGATTTTCTGGAATATATATAAAAAAAGAGAATCTTTTATCGTAGATGAGGATAAAAGGTTTCTGCTTCAATTCTTACTTTACATCCATGATATTTTGTTTGGGCTTCACTGAGAAAAATTGCCAGTGGGCAACAGATTATCCCAATGTGTATTTTCCCCCTAGTTTTTAATCTCTTTTCAGGTGACAAATAGTTTTCTCTTAGACCAGATTCACTTGATTTTTTTTTTTTTTTTTTTACTTATTTAATTAAAAAGTAATTTAATGCTCAACAGGGACCCCGGAGGGAGTATACTCATCTTGATTGCTAAAAAAAAAAAAAAAGAAAAAAAAAGCCACTTTGAAAAAAAGACATACTACAGCTTAAGTATCTATATTCCAAGGAGTCATAGCCAACTGCTTCAGTATGGGTGTCAAAATTGGGGTACTGATGAGGGTAGTATTAAGTTGGCTGGTTTAGTTAATAGAACAATTTGTAGAGAAAGTATTTGTTTAGCAGAATGGTGAAGAGAAAGGGTTTCAGAATGAGATACATCTGGGTTCATATTTGAGCTCTGCACTCACCATCTATGCACCCATAAGTAAAGGTATGGAAAGCAATAGAAATGGGTTGCCCAATTCTACTCTGGTGTCACCATTTACCACGTGCATGACCTTGGGTAGTCTGTGAAATCTCACTAATCTCAAATCCCTTGATTGGTACCTGACTCACAGGACTACTGCTCTGAGCTTTAAATGAGAGAATTTTATGTAAAATTTAGCATAAAATTTAGTGTCTATGCACAGAAAGTTCATAAAAAATTTAATAACAATGCTCTCTATTACTATTAATTTAGTGCTAAGCATGGTAGGACCTGGAGAATTACTAAACCTGACTTCAAGCCTGAGTTTCTATTTGTAGAAAATGGAGATTAAACTACTAATCCTCATAGGGTTGTTGTGACAACTAAATGGGATATAGATAATGGAATGACCAGAACAACCATTGGTTGCAATTATTCAAATTCATTCTGAGCACCTGAATGAAAACCATTGGCATATTTGATTGCCAATAGTTCTTGCAGTGTTCATTCCAACCACTCTTTCCTACTTGTTGTTCATGCTTTAAAACACCTGGGGGGGCAGCTACTCACCTTCCCTTTGTCTTGTCAATCTATATAACATTGCACAGATGCCCTTACACAATATGTTAATTTTCTTGGCTTCCAATTAAAGGGGGGATTCTTTGGTATTTACACCTATGCATTTTCTATGTTTGGAGCCATCTAACATTTAATAAAGACCAGCTTTTATAAATTCTTCTTTGCTAACCACCATTCATGCCACTACATTTTGATCCATTCAATTTCACCTTCAAACACTTTTTTTTAAAGACTCACAAATTGCATAGATTTTAAAAAGCACAGCTTCTAATTCTAGATGATAATCTGAACAGGAAATCAGGGGAATGGGATCTTCACTTGTTCCATTCGTGCTGAACTTGCAAAGAGAAACTATCTTTTAAGTCAAAATCCTCTCCTAGAGTGCATGGCCATTTTGGTGAGAATAGTGCAGGGTAATGCAATCCTGCTTTAAATTTAGAAGTTCTAAAGTTCATGCTGCACTGAAAAGGCAGTAGTGAATGCCCCTGGCATGCTCACATTCAAGAAGGAAATCGGGTACCCAAGTCTAAGCAAACTGCTTAACATGCTGCAGGCAATATGGATTGTGGACGGAAAAGTCAAATGAAAATGTGGGTCTTCCAAGCCTTTGATTCTTGTTTTTGGCTTAGATTACTCACTTGGGAAACGAAAAGAACAATACCTGGTTCCTGCCTTAAAGAACACAGCAGGTTTAAACACGGCAATGTACAGGGAGCAGACTGCCCAAATTTAGTGGTCCCTCTGGTTACTAGGGTATTAATTTGGTAAGCAGAAGATTTTACATTTGATCAGCAATTGGTTGGGTCCCTATGACATGCCAGGCCTAGCAGTGGATACGGAGATGAACCAAATGAGATTTCTTCCTGTTAGAGTGATAACTCTCTAATTACCAAAATCATATTGGGGTATAAATAATTGGAATACAGAGTAGAAAATAAAAAAGTCTACAACAAAGGGGAGTCAAAATAAAAAGGCACCTCAGGAGATGGAGAGATTATTCTTAGCTGTGTGACAGAGAATACTCCATGGAAGAGGTGATACTCGAATTAGATCTCTTATGAACAAATTCTGTGCATGCAGAAAAGAGGTCTGGTGTGTTGGTGGGATGGCTTAATAAATGGCACAATAGTTTTCCTGAAAGAATAGGATGGGAAATATTCTAGGAAGTTGTGTGTGGGGGGGTGCTGTTCTAAAGAAGTACCAAGATCCAATGACCTTGGACTTCTTCTCAAAAGTTAGAAATCTATCCTATAGCCTACAGGTGAGAGGTTCTTCAGGATTGTGTTTTCATTAGAATCACATAATGAATTTTTGAAATTGCAGATATCTGAGTAGGATTGTCTCCAACATTTGTGAGACCTAGAGCAAAAGAGGAAATCGAGGCCTATATTCTGTATGTCTAAATATTTCAGTTTTCAAGGAAACTCCACCAAGACCTAGTCTGGGGCTGGGGGACTCAAGGAGCCCCAATCTCCCTGAAGTTCAATCTGCTACGGGAGGCCTGAGTGGGCCCATGGAACTTGGGCAGAGGGTAGGGTGGAAGATTGGCTCAGGTTGGAGACATCTGGGCCATGATTGCACACACTCCATTAAGGATAGGGAATATTATTTCTGTCAAGGTCATTAGGTCACCAGCTCAGCAGGCCTTCCTGGACTCCAGAGCACCAGGAGGTTCCAAGCACCATGCCAAACCATTCTCACACCCTAAATGCAGAGGAGAGTATGGGGGAGCATAGTGTGCCTCTTGTCCTCCAGCCTCGGGGGATGTGGGGCAGATACTGAAAAACTAAAGCAGCCTCTTTCTTGGTTTCCCAAGGCAGGCTGTGATTTTGATTCCCCAGCCTGACCACAGCCCAACTCAGTTTCAATGTTCTTCTCTCTGATTCCATGTGTGCTCCACAGGTTTTCAAACTTAAAACATGAGGCTGAGAAAGAAATAAAAGTTATTTTTGCTTTTTCTGTGTTTGTGATGCTTGGGGCTTTATAAAGCATATAGGACCCGCACCCTGGTCTGGTCTACTATATTTGTGCTACATTTGAACTTAACTCTAGCTCCAACTTCTCAAAATTTCTTGGGGACTTTGGTTCTGGATCAGTGCTAACAAGCTTACACAGTGATTATGATGCACAGCCAGGGTGAATAATCAGTGCTAACAATAGGGGAGGATTTTCTGTGCTCAACAGTCTGAGGGGGAGGTGGAATTGAGGTGACTAAGATTTCCAGCTCATTATGGGTTCAACTGTTTCTCCCCCAAAAGATATGTTGCAGTCCTGACACCCCGTCCCTGGGAGTTTGGTCATATTTGGAAGTGGTATCTCTGCAGTCATAATCAAGTTCTGATGAGTTCGTTCTGGCTGCATCCTTACAAAAGGGGAGTCACACAGGGAGGACAGAGGCAGAGACTGGAGCACTACAGCCACAGGCAGAGGAGCTCCAAGGATTGCTGGAGCTGGCAATCCTGGGAATCTAGGAAGTGGGAGGGAAGAAGTTCCTTTCAGAGGGAGAAGGCACCTTGATTTCAGACTTGCAGTCTCCAGAACTATTAAGGCCACACGTATCTGTGTTTTGGACCACTCAGTTTGTGGTCCTGTGCCATGGTGATGCTAGGAAACTCAAAGGTAGATTTCAAGACACACTGACAGACTGGCCCTTCTGAGCTGGGTGATTAGAGCCAGCTATCTTCAACTTGGAATATTCTCCACATCATGCACATCTCCCCACAGGAAAAGGAGCCTCCTATCCAGTGTCCCTCTCCGTCACCTGGCTTCACAAACACGAGGTATTAATTCAGTATGGGCTCCAATATCTACTATATAAAGAAACATAAACAGAAGGTATTAATTTACTAGACATTTCCATTGTCTACCATAGAATAAGGCATTTTTTTCCAAAAGTTAAATGAAAGGTTTTTACATTTTAGTTTTCCTATTCTCATGATGATGACCATATTTTAATTTGGTTTTTGAAATTATTTTGGGGTAGCATTTTTAAGGTATTCTCTTTAATCTACCGTGGTGAAAATTATGCAGCAAAAACCTATAGGAGATTTCATCTCCACGAGTAACATTTTCCAGACAGGAAATGATTGCAGCGTTGAATTGCCAAAGAGACAGCTTTAAAAAAAAAAAAATGGGTCATGCATTCATCCCTTTCTGGGACCTAAGCTGCCAAGCAGTTCGCTGCTCATTTTTGTCCTCTTCTCGTAAACAAGCTACATTAACAAGTTACTTTAAAAATGCATACTAATTTCCCCAGTGAATTACACAGAAAAGAATCCAAGGCTCCCTCCAGAGGACTCAAATGGTTGTTTGTTCTCTGAGTTCAGGTGTGGCAAATAAGCTGGGAGCTAAAAATGTACATTGGCTATTGGCCAACAGGCTGGAGCTTCCCTCCTCCCCAGCCCTGATTTCTCACATTGGTACACAACTCATAGCCTGCCTGGTGGAAACAAAGAAAAAAGAAGAAGAAAAAAAAAAGACTCGATTTTCAATTTCAATTTAATTACTCAATCTATAGTGCCTAGTGGGAAGGATTTAGGGGCAAGATTAATGCTCAACAGTACTCCGTTTTGCATTTGTCTGATAAAGAATACTGTATTGATTATCCAAAGTGAGTTTTCAAAATGTTTTCCAAGAGCCAAATTCCTTTGGTGGCAGAGTGGTTTGAAAAAGGGGGTGACTCTGGTTTTTGACTCTTTGCCAGGATTGAGATCAATTAGAGGTGTAAGTCGGGCTTTGAATTGTACTGCCAGTGTGTTCTTGAGAGTGGAGAATACATCCCTAATTGGAAGAAAAATGAATAGAAATTCCATGGTAGGATTAGAAATATAAGCTGGTAGACAATGAAGGCACGATACAACTATCTGTTCTGAGAATGACTGTATGAAATAGAAAGATCGCCTTCTCTTAGTTACAGTTCAAAGAATGTCAGTCTCTTTAGCAGCCATCTTGATTGTATCTGGCATCAAATCCATGTTTAAGATTATATGACCAAATATTCTGTTTTGGTGTCTGCATATTCTATTCGTTTAGCCAAATGTACAAAGTAGGTAAATGCAGGAAATGACAATTTGCCTGTAAGAAGTGAATTTAATGTATGTTTTAACCAACTGCTTTTAACTTAATAAATTAACGAGAAAACATCTCTTTATAAGGAAAGTATTCTCTATGTGACTTAAATGAAAAGGGCGGCAATAAATTTTACGGGTTAACTATTGCTCAGGCTTATGAAACTGTTTGGGTACATACAAATAACTGCAAATACGATGATAAAGAGATTAAGTTCAAAGGCAAATAAACGATTTGAAAAGGCCAACCGACTTTATTATACAATGACAACATTCTCAGGTATTAAGTTGGCTGCAAAACCAACATTTATGCTTTTTTTTCTTTTTTTGTACCAGAGATTGAACTCAGGGGTGCTTAACCACTGAGCCACATCCCCAGCCCTTGTTAATATTTTAATTAGAGAAAGAGTATCTCTAAGTTGCTTAGGGCCTGGCTAGGTTGCTGAGGCTAGCTTTGAACTTGGGATCCTCTTGCCTCAGCCTCCAGAGCCCCTGGGATTACAGGCATGTGCTATGCTATGGCTCCCAGCAACGCTGATACTTCTGTTTAAAAGCAAAAAAACACCTAAAGTGTTCAATTTTGTCTACTGCATCTGCAGTAACAGTATATTAGTGAAATGAGCTCTCTATGTTCAAAGTTGGGTGAGATTAGGTTAAAGCTAGAACTCTGGGTAGATTGACAATGGGAACTAGAATTGGAGCTTTCTTTGCAGTACATTAGGTAACTTTGAAAAGTACACCCTTGACTGGCATCAATGTAGATTGACCACTTTTCTCCTTGGCAAGGGTGAGTTATAATTCATGCCAGAGAAGGAAAAATAAATAAGACAAGGAGATTTGTATCTGTGAGTGAAATCTGAGCACATTTTGCTACAGGCCAATGTCTGCATGCTCTGAGTCTAGTTCACAGGCCTGTGGAGACACTGCAGCTAAACTGGCTCACAGAGGGACAAGGCAGAGTGAGTCACTAGGGGGTTTTGGTGCAGACCTCTTTTGGTTTGTGTGGTTGAAGATCTCAAGCCCCTTTAAAGGTTATATAGAAAGGTTCTATACATTTGAAAATAGAAAGAATAGATTAGTAAGAAGATTGGGTAAGAAAAGAGAAGCAGACAGGAAGATGCCGGAGCACAGTGAATGGACATTAAAGATCAGAGAGGGGGGTCACCTGGGGGTGGGTTTCCACTGCCAGGGGCTCAGTCCTTAGCTGCTGAGGAGGGAATGACTTTTAGCTGGGTGAATTAGCACTTGAGAAAAATCCCAAAGGAGAATCACTTTTGTTTAGGTAAAAGTAGGTGAAGATATTTATTTACTGCCATGATGGTATGCGGAGGTCACAGTATAATCAGAGGGACACTTACATGCTACCTGGCAGAGTCTATTTGTCTACTCTTTCCCCATTTTGGGGTAGGAAGAGGTAGAGAGAACGAATAGGGTTGGGGACAGACAAAGAAAGTTGCAGGATCATCCACAGTGGACGAGTTTATTTGTTCTCAAAATCAATAACATGCATTGCTCATATCTAACCACCAGCATAACACTTTCAACATTTATACATGCTTGATCATCAACATTTAAAACAGTTTATGAGAAGTGTGGAAATACCTGGTTGGTACTATGTTCCTGGTATTTTTCTGTAATCACTGAAAAAGAAAGCAAAAAGAATTTTTTTTAGCATGAAAATCAATTTTTTTAAAAAAATGCAATGCTGATTCTTCTCTGCTGTCAGTCAAAACTGCCTTAGCACTCACTGGCTGTCTGACCAAGGGTTTGCGTCACCATATGGACCCTTCAAGTCACTCCAGTTATTGGCTCGTGTGTGTGGGGAGACAGTGAAAACTGAAATAAAGCATGTTAGGCAAAGATAACAGAAAATGAAATCCAATAAGGGTGATCATCAGCAGAATGTATTAAATGTTGGCAAAGAAATGAAGAGATGAAAAGAACCGAAGACAAATTTAAACAACAGCCAGTCACAGGTTTCCAAACAAGGATAACCTGTTGAAGTATAATGCCGACACTGAGCGCAGGGTGCCCTGGGAATAGACAAGGAGACTTGAGGTGGCAGGTGGCAGAAGTGCACCCTTTCAACATGCCTCTTCTCCCTGTGTAGTGAGGGAGACATGATTATCCTTTGTGATTTTCTTCTGGGGACAGGAAAAACCTGTCAGTGGTCTCTTAGTCAGAAAGGACAAAATTCAGAGTTGTGTATGAGAGGCACAAAGGGACATAAAGAACAAGTACTCTAAAACCACCAACCTACATCTTGAGTAGAAGGAAGTGAAATCCTTAGGGAATAGTAAATAACCAATGAATCCCCAGAAAAGAAAAGCAAGAAGAAATCTGGTGGCTCCACAGTGATCTTGTGTTGGTGAACAACTCAGTGTGTTCTATTTTAGTAAACAAGTTCTTTTTTAAAAAAAATGAACTTTAATAATTGACTTCAGTCACATGCAGTTGTATGAAATAATTCAGACAGAGTCCTCATATCCTTTACCCAGTTTCCCTCCATGGTAACATCTTGAAAACCAAGAATGTTATAGAAATGGAGTATACATGGGGTAATATAGACTATATCACATTTGGGAATTGGTGTTTTGTCACTTGGTGTCGTTCTCTGGGTATTCATTTAGGTTGCCACCTGTGTCAGTAGTTAGTGTCTTTTCCTTGCTGATTACTATTCTGTAGTAGGGGTGCATCACCTTTGTTTAGCCATTTACCTGTTCAAGACATGTGGGTAGTTTTCACTATTATGAGTAAATCTGCTTTAAACATGTGTATAGGTTTTTGTGTGAACATGAGTCTTCATTTCTCTATAGTAAATGCCCAGAAGTATAGTTGCTGGGTTGTATGGTAGTTGCATATTTAGTTGTTTAAGAAACTGACAAACTATTTTTTTTAAAAAAAGATGAAAAAATAAATGAAACCTACCATTCAATTAATCAACCAAGCATAAGCATATGCTAAATTTTCCAAGTATTCAGAAAGAGGTGAGGCATCACATGGGAAAGAAAAGAAGCATGAAGAGGGCAGGAAATGGAATGATGGTATTAAGAGTGGGCTAAGGGATCATTATTGGGAAATGCCAGGGGCCAAACTCAAGAGTTTCTAGAAAAAACAAACAACATTTTTCTTCATTTTAAAGGGCACTGTTCAATAAAATACTCTTGATATGTTTTAATATTTGGGTTTGGTTTGGGTTAGATTATATGCAGAGTGTTTAAAGAAGAGGCAAAATGTTTTGAGGGAAAATCTTTTGAACTAGGCAGATCACCAAATTTCAAATATTGGCTCCCCGAAGAAGTGACATTTGAAATGAAATTAGAAAGATGATAAGACATTTAACTTTCCTGAGTACTGGATGTGACAGCAACACTTATAAAGTCTTAGTTTTATTTCACAGGGATGGAGGGAAATCTAGAGGAATTCTGGAGAAAAATGAGAGCCCAAACAATGAAATAATCAGACCTGAGAGATGGAGCTGCCCAGTGAAGTCCAGAAAAGGATTCGGAGCCTGGCATGTAAGGACAGCTGTACCAATTAGTAAGTGTTTGATTTGGGATCAGTTACATACTGCTCTGGCTTATTTGTCCATCTAGAACAAGAGCTCACAATACCCACACCCTCCCAGATTTGAGAGGATTAAAATAAAACCTGTATGAGTTTTGAAAGCAAAAGATGGGAGTGGGGCATTCCGGATAGCAGGGGTCAGAATGAGTAATATCTCAGAGGAAGGCAAGAGAAGGGTGTGTTTGGTGAATTGTGGGGCGTTCTGAGCTGGGTATACAGTCGTTCCCCCCCTCCGCCCATCTGCCCAGTCACTCTTCACAGTTTCAATTATTCATGGTCAACCGGGGTTTATATTAAATGGAAAATTTCAGGAATAAATAATTCATAAATTTTAAGTTAACTTTTATTACAGTATGTTGTTACGAATGTTCTCTTTTATTACTAGTTGCTATTAATCTCTCACTGTGCCTAATTTATAAATTAAACGTTATCATAGGTCCACCAATATAGGAAATGACATACTCTCTATATAGCGTTTGGTACTATCTCCAGTTTTAAGTCCTGGCAGAGCATCTTGGAACACATGCATGGTGAATAAGGGGGTGATGATCGTATAAGCATATGCTGTAGCAGGTGGGACACATGGGGTGTGGGAAGAGGGAAAGAACCAACCCCGGAATGTGGTGTAACTAGAAGTGAAATTGGGGACCTTGTAGGCAAAGGTCTTTCAGAAGAGTCAGCAAAGGTCTTTCAGAAGGGGATGGGGTGACCAAAGCTGTTGTGGAAAAAGGCGGACTGGGCAGTAGTGCAGAAGATGGGTGGAGGAGTGGGGGCAGCGGAGAACAATGGGCATGTCCACTGTCCAGGCAGGAGAGATGAGAGGGGAAGAGGGTCCTGGAGCAGGTGGTGTTCCTGAGGTAGGTCCTGGAGACTGACTGAAGGTGAGGAGTACAGCAACAGGGAGCAGGGACAACACTCAAGTTTTTAGCTAGAGGATCTTTTAGTTTAAGGATGTGACTTGAGACACAATAAGAGAAGGAACAGAATTTAAGGAGAAATTATTGAGATTAGTGCCCTAAATTAAAATGAAGTTACCTGTAGGTTATGGAAGCTGATGGGACAATGATGGTAGGTTCAATAATGGACCCCGCCCCCAAATGTCCCCATCCTAACCATTGGAACCTGTGAGTATGGAACCTTACATGGCACAGGGACTTTGTAGATATGATTAAGTTGAGGATCTGGAGATGGGAAGATGATCTTGGGTGATCCAGGTGTGTACGATGTAGACACAAGGGTCCTTCCCTATCACAGAGGGAAGGAGGTCAAAGGCTGAGAGAAGACCATGAGATGGTGATGGCAGCAGGGGTCGGAGTGGCTTAGTGCTGGAAGTGTACCATGAGCCCAGGACTGCGGGCAGCCTCTGGAACCTGAAAAAGGGGAGGAAGGTGTGTCTCCCTGAGAGCCTCCAGAGGGAAGGCAGCCTGGCCAACACCTTTGCCTAGTGAGATCCATCTGAACTTCTGACCTCCAGACTGGAAGATTCACAGATTTGTGTTGTTTTGAGAGAATCAGGTTGGTGGTGCAATTGGATCTCTGTGTCTGAGTTCCAAATCCATAGTTTCAGCTAATCATTGTTAAAATTTTTTTTTGGAAAAAATGTGCATCTGTCCTGAACATGTAGTGACTTATTTTTTTCTTGTCATTATGCCCAAAGTAATACAGTATGGCAACTGTTTACATAGCCTTCATTGTATTAGATAGTATAGATAACCTAGAAATGATTTCAAGTCTACAGGAAGATGTGTATAGCTTATATACAAATAGTACACCAATTTACCCGAGGGACTTCAGCATCTTCAGATTTGGATATCCTAGGGGGTTTCTGGGACAATTCCAGTGGATACCAAGGAATGACAATAATTTCTTATAGCAGAAAAAGGAAACTAATTCAAACAGGATCTCATGTTCTGTATTGACCATTTCTTCAGGGGTACTGAGTAACTGCTCTGCACTTGGCCCAACCAATGTGATTGGTCTTGGGGACACAGATTTCTAGCAATATGCTGCCATTAACCATCGTTATATTCCCTTTCAACTTATGCAGAAATATGTCATTGCCAACACAGGACCACAATTTCAATTGATTTGTGGCTAGCCTTTTTCTTAACAGAGTTTAGAATAGCTTTTATATCTGCATCTTTTTGGATAGGTATGTTTGAGCAAACGCTTAAAATATGGTAAAGACAAGAAATTAAATGTAAGTTTAGAGATAAAACTTGCCATGTAGGTAAAGGAATCAAAATAATGAGACCTTCAGAAAATGGGTAGAATTGGAGAGATCCATGAAAATGACTGGTGGGACTAGAGGGTCGGGTCGGAGGGAAACAGTGTGGCTGACCTGAGAACCAGCCCGTTTCTTTATGTTTGAAGCAACAGACAACTGGGCAGGAGCATGGCTCCTCAGCAGAGGTGGGACATGAAGGAAGAGTCAACTGGTGGTGGATAGATGGAACAAGATAGGGAGAGAAATGGCAGAATAAGTAGGAGGCCTTGGTGGGATGGATAAACTAGATGGTGGCTTGGGGCTTAGACCAGGAAGTTAGAAATAGGAAGGAAGATCAAAGGCAAAATCAAAGAAAGCATGTTGAAGAAAAGTTTGAAAGTAGTTGACAACACATGGATATAGGAAATAAGGATCCAAAAGAGTGATATCATGTGTTATTTATTCATTTAGGAACAAATATCATTTGAGTAGTGTTATGGCTTGGATCTGGCCTAGGCTCATGTGCTAGGCTAGGCAGGAATGTTCAGAGGTGAAAAGACCAGATCATGAGGGCTCTGGCATCATCACTGGATTAATCCATTTGATGGATTAATACTTTGAATGGATTACTGAGAGATGTTGAGAACGATAGGGCGCTGGGGCATGACTGGAGGAAGTGGCCCCCTGGGGTTATGGCTTCGAGGACTCTATTTTTCCCAGACCCTCTCTCATCTTTCTCTCTGCTGCCTGCCTGCCATGAAGTGAGCAAGTTTCCTCTTGCTATGCCCTTCCACCATGATGTTTCTGCCTTGGAGGCAGCCTACCACAGACTGAATCTTGAAACCATGAGCCAAAATGAATCTTACCTTCTCCAAGTTGTTCATGTCGGGTATTTTGGTCATAGTGATGAAAAAAGCTGACCAACACAAGCAGCTACTATGTGTCTTATGTGGATACTAAACCCTGGGGACTCAAACTGTGAACAAGGAAGTTGCTGCCAAATGGCTTGCTCCTACTCCCAAAGAGCTCTGTTTCTTCCTCCTCTGGGACATTGTCTACTTCTATACTGTGACCCACAGTTAGCATGACCCTTTCTGTAGGGATGCTTAAACTGCTTTGAAAATGCTACATGTCAAGTGTTGAAATAGGGGAAGGAAAAGGAGTTAAGGTCATTAATCTGCTCCCCTTTTTTTCCTGGGGAGCAAATAAACCTGTTATTTATGTATGTAGAGGAATTTGATATTCTATATCAGTGGAATGCTGGCGTCTCACACCCCCCTCCTCCCCATCAAAGAATATTTTAAAAAGGAATCTGAGCCTTTGGGGTCGAGGACAGATATGGCAATCTGAAACAGGGCAGATTTAATAACTCAGTGAAGTAGAACTTTGTCTTTACATTGCAAAGGGGCACAGAGCAGCAGTCATCACTTATAGAAAGGCACAGGGACCAGATAGGAACGGTCCACCTGTATCTACAATTCAGGCCACTCTGTCCTCAGCTGCTACCTTGTTGAGCCCATCAATGTCTCTCCCTGAACTTCAACTTTCGCCTGCTGGGCTCTCCCTGCTTGCATTCTGGCTTTCTTCAAACCTCTTCCTATGTCTCATCCTCTGCTGGGTGGTGGCAAGCTGAACTTGATAGCTCAAGTTGCCTATCTCTCCCATCTCACCCTAAGGCTGTTCCTTTTCCTCTGCTGGCCTCCAATCACTTTGGTTTTATGTCTGTTTCTAGTCCTCTAAGGCCTCTGGTCCTTTGCATAAAGTGTTTTCTCTCCAACTGACAGGGTTGGCTCTTTGTATTTTTTTTGGTTTCCGTTTAATATTCAGAGCTGGGGATTCTTCCCTGTCATACCATCTCTTGTGATTCTTGATCTCAGCCCATTGCTTCTCCCATACCACTTAACATAATTTGCCATTATTTTATTTGTATGTTTGTTGGCTTTTTTGCTTGCCTCCTATAATGTCAGGGTCTGTGTTCATTTTATTTATTGTGTATCCCCAGGATCAGCCCAGTGCTGGCTTCTCTCAGGTAGTCAGTGCATATTTGCAGAATAATCAGCAGCATGTTCAGTGGGTGCAGCTTGTACAAGCCTCCAACATGTTGAAGGCAGCTACTCTTGACTTCTACTTCCTCATAAAAGGAAAGGTTCATGGGTTAAAAAAATATTAGAGGTCCCATGATGGGGCTCCAAGTTGACCTCTGTTGAATCTTGGACCATACTGAATACTTTGTTTTGTGATGGCAGCACTCTTTTGAATTAGTTCCTAATTTACTTTCCAAGAATTTTTACGTGTCCTAGCAATGGGGATCTAAAAGTTCCCCTATTTTATAAACATCTTTAGTATGATTAATTCTCTATTAAGAACAAACAAACATTCCAATTTCTGGCAAAGGAAGCTAAAGATTGAGAGTTAAGTGTAGATAACTTAGAAGATTGTGGTTTTTACTTTTATTGAGGATCGAAAATGTTATAAATTGTCTTTTTAGCTTAATTTAGGCAAGCTTCCACTTTTTTTCTTTTACTAATCTGCAGTTTACTAAAATAAAGTTTTCTGGCCCAGCCACAGCAGGCATAGAAGTTTCCTTTGAGTTCCACTGTGTACTACCTATAAGTAGAAAGCCCTGGGTGGTGGCAAGCTGAACTTGATAGCTCAAGCAATGGGTAGGTAACCCGAAATACAAACCTGGCTTGTCTGGGGACACGCTGGGTCCAAGTTTTCTTGGCAAAAGGCCAGAGGGAGTCCTGCATTCAGGGTAGGTGTCTGCTTCTATGAGGAAGTGGTGGGTGACTGCAGGTGATATGTGGGGCAGGGAACATGTCCATGCTTTGGAGGGACTTGGTTATCGGATTGTGTATAATTCAGGCAACAAAGTGGGAGAACTGTTGCTGGGAGACTGAGGGACGAGCCCTGAGCTGATTCAGAAGTTGGGAATGAAGGGAAGGGAGCGGGGATGCAAATAGGAAAGACAGGAGAATGAATTGGATATAACTTTCCTATGATCATATATGTATATAGGACCAGTGTAGCTCCACATCACGTACAACCATAAGAATGGGAAGTTATACTCCATGTGGGTATGATATGTCAAATTACATTCTACTAACAAAACAAAAAAAAGAAAGAAAAGAAAGTTAAAAAAAATAAAGAAGTTGACAGGGCAGTCTTTTAGTGACTGTGGTCGAGAATCCGAGGGACTTGGGAGCGAGACAGTTCATTTCTGTGAATAAGAGAAAATGATCTTTTTTCTTTGAGCTATTAAAATTATAGTAAATTAAAATATATCATATTATTTTGTAGCCCTAGTGGTTTTTGAATGGTGCTAATGATCATGTATTTTTCTTGCTTATGGATCATCTCATCTACATCTGGTGGAGATGTAAATGTTCATTGGTCCATGCAAGGAAAAAGAAGGGAATTCCGACTTCAGTAAAACCTAACTCATCCCCCAATTTATTCAAATCATATTTGAAAAAGAGAAATGGAATTAAGGGGGATAAATTTTAACAGTGCAAAGCCTCTGCTAGTAAAAGATTAAGGGGTCTGTGGCTTAGCATCTTTTAATTATTTTTTTTTCTTTTTGCATCTTGAATATACAGTGTTTGAAATCTCTGGTTGGATCAACATTATTTTGCTCAGAGGTTTGTGGACTTTGCATACTGATTCTTTCCTGTTTCCAAGTACATTTGCTTTTAGGCTATTTTTATTCACTTTAAAGGAATTTTAATAACTTTCTGTTGACAGCATGGACAGCTGGTCTTGAGAATTAAAGAAAATTCACTTGCTGACTGAGGAAGGAAGTGACATCAATGAGCTTCTAAAGTCAGCCCAGAGGGGGAAATTGGCTTGTGAGAGAGTAGCCTTTCAATGCACTGTATTTATCGAGCGATGCCTTGAGATGCAAATTGCTGTATCAATCAAACCTATGGTGCCTACCTCCAACCAACTCCGTGCAAACCGAAGGAACAATGCCCTGAAACGCTGAGAAGAAAAAGGATGAGGGGTGCAGGAACCCAGGGGCGAAGTGAATTACGGGCGCTCAGGATGCTGCCTGGCTCAGCTGATACTTCATTCTCTGTCAAGCCTCAGTTTCTTTGTCTAGAAAATGAGTTTGATGTAAACTGTTGGTTGAAGTCAGTCTGTTCCCGTGACGGATGGGGAAGAAGACCACGAACTAATAGATATAGTGTAGACATGTCATCTTGCCACTTTTGTCCCAGAGAGAGCCATCAATTGCTTTTTATCTCCTATTGAGAGCTATGTAGATCCTTAGAGATTCTTAGGTGTCACATCAAGCTGCTACCTGGCTCTCTGGTACTTTTAAATCTGTATCTGCTGTTTATAGTGAATCTGGACTTTCAATAATAATGACAAAAGGAAAACCAATTATCATTGTTATGGTAATGAATGATGTAAGGCAGAGAATTCCCTCTTGCTGTTTTTCCAACACAGTTGTGTGATTGGATGGAGTGTGTGTGTGTGTGTGTGTGTTGTGTCGTGCACGCATGCATGTATGAGGGTAGACATATACACCTGTGTGAAAGATAGGCAGCAAAGTACCCAGGTATGATTTGTAGTTATAAGCTGGAAAATTAAGTTGCTAATTATTTATTTCCTACTCTGCTGCATGTAAGGTGGCTACAGTAATGGTTCAATAACAGTTAAAAATAGAGTCTAAGTTTAAAATCTAGAGTCATGGGAATAATTCAGGCCAGGAAACAGGTGCATGAGCTGACTAACGTTCTTTTTGTCTGTCAACATATTTGGGGCATTCAGTTCAATTTTCAAACTTTCATCATGTTAAATATGTTACTTGAACCAATTTAAAAATATTGATTAAATAAAGAAAGGTATAAACTCTCGCCTGTCTTAGTCTTCAAAGCCAAAGTCTTTCTAGTTTGCCTCTCAAAACTGGAGATGCTTTATCTCCAGCAAGACTCATCCATGAGGTCCTACAATGATATTTTAATGAGCATCTATTCGGGAGAAGGTAATATTCCAGGTGCTCTGGAGGTACAGAAATAAAGTAGAGAAAACAAATGAGCTCTTTCACACAGATAGCATCAAGTCATGGGGTTGTCAGATATTTATAGCAAATTGCATATTTAATCAGGGATACAAGGTATTTGAATCCGCATTAGTGATGGGGTCAGACTTTCAGACTTTCCTCGTCTTGACTTGGCCACTATCACTCCATATATGTTATTTGGCAGATTTCTTCACATTTCTGTTGTAGAGCACAATGATGGGGTTATAAATAATAAATGCTGCTCATAACTGCTTAAAGTCTTTGACTCTAAAAAGGATGAGAAGGACTGATGATTTCCAAAGACTTGGCAAATAACAACAACATTAAAGAAGCAAAGGCCAGGTTTAGGGGAATGACCTCGAGGGGCTTCTTGGAGGAGACAGCAGTTGATCTGGGCAGGGATCAACAGCAGTCAATGAGGGGAACAGCATTTCATTCCTCAGGATAAGCACAAGCAAAGGCACAAAGCCTACAAATGCCTGTGTAAAGAAGGCGAAGAGTTCTGGGTAGAGAATAATAAACGACACGGTAAAGTATCAGAGGGACCATTGTCATGGAGAATCCTTCTACTTAGGGAATGATTTTAGCATCTATCTGGTGAGGGGGTTCTCGAAGACTTTTGAGCCAGGGAATGGCCCAAATGATGTCTTACAAAGATTAATCCAAGATTAATCCATAGTTTGAGGACAAGGATTACGCGGACAAGATACAGGAGCATAGATGAATGTGAGACACAGTGCGAGAAGAACAGACTAGGCAGAAGGAGAACACAGGGGCACATCTGAGGCAAATACCCCGTAATTTTTGGCAGAGAGATGGTGGAGACTAAGGAACGCTCTCTAGTTGAATATAAAGAAAGGAATAAATATTCTTATGGTTTGGATCTGAATGTCCTCCTTGGTCTCTAATGCAGCAATGTCCGGAGATGGGCCTTCTGGTAAGTGATTCGATCATGGGACTCTGCTCTTATCAGTGGGTTAATCCATTGATGGATTCATAGCTGAATGGACTGTTGGGGGTGGTGGAAACTGTAGGAGAGAGTGAGTTGAAGAGAGTGAGTCTTTAGGGTGTGCCCTTAGAGACTATATCCTGTCCCCGGACCTTTCCTCTGTCTGTCTCTCTGCTTTCCAGTCACATGACGGGTGCAGCTTGGCTTCACCAAACCCTTCCACCATGAAGTACTAACTCACCACAGGCCCAGAAATAATGGAGTCAGCGGACAATGAACTGAAGCCTTAGGAACTGTGACCCAAAATAAACCTTTCCTCCCTTAAATGGTTTTTCTCATTTCGTCACAGAAACAAACAAAACAAACAAACAAACAAAAACCTAACCAAATAGATAATTGGAAAACAGCTGCATTTTGTTGATATTTGAATCATTTGATCACTATTTAGATAATGGATTGCAAATTTAACACTCTCCACAGTTAATGGGAAGAGATTCCTTCTCTGAGTTACTATAAGGATTTATCATCAGCAACTGGCCTATTTGAAGTTTAGTTTGAAGTTCTCACTAGTTGTGGAGTTAAAGTCAACTGCCAGTTTTGGTAGAAGAAAATTAGGACAAATTTCCTTATTTATAAACTGAAATTGATGGAGTTTATCTAAGAACATTAATCAAGTCAGTGCTGAGAGTAGAACAAAAGATTTCATTAATGATTAAGAGTGGGGGCCAAGCAATCAGAATGTTTGATTTGAATCCTAATTTTCCTACCCCATGTATAAGTGGTCCTGGGCAAGAAACTTCTCTGAGCTTCCTCATTTGTGAAATAAGGTTCATAAATATACTTACAGAATTTTTTTTGGAGGGGGAGTGGGTACCAGAGATTGAACTCAGGGGTACCTGACCACTGAGCTACATCCTCAGCCCTATTTTGTATTTTATTTAGAGACAGGGTCTCAATGAGTTACTAAGTGTCTTACTTTTGCTGAGGCTGGCTTTAAGCTGGAGACCCTCCTGCCTCAGCCTCCAAAACTGCTGGGATTACAGACTTGTGTGCCACAGCATCTGGCACAAAATTGTTTTTGATGATTCAAAAAATTCACATATGTAAAGGACTTAGCACAGCAACTGGCATCAATAATGAGCCAGTCTAGTGCTCTCCCTCATATCACAGGCTACCCAAGCTCAGGCTAATAAAACCAGATTATCTGGAAGCCAGATGAAAGCTATTTTCTAATGTGGTTAAGAAGAATGAGAGCAGGCACATGCGGTTTGGGAGGTTGAGGCAGGAGGATCACAAGTTCAAAGCCAGCCTCAGCAATTTAGTGTGGCCCTAGGCAACTTAGTGAAACCTTGACTCAAAATACAATATAACAAGGGCTGGGGATGTGGCTCAGTGGTTAAGCACTCCTGGGTTCAATCCCTGGCACACACAAAAAAAAAAAAAAAAAGAAAGAAAGAAAAAGAAGAATGAACACAAATTTCAAGTATGCTATTCTTATATGACCAGGGAGTATGGAAAAGAACTAAATAGAATATTAATTTTAATGCAAAAAGTAAAAAAACAAATTAAAAATGCAAAAAAGAGTGAGATTTAAATGACTAACAAATAGTCAAGAACTTTAGTATTACCAAATAAAAAACAAAGTGCATAGAATCCTGCTTTTATCTTAATGTATACATGCACAGACATTAATTCAAATTCTGGTCTCCATTCCCCAGTTTGCCAAATGGCTTGGGAGAAAGAAGGCTGCTGCTGCTTTCACTCCTGTGGGGGAAACCAGCTGAGAGAGCAACAGCTGGGACTTCATGCCACACCCAGGCCTGTGGTTCTCTGGGGAACCAACTCTGATTCTCAGGCAAAACATGCCTTGAGAAGAAAGGTGGGTACAGGTGTCTATCTCCGTTTCACTTTATATGCTTCTTAGGGTAAATGATGATATGGCACCTACCACTGGAGAGTTATATTCATTTTCTTTCCTTTATATTCATGAAAATCTTAACAGAGACTGAGCTTTATGAATTCCTTAAGTTTTCCCATCCCAGGTGTTCTTGGCTTCTAATTATCTCTGGTGCACACTCAAAGTCTTAGGATAGTCAGGGAGACTGTAAATCACACAACCAATCAATGGTAGACACTGGATCTCAGGATCTCTTATAGCAGGATCCACATTCTTAGTAAAAGTAAATTTTTATTTTCCTCTTTAGCTTTCAGAACTGGTGAGAAATTCTAGCTTTTTAAAATAACTGAATTTTGAAATGAGATGCCCCATTTTTTTTCTCTGCAAATTCAAATAACAATTTTTCCCCCAGAAAAAAAAATATTAAAACAAAACACACCCAAATGAAAAAAGCTGGTTTGGCTCTTAAGTTAGCTTTAGAGTACTAGGGATGACAGACAATAAATATGGCTATTTAAAAATTATCTCTTGTCTGTCCATACATCAACAATCAGTGCTTAAGGGTAGAACTAGCTAGAAGGATTGTTCATGCTGAGATTGTTGATTGGTCTCTCAGCTTTTCCCACCTGAAAGACATGGCTTAAATGTACCTCCAGAAAGGTTGTTGGGATAGTGTAGACCAAGATTCCGAAGAAAGAAAAATCCGAGGCTGTACTTTTGCCAGGGGTCACTCTGTTGAGCAGTGGGTAAACCTGCAGCACATCATGAGCCTGTGGTTCAAGTAATGGTTCAAGTAACAGAGACCAAACATAAATGGTAGCTCTTAGATGGCCCCAATGTGGCACCATATTTTTAGTATTAACCTATTGGATATTTTCCTATGTAATTCTAACAGCAGAGGATGGTTCCAAGTTTTTGTCAATTTCATAATTTTTTGGCCTTTGGGGATTTTTCCATTTGTTTCCTTCTTCTATGTTTCAAAAGTCTTAAGTATCCTTCTAATTCTAATTCCCTTTGAGGGTGAGAGCAGAAGGCTTTTGAGGGGTGAGGGGTTGCCATAAAACCAATTATTTAGTGGGAATCTATGAACTTTTTACCTATTTTTTAAGTGCCCAAAGGCAGAAATGATAGTGATCTATGACTGTAGTCAATGAATGTATCACAGAAAATTCTTTAATAAGATTCTTATTCATTTGCATCATTAAAATTAAAGGGGAAATGATTTACTGTTCATTGGAATAAAAAACTTATTATCATTAGCTTTTTGTAAAGCACCGTTTTTGTTTCTTGAAGTTCACTATTTTTTTTCTTAGCAGTATATGAGTGGATTGATTTTCACAATGATGATTGAATAATTTTTATTTCTTTCCTTTTCTTTACTTCTATTTGGAAAATGTGTACCTCTGGTCATATTTGGTTATTGCTATGAACGAATAACTTGAACAAGTAACTTAAACTTATGAAGTCCTTTACCATTTTATGCATGAATTGCTACATGATTTACCGTCTTAAAAATCTCCTATTCTTCTATTTTTCCCTCAAAAGAACAGAGAACATAAACCCTTAGTGTTTTATGGTTCAAGCCAACAGCACTAATTCTGCAAGAGTGCTACAGTGAGTGTTTATCTCACTGTAATTCTTACATTTAAACACACCCAATTGGTATAAATAAGAATTTAAGATGGCAACTTATTTTCTCTCACTGCCTTGCTCTATCCATCTTTCTCTCTTAACCAAGTTAGGGTCAATAATGTTTTGGTCGTTTGAACCACCAATCACAATCTTCTCCAAGTAGAAAGTCTTTTCTCCTTGGCTTTGATTAAATTCACTACTTATAGAGAGTTTTCTTTTTTCCTAGTTAAAAGATATTTGCTATACCAAAAAAATTTAAAAAATGCTAGTCACGATAGCATGATGCTGCTTCTTGGTTCAAATAACAAAATACATTATGCTTCCTCTGTAACAGCACAGATCTAGAAAGGGTCTGCTTGAGAAAGCAGCGTGTCAATATTACTTTTTATTTTAAATTGCTATCTAAGGTTTCTTTCACACACATCAGAGCCTGTTTAAACTCTAGATCAGTTTTATTGATTAGATATTCAGAAGTGATTATAAAAAGTAAATTCAACATTCTTCACTCTAAGCAAGGTGGAACTTAGAAATCAATAAAAATCTCATTGTAGTCATTGTGTCGAGATGATTTGCAGGACTAAGGTGGAGGCAGAGAATAAACTAGAAGACCACTGCTCCCCCCATCCCCCATACCAGGGATCAAACTCAGGGGTGCTTAACCCCTGAGCTACATCCTGAGTGCTTTCTATTTTTTAAATTTTGGGACAGAGTCTCACTAAGTTGCTGAGGCTGTCTTTGAACTTGTGATCCTCCTGCCTCAGCCTCCTGAGCTGCTGGGATTACAGGTGTGCACCACCATGCCCAGTACTATAGAGCTCTTCAGGAGAGGTGAGGAGATTCTGAGACAGGGTAAGTGGTATTAGGATACAGAGCGGGTACCCATTCCAGGAAAGCACAACAGGTAAAACTGGTCACTTGGTGGGTAAGTGAAAGGGAGAAATGATGGCAACTAGCAGGCTGGACGTATGATGTCTGCTAGGATGGTGGTGTCCCTCAAGGAGAAGTTTTGGAGGGTACGATAATGAGTTCTATTTTTCTGCATGGATTAAGTACCTAGAGGACATTTAAAAATGGGAATATTGGGCAGGCAGATGGGTACACGATTCTGAAACTCCAGGGGGTTGTCTGGGCTTCATGTGTAGGTGTAGCAGTTATCATAGTTCTGGGGTTAATTGATATGGACCATGAGTGATATTACTAAGGAGAATAAAGTGAGAAGAAATAAAACTTGGGTGCAAGCAGAGGAAGAGGAGCTCAGAAAGACAAGGAGAAAGATCAGCCAGAAAGTATAAGAAATTCAAGAAGGACGTGGTGCACTATTATCAAGGAAGTCAAGAAGTAGCCACTTTGACAACGGTGGTAGTGGAAGTGCAACCTCTTAGGAGAAAGATTTATCAATATCTAATAAATTTACCTTTGGATTTGCCCTTTGATTCCTAGTTCATCCTGAAGATACAGCGCTACAATATTGAAATGCACATTACCTGTTATAGCATTGTAAGTATATATACTTTAATATATATATATATATATATATATATACTTATATATATATATTATGAATATATATATATGTATGTGTGTGTGTGTGTATATATATATATTTTTTTTTTTAATTTATTTATTTATTTATTTATATACTTAGACGAAGAACAACCCGCATATATCCACTCTATCCACTCTGTGGAGGATAACTTATTTATTAAAATAGAAAGTAAAATAAATCTCTTTGAGATAAGTCTATATGGTCATATTAGCAGAAATAAGCCTACTGAAAATAAACCAGAGACTGGTAAAAATGGGCATGTGTGGGCAGATGAGCAGGATGTGTTTGGAAGTGAGGCTTCTCCGAAGATACCTTTTTATAGAGTTGTGGATTTTGAAATGTGCAAATACTTTAGGTATGCAAAGTAAAAAGATAAAAGGGTAAATCCTAAAACTGAATGTGAACTGAAATAAATAAACCTCTTTATCAAAATAATAAAAAAGTGAGAAAAAAAGGGGGCTGGGTGGTGGCTCAGTGGTAGAGCACTTGCGTAGCATGCATGAGGCACTGGGTTCAATTCTCAGCACCACATATAAATAAATAAAATAAAGGTCCATTGACAACTAAAAAAGTGAGAAAAAATTGAAGTCACTGTGAATACAATACTTTATCTTTAAAGTTTCTGTCTAAGAGCAAAATGTATTGAAAAGAGTTGGAAGTATCACTCAGTAAATTTATTGTTGGTAGTAATATTGGCACTAACATTTTAAAACAATTTTAAGTGCAATTAGGGTAAAGAAAATATGTTTAAATGGACAAAAAAAGTTGTTCAACATTCCTGGCAGTCAGAAAAATGGAAATCAAAACAACATTGAGATTTCATCTCACTCCAGTTGGAACGGCAATCATCAAGAATTCAAATAATTGTAAATGCTTGCAAGGATGTGGGGGGAAGATACATTCATAAGTTGTTGTTGACACTGCAAATTAGTACAACCACTTTGGAAAGATTAGAGATCCCTTAAAAAACTAGGAATGGAACCATTATGTGACCCAGCTGTCCATTCCTTGGTATTTATCCAAAAGATCTAAAATCTGCATACTATAATGATACATGCACATCAGTGTTTATAACAGCACAATTCAAAATAGCTATAAATACCAACCCACGTGCCAGTCAATAGATGAATGGGTTAATAAAATGTGGTCTATATACACAGGGAGTTTTACTCAGCCATAAGGAAGAATGAAATTATGTCACTTGCCAGTAAATGGATGGAACTGGAGAATATCATGCTAAGTGAAATAGGACAGACTCGGGCTGGGGATGTGGCTCAAGCGATGGCGCGCTCGCCTGGCATGCGTGCGGCCCGGGTTCGATCCTCAGCACCACATACAAACAAAGATGTTGTGTCCGCCGAAAACTAAAAAATAAATATTAAAAAATCCTCTCTCTCTCTTTAAAAAAATACTTAAAAAAAAAAGAAATAGGACAGACTCATAAAATCAAAGGTTGAATATTTTCTCTCATAGGCAGAAGCTAGAGCAAAGTGAGGGGGAGAAAGGAGGACTGGATCCCATGAAAATAGCAGAAAGATCAGTGGAGTATAGAAAGGAGATTGAGAGGGAGGGAGGAGGAACAGGAAAATGGGATTATGGGGAATGTATTCGACAAAATTATGCTTTGTACATGTATAAATATACCACAGTGAATTCAACCCCCCACAAAGAAAATAAGCTTAATGAAGTAAATAATATTAATATTTTTAGGTGCTGAAAATTTTAGTGTAAAAAATTGTGACAAAAAAGAAGAATTCTAAATTTCAATTAAATATAAACAGAAATACATCATTTAGAAAAACACCCTAGCATCCATGAGCACACCCTGGTCTTGGTAGCTGCACGCTATTATGGAAGGAGAAACCAAGGCTCCTTACAGAAACCTATTCCTGGGCCAGGGTCTGAGAGGATATCTCTTTCTGCTAGGAATTCAAAAATAAAAAGGTCCTGGCAAAAAATGATGCAGGCACTGACTTTAAGGGTTCTTCACTGGGAAAATGGGCAAACTGAAAAAAATGATTATGATTGATGGTTCTAAAACATTGTATAATTAAAACTTAATGAGTTTATAAGGGTCTCCCCTGCCCCAACAAATGATGAGAAAGGGGGAAAAGGTCAAGTTCTCACTAAGGAATGTTAGGTAAGAAATATAGAAAAAATGACAGAAATAAAAGTTGTTTAAAATCCCCCAAGTCATAACATGTTTCAGGTAGAGACCATCAGTGAATTCTAAAGTAGGATATTACGAACATGCAAAGTATTATTTCACAAATATCTTCATCATTGCAAAGGAAAGTGTATTTTTTAAAATTACAGAGGTCTGTTGTGAACACATTCAACAAACAGATGGAACTCGGCATCATTAGCACCAAACTGATGACAACACACACTAAGAAGTAAAATCCTACCTGGGAGATTTCAGTGCCCAAGGTAGAGTGACACCCATCAGCTCAACCTAATTTCCAGATCTGGATGTCAGTTCATTTAAGCTTCGTGATAAGGAAGAGTGCAGGATTTCCTCAAAGACAACTGACCTGGACCCCTAAACAAGTCAATGTCATGGGGAAGGGCAAAGGACACCCAGAGACTATTCTTACAAGAAAATAAAGAACCTAACTCCAAACTCAATCTTTAAACACTGGTGAGTTTCTGCTTCAGGGAAGAGACAGTTGTGAAAGACATTCTTGGATGACTGGAGACATTTGAATATGGACTTGATATCAGAGGTCATTGCAGAACCATGGCACCTTCTTAGATGTGAAGATGGAACTTTTGCTACTTAGGAGAATACCCCCATTCTCCAGAGATATGTGTCAGCATAGACATATTGTGAAGTGAGGTGTTAGCATGTCTATAACGTAATTTAAAATGTGCCCATGAACTTGTACTAGGTGGTGGCAGGCAGTACAGGAGGCAACAGGTTAATAACTTGTGAATCGTGGGGATGGTCCTATAGGTGCTCATTTTGCTATTCTTTCAGCTTTTCTGTAGGTTTGAGAATTTTCATAACACACAGATGAGGGGGGAAAAACAATCAAAGTGCTAAGGATGGAAGAGGTAAGATTTGTTGTGGAAAAAGTCATTTTTTTGATCAGTGAGGAGTTTAATGACAAGTTTTAGAACAATAGTAGGGTCTGAAGCCAAGTATCAGGGATGTTGGAGGTAAGACAAATGGAGATGGGTAAGGGAAGTCTTCAGTATGAGAGATCTGAAAGATAATGACACAAGAGATTGTGTTAATGTAGAAATGCTGATGGAACAAGAGAACCGAGCTGAAGGCAAAGAACCTGCTGAGAAGACCAGTGAGAACATACTGGAAAGGCAGTTTTGGAAACTTCCAGAAACAGGTCCTGGGGGATAGGTGGGCAATATATCCAAGGCTTAGATTGGCTCTGAGTGAAATAAGAGAGACATCTCCTTTGATGCCTGAGGTCAAGCAGGTAGAGGGTGTGCACTGAGTGTGAGCTGAGAGAGTGCATGCCTCAGGCTGGAATTCCCTCCAAAAATCCAGAGCAAGGCGGGACTGAAAATGAAAAGAGTAAGGCTTTCAAGAGGGCAGTGAAGGGCGGAGCCATCCACTGCTTAGATACCGGGTGGAGTGAGGCCTATCAGCATGTGATTTCTCCATTTTTCTAGCAGGTGAAAAAGGCAGAATGCAAGGGGCTTAGTGGTCCCAAAGGGGAATCTGATGGTGGTTGGTCAAGGCCTAGGCCAGAGTGAGAAGAAAGGTGGCCGAAGATGGAGAAAATGCAGGAATGAGGGGGATGCCTAAGAGGTCAAAGATCAGTTGGGTGGGTGAGAAGTGTCCAGAGAACAGCAAGAGACAGTCAGCCACTGGGATCTCAGGTGTTTGAAATGGAGCAGTTCCAGGTGAGGACCAAGTTGTGCTGGTGATCTAAGTGGGGCAGAGAGCTTATGCCTCTAACCAACGTCTCCAGGCCCGACATTGTTACGTGAGCATGGCTTTACTCCAGTTTTCATCAGGAGAAGTCTGAAGGCATTCTGTCAGTGAGGGGTCCAATTTGGGTTTACGGCCATTTGTTTCTAATTGCCTACTCAAATTTTAATTGCCCTACTCATTTTCTTTCTTTCTTTTTTCCCTTTCCCTACTTACAGGTCTTGGAAAGAGTCAAAAGTAAAGCAAGAATCCCCCTTCTAGGATTTATTTTAAGGAAGTCTCAGGAGTGCACACAAAGCCACTCTGCACATGGGCTCCAGGCTGGCTGAGAGCAAACCTGAGAGGTCCCCAGTAGACGACTGGCTATTGAAGTCAAAAATCATCCAGGGAGATTCTCCTTTAGCCAGTGAAAAAATGACAGGATGGATACATTCAATGCAAAAATAAGGGACAAAGCAGTATGTTTGCCATGAGCCTGTTTTTTTATTGAAAAGCATCTCTCTCATGGACAATGTTGTGAATATCTGAGGGTTGGGTTCATGGGTGATTTTTTTCTTTTGGTTTCTCTGCACATTCTAATTTTCTACAATGAGTTGTGTTACACATGTAATGAAGAAGATTGAATTTCAAATAAATGGAAATTACCACATAAATATACCCTTAGCAAGACTTTTAAACAAACAAATCCTTTATTGTCTTAGTTGTTATTACTAAATCAATGTTTGTTTGTTGTAAAGAATTTAGAAAATATAGATGAAAGAAGTCAATAACTACTTGGGATCCTAACATTAATATGCAAGGCCTGAGCTATGGTTTGGATATGGTGTGTGTCCCCCACAAAGTGTTTTGTGCTAGAAGTGTAGTCCATGGGGTGGCAGGATGAGGTTGTGGGGGGACCTTTAAAAGGTGGCTCTAAAGGATGGTATATAGGTCAGAGGTCACCATCCTTGGAGGAAATTAATGCTTGTCTCATGGGTGAGTCCCTTCTGGTGACAGCAGGTTGTAATAATGGAGGCTGCTGCATGTGCTTGATTCCTTCTTCATACGATTGATTCCCTTTCTGTTGGTCTGCCATAGTCCCTGGATGCAGGTGCTATGCTCTTTGGAACCTCCAGCCGTCAGAATTATAAACCAAAGAAACATCTTTAAAAAGTACTTGGCCTCATGCATTTTGCTATAGCAATGCAAAATGGACTAAGACAGCCTGTTAACATTTGTGACACATCCTTTGAGATATTTTGTTTTTATTTTTCAAAAGTGATATCATGCTGGTTTTAAGTGCTTTGGGTATAGACCAAGGAGAGGGACAGCTGGATCAAATGGTGGTTCTGTTCCCAATTTTCCAAGAAATCTCCATACTGCTTTCCATATTGGCTGCACCGATTTGCAGTCCCAACAGCAGTTGATGAGTGTACCTTTTTCCTCACATCCTCACCAACACTTATTGTTGTTTGTCTTCATAAAAGCTGCCATTCTGACTGGAGTGAGATGATATCTTAGAGTAGTTTTGATTTGCATTTTTCTAATTGCTAGCCATGATGAACATTTTTTCTTATATATGTTGATTGATTGAATATCCTCTTCTGAGAAGTGTCTGTTCAGGTCCTTGGCCCACTTATTGATTGAATTATTATATTATTATTATTTTGGTGTTTAGCTTTATGAGCTCTTTATGCACCCTAGAGATTAGTGCTCTATCTGATGTGTGAGGGGTAAAGATTTGCTCCCAAAATGTAGGCTCTGTGTTCGCCTCACAGATTGTTTCTTTTGCTGAGAAGAAACTTAAAAACAGCATACTACAGAGACACAACCACATCAATGTTTACAGCAGCACAATTCACAATAGCTAAACTGTGGAACCAACCTAGATGCCTTTCAGTAGAGAAATGGGTTAAAAAAAATGTGGCATATTTACACAGTGGAATATTACTCAGCAATAAAAGAGAATAAAATCATGGCATTTGCAGGTAAATGGATGGAATTAGAGAAGATAATGCTAAGTGAAGTTAGCCAATCCCTAAAAAACAAATGCCGAATATTTTCTGGGATGTAAGGAGGTTGATTCATTGCGGGGTAGGGAGAGGGACCATGGGAGGAATAGATGAACTCTAGATAGGGCAGAGGGGTGAGAGGGGAGGGAGGGAGGGGACATGGGGTTAGAAATGATGGTGGAATGTGATGGACATTACTATCCAAAGTACATGTATGAAGACATGAGTTGGTATGAATATACTCTGATTACAACCAGAGATATGAAAAATTGTGCTCTATATGTATAATAAGAATTGTAATGCATTCTGCTGTCACATATAAATAAAAAAAATTTAAAAAGTGGTATCATCTATCACATAGACAGTTAAAATATTTTTGCTCACTTAAATAATCCTTGCATTAAATATTCTCACTCTATGTTATTTTGAATGGCTACTTAATGGTTTAAAAATATACTAGAGCTTCTTTATTCTCCTTCTACAGACACTTAAGTTATTTAGTTTATTTTGGAGGGGAGGGGACCCTATCATACAGAACATTGTACAGACTGTTCATATGAATATCCTTTTTGTTTTTTTCTTGTCTTTTGGGATACCGGGGATTGAACTCAGGGGCACTAGACAACTGAGCCACATCCCCAGCTCTATTTTGTATTTTTTTAGTGACAGGGTCTCACTGAGTTTTTAAGCATCTCACTTTTGCTGAGGCTGGCTTTGAACTCGTGATCCTCTTGCCTGGAGCCACTGGGATTACAGATGAATGCTACCATCTCCATCTCCATGACCCTCCCTTAGCACAAATTTCTAGAAGTAGAATTGATGGATTCAAGAGCTGTATCAAATGCCTAAGACTAATATAGAGGTATTACTAAATACCTATTTCCCAACATTTCTTTCAAGCCTGAAAATTTAAAAAGTGCCATTTTAAAAGGAAACATACCATTTAGGCAATCCTATTATTTTGACTTTTTAAATTTTTTATTATACAGGTGTTGAACAATATTACATTCTTACAGGGCTTTGGTATTTCTTCTTCTAGTAATTTCCTTGACTGTCTTTTGGCATGTTTGTCTTTCTCTTAATCATATTAATTTTTACCTATTATATATTTTATGATGATTTTTCCTCATTTCTCATTCACCTTTACTTATTTGTCATGGCCACATAATTAAAGGAGAATGGTAGCAGTGGCTAGCACTTAGCGAGCACTTACAGTAAGTATATCAGTCCTGTGTCAGGCACATGGAATGGGTCTCTCACTTAGTCCTCCAACATTCTTGTGAGAGAAGGCTACTACAGAGGATGAGGACCAAGGCTTACAGCAGTTCACGAGCCAAATACCACACAGCTGCTTACTTCTGAGTCTCTATCATGTCTGTTCTGATTTCAGCCTTGCATGTCATGCTCAGTAAGGCATAATCCCAGCACGTTTTTAAAAATAACTAAGTTGAGGCCAGGTGTGGTGGCACATGCCTGTGGTCCCAGCAGCTCAGGAGGCTGAGGCAGGAGGATTGCAAATTCAGAAGCCAGCCTCAGCAAATTAGCAAGGCCCTGTCTCAAAATTTATATATATATATATATATATATATATATATATATATATATATATATATATAAAAATAATATAATATAATATAAATATCAATTATATATATAATGGGGTTGGGAATGTGACTCAGTGGTAAGTGCTTTGTGGTATCAATCCCTGATACCACAAAACAAAACACTAAGTTGAATCTCCATGTAGTGCTATAGAGCAATACCTACATTGCATTTTTAGAAAGTATACATAACTCTAACATTCAAAAAAGTACATATGGTTAAATATCCATGAAAAGTCAGAGGAGATACACTTTAACAGTTTGCTTCATGTAGGCTCTGATAGGAAAGAGCAATGTTCACTTTTAATTTTTTTTAAACACATATAGTTTTTTTTTTTAACCTAAACTTTTTATTAGGAAAATGTATTGCATCTATTTAAAGAGAACACACTTTCTGGCTGGTTAAGAAGGCGTGGTTGAGGCCTTGAATACAACTCTTTTTCTCTGCACATTTGGACAGGCATGCATGCATTCTCCAATTGTTCAACCACTCAAGATGCGTTGTTTGGGAGTGTACATTGGGCTGGTTTTGTGCTGGATGCCCAGAATGCAGAGATGAAAGGACTGAATCTGTCCCTCCGCTCAGTCCAGCAGGGAGAACAAATGGACAACTCCCTGGTGATCGTTGCCAGAGGAATGAGGCAGAGAACAGGAAGAACGTGGGGGAGCAGGCAGGGTTGGCCTGCAGATGTCAGGAGAAACTTCACAGCCTACAGAATGCCCACCACCAGCTCTGGACCTAACTCCTCTGCTCCTCCAGCCTGGGCCAGGACAAGTGTCCTGTTACTAATCTGAGGTTACCCCCTGTGGTTGGCTTCTTCCACTCCTACCCCACACTTTAGAAATAATCCCTTAGTAAATAATCCCTCTTCATTTACCTCCCCCTGAGTGTGGTCTCTATTTCCTCTGGGACTTTGACTGATAGATATGGCTTTGGCCTGGGGCAGCTGCAGCTCAGGGAAGCAAGATGGCGTTGGATGGCTGGCACTGAACCTGGGTGTTGAGGCCCAAGGCCACTGCAGGAAATATCTCCATAGGTACCAAGGTTAAAGTGGAAAAAACTAGGAGGTGATACCAGGTTCATGAGTCAGGTAGCGGAAACTCTGAGGACTTTCGTAAACCATTTGTGAGATGGGATGGAGCCAGAGATAAACAGTTTGGTCTATAGGTATAAGACTATTTGTTTGAAACTCCAAAACTGATGTTTTTGAGAAAATTGAGGTGATTAAAGTTACTAATTTGCCCATTCTTTCATTCACCCAATACTGAGGAGGTTGCAATGTAACAGACACTGTTCTGGGGACAAAGAGTGAATGAAACAAACAAAACCCTCTTACAGATTCAAACCAAGGTACTCTGCCTCTAAACATACTCTTGACACAGTCGCAAGCTGTCTTTATCAATTTCTTTCTTTCTTTTTCTTTTTTGGCACTGGTGATTAAACCCAGGGGCACTCTACCACTGAGATACATCCTGGCCCTCTTTTAAAATTTTGAGACAGGGTCTTGCTAGGTTGCTGAGGCTAGCCTTGAACTTGAGATCCTCCTGTCTCATCCTCTCAAGTCACTGGGATTACAGGTGTGTGCCACTGCACCTGGTTCCCATTAAGTATTGGATAAAAATTTATTTGGCCAAAACATTGCTAGAAGGCTCCACTCTTCTGCCAATTCCTTGGACACCACAGATCCAGGTTACCTCCATCTCTCCATAGCTTCTCTTCCAGATGTACACTTGCAGCTAAACCCCAGCACCTCCAAGCATCTAGAACTCTGTCATGGTAAGTCATCACCAGGACCAGTCACAAAAGCTAACATTATGCTTATTACTGAGCCTTTGGGTCTATTTTTAAGAATACAGAGAATGAAAAGATTAGCTGCCTACAAGCTCCCCCATCTGTTCAAATGGAAAAACTTCACAAACTCGGAGGGTACTGGGCAGCACAGATTCAAAGTTGAATTTTTAAAAAGCATTAAAAAAAGAGAAACAACTCTTTATGTGATTTTCCAAATGTAAACATCTATTTCAAATTAAACAATACCCTTCTAACAGCATAATTAAGAACACACACTTGAGTTCCAGGACTAATTCTCTTTGTTAGTTATTTGACTTCAGGTAATTTTGTAGCATCTCTAAACCTAGATTTCTTCCTCCAAAATACTGATGATCAGAATTCCCGAGGTTTTCATGAGGACACATTGAGATATGCATGTATCATATTTAACAATGCCTGGCAAGTAGTAAGTGCTCAATAAAACAAGATACTCTCATTATAAGCATTCTCTCTTCTACTTACCACACCCCTCTCAAGAAAAGAAAACAATTGTGCAATCTAAATCTTTGTAGTCAGAGCAAAAGACTCTAAGATTTTTTTAAATAAAAGAATGTTTTATATAAATTTAGAGGGAAACCATAAACTTCATTGAACCGAAGAAATAGAAGCAGAACTGAGACCCTGATGCAGTTAACATAGTTTAGACATTTACTAAAGTTATGAAGCTCTATCAAAATCAGAGACTTCATCTAAATTCATGCCATTTACTTGATTCTGTTGCTCATACTTAACTTCGCCACCGAGAAATTGATGCAGTAATTTATGGATGTATTCAGAGACAGCTCTTTTCTTGTAAGATTCAGTTAACAACCTTAACAAGGTATTGGTTACATAAAATGTACATTCTTTCTCCACCACCCATCTGGCGGCTGGACTGGCGCCCAGATAAGGACAAGTTGCCTCTGCTTTGCTCTGTTGCACCTGTTCCAGACAATGGGCTGAGAGCATTGTGTGATTGGCCCCTCACAAAGGACAATTATGGACTTATGCAAGTATAGCCAGGGAGAAGGGAGAAGGGACTTTTATTTTCCCCATCCAGGGGCACATATGATCATTTTGGACTTCAAATTTCTTTTTCCTGCTTAGTGTGCAATACTTATAATGGGTTGCTTTATTTTTCTCCATGTATTGGTACTAGAGAAAATTCAAGCTGGGCCCAGATTACAATAATGGAAACTCTAGTGTTCTTCACAGCAAAGCTTCTCAGGTAGTGGGCAGGTGCACCAAGATCTTGACTCCCAGCACCTGGGCCTGCCCATGTTCCCAAGCTGAGCATCCTCCTACTCTTACAGCCTCATCCATTAACTGTGTGGGCCACACAAACACCACCACATTTTATATGTGCTACATTGTGGATAAAGATGGAAAACACTGTCTTGGGGAAGCAGAAGCTTTGAGCTGCTCTTTTCAGAACAAAGCTAAAGGAAATGGGCACTGCCCATTTTGTATTTCACAGAGGAGTGTAAGAGGACAGCAGGAAGCAATCAAGATGGGGAAATCAGGAGGGGAGCTGGGACATCTCTGCCTCATGATGAGAAGTAAGGCAAGGCTGAGCTGGCAGGAACCTCAGACGACAAAATAAGAGGCTCCCATCTTTTCCAACATTCAGAACAGTGATCTCATACTCGCCCTCATTATTTTCAGTTATTCAAAGCAAACGACTTCTTGGGAAGCTATTAAAACAACTTGCAATCTAATACGAGATGTCATTTACTCCCAGTGACCAGCACTGGGCCAGGCATTATTTGGGTTTAGAATTTTAGCTGAATATGACTGAACTGTGAACCTCTGGTGAGTGTCACCTTTTTGGGGACCATGACCTGACGCTGCACTGGACAACTTGCAGTGCCTTTCTCGAAATTTTTCACTTGCAGGAGGAGCCTGGTTGGGTAGCAGCGCAGTCATTTTATAACTACATGAAAATTTGTGTGTGGAAACTTGAGTGACCTAACAACACACTCTTGGTTTACTCTAGCAATGTCCTGGGCTTTTTATAGACTGGCATCCCAGGCAGCAGGCCATCTGGCCCGCCCCTGAGCTTGACCCTGACTGTGGTAAAGCATGGGCTTTGGCATCATAGACCTGAGTTCAAGGTCTGTGTCTGCTGCTCATTAGCTGTGCAGTCTTGGGTGAGTTATTAAATGACCTTAAGCCACAGATGCAAATCAGAGATAGGTGGATGATCATACAGCTTATTTCATGGTATTGCTTGACGACTAAATGAACAGTTTGTGCCAAGGAGAGAAATTAATGCATGTTCACTCTCCTTTCTACTCCTGAAACAACAATAAAAAGCACCTATACAGCTAATGCTAACAAGATCATATATATGGATTATGTGTGTGTATGCATATATGTATATATGTATATGCATATGCATATGTGCACACATATTTATATATCTACATATGTTATATATTAATATATCCATATATATATATCATTTTTTTTCAGAGAGTCTTGTGGTCAATAGGCCTAATAAGGGACCCCGAAAGACAATGCACCATAATAGGACAAGAAATGATGCTGAAGTGGATGTTGAGGAAAATAAGCAACAACCACTACCCAGTGAAATAAGATTTGCAACTAAAATAGAACAGATATGAACATGATCCATCTCAGTTCCTGTGCTTAAAATTGTGTGGTTTAGTGAAAAATATGTAGTTTATTCATAATGCTGTTTTAATTTCTCAGGACTAATAGTTTTTGTTTCTTTCTGAAGTCTCAAGCATTTTCAACTGACAGATCCAATTGATGATTTAGGGTGGAAAGAGCCAGTTAGAAAAATTTGATGTTGTTAAGTTTTAATAATCATTTTTTTTCTGGTAAGTTTTAGAAGGTGGGTTACTTAGGAGAACTATGACTTAGACAATAGCTATTGTATAAAAAAACAAGGAAAAACTAATTGACAGTATACTTTCATTTTTCTAAAGAATTCTAAATCCTTTTGACAATATCAGGCACAGTAAAAGCATGCTAAAGCCTTAAAAATGTGTTATTGTCTTAGACTTGAAATCAACAATGTACATTCATTTTAAGTTGCAAGATTAGCAACCTAGTTCTTGGGGGTTTTTGAAAATTTCATCTCCCTTCCTTAAATGCTTTTGAAACAAGGCAAAAATATAAATCATGCATATAAGGATTCTTGATTAAAATTAAAACAAAGTCCTCGATGACATGCTGACACTGGTTCAGGAGTCCCCTCCCTCAGCACGCCAAACAGGTATGTGTGCTAGTGATGCAGCTGTTCATAATCATTTGGTCTTCCAATGAATTAACCTTCTGTCCAGACACATCTTCTCTCTTGTCCTGTCTGCTTCCTAGTTCCTTTGGCAAATGATGCTGAATTGCCTCAACAAGTGAAGAAAAGTTGACTATTTCGAGGTTCATGAATTATTTCAGCATTTCAAAATATCCTTGGCTAATTTTTATGATTATGGGTGATATGAAAATAAGATTTTAATTATTCTTCTCTAATACAACTTCACAGAGGTTCTTGCAGAGCGGCCCCCAAATTCTCGAAAGGGACACAATTTTCTAATGTTCTAGGTGGCAGATGACTTGGGCGAGCCTGCGTACTTGACATTTTAGTCTCATGAATAATCAAGTCAACAGTACAGATACACTATTTTGGCGGGGGTGGGTCAAAGGAGAGTGTGACTGAAATATTGAGGACTTTATTCTTCCTTTAAGGAATTCTAAAAGTAATTATATTCATTGAAAAAAAAATTCCAGTATTGAGAATGTATAAAGTGAAAATGAAAAAGATTTCTTTGCTATCAGTCTAGTTCCCCATGGGTAACTACAATTAATAGCAGTTAACACAGTAGAATGTTCTGAAAGTCTCTGTGGCACATTGAAGGATTTTTACAATTGTCTTTGTACATTTTATACACACAGGACCACTCTGTATAGAATGCTCGGCTACTTCTGTTTTTTTTCTTTCATTTAGCAGTATATCATAAGCATTTCTCTATCATATAGGTTGACCTCATGTTTTCAATTATTGCATTATATTCTACTGAATAGAAAATCCATAACATTTTAGGCGGGTAACAATCGCATGTGTTTAGAAATTTCTTATTACAGTTGGCCAATGATTCTTCTTGTATCTTTTTGACTCACATAAGCATACTCTGGAGGCTCACTTCTTAGAATTGAAATTACTTAGCTAACACAGTACACATATTTAAAATTTTACTTATTATTGCCAAATGACCACAAAAAGGGCTATACCAATTTCAACTCCACCCACAATAGATAAGCGTTTGTTGTTTTATTCATATTGTCTAGCCTTCAGCATTACCAAGCTTTGAAACTGTTGCATTGTTATGGTTTTAATTGGCATTTGACAAATTGTAGGTGAGGAATATTCTTTTATGTTTACTAATCTTTTGCATTTCCTTTATATGAATTTACCATTTTCCATGCATCTATATTTTATGTCTAATAGTTTTGTTGCACAGTAGAGACGTCAGATATTTGTGTGCAATTCTAAGTATGCTTTAATTCCACTGTCTTTTGAGTGGGATTATGGAAGGTTTTTTTTTGTGTGTGTGTGGATGTCTTTTAATATTTGTCCTCTATTTGACCTTTACTCCTCACCAACGGGGCTTGGGGGCTGTAGCTCAGTGGTGAAAGCGCTTGCCTCACATGTGTAAGGCACTGGTTTTGATCCTCAGCACCACATACAAATAAATAAAGACATTGTGTGTCTATTTACAACTAAAAAAATTTTTTTTTAAATTATCAAATGCTCTATGATGATGTCTCCGTTTCATGCTATTCTTAGAAAGGTGTTTACCCATTTATGGCTGTTTCAAAAAAATAGGCAATTTTCTTCCAGTACTTTTATGATTTTTTTGGTGATATCTTATGTTTAAATATTTGATACACTTGACACTTATTCTGGTGCAGTTCTTGAAGAAAGGACCCTGATCTGTTTTCTGTCCAGGTGGCTAGTCTGTTCTGCACCAAGTACTGACTGGAGAACACGGCTCTCCCCCACAGCTTGAATCCTTGACTTGCACACAATCTCCACAAGGTCAAGTCTGGTCTCAACTCTGCTCCATTCACTGCTCTATCTTTATATTAACTTATTCAATTTTCTATTTTAACATGTTTTACCATCTAACCCTCCTGCTTTAATCCTCATTTTTTTTTTCCTGTAATTCCTTACTAAAGAGGCTGAAAGTGACCTTCGGTTGTTTATATACGTTTGGCAGCTGTGTTCCCAGATTAAAATACAAAGTGTTTATCCCACAAAATAACTCCTGAAACCCAACAGGGCCAGCACTGTCTTGCTCTCTGAGGTTTCAGCAAGGAGTAAGAAAGAGAAGGTACCTCTTCTTACTGCTCACATGGGAGCAGTGGGGAGCGCACGACAGCAAATTAACAAATAAATGATGTAATGATGTGTCATGAAATGGAATAAAAAAAAATAAATTATGGGGATAATCTAGAGAGAGAGGGGGAGGGATGTATCTTAGATAAGCTATTTGGGGAAGGTTTTCTGAGTGACCTTTGGGCATAGCCTTAAGTTAGTTAGGCTTCAGTTTTTCATATCTAGTTTCCTTCTAAATAACTTGACCTTGATACTTCAGTCTAAAGTAGAGTTTGTCATCTTTCCCTTAAAATCTGTTGCCCTCTGATCTTTGCCATTTTGGTTGGTTATTCCCATGATGTGGCTTAGTTGCCAAGACCCTGGAACTTTCTGGTCACTTTGTTTCTTTCCACATGGCCAGTAGGTAGGTCTGGAGCATCTCCTCTGTGACATCTCCATTTTGTCTTTTCCTGGGTCATTGTTGTGGTGTGTGCTTAAAGCAGCTCACAGTGAGGATCAAGTCTGCCTCCAGCATGTCCTCTATTTGACCTTTACTCCTCACCGACCTTCTCCAACAGCGCTTCCTGATCACAGCCTTTGAGCTGCTCGTGGAAAATGCTTTTTGTCTATCGAGTGAACCCACAGACTGTTTCATCTCAGCTTCAAGATCATGCAAACGCTGAGCTCGGGCCTGTCCTCAACACTTCTTTCCAAAGAACACTTACTTTCCACCAGGTTCTGCTCTGAACACTCTAGGTATTGACTCATTGAATCCTCACAACAGCTCTCCGAGGAAGATCTCCATTTTACAAATGAGAAAATGGGGCCACAGAGACTCGGGTTTGTCCAAAGTCATGGAGCCAACATGTGGACATCCAGCATTTCAACCGGGGAAGCTCTATAGTCTGACCTTCTCCTATTTCAAAGTCCATTCCTGTTTGTGTGTGAGTGATGGCTGCCCCTCCTGGCAGTAGCCCTCTCTCATTATCCTTATTTCTGCTTGTGCAAGCCATCGAGCCAGCTCAGTGGCTTCCTGTCCCCTTCTCTAACATCCTTGCCCTAAGCAGTTTCTTCATCTCTGAACTCTCAGCAGCATTTCAGGATGTGTCACCCACACACAGAGTGGTGCTTAGGATTTTGTATGCGTTTTGTTTCTGCAACTAGATTAAAAACTGCTTCAAGGAAGTAGCTTATTCCTCTGGTACTTAACTCACATAGTAGGTTGTTAATGTTGTTGGTTGACCAGTGCCATCATAGGACACTTAATGAAATAAAGCCTGTATCCAGATATGGGTGGTAAACTGACTCTATTTAAATTTAAAACGGGTCATACGAAACTTTGAAAACAAAGGTGCAAATTCACTGAACAAACACTCATTGTGCATGTGCTTCGCACCTGGCACTGTGGTAAGTACCCACGAGGTACTATTGCACAAGTGAGACTCAGTCAAAGTGGGCCAGGGTAGGTAGTGATAACCAACGATCACCAAGCCCCCGTGGCTCAAAATGAAAGGTTTCTTTCTTGATCACGCTAGATGCCCTTTGATGGCTACCAGGGGGATTATGTTCAAATTAACCATCCAGGGAGTGAGCCAAGTGGAGCAGCCCCCACCTAGAAAATGAAAGGGTGCTGTGTCAGAGGGAGGAGGGAACATGACAGGGTGAGTGCTGGCTGTGAAAGGCTCTGCCCGTGGTGGAACCCGTCCCTTCTGCTCACTGGCTGTTAGGCCAAATAAAATGACATGGCCTCATCCAAATTCTAGTCAGGGAAACATACTCCTACCTTAGATCCAGAAGGAGAGGAAACTGAACAGCTGAATCGTTACCACTGTCCCCACAGTCAAAGATGTCTGCCTTCCAGAGCTTATTCTAGACTCTAGAGGGGACACCCACAATAAGTAATAGTATGACAGGTAAGGAAATGATGGAATGTGCTCCAGGAGGATATGTGTTACTGAAAAGGAAAAAAAAAAATAGAGTAAGGGAGTTGGGAGTGTCAGGTAGAGACGGAAGCAAGAGAACAGAAGAAATGGGGTGTTCATGAAGCCAGAGACCCTGAACGAGGTCTTGAGAAGTGCCAATGGATGGGTCAGGAGACTGTCCTGGGAAAGAGAGTTCTAGGCAGAGGCTGCAGCCGTGAAAAGTGCTCAGGTGGGAGCACCTTCATGTGTTTGAGGAACATCAATGAAGTTGGGGGGCTGCGGCGACAGGGATGGGCAGAGGCTGGGTTGCTGACAGAGGCAGGTTGCCGTGGCTGGACCGTGAGAGACCTTAGAGGCTGTGCCAAGATTCTGGCTTTCATTCTTAATGACATGGGGAGCCATGGCAGGGTGTGAAGCAGAAAAGTAGCATGATTTCACTGAACTTTTAAAGGATCTGCATTGAGAATGGACTTTGATAGGGTGCAGATGAAGGCAGGGAGGTACTAACAAGGGACCTCAGTATCCAGGCAAGAGCTGGTGACAGCTCACACAAGGAGATGGCACATTTCCTTGCTGTGGACTCTGATTTCAGGTTTCCTTTCAAGTGTGGGCGATTTATAACGTGGTTTTAGTTTCAAAGGCTGCATGGCCCTGAGAGTGAAATCATATTTCTTCCCATGACCCCCACGATGGCCTCTGCCTTCCTCCAGCGTCACTCTGTGACACTCCGCTCCGTGTTCACTCCCTCTGGCTACACTGGACTCCCTTTGGTCACTTGGTCACATGAAATTCTTCCCAGCTGCATGGACACTCCCTTTTACCCAGAGTACCCTTTCTCCTCTGTTCAAGTCTCAGCTCAAATGCCTTGTTTTTGAGAGGCCTTCCCTGAACCTCTTACATCAAGGAGGCCTCTCCTGCTTATTCTTGGTTCCCTTACTCTGTGTATTTCCTCCATGGCCATTATTGCAGTCTGCAATCCTATTGTCAGTGGTCTGTTTCTGACCATATAGTATAAGTTCCATAGCCAGGCAGCTGGGATCGGGGCTGTCTTGTTCTTTGTGGAATCTAGAACAAGGTCAGGAAGAATCAGGGGCACGGCAACATGTGCACAAGTGGACTGCACTCTTCTCCCCTTATCTATGGTTTCTCCTTCCAGTCTGAAAATATTCAGTGGAAAATTCTGGAAGGAAACTTTTAAATTGCATGCCATTCTGAGGAGTGCTCCATTTTCTCCGGGAAGTGACTCATCCCTTTGCTAGAGTACCCACTCTGTGTATGCCACCTACCCATTAGCATGCATGGGGTTCAGTGATACCCTTGATCTCAAGCACCCCATGGGGGACTTGGAATGTCTTTTCCACAGACAAGGGGAACTCTCATGATGAATCAGATGACCCAAAGGATACGTAAGCATCACTGAGACAATGATGGCAGGACAGTGAACAGAAGCCCCTAAAGGAGGTTAAGATTTTTAAGTATCTTGTCACGTGCCATGGTGTATGCCTGTTATCCCAGAGGCTTAGGAGGCTGAGGCAGGAGGATCACAAGTTCAAAGCTAGCTGCAGCAAAAGTGAGGCACTAAGCAACTCAGTGAGACCCTGTCTCTAAATAAAATACAAAATAGGGCTGGGGATGTGGCTCAGTGGTTGAGTGCCCCTGAGTTCAATCCCTGGTACCATAAAAATATATATAAAAAATTTTTTAAGTATCTAATAAAAGCTAGAGGGTGATGCTTTAGATGGGAATATATCTTTTGAATGCCAGACTGGACGTGGCTGCTTGGAGCATTCTGGGCACTTACCATACTCTAGTGCAATGATCTGTTTTTGTTATCTGTTTCCTCCACCAGGGACTATGTGCCATCTCCCTTTCATCCTGGCGTCCAAGTACTTGACAAAATACTTATTGTACCAAACTGTTTTGACTTCATGTCTTCAAACTCTCATGCTGAGCTCTCTAATTAGATCCTTATTAAATGTAAAATGTTATCATGAATCTTGCAGAGCCTTCCTGGAAAAAAAACTTTGCTGGCATGCCATGTTCTTTTGGACACATTGTGATGTTTCTAATCAAGCCACCATCTGGGCCATAGATTCTATTAACTCTGTTTTATTGTGTTCCATCAATTCACGACAGCATTTCCAAATCCGAAGTACAGGACTGAAACTATGATCTATTGCCAACTCAAGGTGGTGTCTATTTCCTTTCTGAAAGTTTTAAGACCCAATACGTTTGCCGTGAAAGAAAAAAGAGACTAATAAAGTTAAAGGCAGCATTTGGGAGAGGGTGGCGGACACTGGCAGGTGATGGCAGGCAGAGAGTGGGAGACCTTCAGTATCAGAAATGAAGGGGCAAATGAGGCACTTTCTCCAGTCAGTATCTGGAACCCAGATGCACTGCTTAAAAGAATAGCAAACATTCAGGGCAGAGATATTTGTAGAATGTGGGGAAGTCAGTGGTAGGAGGAAACCAAGATGTAAAGTATGTTTTCTGAATCTGAAAATTGCTGTTAAGTTGGTTCTTCTGAAAACCTATGAGTGATTTTAATTCTAGCTCAAAATTTTTGTTTTAGGTTGACAACTAGTTTCTGTCTATTTACGTGATGTTTGGCAACTTTCAAAATGCTGGCAGAATCCATGATCTCATCGGATCCTTCCAACAACTATTCAGTAGGCAGAATTGGCTTTATCATTTGTATCTGATCAATGAGGAGAGAGAGGTTCTGATCTCTGGGCCCTTTGCCAAGAGCTAAGTAGCAGAGCTTCAGACATGGGTCTTTTGACAGGACACCTCTTGGTCCAGTCAATTTTTCTTTGTTGTTTAAATCTACTGTTTTATTAGATGAGGTTCCACTGGGCAAGATTTCAGGTGCACATGACCAAGTAGGATTCATCCCTGGGATGCAAGGTTGGTTCAATATATGGAAATCAATAAATGTTATTCACCACATCAATAGACTTAAAAATAAGAACCATATGATCATCTCGATAGATGCAGAAAAAGCATTCCACAAAGTACAGCATGCCTTTATGTTCAAAACTCTAGAAAAACTAGGGATAACAGGAACATACCTCAATATTGTAAAAGCAATCTATGCTAAGCCTCAGGCTAGCATCATTCTGAATGGAGAAAAATTGAAGGCATTCCCTCTAAAATCTGGAACAAGACAAGGATGTCCTCTCTCACCACTTCTGTTCAACATAGTTCTTGAAACACTGGCCAGAGCAATTAGACAGACGAAAGAAATTAAAGGCATTAAAATAGGAAAAGAAGAACTTAAATTATCACTATTTGCAGATGACATGATTCTATACCTAGCAGACCCAAAAGGGTCTACAAAGAAACTATTAGAGCTAATAAATGAATTCAGCAAAGTGGCAGGATATAAAATCAACACGCATAAATCAAAGGCATTCCTGTATATCAGTGACAAATTCTCTGAAATGGAAATGAGGACAACCACTCCATTCACAATATCCTCAAAAAAAAAAATACTTGGGAATCAACCTAACAAAAGAGGTGAAAGATTTATACAATGAAAACTACAGAACCCTAAAGAGAGAAATAGAAGAAGATCTTAGAAGATGGAAAAATATACCCTGTTCATGGATAGGCAGAACTAACATCATCAAAATGGCGATATTACCAAAAGTTCTCTATAGGTTTAATGCAATGCCAATCAAAATCCCAACGGCATTTCTTGTAGAAATAGATAAAGCAATTATGAAATTCATATGGAAAAATAAAAGACCCAGAATAGCAAAAACAACTCTAAGCAGGAAGTGTGAATCAGGTGGTATAGCAATACCAGACCTCAAACTATACTACAGAGCAATAGTAACAAAAACAGCATGGTACTGGTACCAAAACAGGCGGGTGGACCAATGGTACAGAATAGAGGACACAGAATCCAATCCACAAAACTACAACTATATTATATTCCATAAAGAGGTTAAAAGCATGCAATGGAGGAAGGATAGCATCTTCAACAAATGGTGCTGGGAAAACTGGAAATCCATATGCAACAAAATGAAACTGAATCCCTTTTTTCACCATGCACAAAAGTTAACTCAAAATGGATCAAGGAGCTTGATATCAAATCAGAGACATGGCGTCTGATAGAAGAAAAAGTTGGCTACGATCTACATACTGTGGGGTAGGGCTCCAAATTCCTCAATAGGACACCCATAGCACAAGAGTTAATAACTAGAATCAACAAATGGGACTTACTCAAACTAAAAGGTTTTTTTCTCAGCAAAAGAAACAATAAGAGAGGTAAATAGGGAGCCTACATCCTGGGAACAAATCTTTACTCCTCACACTTCAGATAGAGCCCTAATATCCAGAGTATACAAAGAACTCAAAAAATTAAACAATAAGAAAATGAATAACCCAGTCAACAAATGGTCCAAGGACCTGAACAGACACTTCTCAGAGGAGGACATACAATCAATCAATAAGTACATGAAAAAATGCTCACCATCTCTAGCAGTCAGAAAAATGCAAATCAAAACACCCTAAGATACCATCTCACTCCAGTAAGATTGGCGCCATTATGAAGTCAAACAACAACAAGTGCTGGCGAGGATGTGGGGAAAAGGGTACACTTGTACATTGCTGGTGGGACTGCAAATTGGTGCAGCCAATTTGGAAAGCAGTATGGAGATTTCTTGGAAAACTGGGAATGGAACCACCATTTGACCCAGCTATTCCCCTTCTCGGTCTATTCCCTAAAGACCTAAAAAGAGCACGCTACAGGGACACTGCTACATCCATGTTCATAGTGGCACAATTCACAATAGCTAGACTGTGGAACCAACCTAGATGCCCTTCAATAGACGAATGGATAAAAAAATGTGGCATTTATACACAATAGAGTATTACTCTGCATTAAAAAATGACAAAATCATAGAATTTGCAGGGAAATGGATGGCATTAGAGCAGATTATGCTAAGTGAAGCTAGCCAATCCCTAAAAAACAAATGCCAAATGTTTTCTTTGATATAAGGAGAGTAACTAAGAACAGAGTTGGGAGGAAGAGCATGAGAAGAAGATTAACATTAAACAGGGGTGAGAGGTGGGAGGGAAAAGGAAAGAGAAAGGAAATTGCATGGAAATGGAAGGAGACCCTCATGGTTATACAAAATTACATATAAGAGGAAGTGAGGGGAAAGGGGGAAAAAAACAAGGGGGAGAAATGAATTACATGGGGTAGAGAGAGAAGATGGGAGGGGAGGGGATGGGGGATAGTAGAGGATAGGAAAGGCAGCAGAATACAACAGACACTAGTATAGCAATATGTAAAACAGTGGATGTGTAACCGATGTGATGCTGCAATCTGTATACGGAGTAAAATTGGGAGTTCATAACCCACTTGAATCAAAGTGTGAAATATGATATGTCAAGAACTATGTAATGTTTTGAACAACCAACAATAAAAATTAATTAAAAAAAAGATTTTAGGTGCAAGTGATGTAAGGAGTGCTTTTAGGACAAGTCAGTAGGGGCAGGTACAGCAGAATAGAGGAGGGGAAAGAGCCCAGATATAACCCGATTCCTGAGGGAGGGACCCTGCAGAGCACCAGTCACATCCCAGAATGGTTCAGCTGGAGGCCCTGGCCTTGTGTATCCCATAGGCTTCCATCATTGTCCAGTCATTGGAGGTGGCCTCCTCCACCTTGGGCTAGCAGGAAGGACCAAGACCCCCATAGAATTCCTCTGGATGGTGGCAGTGCAAACAGAGGGATTCCAATAGTGTACCCCAACCTATGCTAATCAGGAGCACTAAATAAACTACTATAATTGGAAAAAGTGAAAACAGATTTTTAAAACTGTTACATGAATATAAGATATTATTTCATTCTCTGGTGCATTCTTAGGGCAGGTGGAATCACCGGGGCATCTTCTTTGAAATCAGAGAGAGAGAGAGAGAGAGTTGTGGTAATCCCTCTCTCTCCCTGGGGAATCTGATCGGAAGATGCTCACTTAGAAAAGAGACTTGTGGTCGAGCCTGGACACTGCTTCATTGGATTGACAGAAATTAATTCTATTAACTCCTTCTTTACGGACAAAAGATGAAGCCTGCAGAACGAGTGCTTTAGCTTCAAGCCTCATGACTGGTAAAAGGCAGAACCCGAATGTGAACTCAGGTCCCCAGATGGCCAGTGCAGAGTCCTTCCAAGGCTCCGAGTGCTGAGTTTCAGAAAGCAATTCTGCTTCTCACCTGGGCAAGAAGGAGGCCATAATCCAGAAGGGGACAGGTATCTCTGACCCTGATAATCAGCATTCCTAAATCCCACTCCCGTATACTCTCTCAAATACTTTTGAAGTCCTTCTTTGCCGTGCACAGGATCTCACCAGACAGAAAGAAAAACACCCTTGTGACTCTTTTGCATGGTCTGTCAAAGTCACATGAATATGGGAAGCCACAAGGGTACCCTGAGGGCAGGAAGCTAGGGGCAGGAGAGTCTTGCTTCCAAGGTGGTTTTCATAGTAGCAATTGTGACCTGACGGTCCTAAGAGTTTATAAGAGGAAAAATTCACCCCCATATCAAGTATTTATACAGAGGTTTATTTTATTTTATTTTCATTTAATTTTATGTTGTTTCTTTATATGAGGAATCTGGAGAGAAGGATGAGAGGACCCTTTTAGGAACTAGGAGCATCTTCAATGTAAAAGAACTTCAAAAAGCATCCCCTATTCTACTATTTTAAATTTCTAAGAAAAATATGCGTCTCTAAAGAAAAATAATTACTTGCTAACATACAAACTCATTGAATTTTCACTGAAGTGAAAAAAAAAAAAAGAAGTTAAAACAAAAACTCAAATGGAAGCTGTCTAAATGCTTGGGTTGAAAAGAACATCAGGTCAAATACAACCATAAGCCCTGAAGCAATCGGCTGCTGCAGGGAGTACAGATCCATCCACATTTAGTCTAAATGTAGAGTGACCTTTCACTACTGAGCCTTGAGCCTAAAGTCGGCTACAGTTATTGGAAATCATTTCCAAAGGTCACATGTTAAAAAAAAAAAAAACGTAATAGGGACTTAAAGATACCTTCCATACATGTGGAAATCCAAAGCCAAATCTTCAATGTTGGTTAAAAAGTCAGAGGGGAAAATGATTGTGGCATTGCTGAGTTTTGAAAACAATCTAAAAGATCTAGGACCCACAGATATCAGTTTAAATCTCTTTCCTTACCCATTAGTACAATTGTTCCTGGGTGTATTGCTAAACTATTTACCAACACCATATGAATGGCAGAGAAAGAATATGCGATATCACGCTTCAGAGGGAGTTACTGAGGACCGTTTTCTTTCATTAGATCTGGGCTAATACTGCACTGCAGCCAAGCAGAGAATCTTCCTATGAGCAAGAGTCTGACTCTCATTCCAAGTAGTGACATTTATATGCAGGGTGTCCAACTTGTCATTAGAGATTTTTCAAAGGGCATATATAGCTGAAGCCACGAGGGCAGGGTTGTGTGCACCACCTTAATAAGTTAAAAAAAAAAAATCCAAAGCTTCACGGTCTCAGCAGGAGAACAGAAATACTCTTATGCTCATCAGTGAATGCTAAATGAATCCCCTTTTTAGATGCAGGCAGGAGAGCAGGTATGTGCCTGCGTAAGAAATAAGACATGCTTTGATGATTCTCAAAGACTTTCTCTCTTCTGTGCTTTTTCTTTTTCCCCCAATGTAAAATGACATTTAAAGTGGAAAATTGATTCTTTGGAATAAAAGAGATATTAATGATAAATCATTCTATTTTATTTAATTAGGAAACTTTGTTTCAAAGATTTTCTTTTCATTATAAGTAACCCATCTTTCTTTTCCCATTCCTGACCTTTGTGTTAACATGATTATTTTTCTTTCCTGAGTAGGTTCCTCAAGGACAATGATAATATTTATTTAGATGACTTGTTTAGGACCTGTGTGTTTGTTAAGTGTTAAGCTGGAGTGTGAATAATCCTTTTGTTCATTGCTCCAACAAAAATCGACAGGCCATCTATCATATGCTAGAACTCTCCTGGCACTGGAGCCTACAGAGATGAAAAATAGCCAGCTAGTGTCTCTCACAGATGTTGGCCTGTCTTTTCTAGCTGAAGACAATGGCCTACCATTTGGTATCCGTGATGCAGAGGAACAAACACTATGTTCAGAAAGAAATCTGGGTTCCAGTGTTGCTTCTAACACTCACCAGCTTTATATCCGCAGGCAAGAAACGTTATCTAAAGTCTTAGATACTTTGACGATAAAGTGAGAAAAATAATGTTCCTTTCTATTACACAGAGTTGTGGGGAAAATAAAAGGAAGAAACATTGCAAAAATGTCTCGTAAATTTCAAACCATTAGACAAATTAAGACACTAAAGCAACCGTGAATGGGAGATTCAGGGCCTGACTCAGGGATGAGCAGAGTGGGTCTTCTACAGAGGGGTGAATTTAAGGGTCATGAACTTAGTCAATAAGAATTTTTCTAGATGACTTATGGAACATGGCCTGAATCTGGGTTTTGCTTGTTGTTGTCATCTCAGGATTGGGCTGGTGTGCTGGGGGAATGTTCTGGGAAATGTTATCAGGTGCTATTGCCTCTTGGAAATGTGCCCATCCTATTTTGTTATGAGATGGGATTGTAAATAGTTTCCTTTTAAAATAGGAACACTTCATGCTCTTATCCTCCTGCGGAGAACCCTTAAAAGAATATTTGGGAAAAGCCAAATAGGAGGAATAAGAAAAGTGTCACTGCTAAGACGAACATTATCACTATAGTTTTGGTCCCTCTCTTTTTATTTATTTATTTATATTTATTTATTGTCAATCATTTTTACAGTTTGTGTCTTTTTACATAGTCTGGATCAAACTGTATATCCAATGGTAGAGGCTGCCTTTATTTCCAATGGAACTCTATAAAGTTTTAGAACATCTTTTTAGTTCCATGCTTTCTCCCCACTTATCATTCAATCATTCAAAACTCAAGTCCTGTACCCCATCCTCCTGGTGGCTCCACTTGTCTTACTAATTTGCTTTATCAGGGCTTCATGTGTACTCTGACTCCTTTCTGCCACCACTGAGCTGTGTCTCTCCTCATTCTGTAAGAGTTCATTGAATTCTCTATATTTCCCATTTTACTATTGGTTCCTACTTGAAGGAGCTCATGATTCCCTCAAGTAGGAACCAGGTCTATTTGACTCTGTGTACACAGAGTCTAGATCTTTGCCTGGCACAGATTGCTTAGTAAATATTTTTAGCAAAAATGGTGTCTGTCTGTCCGATACTCCATGGAGTTGATGAAATACAATTTCCTTAAATATCTGTCTATTATTGGTTTCTATATTGTTACTACAAACAACTATTTGATTCATATTCTTAAATATAATTATGCATTTTTATATTATTATTTAAAAAATTTAGTTATAGATGGATATAATACACTTATTTATTTATTTATTTTCATGTAGTGCTGAGGATCAAATCCAGTGCCTTAAACATGCTAGGCAAGCATTCTACCATTGAGCTACAACCCTAGCTCATGTGCCTTTATTTTTTAAGCTAAAAATTTAAAGAAGAGAAATTCTAAGTGTTAATACTTTTTATGACTTTTGAAATATGTTACCCAACTTTTAAAGAAGTTGTGTTAACCTTCGCCACTTCTAGACTATATCCAAGAATTCATTAAGACACCATTAAGAGCTGGGTGTGGTGGTGCATGTCTGTAATCCCATCCACTTGGGAAGCTGAGGCAGGAGGATCTCTAGTTCTTAGTGAGCCTCAGCAATTTAGCACGATCCTAAGCAACATGGTAAGACCCTGTCTCAGAATGAAATGTAAAAAGGGCTGAGGATGTAGCTCAGTGGGTAAGAGCCCTTGGGTTCTACCCCTGGTACCAAAAAACAAAACAAAATAACAACAAAAAAACAAAACAAGGGCTGGGGTTGTGGCTCAGTGATAGAGTGCTTGCCTAGCATGTGTGAGGCATTGGATTCGATTCTCAGCATCACATATAAACAAATAAAATAAAGGTCCCTTGATACCAGAGATATTTCTTCCTCTGGGAGTTTTCAGTATCATTTCCTTCTCTACCTGTTAAGCTTAGGTGAGCATCCTCTGTGCTTCTGTATAACTCTCCAACATAGTTTCATTATACTCTTTCAAAGTTATGTATTGTCTTTATTCCAGAGAAGACTAAGTGCTAAAACAAGAGGCATGTGTTATTTATTTTTACAATCCACAGTTCCTAGAAGTAGAACATATTCTCAATACATTCTTGTTGACTGTGGAGAACTAATGCTTAAGTCCATAATACCATGGACCTATGTATACTGCAGTGACACAGCCACATCAATGCTTATAACAGCTCAATTCACAAATAGCTAAACTGTGGAGCCAAGCTAAATGTCCTTCAACAGATGAATGGATAAAGAAACTGTGGTATATATACACAATGGAATATTACTCAGCCTTAAAAATGAATGAAATTATGGCATTTACCAGTAAATGGATGGAACTAGAGAATATCATGCTAAGAGAAATAAGCCAATCCCAAAGAATCAAAGGCTGAATGTTTTTTTCTGATATGCAGATGCTAATTCATAGTAAGGGGGGTGGCTAGGGAAGAATAGAGGTATTTTTGGATTAGACAGAGGGGAGTGAAGAGAGGGGAGGTGGTAAGGGTAGGAAGGAGAGTAGACTGAGGTGGACATTATTACCCTATGTGCATATATGACTACATGGCCGATGTGCTCCTACATCATGCACAACCAGAAGAATGAGAAATTATACTCCATTGATATATGACATATCAAAATGCATTCTACTGTCCTCTATAACTAATTAGAACAAATAAAAAGTAATTCTCCCCCCCCAAATTGACCTATACATAAGGACAGTGATGATATGATTATTATGTCCCAAGCATAAAGTGGAGGACAGAAAGAGAGAAAATTAATGTTTTATATATGCTATAGTGTTCAATTATTCAGGGATTCACACATGGGAATCAAGAAGTTCCAGAACATTGAATTTCCCCTTCTCTTCCCCTTCTGCCTTAGCTCCATTTTATACGTCAGATTTCCTTTTCTCTAAAAATTCCTATGGTTTACACTTGAGCATGCACATTCAATTACTAGTAGTGCTGCCTAAGGCAAGCTGTCCTATCAGGGCTAAATCTGTTAAAAAAGAAAGTCCACACTTTTCTTGGGAAAAAAAAGACTTTATAATTTATAATAGTTAATAATGAATATTTCACCAAGGGCAGAAAATGAGCAAAGTGGTATGAGAGAGGTTATGGGATTATTTCATAGCAACCCATTGGCCAAAACAGAAGCCTGAATATTTTAAATTGCACTGTAGGAAGGATAGGTAAAAATTAAGTGATCTCAAAGAACATATGTACAGCCTTTCTTCAAAATGTTGATCAATAGTTGTCTATGTAGAACTGATGCTTAGATATATGAGGAGAATTCTGTGATAATGACTGAAACGGATTCAAGCCGCAGGAGGTTCCCCATTTTTTCCCCCTTATTTTCACACATACTCCACTAACAAGGTTGGAATATTGTATTTTATTTTTCCAAATTAAGAAGTGGATTGGGAAATTAGGATTGCTTACAGATTGAGTTGTAGGCATTAAATAAATTTTTTTTTTGCATAAAAAAATTCATAAAATATCAATAAGAAGCAGCCAAATGCTTCTTTTGACAGGGCCACAAACATAAATATGCACAATCAACAACATTCTTCACACATAAATACCAAGTTATAAGAAAAAAATGTCTTGCTCCCGACCCATGGAGTCGTGATGCTTTCTCTGCACAGTGAGGTATCTTCAGTCCATTCACAAAAAAACAGCCTTCGTGTCTGGCATCCATCAGTGTGTGAATTCCTGACTTACTTAGCTGCAGCAAGTATTTGCTAAGTGGCATGTTTAGAAGAGAGCACCATCAATCATTTGAGTGCTACTAATTTCCATTGTAACGTGTGGGTGAGAACAAACAGGAAGCTCCGTCTGAGAATAGATGTGCTATCCTGCTGTTGGTCACCCATAAACATGAACTCATTTTCAAACTCTTGATACTTGCCCTGATGTGGGGACTTTGGAGATATGACTTCCAATTATCCCACTTTGTATGTGGTCAGTGCTTTCTAGTTAACAAAGTCCTTCCATGGCATAACCTCCAACATCCAGTACAAGTGGCGGCCTGACAATTTAATTATTACTATCAAATTTAAAGCGGACTCTAATTCTTTCTGACAAACCCTACTACCTTTGCAAATTCAGTGGCTTGAGTCAACTTGCTAAAAAGCGGTTGAATCCATTTCTGTTCTCCTCCATCGTATCACAGCCCTCGTTCGAGTTCTCATCAACTCTCTCTTGATCAGTTTCAACATTTAACTGGTCTTCTGTACATCAGTCTCCCATCCTCCCCTTCCCATTTCCCAATCAATCCTCCCCACAGCCGTCAGAATGACCTTTAGAAAAGCAAATCTATCATGCTATTTTTCCCTCCTTAACATCATTCACTGGTTTACAGCTGCCTGCAAGACCAAGCACCAACTCCCGCACGGAGTAAACAAGACCCACCAGGCTCTTCACAACCTGGCTCTGCCCAGGGGCAAGATTCCGCTTCTGAACACTGAAAGGCTTATGGTGACCCACTTCCCAGTCCCTTCACCCATAGGTAATTAAAAGAAAATAAAAAAGGCAGAGAGAGAGAGAGAGAGAGAGAGAGAGAGAGAGAGAGAGAGAGAGAAGCCCTAAAACATAGAACGTACATGTGTGCTGCAGTTTATATTATAGTTTCTTGAAACATTCCTGATCACAAAATTATGGATGAATTTATTAAAATTAGTCTTTTCTTACTTTTTTCCTTTTCTCCTTCCTTCTTTCCTTCCTTCCTTCCTTCTTCTTTTCAGCTTCTCTAAGAATATGTATCTTTTCTCTGCCAACCAGATGATCTAGAACTGTAGTTTCGCCAGCTGAAGCCACCAAGCACCAAAACAGTAGCAACAACACAACTCCACGCACGCCATTATGTAACTCCCTCTTTTCCTCCCTCCCTCCCTTCCTACTTTCCTTCCTCTTATAGTAATTCACTGCGTGCCAGGCACTGCACTAGCCCCCCTTGGAGACTGGGGACACACAGTGAATAGAGAACTGTCACTGGCTTCACTGAGCTCATAGTTTAGAAGGAGCAGTAGCCAAGGGGTTAGGGAGCCTTTGAATATTTTCCAAACACTTCTCTGACATGTATGTCAGTGATCCCTGACTCCTAGAAGTCCCTATTTGTTATACCTTGTTCTATGATTCCTTTTCCACATGAGAGTCTTCAAGTATTCATTCATTTACTCAAAAATCATGGAACTACTTTCTTTAGGTGACAGTATTTCAAGAGAATGAAATAGAATTAATTTATTCAAAAATCTCATCAAACACCTACTATATGCCACACCCTGGGAATCCAAAGTCCTTTGTCTTAAGCTCCTGATAGATGGTGGTAGATACAGAGAGACAAAGCCCAAAATGCCAACTGTTGGTGAGGATGTGAAAGAGAGGAGCTCTCCTATTCTAAGGGTGGATTCTTTTTTGTATAACCACTTGGGGAAACTCTTTAGCCACAAGAATTCACCAAGGCTGAGTATGTGTCTGTGTCACAATCTAGAAATTCCACTTCCAGTTACACAGTTATGCGGGATGCATGTACATATTAACCAAAGCACTGTGTGTAACATATCAGGTGACGAGACTGGAAATCTTCTCTTACTTTTTTCCTTTTCTCCTTCCTTCCTTGCCTCCTTCCTTCTTTCCTTCCTTCCTTCCTTCCTTCCTTCCTTCCTTCCTTCCTTCCTTCCTTCCTTCCTTCCTTCCTTCCTTCTTCTTTTCAAGTTCTCTAAGCATATGTATCCTTTCTCTACCAATTGGATGATCTAGAATTGTAGTTTCTAGAGAAACTTATTTGGACTTACTGTGTTTCTTAATCTTTTAATATCAAACATCAAAGAAGCAGCTGGATCTGTAAATCTGGGGTCCAGAGAGAGAGAGAGAGAGAGAGAGAGAGAGAGAGAGATGGATATAACCTGGAGGTGAGTAGCATGAGACTAGATGAAGTTACCATGGCATAAGATAAGATAAGGAATTTCTGTTCTAGAAAACTAGAGACAGGAGACAGAAACCAAGGATAGCAAAGAGCACCTGCCAGTGAGAACAGGAGATGGTCCGTCGTGGATGTCGATGCAGAGCCTCTTCTGAGGACAAGGGAGGGAACTGGGTCAATGTTTCTGATAGAGCTGTTGAATACGAGGACAGAGAGTCAGCCAGTGGATCTGGTAGTGAGGTGGGCATTGGTAACCTGGAGCAGTCCTGTGAAGTGATGGACGTAAAAGTCCCTTTGGACAGTGTGATGGTTAATTTGGAGTATCAACTGGAGTGGCTTGAGGGACACCTAGAGGGTTGGAGAAGTGTTGTTTCTGGGAGTGTCTGTGAGGGTGTTGCCAGAGAGGACCGGCAGGCAGATCAATGACCTGAGGGGGAAGAGCTGACCTCACTGTGGTGCCATTGGATGGGGGAAGGGGAAAGTGACTCTCTAACTCTTCCTTGTATGATGGGGCACAGTCTCCTGCTGCCTTTGAGTATCAGATGCCAGGTTCTTTGGCCTTTGACCTGTGGCATTTGAAGCAGTTTTCTGGGACCTTTGGACCTCTGGTTTCAGAATGGGGGCTGCACTCTCAGTCCTCCTACTTCTGAGGCTTCCAGCTTCTTGGACTGAGCCAGGCCACTGACTTGTCTAGCTCTCCAGCTTGCAGGTGGCCGCTGGTTGTGTGAGCCAATTCACCGAATCACCCCTCATATCTTTATATCTAAATGCACATGCATTGGTGTGTGTGTGTGTGTGTGTGTGTGTGTGTGTGTGTGTGTGTGTTATAGGGTCTATCTGCAAAAAAGTTGGACAAATAGACCTGTTGTGAAGGGTACGTGGCTCTTGCTGCAAAGAGCAGTGGGCAGTAGTGGTGTAGTTGTGAGGGAAAGGGGGTCTAGGAGAGAGCCTTGAGGAAGACCAGTTTGGTTGTATGGTGATGAAACAATCCAGTAAGAGGGGAAAGGTGGATGTGGCTCTTTGTCACGTATTTTCCTATTCATGCTGCACCTCATTCTTCAGTTTGGAGCTGGCTCCACTGTGAGGCAGAGCCCACACCACAGATCATCACTTTCCCAGACCCTCCCTGAAGACAGGACTCAGAAACATGAAGCTTTGCCATCAGATGTCTTGGCCCCAAACTCTGAACAAGAAACCAGTGATGTGAAGAAGAGAAGGCCACACGTGATCTGTTCTGGGAATGGATGGTAACAAGAGCCTAGACACAGAGGGTTTGAGAAAGAGAAAAGTGTTAGTTTTTTTTTTTCTTTAAAGGATTTTATAATCATTGAGGGTGAGGACTCATTGTCTCTTACTCACCACTCAAACTCCTAGGCCTTGCACAATTCCTAACAGAAAGTAAAAGCTCATGGAGTAAATGAACATAGAGGAGTGTGGCAGTCAGTTTTTCATTGCTGTGCAAATATCTAAGATAAATAACTGAAAAGGAGAAAAACAATTATTTGGCTCATAGTTTCAGAGGTTTCAGTCCATAGTTGGTTGGCAATGTTGTTCTGGGCCCATGGTGGCACAGTTGATCATGGTAGGAGCACATGGAGGAGAAGCCGCTCAACTTCTGGCAGCTGGAAAGGAGAGAGAGAGAGAGAGAGAGAGAGAGAGAGAGAGAGAGAGAGAGAGAGATATTAAGATAGACAGGGATAGAGATAGAGAGACAGATTGTTAGGTAGATAGAGAGGAAGAGGGACTATAGTTCTAATATACTCTTCAAGGACAGCCTCTAAGTAGCTAACTTCCTCTCATTAGGCTCCACCTACCTAAAATTCCACCACCTCTCAAGAGTGCCACAGGCTGCCACCAAGTCTTCAACACATGAGACTTTGGGGGACATTCAAGATCCAAAATAATTTGGTTACTTGACAGATTAGAATGTGAATAACTTCACTTCAAGCATTTACTTCAGTCACTGTCCTTTGTTTAGTGGCCCTTAATCAGCCATAATGGGACAGAATTAAAGGTAAGATTACTTTGCAAGCCTTATCCAAAAAAAAAAAAAGGAAAGAAAGGTGAAATTTCACTCCTTGATGTCACTACCCGTACTAAAAAATGGCTTGAAAAGGAAAATGACTACAGGACTAGAAAATAAAATAACATTTCTTCTCAAGTAATACAATGGCATTAAGCCACTACAAAAAAGTTTTCAGAATAAAAACATGGGAAGAAGTAATCATGGTTGAATTTAAAGAGGGCATTTTCAAATGGCCCTCCAGCCTATTACTTCTCAATCAGACTTCTATCATGGACCACTCGATAGACCCGATTTTTAAAGGGGGACTCCAAACTGCTTGCCCCATACCGTCCCTTTTTCAGCCTGAAGAAGCCAGAAAGATCTTCTTCGCCCCCCTTCCTTACAGCAGTAAGGAGTTCCCAAATTAGAGGGGGGAATGAAGTCAGATATAAAATTAGGTAGTCAGTGTAGTTAGGTAAATCAGGTCTAACGAGTGAAATCTAAAATGGAGGCCATGCTGGGAATGACTCAGGGAAAACGCAGGACAACTCATGGAATGTTAATGAAGTCCTGAAAAGGCCCTAGGCCAAAGTCCACCTCAAAGAAATGTTAATGGAGCCCGGGAAACAGCCCCCAGCAAACTTGAAGGTGCTGACTCAGAAGTCCTTCCTGACCAGATTACTTCTTTGGCCCACCTGTGTCCCACCCCTCGGGCCTCCAACCTACATTCCATCACTGAAAGAACTATAAAAAGGGAAAAGAACAGCCCTTCCACGGATTCCACCTCTTGGGTCCCCTTCTTCCTCCGGGAGAAGTCTTTTCTGCTGTCCTTTAATAAACTTCTAATTTCTATTCTGAAAAAAAAAAATAAATAAAGAGGGCATTTTTACTTATTTACCTTGTACATACCCTTTGAGCCAAGTTTCTGTAAGCATTCATTTGCAGGGTCTTTAATTTAGATGAAGTTTTGATTTTCTTGTAATCTGTAGGCAGACATGCTAAATATGGCACAAACAAATGCATGTCAAAACTCCAGACTACTCATTAGGGACATTTTCCATTAGATACAATAACCACCATCCTTATGTGGCTGTTAGTGGCAGCCAAGAAGGAGTGAGAGAGTCACTTTATGGGACAAACTGTCTCACATAAATCTAGAGAATTTTCGTCTCAGACCGTCTACACACAACTCCATGGTTGGTCTTGGTCAGCCCTGCAGGTGATACTCAATTTCAATCCAGAATCTTACCACTCTGAAGTAAGAAGTTACTAAGGTATCATAAGCTTTTTCTCAAAAATGGTAAAATAAAGAGAATTTAAACTTTAAGTTTCATTTCTTACAAAGAATCAAAACTTTTAGACCCAGAAATGGGGTGGATACAGAATGGTGTTAACGTGTGCCAAAATTGTTCCTAAGAGAGTAACCAAAACCCCAAACAAAGCAGAAATGTTCTTTATCTATGAATTTTCATGCTACCACCATAGGGTCAAGACTCCTACCAGGCCCCGTGTATTGCTACTAAGCCAGTATAAAGCCTGTTTAGTGCTCTCAGTAAAGAAGGGGAAGAGACAGGGACTGGGGTTGTGGCTCAGTGGTAGAGCACTTTCTTGGCATGTGTGAAGCACGGGGTTCAATTCTCAGCACCACATATAAGTAAGTAAAATAAAGGTCCATTGACAACTAAAAAAATATTTAAAAAAATTAAAAGAAGGGGAAGCGACAAATGATGAAATTATAAATGAGTTAAAAAAACTAAAGCAAAAGAAACAGAAAAAAAACATAAAGATTAAATTGAATATAACTCTTTAGAAAATGATTTACAATACTAAAAATCTAAAGGCTACAACTAGATCTAGAGGAAACTAGAGCAAAGCAAAACAGAACATTGACTTTGTTCTATATGAAGCCCTGCATTTATATTTTGGTTTCTGATAACTCTTCTGTAAGGTGTCCTGTCATGGCTCCCAGTAGTCTTTACCTTCTGGTCTTCAAGTCCTTGTATAATCCCCTTCACTTGAGTGGATTTACTGATTCCCTTCTAGCAAATAATATTCATCACTTCTAATTTTAAGTTGTAGAAAGTCTGTGGCTTCCATCTGGGGTGCTCTGTCTTGGTGCTCACTTCTGGGGCAAGCCGTTGTCAAGCCACGAGACAATCCTGTGTAATTGTTCATATGATTGAATCTGGAAGCAGATCTTGTGAGACCTGGCAACAGGCACAGAACTTGGAAGAAACAAGCCTTAAGATGATGGCTGGTGGTGGAAATCCCCAAGGTAAAACTCCCTACCTAAGCTGTGCCTGGATTCCTGTGAATCCAGCACCTGGATTCCAGAACTGTGAAATGGTAAGTCTGTTGTTACCCAGCTGCTGAGTTTTGGAATAGTGTTCACACAGCAATAGGTAGCTAATTCAAGCCTCTTCCACAAATGTCAGACTCACATTCCCTTTTTTGTCATAGCTCATGGATACATGAGAAATAAGCAAGTGATTTAAAAATCAGTTTTGGAAAATTTTTAAGAACAGTTTTAAATTGAGATTAAAAATCTAGAATAAATCCACATAACAGTGTTTAGCACAAGGAACCTGAGAGAAAGGCTGCTTCGCTATCATTAAATGAAACAGATTTGTCATGTATTTTAATGTAATTGCTCTACATTTTATAATTATCTAGGTTATGCTTCTCAAAAATTTTTTTTTTCAGTTCAAATTTCAGTTTCCCTTTCAAGAGAGACGTGAAAATCTCATAATTATCAAAGATCTTGTTTTTAATAGTGTTTACAATAAGAAATTATATAGTTACTATGAAATGCCCATTTGGGAACAGAGCTAGATTATTCATTGCTTGTGTATCTCATAGAGGAGGACCAGGTCTGAACCAATCTGTGAATTCCATGATGATTTGCTCAACAGTGTGTCCTTAGGGACCTGCTTGGTTCTTTTAAGATTGTAGACACTGGCTTATAACTCCAAGAAGTAGTTCATTCTGCACAGTTATTACATGCCCATACCCTGTGCTTATGCTGTTATAACTTATTATCTGTAAATATGACTCTAAGCAACACATCTTTTCATTTGGCAGCAATTATTCTATGTAGGCAAAACCAAACTCTGTGGGCAAGAGAGGCTAAAAGGTAGGAAGGAGAATTGGTGGCCAAAGGATGTCAGAGACTGGGCAGTAATTTCCAAGACAGGCTGGAGAATGTGAACCCAAGTTAAAGTGCTGCTTTGGGCTTTGCTAGTTGTCTCTTGTCCTTTCATAGTGTGCAGGGGTGTGTGGTGTATGACCAGTGCCTGCATGCACAGGTCTGCATAACCTAAGATCGGATATTATAGCCATGGGTACACGTAGGTACCTAATCCCTTAATTTGATTCTCTGTTGTTATCAGAGAAAATGATAATAGAAAATCACTTGATTTGGACCATATTTTTCTATTGTCAACAAGAGTCCTATTTTGTATCTTTCAACAAATTTTCCCTTCTAGCAAATAATATTCATCTTAGAAAAATATACAATATTTTCTTGTAGTTTCAGCACCTCAGCATAATGATAGCCTGGGACCTTGGTTCTGAATGCCTCTATCCCAGTTTTGCTCTACTTCTTGCTAGTTAAATGGGTACGATGTTTAATTCTGTTTCACATTTTCACCTCTAAAAGGGAAGAGCAGCAGATCTGACTGTTGGGGTTGTACACTGCTTTGGATACTATTGCTCAGTCAGAAGTTAGTGATCATGTGGAAAGTGGGAGAAATTTCCTTTAAATAAGTAATTTTCCAGCAAACTCCCAAGTGAGAAGGCATTATTATTAGTAGTGTAGTCTCTGGTTATAAAGCCAAAATGTTCCAATATTATCTATGTAATTGACTACAAGCCACAACAACTCTAATGTATATATTTTCTAAACTATCTGTGAACATTATCTACTATCGCGTAATCTCATTATAAGGGTTCCAATGGCATGGAAGTGGAGGAGGAATCACTATACGGGGGTAATCTCACTAATCAGAAGTGAGAAGTAGTGAGCTAAGCTGCTTCAAAGGGATCCTCTCATGGCCTTGCTTGATCCATACAGCTGATTCCTGGGTCTGAGTCCTTGAAAACAGAGTTGGAAGCTTTTGATGAGGAGATGGGTGAGTTACCTGTTGTTTTGTGGCCTTTCAGCCACACAATACACTCAAAGCTAATCTCCAACTGCTAATTACTTTCTTTTTATCTTAACCTATTAACACTTTACTATGTTACCTACTAATGCATTTTTGAAAATGTCACTGTCTTCTGTCATCATTGGGAACCATTGAGTTCCCAGGAGCAGTGACAGTCATAGCCCACTCTTCTGAAGGGCACCGCACGAGTGAGAGCTGAAGCCAGCCCCTCACATGTCAGAGAGTGGCACAGGGCTGATGTTTAGGAAGCCTTTTTACCCTCTGCAAAGCCGGGCTCTCCTCCACTTCCACTTGCCATGGTGGCACCTGTACCAGAGGGTCTTGCTGGTTTACCTACCTGTACCCCCTTCTGAGGGAACAAATCCTTGATCTCTACAATCTTATTATGTGGCACTGGCTTAGACACACAGTACATTTTTTTTTTAAATTGATAACTTATGAATGGACAAGGAGAATAAAGAAAATAAAAGATGAAAATACAGAAATAAAAATTTAAAGAAATTCTGACTATGGTGTCTTAATTATCTTTTTCATTCATACCAAATGGGAAACAAATTCCCATAAATGCTGGCAATAAGTGATTGTCACATGGGAGCAGATGGGACAGAACTTTGAGGCCAGGCTTTTTCTATAAGGGGACCGTGAGGTGCACTGTCCATAACTTGGATGGGTTTTTCTCTGGGTATCTGAAGATTCTGGCCATTCCTTGGTTCCCACTCCCCCAGAAGCGATTCTGCTTATCTTTCCACTTGAAAGAATTGGAGGTACTTTTCATTTGGGAGAATAGAATAAAAATCAGGTTTTCAATACTAAATTAGGATGGACAACTTTTCTCTTGGGAAGAAAAAGCAATAACTGATCACAATAATGAGATTGTGCAACAAGCTTTCAAAGTGCTTATACCACATTTATCCAGAACAGTATTTGCTTACACTTCAGATATACCCACCCATTTATGGTTTAGAGCCATGGAGTAGGTAATAAATACAAGTATAACAATTTATTGAAATCATTTTTATTACTTTTTTTTTTTACTTTAATATAATACTATTTGCCTTTTCAATTCATATTAAACTACTGTATCCAAAAATATTCAACCTTGGATTTTCAAAATCAATTCTGGCAGGATTTAGCCCATAACACAATAATTCATTTTCCAAAGTAAATATCACCACCGACGCAGTGTGTTCTGAAAACTTGTGTTCCAAGCATGATATTAGATTTTTAGTCCGTATCATTGAAACTGATACTCACTGGGTCTCATAAAATGCATTTCCAAAAGTAATTAAATGTTTCATAAGATCAAACTCGATATTTAATTTCAAATTTAAATAGAATAAACAAAAAAATCAAAGTTTATACAAAGAAAATGTTCGAAGTTGGAGAAAGGAGCAGCATTTCATTATATTGCACCGTTAGAAAGTTACCTTTTTCTCTTTAACTTCTGAGATTGTAACCAGTGAGGTAACAATGACCAACCTTATAGGGATTTCATTATAAGTATCGTAATTTCTAAAACATTAGATAGACTTAGTACTAAAGCTATTGTTGCCAAACTATTCAGGGAAGTCTACTTATATAATTAAAATAGAAATGCAAACTATAGTCAGGCATCTCTCAACGCTGGGGATAGGTTTGGGAAATGCCTTCTTTGTTGATTTCAACCTCGTGTGAACACAGAGTTTACTTACAGAAACTATGACAGGTACAATGTCACCAGGTGATATAGTCTTGTGACACCACCATTGTGTATGTGGTCTGTAGCTGACTAATATGTCGCCAGGCAGAGCATAACTGTACATGTGATCAGTTTAATTAGATACTTGGACATTGAGTGAGGACAGTGTGTAATGACACAAAGCTAATTATTTAGTGGCTAGTGATAAACATATCAGTGTAAATAGGGGGAAAAAGAACCTTAGGTACAAGAGGACTGCATAATTAAATGAAAGAGAAAACAAGACTGATGGTGTACTCATTTAACCCAGTGACAGCTGGAGTTCATTTTGTGGGGCAGGTTCAGAATGATGCCTTCTACCTTCCTCCTACCCCGTCCCTGCAGGTACCCTGCTCCATTTCCAAAGCTGTGGATGTAGCTCTCTAGATTCACTCTTGACCTCTAAATGGTCTGACTGCATCTGCTTTTCTCCTAGTTTATACACGTAGAACTGTGGATTTGTTTGGCACATTGGGGCTTTTAGGAAGCATAGATGAGCTGGGTAGCAGAGATGTTCACCCAGAAAGGTACTTTTCAGGTAATCTTTTGCACTAAGAGAACTCAGATGCAGAGGATCTAAAAGAATTTAGTGTCAAAATGAATTTATTGGGCAAATGAAATTTGACCTGGTGACATGGCAATGGAAAAAACCCAGCTTAGGAAGTTCATAACCTGCACAAACAGGCTTAATATCTTTCTTTTCATTATGCAATACTCAGTTCTGTCTATCATTATTTGTTATCTATTTAGCAATCTATCATTTATCCTAGACCAAGGTGTAAATTTACATTAATCTCAAAGTACAGATTTAGAAAGATAAAGAAAGATAAAAAACAAACACAAGAATAAATTCGAATAATTTTTCCTTAATGGATGATCTGGCATATTCCTTGGGATACAAGAAATCCATCTGGAGATAATTGCACCAAAAGGATACAATGGCATTTGAGCAGGTAACAAAAGAAAACAGAGAAATAGTCAACTCACTGGGGGAACCAGTAAGACTTTACTGGGGGAAGTGGATTTATAAATTGGTTCTTTAATCCATTTTGTCCTGTTGTCCCAGGTTTGGAACACTTATAAAAACTTAAATATAATATATAATATAAAATTATAAATATTAATATAATTACATTATTATAACATGATAATATTAATTCATATTAATTAATAAATAACAGCTCTAGATTCTGATTTCCAACTACAGAGGAGAGCTGAGATACCACACCATTTTCAACAATGTTATGGATAAATCATTAGCAGGAAGGGTGTAAAGATGTTTGTTTTGTGCACAATTTTTTCTGCTCTCTTGAGAGTTTTTTTTTCCCTTTTCAAACTATTAAGACAAGCTGATATTTGGATGCAGAATAGTTGGGAAAGGAAAGAAGGTTCTATGGCCTAAATGGGTTGGGGACCAATGGTCTGCCTTTGACTTTGGCTCAGAGAGACTTCATGGTGCTTGGCATAAAAGCATTACAAAACTGGAGAGTGTTTCTTTGCTGGAGTCTTTTTGCTGTGCACTTTCTTCCTTGGAGACCTTAAAGTGCATGATTGGAGGGCAGAAGGCTGGAAGCAGCTCTGATAGAACAGAGCTGAGATTATTCTGGATCCCATTTCAGACAAAGTCTGATGATGGAGGGATGTCACCCAGTAACCACAAAGCACCAACACGAGGAGGACCAGGCTGGCATTCTCATCCATCAAGGTGAGAAATGGCACAGAATCAGAAACACTTGTATAATCTTGTGTGGTCACAGGTAATCTTAGGGTTATTCTTGAAAAGCAAGAAGACATTTGCCAGGAAGATGAGGGAGATGCTCATTTGAGGTAGAGGGAACAATGAGCAAATGTGTAGAATCATGAGACAAAAACCCAGCCTCCTCACTCAGGGCCAAGAATGTTCAGATTACCTTTGCAATTCAAAAAATAAATCCCACTCATATGAAAAGGCAGATTTTTGAGTAAGTATCCCCTCAAGATTGACAAAGTAAAGAAAAGGCATGCACTTTGGGTGGAAGAATTAGAAAAAAGTGCTTCTTCCTTTAGGCTAATTCAGTCCTGGGCCAGAGCCCAGAGTTTGGGAAACAAGTGAAGTTTCAACTTCCTTCACCTTGCAGTGCATGAATTGCAGAATCCTGCCTAGAGGTCTGGGACATCTTTAATGTTTTTGGACCCATTCCCCATTTGGAAGATTGCAATAGTCTTGCTATTTCTGCATATTTCCATCTTCTATTTCTTCTATTCTTGCTATTCCACTTTTTATTTATTACTATAGAATATTGATTGCTATTTCCACCTTCTATATGCCTACTGAATGATCTAAGATCATATTTTTGTTTTTCTGTTTCTTATTTGGATATAGTAATGGTCCTTAAACCTATCAAGGAGATAGACCCAAATCTCTTTTTTACAGCAAACATTTATGATCATTTGCCTGTAAACAGAGTAGCAATTGTTTTCCTTGTGTACCCACATGCCACTATAAAGGGACTTTGCTTATGGAGTTTATTTTTCTCTCCTTTGAATTGGTGGGATTCAGTTATTTGTCTTGGTTAGCAGAATACAGAAGTGGTATGGGACCCTTCTGAGTTTAGGCTTGCTTGGTGAAGCCCTGTACTTCAGCGAGGTGAACAAGTCTCCCAAAGCCTGATGAGGATGAGAGAAACATGGACCAGGGATGAATCAGCTTGCTTGTCCTGAGGCCCTAAGGATGTAAGAGGTATCCACTACCAGGCTGGACTTCTGCAGCTGTTTATGGGAATAAGAAGAGGCCCAAGCCAGGCATGGTGGCACATGCCTATAATCCTAGCAGCTTGGGAGGCTGAGACAGGAGACTGTGAGTTCAAAGCCAGACTCAGCAAAAGCAAGGTGCTGAGCAACTCAGTGAGACCCTGTCTCTAAATAAAATACAAAATAAGGCTGGGAAGATGGAGCAGTGGTCAAGGGCCCCTGATTTCAATCCCTGCTACCACCCAACCCCCCAAAAAAAGAGGAGGCCTAAGTTTAAATCACCTACCCACAGAATTGTGCGCTACATAAATTGTGGTTGTATTAAACTACAAAGTTGTGTGGTTGTTTCTTTCCAGCAATGACTAAGAGATACAGCTGTCTTGAACTAAAAAGCATAAAACTTACAAGCATAAAAAACTTACATACATTTAAAAAAGTCAGTAAAGTATCCTGTTTATATTCAAGGAGAAAAAGGACAATAATTTACAATAAAATAATATGAACCTTAATATGTAAGTTCTCAGGTACCTAAAAAGCATCATGTAGTGGTAAGAGGATCAGAACTACATCTAGAATGCTATGAATGTCTCAGCAGCAATTCCAGATGGATACACCCAAACAAGTAATAGTGTCCTCAGGGTCTAGGATGATCTAATTAGAGGATGCGGGGGGGGGGGGGGGGGGGGGAAAGGCACACTCATACATTGCTGGTGAGACTGCAAATTGGTGCAACCAATCTGGAAAACAGTATGGAGATTCCTTAGAAAATTTGGAATGGAACCACCATTTGACCCAGCTATCCCACTCCTTGGTGTATACCCCAAAGACTTAAAAATAGCATACTATAGTATTGCAGTCATGCCAATGTTTATAGCAGCTCAATTCACAAATAGTTAAACTAAGGAACCAACCTAGGTGTCCTTCAATATATAAATGAATAAAGAAAATGTGGTATATATAGTCAATGGAATATTACCCAGTTTTAAAGAAGAATGAAATTATGGCATTCACCAGTATGAATGGAGTTGGAGGCTATCATGCTAAGTGAAATAAGTCAATTCCAAAAAACCAAAGGCCGAATGTTTTCTCTAATATGTGGATGCTAATTCACAATAGGGGGAGGGCACTAGAGAAGAACAGAGTTACCTTAGATTAGGTAAAATGAAGGGAGGGGAGGGGAGGGGAGGGGAGAGGATGTGGGGATAAGGATAGTAGAACGAAACAGACATTATTGCTTTATGTATATATGCGACTGCATGACCAATGCAATTCTACAACATGTACACTGAGAAAAATGAGAAATTATATCCCATCTATGTATGATATATCAAAGTGCATAAATGCATTCTACTGTCATGTATAAATAATTAAAACAAAAAAGTAAAAAACCAATATATATATATACACACACATTCATACATAACTACACACACACACACACGCACACACACACACACGCACACACATATGTTTAAACTCTAAGAATGTCTATACTATGGTTTTAGAAAGCCATATGCAACTGGGATTTGTTTTTTTTTTTTGACAGAACTGACCTTGTATTGAAGGGTGTCTGGCTCTGTTGGCTCTATTTCTGGGGCAACAAAAACTCTCTTACAAACTTCCAATAAAGCTCAGCACCTAGCCCTGGTGGCACCACTGTGGAGGAGACTTGGTTCCTGCTGTCTTTTTACATTTTGCAGCAAGTTCTAGTGCTCCGCTCTTGCTTGGTCTGTTTGTAGGCTCTTGCAACAAAAACTAAGGTCTTTGCAACCATGGACCATTTTGGTATTTATAAATGTCAGGAAGTGTTTGCAACATATTAGGAGGTTATATTCAAATAAACCCCTCATAAAGCAAAAATACTATAAGTTGAAAATGCACTCAATCCACCTAACCTACTGAACATCCTGGCTTAGAGACACCGTACACTGTAGACCATCAGGTGTTCGCCCTTGTGATCTTGTGGTTGACTGGGAGCTTGCTACTCCCAGCCAGTGTCATGAGAGAGGGTCATGTGGAACATCACAAGCTCCAGGACAGGTCAAAATTTGAAGTATGATTTCTACAGAATGCATATCATTTCCATATCATCTTAAGTCAGAGACTGTCTACATGCAACAGTTTATAAGACAAGTGAAAATATTCTATCTTTCTGGAAGTATTAAGTAATTACACAATATTAAAGTAATGACTACATAAATGCACATATGAATTGTGGTGTTAGGTCAGTGGAGTAGTTCCAAGTGGGAAAAGTCAATGGCAAACTGTGGAAAGAAAAGTGCCTTTCAGTAAGTCACAAAAAGAAATTAAAATTAACTTGCTTATTCATTATAACTCAGACATATGGATTGACTAACTGAATGGACCGCTTATCTTTTTTTTTTTTTTTTTAATGGAGCTGGGGGTTGAACCCAAGGCCTTGTGCATGTGAGGCAAGCACTCTACCACTCTACCTACTGAGCTATATCCCCAGCCCTGACATCTTATAATTTGACTTAGCTGTAAATAAGTAATACAAAATTAATAGTATTCTAAAAAATATTTTTGAAATAACTTTGTGGAAACTTAGCATTCCAAATATCACTTGTTGTTCGTGTGAATAATAAGTTTATTTAAAGGTTGAGGGCAGAATGGGGTGCTGAATGGCTTATTGAAATCAAAGCCCTAGAGTAATCTGCATAATAATTATCCTAATCATTTTCCTACCTAAAAGATCCTGATGATGTATAGTCTTTCCCATGACCACATGGAGAGTCAGGGGAAAGAGAAATCAAATTCATGATTCCCAGTCCCACACCATCATTTCATTACTCTGGAAGACCCAGTTCTACCCCTCCTGGGAGGTTAGCCCAAAGCTCACAAACTAGGTCGTCGGGTGAAGTGCAGAGAAGCTTTCTTTGTTTCAATTTACAGGATGAAATGATGGGCATGGACCTGGTAAATTGTATTTGCAATTATTTTCTTAATTATAACTGCAGGGTAATTTCATAGATAGGGTAAAAAATATAGGAAGACTGCCACCCCCCCAACACCACCACCACCAATAAAGGGATAGGGCATTTGAAGGTCCCTTATCTTCACTATAAGGTGTTGCTGAAAGATCCGGCATCAAAGATAGCCCTTGATGGTTTTATGTAGTTTACAACTTCTTCACACTACAACCTAAAGAAATGGTGGATTTGGAACAGAAAATCAATTAAAGTGGTTACTGGGGTATCACATGGACAAAAACAACCTTTTTCGGTTACACCTTTCCCTTTTAATCTGTGGTTTTAGTCTTGTATCTACACCATGAAATGTGTTTTTTCTGCTTGTCTGTTTCCTTTAAGAGATTATTCTACGAGGATGTGTTATTTGCTCCTTTTTTTCTTCCCATTTTACTTGATCAGAATGAGAAACTATTCTCCTCTGGCCTCAGACAACACACTGTCCATTACCATAACAATTAGTTAAAATGGACTCCAGAAGCATGCTTTAATAAGAGTTTGAATGTCCAAAAAGAAAAACAAGTAAAACAAACAAACAGACAAACAGGCATAAAAGCCCAAACCACAATTCAGTCTCACATCAGTGAAAGCAAAGGAGAACAATAAAGCAGGAGAACAAAACTAGGCATTATGGGAAAAAAAAAAAAAGGAATGAAAGATAGGCTTATAAAACCAAGACCAAATAACTGAGCAGGAGAGGGGCGGACAAAAGTCCTGGGGGAAGAGTAAAGCAGCCCAGGGCAGAGAGAAAGAGGCAATGAAAGGGACCAAGCAAGGCAAAGGTGTTTGTACCTCCTTTTTCTTTCTTTGATTTCCCTCCTTAACACATTCAGGTGTTGCTTCCAGTGGTAAAAGCCACAGGGAGAGAGAAGACGGGGCTTCTGTCTTCAAAACTGTGCCTACTCTAAATGCTCTTCCTCCAACCAATTTGATACCTAAAAATGGTCCATCAGGGGATACACTGAATGACCATGTCTATAAACAGGTGTTTTTTTTTTTTTTTCTTTTCCTTCCTTGAAAAGACTTATGGCCGCTAATTGTTTTATTCCAGAAAGTACTTTTTGGCAATGCTGATTTTATATCCCTAAGTGCCCCCTAGTGACAAGGTCCAATTTCAAAATCTCTTACACAGTAATATTGTTCTAGCTGTTTCCTTTTCCAGTACAAATGTGGCCTCTCTGGGATGAAGAATCCAATTTATAATCAATTTAATTTAATTAGAAAAGAAAGTTTTTTTGAGTAGGTCTAGGACATCATAGCAACGAATTACTGTTTCTTCATAAATTAATTTATGAAGAAATTAAGGACTATAGATTTTATTGCAAAAATCCATAGTCCTCTATTATAGGAACAGGTTTTCCCCAGTTACAGTATTACTCAATAGACTCTCTGGAAATGTGGTTGTCATGTCCTCCTCCTCTGTTAAGTGATATCATGACTCCAATTCCTGACATAATTTTTTTTTCATTCATCTTATGAAGCAATAAAATAGCAGGATAGATAAGAAGAATGGCATTTCATTCTATAACTCTTTTTTTTTTTTTTTTTAGAGAGAGTGAGAGAGGAGAGAGAGAGAGAGAGAGAGAGAGAGAGAGAGAATTTTTTAATATTTATTTTTTAGTTTTTGGAGGACACAACATCTTTGTTTGTATGTGGTGCTGAGAATTGAACCCGGGCCGCACGCATGCCAGGCGAGCGCGCTACCACTTGAGCCACATCCCCAGCCCTCATTCTATAATTCTTATCCAGTTATGATTTCTCCTGATTATTTCTAGGAAAAATTTAGCATTGTAGCTAAGAGGAAAAACATTGCAATGAGAAATATGTAGGTTTCAAACTGACCTAGTAACTTCATATGACGTGGGCCGTGCTATGTAAGTGAACCTCAGTTTTCTATCTGTAAAATGGAAATAATAATAGTAGCAGAATATTTTTGTGGGAATTAAATGAGATGCTACGTGTAAAGTTCTTAGCAGCTTGTCAGCATGCACTTAAGGGCTTAATAAATGGCAGTTTCTAAGATGCATACTCCAATAATTGATGTAGGCTAACTCTATGTCTTTTCTTTATTTTCTTCAAAATTATGTGGCAGAAACCCTTTTAATTCTTTGAAGCAGAGTCACAATGACCTTTCGATAGACTGTGGACCATGTTTACTTCTAGTCAATGTTATTTTAAAACTCTCTTTAGAACCCCAGTGCTCAAGAGCTTAACTAGCACATTTAACACATCCAGTTCTGATGTAGCCTAGTTGGCAAACTGTCTATGAATAAGGAGGCCAAATAGGAGGCATTATAAATTGTCTTTGTGTAGCTTTCTACAGATTTTTGAACAGATCCTGATTTTCTGAATGAGGAAGTGAAGGCATGGGGTTCCATCAACGGGTCTCCAGTGGGGGGAGAGCGGCCCTCCAAGGGAGTTTGTGAAATCTTTTGGAGGGGCCACCTTTCCTTTACCAGGGGCATGAGATCCTCACAAACAGAACCATTCTGCCCTGGCTGCTCTCCAGCCACTATTTCCCCACTATTATTAATGGAAGCCTGTTGAATCCTTGAGCCACTTCTGGAATGCACGTGCAGTTAAGGACCAGTAGGTTAGTTACTGATCTTGAGTAGAACCCAGGTCAATGGGGCATATGAGGCATTGCTTCTAATTCTTCACTTAGGATTTTTAGCTTCAGATATTTCTTATTTTCCTTCTTTCACTCCCCGTATCACCCTAATCCTATTTCCAACACCTATTTACAGACCTAGTTGAAAGGGAAACTGATTAGCATGAAGTTAAAAGAGTCAGTATGTAATTGGAATTGTCTCTCTGATGTAGTCAGAATAACAGAAAGATCTTAACCAGCATCCTGAAGGGAAAGAGGTTAGCTACACTACTAGGCTTTATTAATTTTTCTTATTTATATTTTTGGCCAGGATCAAATGCTGACTGATGAATCTATTTTGAGAGATCTTTAAAATTTAGGTAAACTCTAGGCACAGGGAGGATATATTATACTCATAGAGGTCTACTAATTTCAATAAACTTGAGGCAAGTATGTACCTTCATTGTTCTGGAAACTTCTACCAATGTGTGTGTGTGGGGGGGCATGAACTGGATTTAAAGTGGGTTTCCCTGCCATATAAAATTTTATTGTAATGTTGTTTAGTCATTTAATTTTCATTCACTAGATTTCAAGTATGGTTAAAACAGCCAGACATCTCTAGTACTTTATCCTTACAGCGTTCTAGTATGTCACCATTTATCACTGTAAAAGTTGTTTCTAAAACCCACTTTCCATCTCCAGTTACAGCATTGTTCTTTTTTTCCTGCATATTTGCTATCTGCCTCTCCCATTGCACGTTCAAATGATTTATGTGATTGCTTCTCAGTCTTTCCTGGGATTGTTGCAATTTTTAGAAGTTATTTCTGTTCAATCTGTCATGTAAAAATTGCGTAGAATAGTCCAATCTCACTGATTTGAATCAAATTGGAGCCAGCAAAACCAAGTCGTTTCAGCAGCTTGGGTGCTGGTGAACAGGGCACTGGTGAATGGGCCGAGTTGGTGATCTTGTCATGACAAATATCAAATAGCCTGGGAGGAGGAAAGAGGGCACAGTGTGCTTTAATATTCCAGTCCCCACTGTGCGCCGGCACCTATGTGTGTGTTCCAAAGATACTGCGCTGGATCCACCCAAAGAATAGTGCTAATTAAAAAGATTTACATATAGTTCCAATTAATTAAATACATAGTGCTTGCCATATAGTTGGCATTCCATAAATTATGGCTAGATGAACAAATGAATGAATGATTCTTTGCCTACATCCTACCAATTGCCTCTATATATGTGTTCAGCCCATCTGATCACAGCACAGTATTCAGGGGCCACAGTTCAGATTGTATTTTAACATAAGCCCTTTTGCTTGGCTTTGTTCTCTGACTGGCTGTTTTTGTAACCTGCTGCCCTGCATGGATATCCTGTTTGTTAGCTGCAGGAGGAGGCATACAGAAGGGTGTGGACATAGGAGAAAATCCATTAGTATGATTGCAAAATCTAAGTCAAGATAAACCTCTTCTGTTTATATCTGGAGTTACTAATCCCGTAAAGTCAGGAGAATTGTAAGCAGATATATAAACATTCAACAGTGGGTAGAGGCTTCTAGGTTGTTGAGATGTACATTTAGCTGCCTGGTAGAAAAACTGATTATACAAAGAAATCATTCGTGTCATAACCAACTAAAATAGAGACAAGAGAGCTCAGGGGAAATGTTCAGAACACAAATACCAGCTAGTCAAATGCAAAGAAATGACTTGGTAAGTCTGGTTTTTCCTCTACCTGATGATGAAACTGCCTGCTGTGATTTTGAGACTAGCTTTACTTAACAGCCACTGCTGCTCCTTCCCAGTTGGAGCCAGCCAACTTCTGCAAAGGGCTCAAAAATCAATAAGCTTCTTTGAATACAACTTACATGTTTTTTCTCTTTTTTGATAAAACTTCTAGCTTTCTTTTGTTCTTTGGACTTCCTAGAGGCCATTTGGGTTTATGCATGTGTTCTGGGTTGCAATCCTATTGTTCCCATTTCCCAAGTAAGACTTTATATTTGGAGCATCCTTACTGTATTTTTAATTGACTTTAATATTAGAATTAAAACATGTTTAAAATAGAACTGAAAAAAAGTAAAAGATGAGCGAGGTCAAAATTCACATTGATAAAAATCGAACTTTCACTTGTTGATCTTCACCATATCTGTCAAAAGGATATGGACCAACAGAGCAAAGGAAAGTGACCCATGACAGAGAGGCGGCCTGAAGAAATGTGGGTAGTGAGACCAGGTACTAACTCATGTGAGTCCTGGCCTATCTAAACAAAGGGAAGCAAAGCCCTTCCCTTTCTCTGAGGGAATGATACAATGTATCAAGGATTTCACTTCTCCTTTTATTATTCTCTTAGTCCCTTTTTGTAATTTAGAAAACGGAACCCAAACTGTTTCTACCTTTTATGCCAATTTTACCTTATAAGATGGGAAATTTATGGAAGGTAAATTTGAGTGTCTGGAAAGATTTTAGGAGAGAGAAAGAAAAAAAGAAAAACTTCATCATTCATTTCTTTGGCAAAAGTTTTTGAGATTGAGTATATATCAGGAAACGTGCAAGTTGATGGAGGGTCAGGGATGAACATAATGTGGGAAGATCTGTCCAAAAAACTTGCCCCAATCATTATGTAATTTCAATGTGCTAATATAGTGTGGATAGAATGGAGTCAATGGTATTCTTTTTTTTTTTTTTGCATTATATGTATACTCAGAAAAATGAGAAAATATATCCCACCTATGCATGATATATCAAAGTATATAAGTGTATTCTACTGTCATGTATAACTAACTAAAACAAATAAAAAATTAAAAAGAAGAATGGAGTCCATGGAGTATTAAGATAGCCAAGAGTGGGGAGATATATTTTCTTTATTTGAAATTTTTTTTAGTTGTAGATGGACATAATGCCTTTATTTTATTTGTTTATTCTTACGCGGTACTGAGGATTAAACCCAGTACCTCCCATGTGCTAGGCAAGCTCCCTGTCACTGAGCTACAGCCCCAGATCTGGAAGTCTTTTTTAATTAAGAGGAGGTAAGACTGTCCTGCGGGGAGTGATTTTTAATCTGAACCCTAAGGCCAATCCCAGAGGTGGAAGGGATTGGTGGAATGGAGGGGAGTCAGGGAGGATGGAGAAGTAATTATTGCAGTGTTAGTATTTGGAAGGACCATTCTTGATAGAGCGGCAGGGACAAATGAGTGCAAAGGTGAGCAGATCTCCAGAGAGTCATAGGAAGTAGAGAGAGGGAGGTTGGTAGGAAAAGGCTGATTTATCTGATCATGTAAAGGAATTTGCATCTCCTTCTGAGGATGATGGGAAGCCTGACATATTTCAAGCTGTGGAATGGCGCCCTCAGATCTGCATATGGCAAAATGCGTTTTGTGATGCGAACAGTGGCACAGAGAGAGTCAGCGAGAGGTGGCCATGGGTGGAGAAGAGCAGAAAGAGAGAGCAGGATGCACATTTCAGAAATGGATAGGACTTACAATTGAATGTGTGAGCTAAAGGAGAGGGGAAGTGTCAAGTTCTGTTTCCCCAGAAGTAACTAGGTGGGTTGCGAGATGTTGGAAGAGGAACGGGTTTGAGGGAAGTGGCAGTAATGGCACCTCACTAGGCAGTTGATGACATGGCTCTGTCGTTCTGAAGATGGCCAGTGCCTGTGGGAATGGCTGAAATCTGCAGGGAAAGAGAATAGATTCGAAAGCTAAGTGGACTAAGGACCAGCCAAGAAGAGTCTTCTAGAAGAAGACAGCTTCTCAAAGCATGGAGAAGGAACAGACTGGGAGAAGCAAACTTTCTTTTTCAAGAAAGAGAGGGTAATAAGATGAAGACAAGTCACATCACGTAGACCGCGAAATGTCTTTTAAATGTAACAACATGGAGATCATTAGCCAATGTGAGCCAGTGGCGCTGTTGAGACAGAAGTCAGAATAGAGTGGACAGGAAGAAATTTGTGGTGGGGAGAGAAAAGGATGTAGGGAAAAGTCTTTCAGGATGAGCAACTAAGGGAAAGAGCTGTACCTGAAGGAGACACAGGATTCAGGTGGCTTGCTCTCTCTCTCCCTCAAGAAGAAGACGTAATATTGTGAATACTGACTGAAGAAGAAAGTCGAGAAGAGGTTCTAGGTCAAGAAGGAAATGTGCATAACCCATCCAGGAAGGTAAATAAGAGCACAGGGAGAGATGGTACCCAGAGCACAGGAAGAGAATTTGGTTAAATTTCAAACTGGAGGACTTACCAAATAGGTATTTCAGACAATTGACCTAGGTAGAGAAATAACTTCAGAATGGTCAAGTGGCTCTTTTAAGTATTTGCAACCACAATCAATTAGTTAGGAATTATAGTGTATCAGATATAAATCCGAAAGGTCTGATCCCCTCCCATACACTGGGTCCCTCTTAAACATGCTACACTAAACCAAAGCAATTTAAGTGGAGTTCCTGGCCTAATTTATAATCCCCCGCAATTTACAATCTTTTGGTTTTGAAATAGTACATTTTGAACACACATTTCTTTAAATAGAAAATAATGCATTGAAAAAGATGAAATTAATTGCAAAAAAAAAAAACATTATTAAATGAATTCCCTGTTAGGCCAAGAGACCAGCTTTTACCCAGCTGCTCCCAGCCTGCTCTCCTGTGTCTGTTCTTGTCTCTACCTTTCTCTGTTGCTTTCTTGTTCCTTTAGCACCCGGCACAGTATGGGGCTCTCAGGAGGTATTCCTTAAGATTGGCATTTCTAACTGTGTCTCTGCTGCTGCCGTATAGAGAATGCAGTCTTTGATGGCCCTTCATTCTTGAGGTTTGCAGCAGGTTCTTGTTTTTTTGTTTGTTCCTTTCCTTTGTCAAAATCACTGAAACTCCAAATTGGAGACCAAAGGAATCTCTGACAAAGTGCTCTCGCCCGCTTACTGTGTTCTTTCCTGCAACCACACACAGAAACATACCTCTGTATTTCAGGTAGGATTTCGCCCTGTACATCAAGGACTCAAGGAAGAAAGGAGCCCCTGTTGGATTCGCCTGAATGTTCTGTTGCATCCTCTGTGTACATGTAACTCTGATTCAGTCATGGAATCTCAAGGCTTTAATGTTGACAAGGATCTTCGAGACCGTTTCATCTCCCTGTCAGCCTGGACCACACTCTGTCGTATGGACAAGAAAACTTACAGGGGTTCAGCTCGTGGCTGGAGAGCCCATTCCATGAATTGGAGACCTCAGAGAGTTGTGTGATCATGGCACATGAGGGACACCTAGGAGGAGGTGAGGAGTTTGCATGTTGGCAGGGTGTCCTGTATATGTGATGGCTTAATGAAGGTGGCCTAATTTGAAGTTTGTTGTTCAGAATCAAATGAACTGGACAGAACTTTTCTATGTTGTATATGAATGCATGACCAAGGAAACTCCACATCATGTACAGAAACAAGAATGGGATCCTCATTTAGAATAATTTATACTCCATGCAGATATGATATGTAAAAACATACTCTACTGGCATGTATATCTAAAAAGAACAAATTCTAAAAATCCTTAATTAAAAAAAAATGAATGAGATCTTTGGATTAATGGAAAGTGGCAGGTTATCATCAGACTAAAGTCTAGATCCCAGTATAATCTCCCTACCTTCTGTTTAGAATTAAAATATTCTAGAAAGATGGGTGAAATAGTGCCAGGGAGTATGGTAATAGATTTCTGATGTGTGGGATGCAGTTGGTGAGAGCATTCCTTCATTTAGTCTTGGACTTTGGGGAGTAATGGAGAGGAAAGACAAGTTAAATAAGCTTTTATTATTCTGTGGCTCTGTTGATAAAGGTACCATCAAATACGTTTAAAAGCATATTTTCTGAAACAAAACCTCTGGAAGTTTTTTCACACTCTTGAACTGTGAAAAAGTCCTCTTCACCTCCACTTTATGTTTCCCTTTGTTTTTCCTTTTGCCTTTGGCAGAATCAAATCCATGGTAACCGATTTTGCATCAGAAATACTCAGTACCATCAGCTGTGGAGATGCAACTTGAAAGAATAGTTTCTAAATTAAATCAGAACAAGGATCAAGGTAATATTTCTATCCTCATTTTTACTTGTTTTGCCCTTGAACCTTATTTTCTGTGAAGATTTATGTGGTCTTAGATCTTGTAAATAGTCCTAATAGGGTTTTTATTAAATATAATTCTATCACACTCAGTAATCATTTTCATTTGTAACATGTCTATAGATATATTAGGATTTTCTTTTTATATGCAGTCAGTTTACCTAAGATCACAAAATGTTACTCAATATCCAAAAGCTGAAAGCCAAAGCCTTTGGCTTGTGGCCCCAACGATTTAAGTGAAGATGCCTTTCAAACTTTCTCATGTTTTTCTTCTGCCAACTGACTGCTTTCATACTATTACAATTTTCATGACCTATGGAGAAGCATGTCCCTCTCTCTCTGTGTTTTTGTACTACATGACTAGAAGTTTACTGGTGTAATCAAGATGGACATAATCTAGGGTCACCTGGAATGATCTGCTGTTCCATCAAGACAGAGACAGGGTATGTGGAATGGAAAGAGGGTAAGGTTTGAGACCCTACAGCCTCAGGCTGTACCCCTCTCCATGCTTAGTCCCTTTGGGAATGCGGACAAGAAACATACTTGCTCTGAACCTCAGGTTTCTTGTTCAGAACATGAAGATAATAAGACCTGTTACAAAGGCAGATTCAAGGATTGCAGGAGATAGAGCTCCTGACTCTGGTAGGTGCTCACCAGTATTAGATACTCATAATGTATCTATCTTCTAGCTTTTTGGTTTTGGTAGAACTTTCTCAGTGAGTGTGGAGAACACTCATCTCAATATTTGGGTATTTCCTGACTATCCCAAAGGATCTCAGGATGACAGCTGTAGAAGCTGTGGTCACTTGCTCATGAGGTCATGAGCTATTGAAAGGGTATGCAGATGGGGCAAGGGAAGAGAGGTGTAAGGTAGACAATCAGAGGGACTTGTTGCCACAGGCAGCTTCGTCTCTAGGCCTTTGTGGGTAGTTAGTGACATGAAGGTCTGGGCTGAAGGACATAATTACTTGCATTAACATACCTATATCCTTCCAGTAAAACAACTCTTAATACATCAGCATTTTGTAGAGGGACTTTAGAGAGGCTGAACAACTTGCCCAAGGTCATACAATAAACCAGAGCTTCAATCCAGTTTTATCTGACTCCAGAATTCGGAGCTAAAAATGCTCAAGGGAGGAAAAGGGAGTCAGGATGACACACCAATTCACAAAAGGAAGGTTGCTGGGAGAGCAAAGGAAATAGTCTATCTTTCACCTGCATGTGCAGATGGATTGAGCAGTTAATCCAGAAGTAGGTGGTCCTTAAGCCTGGGCTGTGGGAAGGGCAGGGAACATTAGGACAGAGTCACAGTACAGTTCTTTGTCTCACCTGGGAAGTTGAAGAATCAGAGGGCAATTAAATTCCAGGTGATTCAGCACTTAACAACTAAAGTAGTAAGAATTCAGACAAATGCAAGTCCAGCTTCAACTGCATCAACCAGAACAGCTTCAGGGAAACCTGCCACTGAACAGGTAAGACTTGACTTTATCTTGGAGAATACAGAATTGTTTCAGCAGAGCCGAGGGTGCTCTTTGGGGGTAGTCCAGACATGTTTCCAAAAATGCTGAGTAAGGCAGGCCATGGCCTGAGCACCGGGCCCAGGGAAACCTGGTATAGGTGGGAGGGGATGGAGCCCAGTCACAACTGGAAAGCCGGGTCCCCATGATGAAAGCTTTGAGGGGCTTTCTCAGCCTAGGAAAGAACAGGACAGGAACAAAACTGGGGATCATTTGTGTGGGAGGGCTGGATAAGAATCAGCAGAGTAATTGGCAGATTAGTAGTGGCTACAATTAGGAAATCACATCAGAAGAAGTAAATAGCCGGCCCAGGAGAGAGGGTAGAAATGGAAAATGGGAGATCCTTCAAGAGAAGAGTCTAGAAGTAAACCTGGGACCCCTATGATGTTTATTTCTCTTATTTAAAAGTTTCCAAACTTAGCCGTGAGCAGACTGGAAGGCTAGAGTGAACGCGCTCACTGGGGTCCCTGTGGGGGACTGTGGGGTGACTCCACAGGAGTGTCAGCATTTCAAGGATCCAAATTCCCACAAGCCCAGCAAGTGCTAGCAGCTGGTATTTCCCCGAAGCCTCCTGTACTTCAGATCCTAAGAGTAGATTTCCTTCTACTGTCAAGGCTGCCCTTGTCTTTGTCCTCCATAAGGGCAACACTATAAAGAGGGGCAAGTTCCCCCGTCTTGGTGTCCAGGCCCACATGTATCCGGTTGTACCTCAGCCTAAGCAAGCCCTTCCACTAGATACTGGTGGGGGGACACGCATGCACCCACTGGCTTCTGCTGTCATTGATATACCCCCAACTCCACAAACTGACGAATATATCAATAGCTGTCCACTGGATATTTATAATCTCTGTAGTTTCTTACATGCTACAGAGCACTGCGCCATGCAAATGGTAAGACAAACATACACAAAAGCCTAAAGTTCAGAGAGGTATAGCAATTTCCCCCAAATCACACAAACAGGTGGTAATGGACTTAGAGTTCTAGGACAGGACATATACTCCAAGTTCAGAATCCAACATAAAGCATAAAGGTACAATGATAAATTTTACCCTCAAGAGTTTTCGACGTAGAACTAAAATTGTAGCTGCTGTCTATATGTCAAAGCATTGCTGACTATGAACCTGGACATTAAATTAGGTCACGTGCACATGAGACCCACCTGGAGTACGAATGTTACCTGTGTCTCATAAAGGTCAAGCCAGGGTACTGGAGTGTTGGCTTCTAGACCTAATTCTTTCAAGTAGATATGAGCTTTGGTAGGGCCACCTAAACTCCATCATTTATGAAATAAAGGATTGTATGATTCAACTAGTAAGATCTTTCTTGACACATGCAGTGTACCAATAGTAGCAAGTAAGGTGGTGTTCCTAATTTCTCATTCCCTGAATTTATGCAGCACATATGTTTGCTGAGTGTGTGCATGTAACAGTAATAGCTAATTTTCAGAGTATGTTACATGGACTGAATACATTGTTCATTTCAAATCTCTTTAACATACAACATTGCTACATTCATGAATCAAGTAATTTACCCTCTTTATACTGAGTGAAGAGTTGTTAATTTAAATATTCTCTTATACTTTGATTAGTAGTTTAGCATGAAAAAATTAACAAAAAATAATCAAACAAGGAAAAACACAGCTTGAGCCTGAGACCTTAATATATGGCATGAAGTTTAAATATACTTAAAAGTATCTGAGCACATTTTACTCTTCTAAAAACTATTAAGGATGGTTTGACTCCTTGGTTATAAAAATTAGCAAGAATCCTTCCTCAAAGAACTGTGCAATTAATATCATTATTCAAACTTTCCCAATTGTTTCTCTTTTTTACATATATCAACAGTAGTTATTGTTTAATATTTGACTTATTCTATACTTTTTACTATGATCATCAAAGACCCAAATTTCATCTTAAAATAATGGTTACCAAGAATTGAAACTTTAAAAATCTAGATGACTTTAAATGATGATCTGTTTATTCCTTGAAAATTAATCTCTTGGCACTGTGCCTTTCAAATAAGTCATGTAGAGTATCTTAGCTAATTTTAATATATTAAATTGGTTGTCAACTTTTTTTATGTAAAAATAGGTTGGGCACACCCTTAGTAATGTCAATCCCTTAGAAAAATTGATGAAAAAAATTATAAGTTCAATTGTGTTCATAAAATTAAAGAGCTATAATTATGGTATTATCATAAATAAAATATGTGCATACAGCAAATATTAAATATTAAGATTCAAGAACTCTGCAACCAGGCTGTCATTCATAAGCCTGCAAGAACATGTGCACTTCATTAAAGTCAATGGAGTGTACCAGTTCATCTTGGCATTATTCATAATCGAAACATTTCAATTTTAGTTCACACACACACACACACACACACACAAACTAATTTAAAAGTCAAATGAGGAAATTAGTTCTATGCTCTTATGTTCCAATTCCATGGTGATATCAACTAGCAAAATTTAGCCTCAGGAAGTATGGAAAAAATATCCAATACAATGAATGGAAAACCTTTTTAAAGAATCACAGATCTGTTAAAACTAATGTTTTTGCAACCAACTCAACAAAAATATATATAGCATTGTAAAAGAGACTCCCAGTCTTCCCTGTTACCAAATTTCTGAGTTTATCTCTAGAGTTACCTCTGGATTTCAAAAGCAGTAAATCAAGAGCTAGATGATTTTTGGGAGAAATAGAGTCCATTTTTTTTAAACAAAAATTTTTAAACAAATAATGGTTGATTTAAATTTTTTTTTTTTGTATATACATTGTAAAGACTAGTAGGGAAAACTTTTTCTGGTTTACATCTATTAGATTTCATGTAATCAACATTGTTAACAATATATTTTACTAGATTTGTCTTAACATTTATTTATATTTGTCTTATTATTTGCTTTTCTAGTGCTTACATTTTTTTTTTTGGAGGGGGATGTACCAGGGATTGAACTCAGGGGCATTTAACCACTGAGCCACATCCCCAGCCCTATTTTGGTTTTTATTTAGAGATAGGGTCTCACTTTCATACTTTCTACCAACTGACTGCTTTTATACTATTATAATTTTCATGACCTACGCAGAAGCATGTCCCTCTCTCTCTGTGTTTTTGTACTATATGACTAGAAGTTTGCTGGTGTAATCAAGATGGACATCATCTAGGGTCACCTGGAATGATCTGATGTTCCATCAAGACAGAGACAGGGTATGTGGAATGGAAAGAGGGTAAGGTTTGAAGCCCTCACTGTAGTCTTGGGCTGTACCCATACTCCCTGCCTAGTCTCTTTGGGACTGAGTTGCTTAGCACCTTGCCATTGCTGAGGCTGGCTTTGAACTCTTGATCCTCCTGTCTCAGCCTCCTGAGCCACTGGGATTACAGGTATGCACCACTGTGCCCAGCTAGTGTTTGCCATTCTTTTAATGCCTGTCTAATTTTCATTTTTCTTTTTTTTCATCAATGCCCACAGTATCACTGAGACTCTGTCCATCCCTTACTTGTTCATCTCTACATTGAGTTTTTTGACTCCCACTTATGAAATTAATAATCTTGAGCATTCATTTTTGATCCTCTTCCCAAAACTAGTTTGTTGTTGTTGTTTCGGCATTTTCAAATATCCGACTGAATAGAAAAGCTAAAAAATGTCAAAAGTCTGTGACGTTCTCGCTAGGGCATGTTGTAGCCAGTGCATGCTGGCCCTGCTGCAGGCTCACCATCCTGGCAATGCATGCCCATGTTCTGTTACCCTGATGCAGTTTTCTCTAAAGGCTCCAGCCTCTCCAGGGTCAAGGGCCCACACCTTTTCTTTTCCCAAATTTAGCTGATCACTAGAGAGGGTTGTGTCATGTGCTCTTGGTAGTAGATGCTGACTAGAGAGGAGGAAGATAGGCACTTGCTACCGGGCCTCAGTAAGGTATTGGATCAAGGAGGGGATACTGGCCCTGGTGCATTCAATTGTCTGACCACAGCCTTGTTGGTAGCTCCCAGTCACACGTCTGTCTCTCTTAAGATCCAAGGAAGGGGGCTGGGCATGTGGCTCAAGCGGTAGCGGCTCGCCTGGCATGCGTGCAGCCCGGGTTTGATCCTCAGCACCACATACAAACAAAGATGTTGTCTGCCTAAAACTAAAAATAAATAAATAAATAAATATTAAAATTCTCTCTCTCTCTCTCTCTCTCTCTCTCTCTCTCTCTCAAATAAATAAATAAATAAATAAGATCCAAGGAAGGGATACCTGCTAGCATAACTTGTCTACCCTTCCATATAGCCAGATTATAATGACTGGAAAAAATTCAAATTGCAGAGAGGGTCTTGTAGGGGCTCCTGTACTCCAATAGACTAGGAAAGTCTCAAATGTTTATTAAACCTGACCAACGGGGTAGAGGACGCCACTCAAATATTCTTGCTTTCTTGCCTTCCTTTCCTTTCTAACTGCACAATTCTATGGACTCCTTTTAAAGCCATTTTTGGTGCAGTTCCCTGATTCTCTCCAGTCCACATTACCTGCCTTAGAAGGGAGTAATAATAACTAGCTGTGAGATTTGGTATCCCTCCCATGGTCTCATTCTAAGTCCTGGACATAATTTTAAGACTCTGCGTCTTCCTAATCATCTGGTCCCTGGCCTTCTACAGCCTTCTTCAACATCCACCTCATGTCCCTAATGGGATCAGCATCCCTCTCTCTGCCTCACACTTCTGTGGACCTTTTGTCTATTCAATGAACACCAGCAGGTGACCCAGACCGTCTAGATGAAGTGCTATCCATCACCCTCATACTTGCAAGCTGTTTTTTGGGGCCTCTGAATGAGTATAAAATACCCCTTCTAGCTGCATGAACACTTCATACTTCTTTTGTAAAGAATGTGGGCTTTTCTTAGGAACTCCCCAAAGCAGGATGGTCTTTGCCAACATCACTCCTGGGCATGGCTGACCAGGGCCTACGGTGCTCTTGATGTTGCCTCCTCCTATCTCGCTTGACCTGTCTTTTGTCCACTCACTGCACCCTGTCATCTTGTCCTGGAACGCTCAGGCTCTTGCCTATCTAAGGATCTCATCATGCCTGCTCTTCCTGCACTGAGTGCGCTTCTCCACCTGTTGCCTGGCTGGGTGCCCCTCAGTCCAAGTCTCTGATTCTGCCACCGGCTCAGGCAGACCTCCTTGAAACAGGTCTTCCCTGTACTGTCTTTACAGCACCCTGCAATATTCCTGCAGAGCATCTAATGGAATCTATAACATTTCCTTTGTTTTTTGACGAACTCTTTCCCCATTAGACTGTAAGCCCCCAGAGGTCACGCACCTGGTCGTTTGTTTGCAACCCTGTATCCAGTATCTAGCACACAGTATGGGTCAATAAACAATAGGTAAAAGGATAAATTCTGTTAGTGTTTTTTTGGGGGGTGGGGTGGGGTAACTACAGATTGGACTCAGGGGCACTTGACCATTGAGCCACATCTCTAGCCCTATTTTGTATTTTATTTAGAGACAGGGTCTCACTGAGTTGCTTAGCACCTCGCTTTTGCTGAGGTTGGCTTTGAACTCACTATCCTCCTGCCTCAGCCTTCTGAGCCTCTGGTACTACTGGTATGTGCCATTGTGCCTGGCTTGTTAGAGCTTTTCTAAGCTCTGGTGATGTTAGAGCATCAATTTAATGAAGGTGATTAGGTTCTTTTATATACATTTGCATCTCTTTTTATCTCTTCCTCTCTCTCTCTCTCTCTCTGTATATATATATATATATATCTATGTCTATATCTATATCTATATAGATAGAGAGATGTGTGTGTGTGCATATATATAAATGCATTTGAGAGTTTATATTTTAAGGTATTAATGATTTCACATATTTATGCAATAAGCGATATTATTAAGCTATTTGATAATTTGCTATCATTCTCTTGCTGCAAAGGTGAGGATAAAGGATATGAATAGCCTGCTCTGTCTCCCTGGAATTGAGGTCATTGCTGAAGGACAATGAAGAGTGCTGTAAAATCACTTGTGACATAAAGATCATTATCTAAAGTCATTATCATACATAGGGCATTCAAACCTCACACTGAGCTTCCCCAGTGCTTTAAGCGTGACAGTTCCCCAAACATGTAAGTTTCTATTACTACCTTCTATTTCTTAGATGAAAGGGGGATGAATTAAAAAGACATCCGTAAGTTAAGAAGTAATCACAAATTTAGAAAAGAATAGAAGCAGTCCTGTGCTGTAGCTATTATAAACATGCCTCTTTGACTTCGAACTGTCCTCATTTTTATTGCTAATTTTAAAACGTTCCTATCACCACTTTTTCAGTAGCAGAATATCTTCACAACCCAGGAGCAGACAAAGATTTCTTTGGATACTAAAAGGCATGAACCACCAAAGAGAGAAAAAAATTCATTGTTTTCTATCCAAATTAAACTTTCTGCTTATGGAGAGGGACGTTGATGAAGTGACTAGTCAAACAACAAACTGAAATATTTACAATGAATGTATCTGACAAAATGCTTATATCCAGAATATAAGGACTCTTAACATCAACACTAGACAATTGATCTATTTTTTTTTTTGTTTTGTTTTCAACAAAAATGAGAGGAAACTTGAATAGACTTTGCGCTGAAGAAGGTATACAAATGGGCAACAAGCACACAAAAAGATGACCAACTGCCTTGGAGATATGCAAATTGAAATCATACAAGGTACGATTTTATATCCATTGTCAGTGTGGATGGAACTTTCAGTGCTGCTGGTGAGTGGTGGGGCAGTTTCTTACATAGTTAAACATTAACCTTCATCTAGCAATTTCAGTTCTTGGCATTATCCAACAGAAATGAAAACATATTTATAAACAAAAGTGTACAAAAATGTGGATATGGTCTTATTCAAAATAGCCCTGCACTAGGAACAACTCAAATGCCAAAGACAAAAATAATCAGTAAATAACTATAGACAATGCAATAACATAGCCATGCCATGGAATATTATGCGGCAATAAAAAGGAATGAACTATTGATATGTGCAGTAATTTTAAAAATATTATAACGTGTGAAAGAAGCCCTTATAAAGCATGTGCTATCTGGCTTCATTGATATGATGTTTGAGAATCAGAATAAGCCAAAATAAACTACAAGGACAGAAATAAGAAAGTGTTTGTCTAGTCAGTGAGGAGATGAGGGGTATAGAGGAAGAAAGGTAGTGGGTCTGGGATTGGAATTGACTGGAAAGGGAGATGAAAGAACTATTTAGTGTGTAAGAGTCAACTCCTTGGTTTGGATGGCTATTATATAGATACATACAATTATCAAAACTCATTGGATTGAACACTGAATGAATATTTGTGCATTTTATTGTGTATACATTGTACCTCAATTAACAAATTAAGAAATTCTATTATTTATAAAAGAATTTCATCATTGAACACCATTGGTAATATTTTCTTACTTTCTTTAAAATTTTTTTTTTGTACTTGTAGATGGACAACATGCCTTTATTTATTTGTTTATTTTATGTGATGCTGAGGATCAAACCCAGTGCCTCACGCATGCTAGACAAGCGCTGTGCCACTGAGCTACAGCCCCAGACCATATTTTCTTACTTTCTAGGCATGAGAAACCTTAAAAAATATCTCATGCAGTACCATAAATTTAGTCTACCTGATATACAAAGTACAATGATGATAAGATGAATGTATCCAGTCTCATTAAACTGTCTCAATTTAGTGTTATGTTCAAGAACAAAAAGTTACAAAAAAACCAAAAAGTAAAAAAAAAAAAAAAAAGCCTTGCCCTGCATAGGATTCAATTTCCAAAGATGAATGCCATTGCCACTTTATTCCAGCAAGGGGAGTAGTTACACTTTGAGAAGAATTCCATCTTTATCACCACTGAATTACTCTATAGGGCACTTTAACAAAACGGAAAAAAAAATTGACTTTTGGGTGTAGCCACAATGGAAATGACAGATCATTTTAATGAAAGAGAAAAAGATTGGAAACCTTGACCCTCTAGATTACTTCGAACCTCAATGAGAAGGGGAAAAACACTTGCAGATCAGCTTATTAAAATAATATGTCTGTATAATTCAGGTACCAGGAAAAACATTTAAAAGAACAGCCAAATTAACTGTGGGGTGCCACATTTTCTTTGTTAATTATTTCCATACAAGAATAAAAATGTACAACCCCTTCCCCTACAAAAGAAGAAAGACCCTAACAACTCCGTGGTTTATTGTTCTGGATAGGAGAATGACAGCATCCATTTGTGCAGAATTTACAGCTGTGTGAATAGCTGCAGTGGTCCTGCGAGAGGGGGGGGGGGCGGAGGCCAGCAAGCAGGATGGACTCCTGTTCCTCTGCAGCTCTGGGGCTTGTCAGCTGAAATCTTTAGGCCACGAATCTTAAGGTTGAGGCTTCATTTAAAAAAATATCATGTTCATCCAATCTTACAAGATTTGTAAGGCTTAATTCTCACATAAGCTCAGGAAGGCTGTAGAAAAGTCTAACTATCCCTTCCTACCAGTTTTGATAATCCTGGATTTACAGAGAAGGATGTTCGGGCTGACAATGGGAAGCATGCCCTATGGCGTTGTGGAAGGAACAGTGGGGTTGCCGGGGGACTGGCGATCAATACAGTAGGATGGGTAACTGCCCTCTTTACCTGCGCGCTTTAAAACAACCCAACCCGGATTCCAGCACCTCAGCTTCTTTTTGTGAGATGGAATGTAGACTCAGGTCTAGGCCACGCATCTCTACAATCTGTGGCACTCATCACTGCTAGCTGTGCTTCCTTCCTTCTGTTTGAGTTTAATCAGCACCAAGAACACTGAGTACCAGTAGATACTGTCCCTTCCAGGAACTGTGCCCAGGAGGAGGCTCCTAGTTAATGCTAAGCTTCTCTAAGGCACAAGCGCAACTCACTCTGAATGAGAGCATCTGTAATAGCTCAAGAGGGGTGTGTCTTCCCTTAAAGTCTCCCACCCCTTGTGCACAAAGTAGGCTTCTCCTTTGGCAGAGTACAGTCTGCTATCAAGATGTAAAATGGTATTCCCCTTGAATATGTGTATCCTTTGGCTGGTACATAAACCCTGGGAAAGATTTTCTTCCTGAAATTTCAAAGAACATTTCTCAGTTCATTAGCCCTAGGAAATGATTCTGAATTACTCTCTGTTCATTAAATAGAAGCCATTCCCCCCCCCCACTCTTTATCCTAGGGAAGCATAGAACCTAGAGTATAAAATTCAAGTTTTAGATTCTGCCTACAACATTTTCTCAAGATTCCCCAAATCTGAAATGTTACAGTCTGGGCTGTTTTCTTGCTGTCAGAGACTCATGGGATTGCCAAATAAAGCCAAATAAAGCCGTTTCCCTACCTAGCAAAGGATTTTTAAAGAACAATGAGAAAAATGTAACAGAAATGCCACCGTAGTCCTCATTTTCAGTTTGCCACTGAATGGACTTATTTCTTCCAACTACATGGAAAAGTGACAGAAGACAATCCCAAGGGTCAGTAAGACTTGTGAGATAAATGAAGGGTAGAAAGAAGGTGTGAGTAAAGAAGAAAATATATGAAGAACCCAGAAATGGAAGGCATGCTGATTAAAGAAGAAAGAGAAGTAAAGTGTGGTTGAACAAAGAAATAAAACGAAGAGATGTCCACCTCTGTGTGGGCTTTCAGGAAGAGATGAGCTGCTTCTTCAATAGAAAGCAGGCAGGGGTGAGATGGTAATTTCAGGGGCCACTGGGTTCTGGCTGGCAAGAGATGGGTGATTCAAAAGCACATTCAAAAGAAGACTGATATGCATTTATGGGATGGAGGGAAAATACCCTGTCTGCACCACAGGAGGCAATGTATCAATGGGTCCTTCCTTGGGGAAGGCAGAGATGTATCTGCACTGTGTGTGGCTCATTTTGTAGAGAAGTCCCATATGTGGGGAGTGGGTGTTAAGGTGTCCTGGGGTAAGCTACACATTAACAGGTCACTCCAGTCAACTGAAGGAATGTACAGGAAGCAGGGAGCCTGGAGGTGAATTTCAGGTTGAGACAAAAGAGAAGAGTTGATTGGAGGAGGAAGGAGACAGAAGAAAAAAATCTCTGGGTTCTCCCAACTTCTAATTAATCTCTGGAGTCATGGTTTCACAGAAACCTAGAATTTCGTCTGGATTTGACAGGTTTTTCCTAATGTTGCAAATATTATTCATAGAAGATGCTCGTATTCATTTTCTTCAAAGATCTTGAATAGTTGCTAGCACCTTGCATTCATCTTTCATGAATAATCACTGACGGAATGAGTCAACCATGTTCCCAAATGAGGAATATGTTTTACATTAATTAAAATAGCAGTCAATAATGTGCAAGATTTAGCCTATATTTTCTTTATTACTGCCATTTGGCAAATTAAGGATGAGAGCCCTAGCAATTCAAATCTCCCTCTAAGGAAAGTTTAGTAACTATCAAGACAGATCTTGGCAGCTCTTGCTTCGGATCCCCAAGGCTCACTAAGCATTTTAAGAGGACACAGGACATTTTCCTAGTGGCTGGTGAGATAACCCTTGTCCAAGCGTGGGAGGCTGTGTAGTTCTGCATATTGCAACCTGCAAATCCTATGCTGAGGTTTAGAATTGGTGTGAAGGCCTGAGGAGCAAGTGGCAGGTGAACTTGTTTCAAATTGTGCTTTTCTATTCCAGAGAAGATGGGGAAACCATGTGCTAGAAAACTCAAGTTCAAGTGCAAGGGGAGGTTGAGATCAGGACTGTGAGACAAGGGTGGGCTGTGGGAAGAGAGGAAGGCCAGGCAGGGGTCTTGCCAACCACTGACCTACTCTGAGAAGTAGGCCTGTGGCTGGAGTTTAGCTGATAGTTGAGAACGTGTGAACATGGAGACATCTGGAAACTCTACCTTTAGAGTAAGCCACTCACGTTTTTGACAATGACAAGAATCTTAGGATCACAGGCTATTGATGCTGAACAGAAAAGGCATCATTCAGCCAAAACAGAGTTGAGGACGGGTCACCAACCCTTGAGTATAAGGCCTCTAAATTTCTGGGATCTGTATTGACCAACATTTACAATTTCCCTTTCAAAAGCACTAGCCCTTAGCCACTAGGGTACCTACTTTGATTTCCTCCAATCCCAGATTATCCAATTACCCGTGTGGCTGCTTCAAGAGCATATAGGTATGGCCCTCTATGCAAAGTCATGTTTTCAAAATGGGATCTTCATTCTGCTTAAAAACATTTATACACATCCTCTTCTTCTTTTCATTTCTTATTGTGATTTTTTTCCCTCTTTATCGGGAAACAGTGGGGAGTGGATGTGGAGGTGTCCTGGGGCAAGCTTAGCTGAATAAATAGAATTCCTACAAGTAGAGAAAGGAAGGAAAGCTTTTCCAGCAGTACAAGCAAAAGCAGAGAGATGTGGAGGAGCATAGATAACAGTCACAGGCGATAACCCACACAGGATAACAGTCCTGCAGCCCCTATGTGCACACACAGGACATACATACCTCTTTCCTACTCTCAGTCACCTCTGTCATCTATGCACTGTTATCCCTGTTACAATCACAAGAGTTCAGCCAGGTAACCCAGCAGTGTTCTGGCCACTCTGGCTCCCTCTCAGCATAGTGTTTTACAGTTTATGAAGTACCTTCACATGATTATAAAGTTCTCCAACTCATTAATGCATTGTTATCATTGCATCCATTTTATGCATGGTGACATTGACATCTGGAGAGATTGTATGACCTGCCCACGTCCCATGGATCGTGGGTGGCTAAATTGGTTTTCAAACTAGTGCCCTCCAGTTCCATATCCCACGCTTTTCCAACCAGACAGTGGGAAAGAAAATGGAAGCTCTCAGACATAAACTTCCTGAAATTTCTTTGCATTCACCTTCAAGTTTATCTATTTTTTTAAATCCCCCTTTTCCTTCTGTCTCAGAAAGAAACTTGTTTTATACCGTGTTCCTGAAAGTTCTCTCTCCATCCTCGAGTAGTCTCATTTATTCCCATGTCTTTACATTTCAACTCTGTGCAGATGACTCTCTAGTCTTTCTCTCTGAACTCCAGGGGTCATTTTAAAACCTTCAAAAGCATTTTTTCTTGATCATATGCTTTTCACATACCATACACCACTCCCACCCTGTAGCTCTGCATTACTAACTCCCGCTGTGCTCTATTTTTCTAGAGCTTTCTATGCTCCTCTACATCTCTCTTCTTTTGCTTGCAAAGCTTTCCTTCCTTTCTCTACTTGTAGAAATTCTATTCATTCAGCTAAGTGTTATACCTACTATGAATATTTCCCCAGTTTTTCTAGTCAGATTTAGTGATGTGGTTTCCGTGTTCCCAAAGCACTTTGCTTATTGGGATAACATGTCACTTATCATTTGGGAAAATTATTTGTTTCCATCTCTTTCTTAGTTTAAAAGCTGCCAACACGGTGAACACAAAGAGAAGGATTTTATTTATCACTACTTCCCTAGACTGCAATAAGCATGGCCCATGGCTTAGTGTTTGTGGAATGAATAAAGGAATAAAGAAATGAAAGGTGACTCAGTTACCATTCCAGTTTTTCAACATGCTCTAAGGAGGACATAGTCTGATTTTTTTCCTCACTTCAAATCTGCTGTGGTACTGGAAAGTGGTCTTGCTTGCTTTGTGAAAATCTTGAGTTTTAAGTGAAAACAACAACAACAATAAAACCAAAACTAAAAAACCTACTGTATGAAACTATAAAAAAGGAAATGGAATGGTATAACATTTTTTCATGTGAAAGAAAGTAAATATACTGCTATCATCCTGTGACTCATGTTACAGAAACGCATCCTAAAACCTAAAATTTCTATTTATTAATTTTCAAATGAAATAATAGGAACTGATCATTTTCTATTGGTAAATATGTATATTCACAAATTGCACAATAGTAAACTTCATCTGATTGAAATAATGAGTTTGGCAAGGTAAAGAGGAAAGGCTAGACTGAATTAGGGAAGTTGAAATTTATTGAAACCAATGCAGTTTTATTACCTTCAATACTATGATCTGCCAATAAAGTCTGTCTAAAGAGACATCTACTTAATGACATGGATCCTTATTTTATAGCTGAATGTGTTTGCCTAAAGACCACTATATGAAGACCCATGAAAATAATGCAGTCTTTTTTCACGGGTTATCAAGAGTTCTCTCTATTGTGCTTAGCATAACCATTCTTTGCAGACCATTCAACAATATATTTCCGCTTAGTCTAGAATAATGATTCAAAAATTGTTCATTAACAATATCTGAGTTAAGAAGGTCTTACTATATTTATAAAGGAAGGGACCTTGGAAACTAAATAATATAGTCCAATGTTCCAGGCAGAAGTGGTAAATGCTTTCAAAATAAAAATGTAAACTTTTCCAAATAAGATAAATATTACTTATTCACCAAGCTAGATGTCAGAGAAATCTATCTTTGAAGGCTTTGGTTTCCTTTATAAATTCCTCGAGGGCATGGGTCATGGTCTGCTTGCTTCTCTTCCCATTCTCTGACACTTTATACACTTCAACAGAGCCACCTGGGTTGTGCCTTCTGGTGATGGTAATCAACACCAGAATAGGCACTTAGACATAATGCTGAGGTTTTAAGATAGTCTAGTTGCTGCTCTGCTAATCTGTTAGTAGCCAAGTCTCAAACATTATGAGGAGGTTACTCACTGATTCTGGGTGCAGGCTGCAAGTAATTTATTGGGTCCCATCCTGGAAAAGAAGAGAAAGAAAATTCATATGTTACCATCACATCCAGACATTTACAAATCTTTCTAACAAATAAGACTCAAAACCTCTAATATTTTATTGTAACAAGGACAGTCATGGGCAAGAAGAGGGTCATGAAATTAAATTTGTCATTTTCTGTGTTTCTGGGCTAAGGAAGAAATGACAGGCTTGGAGTCACTTATTAGCAAACCTGGCATTACCTTTAAACTTTGTCATGCAAATGACAGTTTTGTGGCTGAGCTCTCTGCCTGGGAAAGTTTGGGAAGTTGGGATGGGTGCAGTTGGAAAATGGCCATCTCACAGAAGATGATTTCCCTCTATTCTTCGCATTCTGCTCAATTAATGTATTAGTATGTTAATATGCAAATTATATTTTCCACTTGAAATCTTTGTGTAAAATTGTGCACTTTGGATACATGTCTTTGGGTAACATTGATACTTGGGGTAGATATGCCATGCACTTCTCCTAGCCCTGGGTGGGGGGTCAGTGGCCCATCCTGGATACCTTAGTTTGGAAGACTTGAAACAGTAGAGAAAATCCAGGTGGAGAAAACAGGGCTCTGGGGAAAGCAATCCAAGGATAATTACATTGTCCAGAAGTAATGGTAGTTCCTTCTGTACTAAGAGCTGTGCAAGAGTTTTGTTCATCCTAATGACGGTCCTAAGGAGGACCATCTTCTGCCAGATGAAATGGCCCAAAGAACATACTATATTTCTCTTTGGTCAGTCATCTATGGGGAGAGGAGGGCCTCTTCTTATACTGAGAAAAATTCCATGGAAGTGAAAGCAGGTAATTTCACAAGCAGTGTTTGGCTTTTTCAGGTACACAATTCCAATTCTTCCTTAGATAACATTATAAATATAGAATTCATAATCTATGATAATATCTGTGATATTATATACCACATACTAATTTACATATTTAATCATAACATATATCATATTCTATACTATGTAAATATAAATATAATATATTTAATACATATGTATTATGTTTTGTTCTTTGCATGCTTTTCAAAAACGTCTTTTGAAATATGTTAATACTTGAATAAGCACTCAAGAGTAGTGTGACCTAAGCAATGGTAGGAATATTAATTTTCTGTACTTTCTTCCTGTTCCATTTAAATATCCTACTGTCAGTGCAATTCATTTATGGCATTGCTTTTCTAACCCTAATTGAGAGCAAAGTTTTCTTGGCTCTTGTCTTTTTAATCAGTTTTTACCAAATTTCATTTGTGCAAAAATATACCAGGTTATACTTGTATCAATGAAATGCTTTTTTGTTATTAGAATGATTAAAAGAAAATATATCCAAGTGCATTTTGAATTGTATTGTTCTGAATTGCCTCGTATAAGGTCTCAGCAGTTCTACTTGATTTAGTAATTTCTGCATTTCAGATGAAGGTATTTATAAGTCATTTATATAGCTCATCAATAAATGATAGGTCTTTCAGTACAACTGATCCCCATGGGCTGGAACTTGATATGTAATCCGCTGCTCCAACCCACTCTAATGTAATTGCAACTTTCTATTTACCTGTTCACCCATGTAACAGCAGCATGATTAAGGTCACACTTTCCTGGCTTAGCGATAAGACTATTGTTTAGGCTAGAACCTCAAATCTTCTTCCACACAAAACTGATTATATCTGTTATTTATATGGTCTATCACTTAATCATGGAAGAAAATTAAATTGGTGCTGAAAAAACAGCTACTCATAAAGTCAAATGCATCTGCTTCTTTATCTCTTACGATATTTGGTAAGTTGCTTATTGATTGAATGATGGATTGTTCTCATCAGGTATCCCTTTTAAAGTACTGGCTTATAATGATCAAATCATTTCCTTAAAAAATGTGGACATGGCAGGTGCTTTCCTCCTCTGGGTTATATCTCAAAGATAAAGGCTATGCAACTGCCAGTTGCTTAAGTGTGTCTGAAAACCTGACATTGGGACATCATAATGACAGTATGTACAGGTATTGGATACTCCTTCCTGGTATAGTTCTGCTCTCCACACATAACAGACTGAAGTACATTAGTCAAAGGCCTGTCTCCCACTTTATATAGCAAACTTATTGAACACAGGGATGACCCAGTTTTATTCCTCTTTATAACTTTCCCAAACCTAGGTGAGTGTCATGCATAAATATGGGTTGAATTAAATTACATTTTGAGAGAGCTAATACTTTAAAGATCTGATAAAGAGGAAGGAGAGCTTTCATGAATTGCCTTTTAAGGAGAGGTATTCTCTCCCATCTCCCCAAAATATTAATAGAGTGTACAGCTCTTCAAAGGATTTTTTCCATACTGTATCTTCTGAGTCATTGTTATTCCTATTTATATTTTAAGGTAGTAACTATCTAGGATGGTTGTATGGACTGACTTACTAGGTATGTGATCATAAATTAAATACCTGTGAATGTTCATCTATGAACAACTGGGAACCTGACTTTCAGTGTCAGAATTGGGGCTTTGCTTTACATAATGGAAATTAATTGGGTTTGACCAGAGCTGCTAAAATTAATAAGAGCTTAAATACTGCATCTAGTACACATGTTCTTACATTGTGTTTACAAGTTTCAATATGGAATTACTACTTATTTAGGGGCAAACACAATTCATTGAAACAGGATCTTTCCCCTTCATTCTATCCCTTTAATCTGAGTCATTTTCATTTTCTGTGGTGAAGCACATTTCACATGTTGAAATTTGGCGTAAACAATCTAATAAGTGAATACGTCTAGAGCTTTGATGGAAAATCAATTTTTTTAAAAAAAAATAGCATTTCACTGATCCTTATCCTGAGGGTTGGAGAGCTTCATGCATCTGGAATAGTACACCGAGCCAGGTAAAGCTCACTCTCTAGTAAGAGAACACAAATAGGACCATATGTACTTTTCTTAGGAGAAATTGAAGTAATTCTTCTGGCCACATGATAAATTAATAAAGTTGTTTATCAGGGCTGGGAGTGTAGCTCAGAGGAATATTTGCCTAGCATGAATAAGGCTCTGGATTTGATCTCCAGCACTGGAAAAAAAAAAACTGGTTTATCATCCTCCTTCCCTAATAAAGAATAAAAAGAATAGGAAAAGGTTAGACAGTTTCCTAAGGCCATGCTGCAATTTGTTAAAATTGAAACAGGATTACACTTGGATTGCCAAAGCCTGTTCCTCAATAATGAATCACTTTTTTTTCCCAGCTAAATCTTGCAGCAATCTGATTATCAATAGCCTCTAGATTTTACACACAGATATTTAGATGTGGAAATAAAGAAAACAAAAATATCACTGTGAAGTCTAGGCCTCTCGCTGTCCAATATTTAGTGGCTGAATTTAAAAGTTCATCTTTTGAAATATTGATTTGATCTAACCTTACTTTACCCCCTCTTCTTTTAAAATTGCCTGGATGCACAATTATTAAATCAATAATAGCCACAATAACAGCTAACAGGTTCTGAATCCTTATGAAATACCAGACATGCTACTGAGTGCTTTATGTGACCCTTATGTAATCTAATATTGTAAGAATCCCATAGGAATACTACCAGGATTTCTGTGCATGTAATAAAGCTACATGTTTCCAGTCTGCATTTCCTTACATAAACCAAACTCACAATCGTCATCCATATTTCCCAATTTCATTAACATTAAAGTGGATTGACAACTTGATGGCACAAAGCAGAATCCCATTAGATTGAAGGGTTTTTTTTTCCCTCCAATATTTTACTCACATCTAATTCTATAGGTTTTACTAATCCAACTCCATAGAGAATTTTCAAAACCAATTCAGAGAAACAGAAATTCCCTTTTATATATGTCATTGGCTTACATAATTTATAATTGGGTTAAATTTCTAAATGAACAAGTACAATTGGCACAGCAGATCTGGGAACAAACACAATGGGTTCTTGGTCCACATATATCTCTCCGCAGGTGGGGCCAGCTCACAGTGGGCTCAGGGGCACCCCATGTTGAGCTAGATGTAAGTCTCAGTCAATGGGTTACATTGGGAGAAAGGAGAGGAGGGCTTTATCAGGCAAATCGCTTAAGAGAAGACCAGCAAAAGAACTTCTGTTGTATTTGTTATTTTGTGGATACGTTATTTAGATAACATTAAAATAAGAAAAAAAAAATAAGGTGGAAGAGGGGAAGAAGAGAGTGAGTTTAGGTATTTTGCCCAAGGCTACAAAACTAGAGGTGAAACTAGAATTTGACTCCACTTGAGTATTCTTTTTCTCCATTCCATTATGCCTCAGAACAGAGGTGACTGCAGTGGGTTATATGTGATATTGGAGCCCAGAAAGGGGACTTGGGACAGCTGAAGATCAATCAGCAAGAGAACAGAGAGACCAAAACCAGAAGAACCCAGAAAGAGATGAGATTGTCATAGAAATCTGCAAGAGGGAAGCCCTGTAATCGTGTTTTCCTTGAGTTAACCCAAGTATTTCTTGACTTCATCCCTCACTGGTTCAAAACAAAAGGGGTTTCAGAAAACAAATTTTGTCTACGGATATTGCCAACAGAACTGTTTTTTTAAAGTTTTGAAATTGAAGAAATCCTGAAAGGTCATCTCATCTCATCAGCAGACAATATATATAACAGAAGAGCCTATGACTCAGTGGTCCCATGGGGGTACCAAGCTTCAAGAAATCTGTGATGACAAATAGCAATTAAATGAAGTAATCTGAATTGCTCTCCATCCACTTCCTCCTAATCCCTGGGTTTTACTTGTTCTATTTCTGTCAAGTCCTTCTGTGGGTAAGACTATTTAAGCCCTAGTGTTGAAGAACTTCCTAGTCTCCTGGAAGGGATGGTTTTATAGTAGCTGTTTTAAAATGCCTCACAGTAGATTTTTTTTGTTTTCCCATTAAGTATTAATGATCTCAGCTTATGTTAAATGCTTTCTGTTTCTTTTCTTGGCATTTTCCAAGTTATTTCCTTCAAGAAGAAAATTGGAAAGGTATCGAGATTTCTATGGCTTCATAAGGAATTCATAAAAAGGTTAAGATCTCAAATGACTATCCCTTCAATCAAATTACGTTCAATTGTTCAAAATGTTTGTACCTGGAGCATCAGTTTTGTGCACTTCCAGAAATAGCTGTTTATTTTTCACTGATTTAGTTATTATTGCCATCATATGGTAGTACATGTGGTTGAGATTTAAAGAATTCCTCATCTAAAACTGTATCCTGCCTGAGTATTTTTTGGAAGGAGATAATAAACAATGGATCAATTAACTCACATGAGTGAAAAAAGCAAAGAGGATGTGATAGATGGTTTATGTTTTATGAAGGTTGCAAAATTAGTTAACCAACTGAAAGAAACTACAAATTAGAGACAAGTAGGGGGAGATCCAGTATCAGTGTTTGTGACAAGTTCTCCTTTACAGGGCATCCTGAATAAAGCCACTCTGTGTTATAAGGAGGAGTACCTGTGCTCTGCCCAGCAGCAGGGTGCATTGGTGCTCCTGCCAGGCTCCTGTAGCAGAGGAAGCAGCACTGTCTAGCATGCTCTGTGCAACATAGAGTGCAAAGCAGATCCTATCCAGGAGTGTCTAAGAGCAGGACCAGCCCAAGAGGCAGCTGCTAAAATGAGAATAATACTGAAAGAAAACCCATTCACTTAGCTTCTCTGAGCCTTCATTCCCTATTCTACAAAATGTCTTAATATCCAATGCAGCTTTGAAATTCTGTGAAATAGGACACTAAATAAAGAAGTTCTTCGCCGCCAAGCCGTTACCATGTTTTTCCTTTTTATGTTGTATTCATTCCCCCTCAACCCCACATAGTGCTTTCTGGATATATAGATTTATATCTCCTTAGCTTAGGCTTATCTCCTTGCTTTAGCTTTGGCCTCTCTTTAACTTCAATTTTGCTTTTACAAATTCTAGCTCCCACGTGGGATCAAGTGCATAGATACTTGAATGAAACTCATAATGCTTTTCCCCAAACCATTCATCCCTCCAAACTTACTTGAGTATCTGTTATAGAGACAGTTCTTCCTGCCATCCAGGCATGTGACTTTGACATCTCTCAGGCATCTCTTCCCCATACTTGATTCCATATGGTCACCTTTTGATGTGTTTATATATATATAAACACCAGGCATGTGACTTTGGCATCTCTCAGGTATCTCTTCCCCATACTTGATTCCATACGGTCACCTTTGATGTGTTTATATATATATATATATATATATATATATATATATATATATATATATATGTATATGTATATATCTTATGCTCATTCTTTTTTCTATGTCGACAACATTCCAACTAAAGGCCAGACTTTTTTGCAAATGTCCCCAACCTGGTACCCTTGATTTCAGTCTCCATCCTCATCTTGATTTACCAAATCAATTGTTTAAAAATTGCCTTGCCCATGCCTTGCCCTCTTCAAAAAACTCTATTTACTTCTCACTATGACAGGAGCTAGTCTAATTCAGCATCCAGTGCTCACTAAAATAGGATCCTTACTTACCTGCGTAACTCAATACTCTTATACCAGTTCTGGAAATTCCTTGGGTAGGCCACTTCCATTTATATTCACAAGATTGGACTAACTCTCTCTTTTCCTTCTATTTGAGAATGTCCCATTCTTTCTTCAAGATCTAAACTGGAGGATTTCACATCTCAGTGTTCAGAGTGGCCGTCCTCTGAGCCACCATTGTTTCTTGCTTGAAGTTAGGCAACGGTGCACGAGTGGACTACATGTCAGGCCAGGCCCCTTACATGTATCAACTTATTTGTTCCTTAACCTTATTTCTTCCTTCAGTATCATCACTGTCCCTACTTTATAGGTAAAGACTGTGGCTCAGAGAGCTTTGCTAATTTGACAAGGTCACAAAGTTTCCCAGTGCTGGATCCAAACTCTGGTCCTCTGACCATGAGTCCATGCTGCCAATCCTCACAGCACCCAGCCTACTGGAGCTTCTGTGCTTCAGTAAATCCTTTGCCAATTGTCTCTATCTCATGCAAGCTCATGGAAGGAGAGCACTTTGTCTCTGTTCTTTCTGTAGCCTATAACTGGCACACAGAAACATCTGGAAGGTACAACCTGAGAAGTTCAGGAACTGAGTTTAGCATTAGAAACAACAGCAAACCTCTGACAGTGACTGCCCTGCAGAGACACACCATCTTTTTCTACCTCTCCCATTTTCTGGTAACAGACTAAATATTTTGCAGGTCAGAAAAGGGGTAACATTCACAATAAAAATACCTGCCACAATACAGTGATGCAGCAGCCACATCAATGTTTATAGCAGCTCAACTCAAAAGAGCTAAACTATGGAACCAACCAAGGTGTTTTTCAACAGATGAATGGATAAAGCAAAATGAAATTAAGACTTTTGCCGGCAAATGAATGGAGCTTGAGAATATCATGCTAAGTAAAATAAGCTAATTACCTAAAACCAAAGGCCAAATATTTTCTCTGATATGCAGATGCTAATTCACAATTGGGGGGGCAGGGAAGAATAGAGGTACTTTGGATTAGGCAGAAGGGAATGAAGGAAGGGGAGGGGTATGGATGGGGATAGGAAGGATAGTAGAATGAATTAGACATTATTACCCTATGTACATACATGACTACATGACCGGTGTGATTCTACATAATGTACAACCAGAAGAATGAGAAATTATACTCCTTTTATGTGTGATGTGTCAAAGTGCATTCTACTGTCATGTGTAACTAATTAGAAATTTTTTAAAAAAACCTGCTACATTTTCACATTTCAGTATGTGGGCCAGATTATAAGAAAGATCTTTCCATATTGGAGTCTTCCTTCTTCTTTCCCTCCCTCCTTTCTTCCTTCTCTTCCTTCTTTTCTCCCTTCAATACTCACCCACAAATATTTCATGCACCCTTCATACCAGAGCAATCAACTTCTGTGTTTGTTATTAATGTCGGCATCCTACATGCTACAAGACAGAGGCAATTGATATCAAGTAATCACCCAAAGCAATAAAAAAGATGGCTAAAATTTACTGTGAGCCTTCCATGAGCTAGACTTAGGCCAAGGGCTTGGCAGGCATTATTCACTTAGTCCTTATAAGAACTCCATAAAATTAAACAAGGAGAGAAACGAATTACAGTAGATGGGGTAGAGAGAGAAGATGGAAGGGGAGGGGAGGGGGGATAGTAGAGGATAGGAAAGGTAGCAGAATACAACAGTTACTAATAGGGCATTATGTAAAATTGTGGATGTGTAACCGATGTGATTCTGCAATCTGTATTTGGGGTAAAAATGGGAGTTCATAACCCACTTGAATCTAATGTATGAAATATGATATGTCAAGAACCTTGTAATGTTTTGAACAACCAATAAAAAAAATAAAATAAAAAAAAATAAAGTATTGCCGTCTCCATTTCACATATGAGGTGAGCAAGTCACGCATGATCTAGAGGGGCCCCGTGAGGATTCTGGTGCTGGCAGTTGGATACTGGAGCCTGCCCTGCTAACCTTTACACTGACTCCTTCCAGGACAGACCCAATTTTCTGACATATCAGGGATGAAGCTTCATCCTTTGAAGGTTGCCCCACAAGTAAAACTGGGGTAAAAAGGGAAGGCTTCCAATAACATTGCAGATTTTTCCTGAAAGCTAGTGTGTGACCTTTAACAAGTGAACCTCTCAGGACTGTATTCATTTCATTTATAAAATGAAAAATTAGCACCAAATAGTCTCCAGAACATTCCTCCCAGACACAGATCTTGTATTATTCTGGAGGCTGCTGTGTGTGGGTGAGTAGTCCTTGACCTTAGAGTTGGAAGGACAAGGTACTTTCACAAAGCAATTTCAAAAAATGCAGAGGAAGGAAGGAATAATGTAAACATGCTTCCAATTCAAGTGTGTAATTTCATCAGGTAAGCTCCTCTTAGCCAGACTGCAAGGAGGAAATTCCCTCACCTGCCATCAATAGCCACATCCTGTTTGGTTTTGGCTTTTCAAATATTTTTCAAATCTTCCCCCTTCTCCCTTCCCACTGATACTTCCTTGGTTAACTCCCCTATTATCTCTCACCAGATGATTACAGTTGACATCCAGGAAGCATATTTATTTGGATAGGTATTAGTCATTTCAAATTTAAGATACACTATATTGAACTCACCTTTTTTTTTTCTTTCAAGAAACATTTATTGAACTCACCTTTTAGCCTCAGCTCCCACCCTGTTCCTATCATGTTCTGCTACATCTCAGCTAATGGTATTATTCACCAACTTGATCAAGCCTAAAACTTAAAGTCATTCTTTATCATTCTATTCTTATTTTTCCTATATCCAATCCTCCCATCAGAATGGCCTACTTCAAAAATACATTCTAAATGTTCTAGTATCTCATTATATCTACTGAAATCACCATGGACCAGGCCTCTCTGTTTTTCTTTTGGTAAACTTAAATGGCTTTCTAAATAGTCTTATAATCTCCGCTTCTTTTCTAGAATCTCTTCTAAGTCCGAGTATTTAAAGGAAAAACAATTCATCTCATATCCTTGTTTAAAGTTCTCTAGGGATTTTTCCATCGAAATATCATAAAATACAAACTTCTTACAGTAATCTAGAAGGTCCCATATGAGTGATATGCTGCCTACATCTACTCATCCTTGTTCACCATTCTCTACCACATGGACTTCATTCTTTGTCCCCTCAACCCACAAAGCCTGTCCTGCCTCGGGGCCTTTAAATTTGCCATTCCTTCTTCTTTCAACTCTGCTCATGACTGGTTCTTTCACACGGATCAGGATTCAGTTCAAATGCCACCTGTTCAGAGGTGTCTTCATCTACTACTCTGGCTAACGTAGTAACTCAAGTGTGACCACTCAAAATGCAGTTCTCTTCCAATAGATATTGACCAACTGAAAATAGAAAAATATGAACTCACCTAAGCAAGTTATTAAAAATTAGAAAAACCAGCTAAAAAGTTGAAAATGTTTCTTTGAGAAACCTATTTCAATTCTTTTGGATACATATCCAGTAGTGGGATTGCTGGACCATAAGGTAGCTCTATTATTAATTTTTTGAGGAGTCTCCATAGTGTCTTCTATTACAGCTGTAACAATTCACATTCCCACCAACAGTGGACCAGGGTTCCCTTCCAATGACATCCTCTCTCCCATACTTGTTATCTTTTGTCTTTTTGATAACAGCCTTTCAAGCAGGTGTGAAATGATATCTCAATGTAGTTTTGACTTGAATTTCCCTGATTATTAGTGATACTGAGCAACTTTTCCTATGTCTGTTGGCCATTTGTATACATCCTTTCGAAAAATGTCTTATTCATACTTTTTGCCCATTTAAAATTGGATTACTTGATTTTTTTGCTATTGAGTTGCATGATATCCTAAGGTAATGATAGCATTATTCACAATAGCTAAGGCATGGGAAATGACCTATATGTCTGTTGACAGTGGATGGATTACAAAGCTGTAAAACACACACACACACACACACACACACAGAGAGAGAGAGAGAGAGAGAGAGAGAGAGAGAGAGAGAGAAATATTATTCAGTATTAAGAAAAAGAAAATCCTGCCCTTTAAGAGAGCATGAATACAAAATGCAGAATATTGTACCAAATAAAATAAGTTATAGACAGACAAATAACACATAACCTTACTTATATGAGAAATCTAAAAAATTAGATCTTATAGAAGCAGAAAATAGAGTGGCGGTTGCCAGAGGTTGGGGGATGAAGGAATTGGGAGATATTAGTCAAAATCTACCAAGTTTCAGTTATGCAAATGGATACATTCTGGTGCTCTGATGCTCCCCTGTACAGCATGGTGACAGTAGTCAACAATACTATTTAGTATACTGGAAATTTGCCAAGAAAACAGATCTCAAGTGTTCTACACCACACACACAAACACACACACACACACACACACACACACACTCACACAGAGTACCTATGTAACTTCACAGATGCATCCATTAGCTTAATGTGGTTAGTGGTACACAGTGTTTGTATTTATGCTTGTATATGTGTGTGTGTATATGTGTACATATATACATATATATACACCAAGTTGTACAACTTAAATATGTAATGCTGTTTAAAAAGTAGAAAATACAAGTGCTACATATTATATCTTTATATTCATTCATAGAATTCAAAAGTGCATACACCTCTTGGCAGTCTAATCATGTATGTGATATTTTACACATAGATGAATACAGACACTGGATGATCCAAATTGGTGAGAAGAGGGGAACAAGCTGCATGAGCTACTCTGCTGGCACATAGGAGGAGGGGACCTACCTTGTAGATATGTTCCCAAACTGAGGATGATCAGGCTTTCATCTTTCCCTTTTCTTTAGTTTTAGGGCAGAAAGAAAGATGGATGTAAAAAGGAAATCCCTTTTGCCTCTTTGCTCACCTGAGCTGTCTGGAAGACACAGTGTGATTGCCCACTCCAACAAGCATTTCTGGAAATGTAATGTAACTTAGAGTTAAATGATGTGACCTAGAGTTGAAATATAGAGTTTGTACGAAAGGAGAAAGCAAAGGCACTATGTTCTTTTTTTTTTCCTTTTCTTTTCTTTTTAGCTTTCCAATATTTTATTATGAACATTTTCAAATATATAGAAAGAGAAACATTGAAAAGTTTCTTTCTGAAGATCACACTTCTCCCCACTTCAGATGGAGGTAAGTGGTGTCAAAACTGCTCACCTACCGGGTTGGATCAGTGTGTTTCAAATCTCTCATTACCTGAGACACAGGACTGGACTACTGCATGACTAATTTTGATACTTCACTGACTTCTTAAATATATTTATAACTGCAACCAGTCAATCTCTTTTGCTAGGTAGAACTTGACTATTTAATATTATCATATTTAAAATTATATTTTATCAAGGCAAGAACACTGAACATGAAATCTACCCTTTTAATGAACTTTTAAGTGTACAATCCAAAATGGTTAGCTACAAGTATGATGTATAGCAGATCTCTAGAACACACCAGGAGCTGGTGGAGGCAGGGGTGGGTAGGAAGAAATGCGGAGTTGCTAAAAGTTGTGATTTTTTTTTTTTTTTTCTGATTTCAAATGCTCAGAACTGAGTTTTGTTAATCTTCCCTACTCCTCTGTCCTGAAGAGCACTTATGTGCTCTAGGGTCACATTTGTGGTCTATTTTTTTTTTTTACCTAGTTCTCCATCAGAATAGTAACCTATACTGTATTATTTTATTTATATAAATTATGAAATCAAATGGTTAAAAAACTTAATCAGTCACATCTTTGCCTTGGTGTTTGCATTTCTATCACAAACATGAACTGAATGTCCCCACATAGGTATCATCTTATATGCAAATATTTTACTTTTCACTCAGTACAGACATAGTCCTTTGACATTTTCTCATGAGTGACAAGGTTAAATTTGACCATCCCCTAGTAGAAAGAGTTTGATGACTAACTTGTACTGCAGTAGATTCTCTGGTGTTTATACTAGACACAGGCAGTATCTTCAAAGAGAAAAGATTAAAAAAAATTCAAGTTGATTTGAGGCATCTGTTTGCTTTATCTATTTCTGCCACCAATCACTATACATTATTTAAAAACAGAAGATAATGAGATCCATCTTTCAGGTCATTTAGTTTTTGTTTGTTTAATTTTTGTGATCTCTCAAAGACTTTGACTACTGCCAACTTTCAAACCATTCAGATAATTAAACGTCGTTGCAAAACAGAAATATTAAATGCTTCCTGAGCAGTTCAGTGGAATTCAAACATTGCAACTAGAATTAGAACACCAAGAACTGGACGTTACTGGTCCTTAAGTGTCAAACCAAGATCTTAGCCAGGTGTGCTGAGAAGCTGTAATTGAAAGACTTCTATAATGGGTCAAATTTTTTAAAATTGATTATTTCTTTTTCATTCTCTTCCTCATGAAAAAGAATATGTATTTTTTTTCTAGCATTCTAGTTCAAAACTAGAAAAATAAATTTTCACAATGAATTTATAATTTACATTTAAAAAATATTCTCTACATTCACATTGGGTTAAAAAAAGAAGATGGCAACTTTCTAATATACACAACAGCCCCAAATAGCATTACAGATCATATAGTCATGACCTTTTATGGGTTGGATTATTTTAGATCAACAATTATGGTAGCTAAATCATTTAATGTTGCAATTTAATATTTTATACAACCACAATAGTTACATATAAGTTAAATTTAGTTTTGAATATGAGGACATTTTTTTAAATTTCATAGCAGTGATTCTGCAAACAGGTTGAAGGACACTTTGAATGCTATCACTTGATATTAACAAATGCCCTTATCATTCCCAGGAAGTCCGTGCACAGCTGTCCCTCTAGCACACAGTGACTAGTACTGTTCTCTGTTGTGGAGGATGTGCCGCAGATAGCAATCACTGGGTAGGCATACAAACACTGGCTAGGCTCATTTTGCAATAAAAATAAGAATAAGACATTCCTTAACAAAGATATCCTATTTTTTTTTAAATTTAGAGGTCTCTATTTAATTTCCAATCAGTCACTGATAAATGTGTTTGATTGCAATTAAAAGTGATGCAACAAAGAATTGTGTAAAAGACAGATGCTAGGGACATCCTGCAATCTCTCTTCAGGCAACCCCCAAATGACTTTTGGACTTAGACTCCTGTTTTCAATAGCATGTAGGTAGGAGAGGAATTCTGCATGCAGGTAATATGCTTTCCTTGTATTTACGTATGTTTTTTAGTGGTAGCAGAATACTGCAAACCAACAAGTGCAATAAAGACAATGAGTGATGAAAAGCAGTGGTTTTTATTCTCTTTTTCATGTTACAATATGCTGAGAAGGTAATATTCATCATCTCTTTAGGCAAATACCCATTCAAGGGCAAACAAAATTGATCAATCATGAATCCGAAGGCAAAATTCAGAAAATACTATTCTACTCTTCATTTCCTTCAAACCATCAAATCAAAAGAAGCGTGTGTGTGTGTGTGTGTGTGTGTGTGTGTGTGTGTGTGTGTCTTTACTTCATAAATAACTTTGGTGTTTTCCCCTTGACTTGTAGTAGTAAATAATAAGCATTCTACTAATGATTATTCAATAAATGAATGAATGAGTAACTTCTCTTCCAAAATGAATTAGGATGCTGAATAAAGTTTGCATTTTAATTTATAGATTTATGGCCCTGGGGTTGGTTAGAGATAATCCTTTGTACCTCTTCAAATGCACTGCATTGTCTCAAGTATTTAGACCCTCCTTTCAAATGTTCCCGTGTCTCTGCTTTTCTCTAGTCCAATCTTTGTAATCCATGTCCACATTCGTAGGGACTTCTTTCCTTAGGAAATTCACAGGGCCATTTTCCAGTCTGTTGGTTTGACAAAGCCACTTTTTCCTTCATTTTTTAAAATCAGTATTCACTGAGATTAAACAAAGACCTGTACAAGCAACTTTTTTGTTTTCAGTATATTTTCCCATTTCATTCAAAATCTAGTTTTTAAATTAAGCAAATAAAACCTGCAACAACCTCAGTCTTTGCAAAGACATCCTGGACAGGAATGTTGCTTATATAAGCTCACTCCACAAGGTGCCAGGGTCATGACAATATCTGGCAAATGGTGAGCCTCCAGTTAAGTGTTTGGTAAGTAAATTTAGCTTATCATTTGGCTAATACAGTTTGAACACTTATTATGCACCAGGTGATGAGCTGTGACAGTGACCAAGATCCAATTCCCTGCCCTCAGAAATATCATAACCTAGAGCAGCACTGTCCCATAGAAGTGCCAGCAATGGTGTTCAGCTCTGTGCAGTTCCATGGTAACCCCAAGCCACAGGTGGCTACTGAGCACTTGACATGTGACTAGCACAATTCTAATTAATTTAAATTTTAATTAAAACACTGAAGCACTAAAAAATAGTTTTCCATAAAATATACCTTTATTGTCTAGGTAGACTACACTTATTTGTAACTGCTACATTATATAACCTACTGATATTTTTTACTATAATACACATTAGCATCTTAAATTAATTACATGCTACAATGATAATACTTTTAGCATAGTAGTTTAAATAATGTTACTAATTTCACTTTTTTTTTTTTTTACTTTTAATCAGTCAATCAGATTGACATATATGTGGCTTGTATGATTTTTTTAGTTGGGTATTGCTAATGTAGGAGAAAGCACAAGAGAGTAAAAATCACCACCAACAATAGCAACAAATAAGCCAACACATAAATGATGAGATTGGGAGTCTTACAAATTTAGTAATTATTGCTAAATTAAAACTTTGTAGATTACCATATAACTTAACAATTCTACCTCTGGGAATATATATATTTAAAAGAAACATTTGTGCATCCATGATTGTAGCAGAATTATTCATTCACCATGGTCAAAATCTGGATGTTATCCAAGTGTTCATCAAGAGATGAATGGATAAATAAAATGTGGTGTGAATAAACAACTGGATATCACCCAGTCTGCAGAAAGGAAGGAAATTCTAACACATGCTTCAACATGAATGAAACTGGAGGACATTATGAAATAAGCTATCCACAAATTCACAAATGTTGTATGGTTTCACTTATTGAAGTATCCAGAGTAGTCAAATTGATAGGGACAGAAAAGAAAATGCTGGCTGTTGGGGGCTGGGGAGGGGGAAATGGAGTATTGGGTTCAATGGGATCTGAATTTCAGTTTTATAGATGAAAAGAATTCAGTGATTGGATGGTGGTAGTGGTAGCACAACAATGTATAATGTCGCTAAATCATTTTAACACTTTAAAATGGTCATTGCGGTAGATTTTGTTATATTCACTTTATCATAATTTTTTTAAAATGAATTTAAAAATTAAAAAAAATAGAGAAAATAACTATATGTTCTAGTAAGTTTTCATGCATTTCTAGGTACCATGAAGGTCAATGAAAAAACTCAAATTTAATGTAGTTCACATTTGCTTTCATCCTGGATGAAACTTTTAAAATGGTAAGGAAGTCTGCAAGTTTAGGTAGTTAGAAAATGTTAGAAAAAATGTCTAAAGGAAACAAGAAAAATTGCATGAAATAAAGTCAGGTTTTGAATATGGTATGTTGTTTGTCTCTTTGAATGCTAGTGGGACCGAAAGCTGTGTTTTTAGAGAACATGTAGTAAGAATGCATCTCAGGGACATTTATGAAGACAAAAAGAGCAGACTGGAGTGAGAAATGTAGGTTGTTTCTGTACAGTCAGAAATGTGTTGCACAGAGATGCACAGTCTTACTGATAGCCAGGACGTAGGAGCAATGTATAAACAAACAGATGTAGGCAAGAGAGGGTTCAAGAGACCTTCTGTGAAGACTGAACAAGAATGATGCTCATGTGGAGGTGTGGGCCATGCTCAGAGTCATCCCCTCCTGTAAGTGCTCCCGTTAGACACTGATGAGTGTCTCTACGAGAACTCCGATGTGCCATCTATAATCAATAACATGGTGATCCACGGGCATTCATTAGTTTCTCAGTATGAATCAGTCAATCGATCACTCAACCACTTCTGAAAGAGGACCCTGGTTCTGGTGTTCCCTACAATGTGACTTCCCTGGGAGTCTCTAATTCTCCCACTAAGCCTTGGCCTTTTCCAGAGTTTCTGAAACTGCCATACAAGTTAGATTCCCACTTGCGACAGGAGCAGGCTTCAGGTGTTTCTTGGCTTCTTAGTTCCTCCTGGTGGCTCTGCTGTCCTGCAAAGCCTGTTTCTTATCTGGGGATTTTCAGTGAAAGAATAAGACAATCTATAGGATCGATTTCTGCATTGCTCAGCTCAAATGACATGCATTTACTTTAGAGGGCTTTAAGTTACACAGTATACAAGTATTTGTATACTTTTTTTTTTTTTTTTCAACAGAGGTCTGGGTCCATGTTAGGCTGGTTGTCATTTACTGTTGATTAAAATGTCTGTGGTCATGTCTATTCAAAAAATAAAAGTTGGGCATCATTCTTTGGTTAGAAATACAGCCTCATGTTTTTTCCCCATGGAAAAATCAGGTATAACTTAAGATTCCTTTTGTAAGTAAGCATGAGGCTCACTGGTATTTTATTTCTGTGTGTATTTTTCCTGCCTTGTGGAAGTGGCACTTTTAACTTATCAAAATCTGCATTCTCCTGAAATGTTCCATGCCCAAATCATGTCAGAAAAAAGTCTACTATACATACTTTTATGTACATTTCTACATTATTTTATATACACTATTATATTGATTGATAACACAACATACACACATAAGGTACACTTTCATAATAAATTCAAATTAGCATGAGCTTATAATTTTTTTTTTTTGCAAACTCTTGGTTCTGTGCTGGCTTAATAAGATCATTCAGCTCATGAAAGTCCATTTTTATTAGAGTTAATTTCCATTTTAATTGGGAATTCCTCGTGACTTTTTTTTAAAAACAGAATATTTAATTTAAGATGGAAACCTGAAGTCGTTTTGGCAAACACAAATGATAAAACTTTTCCTCATTTCTTTTTTTTCAGGTGCAAGGACCACATACATATTTAAAGAATGGCCACAGAGGTAAGTTTCTCTCATTTATACACTGGGGCATGTTGCTTTAACATGAAATCTATTGTGAGTGACTGAAGATACTATTTCCCCCACATCTAAAGAATTCATGTTTCAAGTCTCAATGGAATGCAAATCAGTCCTGTTATGCTCACTATAATAGCAATCCAAGTTAAACATCAAACATGTGGAAGGAATTTCAGGGAGGTGTTTTTATATTTCTACTCTGACTACTTGGTGTGACACAGCAGTTTCTCCTACACTAGCTACTTATCATTTCAGATTTGTTTAGTTTGCATAAAAACACTCTTTAAATGCAGTGTTACACAATGAAGTTTAAGGTATTTGCAAAATAATGTGGCACAGCTGTGTTGTTATTTATTCTCTATCATAAATTCTACTGTCTGGAAAATGAAGTTTGTTTAAAAATAAACTCTTCAAGACTTCTTTTAACAAACAGCCCCAATGCAAGTCTTTTATTTTGTGGATGGAAAAGTGCATCTAAGAGACTTTATTTCACTCAACAATAAATATTATTCTGAAATCAGAAATCCAGAGAAAATTGGCTATTTTAAAAATAGAGTTCATTAACACAGTTCAGAGAACCAGTTCTTCAGGAGAGCTTCCTTAAAAAGCAAACACTCTGGGGATGGATTGCCTAGGAGGCCAAAGCAGAAAATTGGTAGCTTAGTCCTAGAGAATGGATAAATAGAAGGATTTCCAACCTGGACCACTTGGGCACAGGATATGAGGAAAGAATAATTTACTTCTTTTTTTGTTTTCAACAGAGGTCTGGGTCCGTGTTAGGCTGGTTGTCAATCACAGGTCTGGATCGAGGTCTCAGAGTTAGCTGAAGAAGTGAATTTGACCAAGTCCCATTTGCAAAGCTGTGGGAAATTCCCAGGCTTTGCTATTCTAACAGTGCACTGGTCAATATTTAAAGCTGGACCAACTCTGGTTTGTAGTGTTTGCCAATTTCTATGGTGTGGAGACTCCCACCATGGCCAATCGGAAGGTATCTTCATGGCCTGAATGCAGAGTTGGGAAGAGATGGCCACAGTCAGTAGTCACAGGTATCTTTCCAGATGGTACAAGCTGGTTCCAGCAAGTCCCTGCATAGATTGCGTTTCTGTTCCTCTAGTAAGTGTATGCAACCTTCAGCAATTAACTTTTCCTAAAGAATCCTCATAAGTTCCTTTTTCGGGTAAATGGAAGGCACTAAGCATAGAAACTGAAATGACAGACCTTCAATACACATCCATTCTCTGACTTCATGATTGAGTTTCTGTCTGTCTCTTCTTCCTCTCTCCTTTCCCTTCAAAAACTCTTTGAAAAGTCTGCATTTGTTCTATACTCCCTTATTCAACCACTATCATCTGATTTTCATTTATAGAACCCCTTGAAAAAATAATTTCTCTGTGGGATCTGCCCCCCTTTTTCTAACTCCAAAAGACATTTTCCAGTGCTTACTCTACTGCTCATTGTGGCATGCCTTGAACGTTTCTTCCTTCTTCTCATTCCCTTCCTCCCTGGGATTCAGAGACAGAGACTGCCACCCATTTTCAGAGGACATCCTTGGTCTTTCTTAGGATCCCACTTCTCTTAATGTGTTCTTCATTAATGTTAGGAATTTTCCAGCGATGCATCCTGCCTCTTCTCTTCTCACACCCCCAACTCCCTTTGGGTAAGTTCACTCCTAACCAGGACTTCACCTCTTATCCGGGTACCAATGACTTAAAAGGTGAAGCTGTGTCCCAGACATCTCTCTGGAGCTCCAGGATGTATCAGCCGTATTGCCTATTAGTTGTTCAACATTCTTAACAGTTTTGCCTTTGTATCTCATATGCCAAGTATCATCAACAAAGACATGGCAGCATTGATTCTCAACCCTGCCAAACTTGTCCCTCCTTCTGTGCTTTCTATACACGTGGCCCTTCACCTCATCGCAGGCTGGAAAGCTGGGAGTCATCCTCCCATGCTTCCCATATCCAGTCAGTCCAGTCAATTCCATCTGCATCTGTATTCCATTTCTCTGGCTTCCTCTCTAATGTCCTTGTCCTGGTAAAGACACCTGGGACCTTCATTCTTTCATTCCTAGGTATTAAAATGGGAAGCCACCTGATTTCCCCATCCCCAGGCAGTTCCTCTGCCTTTCCATACTTCTAGTGAATGGATCCCTGGAAAAGGAAAATGGATCCTGTAATCGCTTGGACTTGGTGGGTTTTTAGCATCTACTGCATAAAGTGCAAATTTTATGGAATGGCACAGATGCCCCTGTGGATTATGGCTCACACCTACTTTTCTGGCCACACCTTCTGCCTCTGGTCTGTGACTGTGCCCTAAACCACTGATCTGTCCACTTACTACACCACTGACATGTCCCTCCATAGGCCACGCTTTTGCTTGTCTCTGTCTCTCTGGACAGCCAGCCCTTTCCCATCTTGTACCTGGTAAACTACTCCCATTCAAATTAGATCTTCCTCATACTTAATTTTGAGGGTATTTTTGATAGTATATGGGAACTATGACAAAAATATACAAAAATGGTAATGACAGAAGAAATCCATGCTAAGTGTGTATCTATTTGAAAATTTACATCCAATAAATGAGTAACATATAAGAAAGTAAACATTTTATTCACTCACAGGTGGAAAATTTTCTTCAGTATTTTATTCTGAAGTGCTACATATTGAAAGTGTGTGAAAATGTTTTAAACTAGAGGTGTTATTGCTGTTCAAAACATTTCCAAGAAACAAAAAGCCCAGTCTAAAAGTAGATACCAAAGGACTGAGTTTGTAAAGCAGGTGTTCTACCGTGTGCTAAATTTCCAATAATAAATTTCACCTTTTGAGTTGAGAAAAACAATAGCACGGTTCTTCACTATTGGTAACTGATTATGCAAATGAACAAACCATTGCTAACTTTATGGATGCTCCAATGCCATAAATAGAAAGTATACAGCTTCATTTTACAGTATGTATTATCATCTCTACTGATCACTCCATTCTCTGTTCCACTAAGACTGCTCTTTACTTAATATTTAACTGAAGTGGAAAGGATTCTTGTTGGAAAAATTGGGAACAATATATACTTAACAGATGGAGTCTCTTACTTACCTTAGTAAGCCTTCTAACAGATTTTCTAAACAATAACTTATGAAGCACTCCCCTTTATAAGAATTTTTCACTGTATTTTATACTAAGTTGCTTTTTAATATCAAGAATTCTATGGATTTCCCAACAGCTTGGGAGGCTGAGGCAGGAGGATTGAGAGTTCAAACCAAGCCTCAGCAAAACGGAGGCACTAAGAAACTCAGTAAGACACTGTCTCTATAGAAAATACAAAATAGGGATAGGGATGTGGCTCAGTGGTCTCATGCCCCTGGGTTCAATACCGGGTACATCCTGCCACCCCCTGCCTCCCCCCAAGAAATTCTATGGATTCAACGCAGGTATTTCTTCTAATTCAGGTACTTCAAACTTAGTAGCATTTTTATATAAATTGATCATTGTTCCTATTTTTTTTAATACTGGCTATCAAACCCAGGACTTCCTACCTCTGAATTATTTAGTTTTTTATTTTAAGATAAGGTCTTGCTAAGTTGCTGAGGATGGCCTTGAACTTGTCATCCTCCTGCCTCAACCTACTGAATCACTGGGGTTACAGGTGTGTGCCACTGCACCCAGCTTTTTCTATGTTTCTGGTGAAGAAATTGGGTCATTAAAACAATCAACGGCTGGGCATGGTAGCACACACCTGTAATCCCAGAAGCTTGAGAGGCTGAGGCAGGAGGACCATGAGTTCAAAGTCATTCTCATCAACTTAACAAAGGGTCTGAGTAACTCAGAGACCCTGTCTCTAAATAAAATATAAAAAGGGCTGGGATGTGGCTCAGTGGCTGTGTGCCCCTTAGTTCAAGGGAAATGGATGATAACAAGAACCTGACTCTTCATATTTTGTCTAGTTGCCATTATACCACCATATTTTAAAGTATGTGGTATAATTGTTCACCAAGCCAAGTAATCAAATTTGGCTTTGATTTTTCTGACCATGTTGTATGAACAGGGTATGGGTATCCAAACTTCGAGTCAATGGGAATATGCTTTGAATTATTTTTCAAAAATGACAATGTATCATGCCACATTATACATATTCTCTTATGAGTTATTCTTGGATGATGGAAAACAGCATTATATATGAAACTGTAACCAGGATTATAATCAGAATGCAGGCTGATTCCAAATGCAAGTTGCTAGACTATAGGACAACTTTATTTCACAGTCTTAGCCCCTGAGATATATTCTGTATGAGAAACTCAGTCCAAACTAAATTAGCCTAAGTTTTAGAACATGATTCACTTAGTTAAAATAGTAAAATATGAGCCATTTAAGGTTTTTGTGTGTTGATTTTTAACTCACTTAAATTAAGTAATAACAGTAAGTAGAACCATAGACATAAAATGGGAAAGAACCTTAGGAATTATCTAACCAGACCCTTCCTGCCAACATTCCTTATAGGGGTGCTGTTGTGATTTGGATATGGAATGTGCCCCAAGGACTTGCTCATGTTTTGATGGCTTGGTCCCCAATATAGCAGTGTTCAGAGGTGGGAGTTTTGGGAGGACCATGAGGGCTTTGACCTCATCGGTGGACCAATCCATTGATAGCTGAGTGGACTCTTGGGAGGTGGTTGAAACTGTAGGCAGGTGAGTCAAGGTTGAAGGAAGTAGGTCACTATGGGTGTGCCATGCCCCTTTCCCTTCCTCTGATCTACCCTGATTCCTGGTTGCCTGAGCTGAGCGGCTTTCCTCTGCCATAGTTATGGTTTCTAATATGATGCTGTTTTACACAAGCCATAAAGAACTCACAAGAGAATATGTATAACCTGGAAACATTCATTGCCATTTTGGAAAAACAATTCAACATACTGTGATGTTGTATCTCACTGAGACCCAAAGCAAAGTGAAGCCAGCCGACCATGGACTGAAACCTCTGAAACTAAGAGCTGTAATAAATCCTTTCTTCTTTAAGTCAGTCGTGTCAGGTATTTTGGTCATAATGCTGAAAAGCTGAGTAACAGATGCCTAGACTTTGTACATCTTTACTATTCTTTCTGGTCTTATTACGAATTTATCCTAAGCAAAAACTTACCTCTGGGTAACTTTCATCTAAATGCATGATTCTTTAAGCAAAGAATTAACCAACAAAAACTATAAGGATCTTGGTGGGTTCCTGTTGAATGGGAAATATATTGATCTACAATATACTTTTCTGAATCCTTTAGTTTCCATCATGATTAGTGCAATTGGACAGGGATAAATTGAAAGGGCCCAAGATCTACCATTGATTTTCCTCAGGTGAGAGACGGGACCCAGCTGTAAACAATAGGGGTGTCTAACCCAGCGGGCAGAATGTAGAATTTAAAGAGAACAAGCAACAAAGTGCAGGCAGGAAGGCAGAAATAGAGATGCCCATGATTCTCTTCTTGGCCTCTTAAGCACATTCTTTGTCTGAAGATGGCATATGTGGGCCAGGGTCACAAAATGATTGATTGTGGGTATTTATGACAATTTTGGCAAAATTTGTGTTTGGATCTTGAAAATCCTGACTATCTTTACACATACAGATTTTTTTGAGGGCATGATCTTTGTTGTTTGAACTAATAAGGAGTTCCCCAACTTCCCCAATAAGTTGGGCTTTATCCATTAGTTATCCTTGACTTCCTTTACTCATAGAAATCAGACAAGTTGAATCACATGGAGCAAATTAGCTCCGTTAGTAAAGGGAGATTCCTCAAAACCCTATAGACTATTGTTCTCTGCCTCTGTCTCTAACTGTTTTTGTCACATTGGTAACATAGAACTTTAAGATCCCTATGGAAGGAACTTAAAGAGGCATTTGGTTGAAAACTCTGGTCAATTTAGCTTTCTTCCAAACTAAAAGGTTTCCTTAATTAAGAAGCCAGTACCTACAGCCTCACAGCAATAGCATTTTAGAAACAGCACAAATAATTTCCCCTCAAGGAGCAATAATAGAAGTAATCACAGTTGTGAGGAGGCCAGACAGTTTCTTGCCTTCACATTTCTTTCTTTCTTTCCTTTTTCTTTTTGTATTCATGATTGGGTTTTAAAAGACCATCAGAGAGAATGGAAACAACAAGATTTAACAGGGAAGTTGGACAGAGAATAATTGTCCGCTTGCTTGAGATGAATGCTAAAGTTAAGGAGGAGAAAAGAGGTAGGGACTTATGCTATTTACACACTTTTAAATTAAAGTAGACTGTTTCCTACAGTAGAATATACTGGCTGTTTGGAAACATAAATAAAACCTTGTTAACAGATTCTCCCCGACCCCCACCAGCACACACACAAAAAGGAAGTTGAAAGACGGTAGTGTTGAGAGGGATGTTTCTTTACATTAGCACCTTCCACTTCTTATAGGAATAGTGGGCTGGTGGGGACTTAAGAAGGGAGATGGGAATAGTTACATATGCCAAATGAAAATTCTCTATGATTATTGGCAATATCTGGGCATTGTGAGCTGAAAGACAGTCCCTATTATAAAGATTTACTTCATAAGTGAAAATTTGTTTTGCCTCACAACAAAGTAATGAACATATGAAAATATAAAAGTTTATTTTTTCATTAGCTAGTAAATATCAACCCCTATTATGTTCACTGACATTTTGCCAAAGCATCATTCACCTCTGAGTGGCTACAGAATTTAGATGTGGAAACATTTAAAAAATTTCTCCCAAATGTAAAGATTCTTCTCAGTTAGGTAGTTAATACTGTTCTGAAATATATCAATTACACAAATGGTTTTTGAAACAACTGAGATTCATAGACATCTGGGGGAAAGAAACTAGTTGTCAACTATTGCAATGTCTATATTTTAAAATTTCTTGTTGCAAGACTTACCTTTGGATAGATAATCATGAAAAATTATACATTCCATCTCATTTTCTTTTGAATAGATAGAATGAAAAGGACATAACTGACAAATGTCAAGGTAAAGGGCTAAGTGTATTAATTTATATTAAATTACTTAATATCATTAATTCAAGGACGATAAGCCATTGCTCTGTATGTGAATGTTTGAACACTAAATTACAGCTAGAGATTTTTAAGGATGGAAATAAACAGGAAATAAAGCCGGAACCAATTAAAACAAAATCTTACCTGAAGTTGCTTTTTGTTCTCTTTTCTTCTCCACTCTTCCTGAAATGAGAAGTGGCAGATAAGTTGCAGTGTGGGGTCAAGAGAGCATGATGTAACTTAGATGAAAGATGTGTTTGGCAATTTCCAAACACAACCACTATTTCAGCCCACGTCCAGAATGCTTCCAGAGGTGGTCATGCACAATTTCCAAGGATGAAAGAATGCCTTCAAATTAATTTATAAAAACTGGGTAAATATGTACTAATTATGCTGTTTGGTTTTAAAAAGCTCATTAACAAGAGTCATTCACTAAACAATAAACCATGAAGTGAAAATCCATATGGAAAGCACTATGAGGACAACAGCTAAATAAAATAAGACCGTGATTTCTTATAACCTTGAAGGATAGAAAGGACAATCTAACATGAAATGAGAAGTGCACCAAAAGATGCAGAATGTTTAAAGATACAAGAGGATGAAACAATTCTTTTAAGAAAGAAGGAGGTGCCTGTGAAGTTATGGAGAAAGGAGTATTGGATGTGTATCTTGGGGTATGCATGAGATTAAGAGAATCTGAAATAGGCAAAAGAGTGGTTCTTGGCAAAGGAAATAAATAGTATGGGCAAGATGGACAAGGAAAATTGATCAAGAAGACATACTATGGGCTTGCTCTAAGGATTTGAACACTAATACCAGTGCCTAAGGAAGAGGACTGTCCTAGACTTTAGGCAATAGGTGATGAAAGGGTGAACTGGGCCATGACACAGGGAGTGGAGAGGAGAGAATTAGGGAATGCAGAAGACAGTGGGGAGGCAGATGTAATTGGGCTCAGTGACTTACAAAATGTCAGTTGCAAAGGAGAAGGAGAAGTCCAGGTGACTAAATTACTCTGGGCACAGTGATGTATTTTGGGGAAATGATAAGATGTGGAGGGGTGCAGCATGAGGAATTCTGTTTAGACATACTGAGTTTGAAGTGTTATAGGGACTTGGAGCCTGGGAGCTATCAGAGATGAGGGAATTCCCATTATTGGTTGAACAGAGTGGTTGGATGAGGCATAAAAGCAGATGGCACAGAGGAGTGGACTGAGGTCAATAACCAAGAAACAAAAATGCTACTTTTGTTTTGTGATGTCAGACTGTGAGATGACAGAAGCAGCAGAGATCAAGGGGGATCAACAGAGAGAAGTGTCACACAGCACAGAAGAGTTTTCAGGAAGTCTAGGGTGAGAGCTCTAACAGCATCCAACACTGTTGAGTGCACAGTGGTTGACAGATTGTGAGGCAGTGATCCTAACAGACCGGGGGCAAGGAACACAAGAAAGACTGTGAAGGCTTGAGGGTAAGTGGGTGATGAGGAAGGTGAAGCTGAGGATATGGCTTCTCTTTCAAGGAATTTAGCAACATCCAGATGGGAAAGATGGGGCAATAGGTTAAGCTGAAACCAACTAAGATTTCTGCTAATTCATGAGATGCTTATGCAAGCTTAAGAGCTCAGAGAAGGAGCTCTACACCATGGTGATGGTGTGTGGACACCACTGTTGAGATGAGAGACTCAGTTTTCATGGGTAAACAAGGGTCTTGTTTCCAGAGTCACTTTCTTTTAGTCTATCAATACTTCACTGTTGAAGCTGGTTTCTAAGACATTATGTAACACATAAAAGCTACATGTGAACTTTACTCAAGTTTTTCTACAAGGCCTGCATGTCTTTAAAAAGTTCTAGAATACATGATAGAAAATGTATAACCCACAACCACCAAAATGGGAAGTTATACTCCATATATATGTGAAAATAGACTCTACTGTCATGTATAAATAAGAAGAAAATGTACAACTCAAAGTGTAGAATTCAGCTAACTGGCACCTTGATTGATGGCACATTCTATTCATTTGGGTGGTTTCCAGAGGCCTTCTTTGTTGTAATTTATTTTAATGACTCAAACAGATAAATGGTATGATTAGTTCACTTAAACCTCTCATTTATTATCAAGTGTGATGTACCTCCTCATTTAATTTTACTATTGGATAGGCCACGGATGACTATTTGATTGTACACTTATGATTACTAGAAGCCTCAAACATTTTTGAAAACTCTAAAATATACATGGAATGATATTACCTGAATTACATTTTTATGTTGTGTGCATGTACAAATATGTAACAACAAATCCCACTATTATTTACAACTATCACGCACCAATAAAAAATACAAAAAAAAAATGCATGCAAAACTTGACTTATGTTTACAGAAAAATGTCTCTTTGAGGGTCTATAATTTGCATCAGAATGAAATAAGATGTGCTTTGTAAAAAGTTGAAAGTAAAAGTATTTGAGATATATAAAGACAGTGTGGTAGTCAGTGTTCCCAGTGATCCCCATCTTCCTTTCACCAGATACTCATGTCCCTGTAGAGTCCCTTTCCACATTAAATTAGATGATTTGTATAACTGATAGGATTTTGCAGAAATGATAGCATGTGACCTGCAGTTCAGGCCCTAAAAAATCGTAGCTTTCTCTTGGATCCCTCCTTCTGGGGAAAGCCTGACAATATTTTGAGGACAAACAAGTCAGCCCTATGGAAAGGTCCCTGTATCTTAAAACCTCCTATTAATAGCCAAAAAGAAACACAGACCTCCTGCTAGCAGCCAGCATCAACCTGCCAGGCATGTGAATGTCCCATTCAGGCTCCCGCTGCCATCTTGGCTGCAACTTCATGGAGGACCTGGGCCCAGAACCATCCATTCAGTTACTACAAAATACCCCCCCCCACCAGAAACTGTGAAAATACAAACTTATTATAGTTTTAAGCTGTTAATTCTGGAGAAATTGTTCTGCATATATATGAAAGACTGTATCACTTATTCAATATAACATACCTATAATGATGCTGACTACAAGCAAATCAGTCATTCTGACTTTTTCATGTGTAAAGTGGGGATCGAACCTGCTGCATGGATGAAATCCATAGAGTAAGCCAGCAAAAAATGGATGAAATTCATATAAAATATTGGGGTCCAATGATTCAGAAGGGAGGCAAGACAGGTCTAAATCATTTTTTTTTCTTTTTTATTAAAATCTCAAACAATTCCTGGCTCCTGTGTTAGAGGAAAGGGCTTTGTAAATTGAAGAGTGCTGTATAAATGTTATAATAACAGATTTATAAAGTGATTAGCTCTAAAAGGAACCTAATTAGATTTCAATTCTTCACTATATATACATTAAACTTCAAATTAGAAAAATAAAAACATACATAAGACAATGTTATAATGATCAAATGACACAGACTGCAGTGCTTAAATGGAAATGGCTTACTATGTTTCTTTTCCAGTCTGTCTTTCTTATGTGGATTATTATTCATTCTCTCTATATTTAATTTCATAGTAAGAAATTAGTTGAGATCCTTATCTCTAACTCCAAAATCTACATCAGTTTTAAGAGTAGTGGAAACTTATGCATCTTCGATTGAACTTCAACACATGTCCTTAAATCATTACATTCCCCTACAAAACTGCTCCTTCTTGGTGGTGTCTGCTTAGTCATCCCTTGGGTTTGGATATGAGGTGTGCCCTGAAAAGCTCATGTATTTGTTAGTTCAGCAATATTTGGAGGTGAGATGATAACGTTATGAGAGCTGTAACCTAATCAGTGGATTGATCCATTTTATGGGAGAATAATTTGAATGGATGACTGAATGATAACTGTAGGCAAGTGAGGCATGAATGGAGGAAGTAGGTCACTGGGGGCGTGCCCCTGGGGACTATATTTTGTCCCTGGCTCATGGCCCTCTCTTGCTTTGCTTCCTGGCTGCATGAACTAGCAGCTTTCCTCCACTATGCCCTTCTGCTGTGATGTTCTGTCATCACCTCAGACCCAGAGCAAGGGGTCAGCCTACCATGGGTGAATCTCTGAAATCAGGAGCCCAAAATAAGCTGTTCCTCTTCTACTTGTTCTTGTCAGGTATTTCAGTGACACTAATGAAAAGCATCCCAACATGAAACCAAAGAACAATTGCCTCCTCAATGCATAATGAATTCTTTAAAAAATTCTGCTATGTGTATATATAAATATACCATAGGGAGTTTCACCTTGGAGTATAAGTAAAAAAGAATCAATAAAATATAAATAAGTAGATGACTGAAAGGACTTCTAGTAGAGTAGAGGAGGGAGAGTGGGGGAGGGGAGGGAGACTGGGAAGGTCATGAACTGAAATAGAATTCCAGCTTTGTAGGAGTTTGTTGGGGTAAATCCAACTACTATGTATAACTATAAAGTTCTAATTGTTTTTTTAAAAGAACCATATCCTGCTCCCTTTTGCTCAGCTTCTTTTTTCTCCCTCAGCCTCTTGCATTCTCACTCCATAAGGCCTTTCATCTCTGTCTTCTCCTTTCTTACTCCATCCCCCTGGTTCATGAACTTGATATCTTGTTCTGGGGTGATACATATTCCTAAGGCTCCTACTGGATTTCATTGGTTTTTCCACCTTTGTCGTCCAATCTGCTGAAGATTAAAATCCATGTTCTTTAATATGAAATTTATGACTGAATGATTTGGCCACAACCTACCTTTTGCCACTATCCTCAGGCACAGAACACTCACCTATTATGCCAGGAATGACATACCCACCAGCTCCCCACTTATACCTCCCACCGTGCTATTCCCGCTTATCCAAACCCTATTCATTCTTGACAGACCTTCTGTGAAGACTCCTCCTCTGGGCCACTTCCCTCAGCCCTCTGTGCCTACCAAATTGAGAACCCTTCTCTGTGGCCCTTTAGCCATTTTTTCCCCATATTTTTATTGGTGCACTGTAATTGTATATAATGGTGGTATTTATTGTTCCATATTAGTACATGCACATGATGTAATAATATAATTTGGTCAAATTATTCCTTGGTATTTCTCCTTTTCCTTCCCTCCTCCCTTCTCCAGACCCTTTCCCTCCATTCTACTGGATTCTCTTTGATTTTCTGTTTTCCTCTCTGCCTTTCACATATGAGAGAAAACATACATTGCTTGACTTGGTGAGTTTGGCTATTTCACTTAAGATAATGCTCTCAATTTCCATCCATGTTCCTGCAAATGACATCATTTGATTCTTCTTTATGACTGAATAAAATTTCATCGTGTATATATATATATATATATATATATATATGGTTTCTTCATCCATATATCCACCGATGAACACCAAGGCTGGTTCCATAGTGGCTATTTTGCATTGTGCTGTTATGAGCATGGGTATGCATAAATTGCTATAGTTTGATGATTTTAATTCTTTAGGAAAAATACCCAGGTGTCTTTAATTCTTGATATCATTGTCATAGCACTCCCTCCAGTGCTTGGCTCATGATTAGTCTGCATTGAGTCCTGTGTCTTTCTGTCTGCCTGTGTCCAGCACCAAGCCCTGAACCTAAATGCTTCAGATCAACCTGGCATATAGAGAGCTGTGTCTCTCTCCAACCCACCCTGAAATGTGAAAGAGCATGAAGCAAGTACTGCTAAAATTTAGTGGAAGTACAACCTGAATAGAGCTTTTAGCAGATATTTATATTACAAGTGACAACTTAGAAAACTATTATATTAGAAAAGTGGGTGATAAAATAACAGAGAGGCTTTTGGAATAATGAACATGGATTCTGCTTTAGTTATGCTTTATCTTATCACAGATTCTAGTTTAAAAGCAAAACATTAAGTATGGTTTACATCTTATTTCTATTTAAACCTAAATGCAGCACTCCACCTGTGAGAAATGAAAATGGAACATAATCTCATAAAAATTGAATTTGCAAGGTAAAACTTTTTTTTCTTATATGAGAAAATGTGTTTAATTGAACACTAAAATACCAAATATCAAGACTATTTATATAAACTGAGTCTTGATATTTTTAAAAGCTATTTAGACTTGAGGTGTTGATATGGTTCCATGGAGAAACATTAAATAGCTATCAATTTATAGTACATTTCAGTATTTTAGAAGAGAAGCAGTCTCTTAATCATAGTGATTGTTTCTGATCTTTTAAAACCCCAGGCATATAAACAGCAATTCAATGATGACTTATCAGTATTGAGAAGGGGCATTTGCATTATAACTCAGTGTCTTGTATGTGTGTGTGTTGCGTGTGTGTGCTTTTTAGTACACACATGCATTGTGTGCATATGTATTATATTGTGCACACAAAACACTATATTTTCATGCTCAGATACAGTTTTCCTTCTAAAATATATTCTCACTTTTTCCTACTTCCATCTTTGTATAATAAAGTCTGTCGTGGAATCTTATCAAGCATACTTTACTGCACTACCAATTTTTCAGTAGCCAATTCTGAGTTTGCGTTCACTCTCAGGCATTTTATCTGCCCTGCTCTGAGAGGTATTATTAATCACATCCTGTTGCTAGGATACCTGAGAATGTTCATTTATGTCCGATGTTTCTTTGGCAAAATGCACTATGAAGAAGGCATAGAATCATGACAAAGAAAATTACTGTGCACATGTTCCTTATTTAAAAAAAAAGCGGGGGAAGGGCATGACAATCCCCAGATAACACAATGCTAACTCCCTTGTATTTTTTAATGCTGTTTTTGTTTCATCTAGACTATAATGGAAAAACACTGGCAATATATTTCTAGAAACTGTAGTACTTCTATACTTCTGGTTTAATTAGGAGAGTGAAAGGAGGTAGGGTTTTAATTCTGGTTATTTTATAGGGATTTAGAGAGAAAGAGGCTTGAAGGTTTACTTGCTTCAAGTGCCTCAACTCGTAGACAGGACAACTAGGTTATAGTGCTAGGTGGATTTCTAGAGCCAGACCTAAAGCTCTGTTCTCCACTGTTGCTATGTTTATCTAGTATAATGCAATATTCATGAGAAAAGCAGTCTTCAGAATGTATATTTGGGCGATCAGAGTTAAAAATGCCTTTGTTGGTATTTTAAAATAATTTCAAAATTATTCCTGTATTGAATGTAGATACACCAACTATTCTTGCTTTTGTCTGTAAGGAGAGAGGAAAATGAATACATAAAATCCTCTTAAATGCAAGATTTTTCTCTTTCCACAGGAAACACCATGATTTAGCAGAAGGAACATGGACTTTCAAGTTAGACTGACTTAACTTAATCATGGGTCCCTGTGGGCTATGTAACCCTGAGAAGAAAGCAGAGAGGGACTTCACCTTCCATGTTACTTCTTGTTCTCTCCTCTTCTCTTGCTTACGTTTGTGTGTACACAAAAACACACACACACATTCAATATCTACCGTCTATATAATTTCATCTATTATCTTCTCTCTGATATTTCAACTGAAAATGAATTAGAACCAAATTGTTTTACTTCATTCCTGTTTCTAAGTGATATTAGTAGAGTGTTTTATAATCACACTAATAATAGTAGCTAATGTTTCTAAAACAATATACCTATCATTGTTTTCAGCATATTATATGGAATAATTCATTTTATCTGCACAGTATTATGATACTTTATGGCAAATAAATAATGAGAAGCCAAAAAACAAATAGTTGAGGTGAGAGAGCAGGGAGAAGTAAGCAATGAGATATTTTATAAGACATCTATAACTAGTCGCGAGGTGTTGAGAGCGTCTCGATAAATTATGTTGTTACAAATATTTCTGGAGATTACTGTTTTTTACTAGTCATTTATTGTTTATTGAATTATTTGAATAAATCAGCTATTTATTTTAATTGGTGAATATCTAATCATAGTAGTTCAGAAGTAGAATGTCACAGAAGATCTTCAGAATGAGTTTCTTAAAAAGTGATTTAGTTGTTATTTAGTACCTACTACAAAATGGGCATTGTGTTGCCACTTAAATATTAGTTAGTTCACTCTTTCCTAAAAATCACAGAGTTGATGATAATTACTTCCTTTTGTTTCAGAAGTGAAATCAGGTTCAGAATCTTTCTGTAATGTGCACAAGATTTGAGCTAGTGAATGGCAGAATTGAAATATGAGCCCAGAGATTTTCAGCCTGTCCGAAGTTTATTGGCCATCATGATGAAGGGCCATTCCATAGAGTGCTGAAGAGCATGGGTTTGTCACTCTGCCAGTTAAATATCAATGGATATTGGGCACATCGCTTAACCTCTCCAAGCTGAAATGTGTTCATCCTGAAACAGGGGTAATATGAGTACCTACTTTGTAGGGTTACTGTGAAGGTTGAATACTTAATTCCTACTTGTTCTGAGTGCATGATATGCTCATGTTAATAAAGCTCTTGACTCAGTGCATGGGGCAGAGAAAATAGTGTATTGTTAGGTATTTGTCTTTAGGGATGCTCTGTATCAGGTGGTACATAGTAATGCATGACAATTCTCACTATCTTCAAAGTCAATTACTTCATTTATTGTAGTTTCAGTCTTTGAGAATTTCGTTTCTTTCCTACTGAGATTTGAACCCAGGGAGCTTTACCATTGAGCTACATTCAGAGCCCTTTGTATTTTGAGGCAGGATCTCATGAAGTTGCTTAAGGTCTCAATAAATTGCTAAGGCTGGCCTCAATCTTGTGATCCTCCTGCCTCAACCTCCTGAGTTGTTGGGATTACAGCAATGTGCCACTGCTCCCAGTCTTTGTGAGTTTCTTGACATTTTAATTACATTTCTTTCACTTGCCTTCCCTTGGTTTCTAAGGGAGAAGTGGCTTTTCATTTTACTGAATTCCTTTCCTTTCCTCTTGGTGTTTGTATTTTTTTTCCCAGATACAAGTTGGGCTGGTGAAACCCAAATTGATACATCAAAATTCCCAATTATGAGCCAAGGCCAAATGGGTTTATGGCTCCAATCCTATCCACTTTTGGAATGAGCAGCAACTATGGATCTGTCAATAGTCCGATGTGGTCTAAATAGACAGGGAGCATTGCTCAGAAAAATCAGAAGAACCCTTCCCTCATTCCTCCATTCCTTCCAATAAATGGTGGGACCTTTAACATTGAACTTGATTTATTGTAAGGACAGGAATAGAAAAGTTTAACTGGGCCAATTTAAAGATTAGTTGGTCTAAAATGGTCTGACTAGGACTACAACTTGCATAGTTTTTGTTTGGGAAACACTAGGAACAGGCCAACAGGTTTACTCTATCATTTGTGGTTGGATTTATGCTGATATTGAAATGCCAGTGGCCTCAGCTGACATTAATGATGAGCCTCTGGATGGTGGGGGAATCCTCCCTGCCCTTTTGCAGGTTTAGATAAATTCCACTTGCTCCTGTGTCTGTTTCTATTTTGTTAGTTGATCTGTTGCTAGGATGCTTGGGCAAAACGAGCCATTGTAAGCACACTGAGAACTGGGGGCTTCAGACAGTGTGTACTGAGATACAAAAACTGGCCCTTCAGAAACATATCGATACAGATAAATCTGGGCCTCTGAGGTTGACCATCTGCCTTGGCAGAGCTGACTCTCCATCTGCACTCCCCAGCCCTAGGGTCTGCCATCCGTCATAGCGTGGAGAAAGAACCGAATGCTCAAAGGTCCCCCCCCCCCCCGCCCCGGTCTGACCATTCTGCAAAGAAGAAGCAAAATCAGTATGAAGAACAATCGTTTTAGGTTGTCTTGGAAATTCTCAAGTACAGAATTTCTTCCCACTTCGATCCATCTGACATGCACATAATTAATGCGACAAGCAATAGTCCCTTTCACATTCCCAACACTGGGCTGGGAGATTTAAATCTTAGACTAAACCTTTTGATATTCAGGATCTCATTTTGGAGGCAGTCATTTCTTGGCAGAGAAGATTTTTGGAAGACCTTTAGATGTTGAAGTCAGATTGGCAAAAGCAAATACCCATTATTGCCAGGTCTTAAATAGCTCAGCAAAATGGGAACACTAGTTTTAATAACATTAGCTCCAGCTACTGACTAAAGCAGAAATGGACTTTCCTTTGTGTAATACACATTTCTACCAAGTTAAGAGTGAATAATCATTTTGAAAGAAAATAATATTCTAAATGTCCTCAAAGTGTTCATTATGTAAAATAAAAAACCAGAATGAATTATTTTGTAGAGAATGTTGTTGTAATATATTTATTCACTCCTTTTAGAATGAAAATGAGATTTTATAGCATCCTGAATATTTTGCCTTCATGAGGTAGGAGAAGAGGCTCTGTATTAGGCACATTGTTTCCTCCTCTTTTGGAGAGGGATGGAAGAGGGCTTTTTTGAAAGGCATATTCTCAGAGGGTCATCAGCACTAGAAAACTAAAACTTATTTATTTTTCCTGTACTGGAGATTGAAACCAGGACCTGACACATGCTAGGCAAGCTCTTTATCTCTGAGCTGCATCCCAAGCCCTTTAAAAATTTTTTATTTTGACACAAGGTCTCACCGAGTTGCCCAGGTTGGCCTGGAACTTCTGAATCTCTTGCCTCAACCTCCAGAGCCACCAGAATTATAGACTTGCTGTACTTCACTGGTCAACAGCCAGCTCTGCAAAGCAAAGCAAAGCAAAGCAAAGCAAAAGCAAATAAAACAAAGCACCTCAAGAATAGAATGGAACAGAAGCTCTCAGTGCACTTTACACAGTGAGGAATGGCTGTTGGTTCATGAAACTTCCACTGCAGGTACAGGTGTGGGTGAGGATGAGCTCCGACCATGTGCCCAGACAGCTTTCTTTCAGCCTCTTATTCTGAGCTGGTTTGTTCCATTGCCCTAGGCCCATGGCCTTCTTCCCAGGTTGCTCTCTTCCTCTCCCGGTGTCTTCTGGTGGCCCCCAGCCTTGCCACCTGCCCCACCCCTCACACAGCATTCCCAACAAGCCCATGTGGTAGTCTTAGCTGGCTCCTCAGGAAACCTGGCCTCTCAGGTGAGAGCAGAGCAGAGCCTCCCTGGATCTGCCAGAGCCAGCCAGGTGCCTGCCTTGCCCAGGCCAGGACCCAGGGGTAGGAACCTAATTCCCTTGAAGCCATCCAGACCTAGTAACCTGATTAATCAGTAAAATTAGGCAGAAATAATGTTTTGTAAATTTCTAGGTTTGGATTTGGAGAATCAGGTAGTTTCTACTTCTTGAGTCTTTGAAAACATGCTCTGGAGAAGCCAGACGCAGTGTGAGAAGTTGGATCACCTGGCGATTGCTATGGCATTGAGAAAGAGAGCTGCCTAAATATTACATAAGTGACTCTCGGCTATCCCATCCAGCCCATCCTAGAAACCGGATGTGTCAATCAAGGAACTATCCTGGATTCTGTAGTTTATATCTTGAATTTCCCCCCAAAACCATCTATTAAAGACCTGGTTCTCAGCTTAGTGCTAGTGGAAGGTGCTAGAAACCATTAAAAGGTAGGGTCAAGTGGGAGGTTATAGGTTACGGGGGTGTATATCCTTGAAGGGGGCTGAGGGATTCTGGTCTCTTTGTCTCTTTCACTCCCTGCCAATGAGGTGAGTGATTTGTTCCACCTTGCCCTCCCTGCCATGGCAGGCCCAGATGCAATGGGCCAAATGACTGTGGATGGAAAATACTAAAACCATCAGCCAAAATAAATATTTGTCCTTTGGAAGTTGGTTATCTCAGTTATTTGGTTAACGATAATGGAAAGCTGATGAACACACTGGGAATTATTCTTCAGTTCCACCCATCTACATGGGTGTCATGTGGATATCAGATAAACTGCCCAGTGGAACTCCTCCCAAATTCTTAACCCACAAAACTGTAAGCAAAATAAGTTTTTTTTTAAATGCCACTATATTCTGGAACATTTTTTGTGCAACAATAGATAGTCAAAACAACTTCTTTTCTATTTTCACAAGAATAATATTTATTGATATACATATTAACCAAGGACTTACCTACATTTCTTCTTCCTTAAGGTGCTTTTCTCAACTATATCTGTAAATAGATTCTATTATTCAGCACTTTGGCATCTAAGCTTACTCTTTTTCATTTTAAAGAATAAAAAATATCATCATTTGGGGTGCAGTTAAAGCACCAGCTCTGCCAATGAATACATTTTTGGTTTAATCAGAGTATTAAAATGTTACCCTATGCTTAGATTAGCAATCAAAAGTAGAGTGGACACTTGCCAATGATCTAGCCTTTTAAAACTACTGAATCATCAACTGAGGTCTCTCTTGGAGTCGACAACATTTGATTATCCATCTAGGCTTCAAAAACCTTACCATTTATTGTTAATATTATATAGATACCCTCTGCAAGGAAACCCTCAAAAGATTCAATAGCAACTTTTGCTAACTAATTCCAAACCATCTTATTTTTCCTGGGTAGATTTACTTTTAAAGATTAAATTAATCGACTCCATATTGAATTAGGAGTTTTAATATTTTTTGAGGTTAATTTTCTGCATGAAGGCAGCAAAGGGGGAACATTTCATTTGGAAAGGTAAAGATATGAGTCCAGTCAGAATCTCTGCTTGTGAAGTCTGCGTTTGTTCACTTTAAATAGCAATTTACTTGGCTAATGGACACACACTCCTGCTCAGCTTTTCATCTGGAAGAAACAAGGACATTTCATTGCTCTTTCCCCTATTCTCTTAATCATTGCCTCATTAGCCTGGAAGTAAGCTGGTGGAGGCCAGAGGTGAGCTTCATTTTATTCTTTGAGATGTCAGCACAGTTTTATTCTCACTAGCCTGGAGTTTTCCTTCATTTATCTTTAAAAAAAATCTTTATCACACTCATCTTTTCTTTCACATTGACCCACATCAAAGGTTTAGGCTTTAGATAGTTAGGGAAGCTCATATTTCATAGACCGAAGGAAGAAAATAAGGAAAGGGGCTTAGATCAGTGGCTATTGCTTTATTGCGTTCAGGAGTAATTTTATAAAACTATCCTCTGCAAACTTAGTGGACAACTTGTGTTTTCTAGAAAAATTAATTGCCTAGAGTATTTTTTGGTGCAGAAGAGGCTGGCCAACAGTTGGAATTTAGGAGAAAGCAAAATCAAACACCATCCAGTGCTTATTATGTGTGTGTGTGTGTGTGTGTGTGTGTGTGTGTGAGAGAGAGAGAGAGAGAGAGAGAGAGAGAGAGAGAGAGAGAGAGATTAGAGCGCTCAAGAGCAGGTAAGGTCCGCAAAAGGTCTGTATACTTGCTAAACCCATGTGACTTCCAGCAGGGGCTGGGAGTGGGCCTTTCTACACAGAGTGAGACACTCCTAGAAGGAAGAGAAATACACAGCACCCAAATGCCTATGGCAATGTGCTTTATTTTCTGGCAAGATCTTTTATCAATGTCCAGTATGAGGCACTGATTTCATAAAAAGCAAGTGACACAGTCTGCCAGAAAGGCAGAGGTAGCACAGTCCAAAAGGGTGAGTATAAGTGAGCACCAAAAACTGAGTGGGAACATTAAAAAAGAGTGTCTCCACCATATTCAGCCACTGGGAACTGGGTTGCACAGGACGAAGAATTTGGCATTCCCAGGCTGGATAGTAACCTTCTAGCTTTATCTATTCTGACAGACATATTGGGTGACTGCCCTGATCATTTTTCCTATCTCTCTTCTCACAAAATATGCATGACACTTTTAAACTAATCATTATAGGGGGCCCATTCTCTTGATTTTGAGATTTTTTTTTTTTTTTTTGGCTAATGACATGAGAGATGAATTTGAACGAGTTGCTTCATTAAGAGGATTTCCTTGTTAATAAAAAGAGACATGGTGGAAGCCATCACCTTTTTTGTTGGTGGATATTGTCACATCTGAATATAATGCTTGGGACATGAAGACAAAAACAACTCATTCTATGGATTCCTGTCACTGAGCCCCTGAATTATTGAACCAAGGGAAGCTACACCTCAGAATTTCTTGTTATGAGGTTTTAAATCTTTTAAACATTTTTAGTTCCTTTAGTTACATAGCCCCAATAGCATCCTATGTTCTACACAGGTCAAAATGATATTATTCTCCACTACATAACCTAGGGGTACCACTAAAAGGAAAGAACGTTGTCTTTAAGATAGTCCCAGGATTGTGGGGTGAGACTATTCCCCAGCCAGGGGCAGTACTTTAGAGGGTCCTTCTTGTCCTCTTACAGACATGTCATCTTTACAGAGGGTGAGGAAGGTTAAGGTGCTTACCTTGGGAGTCCATACCTTACCAAGATTATGCATAGAGAATGCCAAATTCTTTGTCCAAATTCTGTCCAGATCAGAACTCCAGAGGAGAGGACCCGTCTGCATCACTGGAGTGTGGGCCCCAGGGATAAGGGGGTTTCCAAAGGATACCAGTCCCCAGGGGCTGCGATGTGTGTGTAGATGAGTCTTAATTCATGTGCACACAGCCCTTCGCAAGGCTGTGGGGATTGCAATGAAAGAAAGGGCATCTACTCTGGTGCTCTTGCCTCAGATTCAGGTATTATAGAAGCAGATGCATCATGACCCACACACCAAGGGTAAGTTCCCGCACAGAAATTACTGGCACACACACACACACACACACACACACTGAAACACTGAGTTCTTGCATCTGTTACAGGGTAAAAGGGGAAAAGCATTTTTCCTATAGTTTATAAATGAGGAAACAGAAAATCAGGTATAAACTTGCCCAAGATTACCAAGTAAGTGTTAGATCCTGGACTTGAGTCCAGGACTTTCAAAGATCACTCTTTGCTACATATACTTTCTCAGATTTCTATGAAATTGTCCTAATTTCTGTGCAAAACTGAAAGACACAGATTGATTTAAATTATCCTTTGATTTGTGATCTATAGTTTCCTATCTCAAAAACATTTAGCAATGCTTCCCCAAGAAGATAAAATACAAATAAATTAAATGTAGTCCAATTGATAAATAAATAATTGTTGAATTTGCCACATCTTTAAAAAATTGAAAAAAAACCCTTCTTAAATATCTTATATTGATATAAAGTAGGACAGGGTTAGCCCTTCTTTCTTGCATGATATTATAGGATCTAGACAATCCACCGTCTTTTGTATAAAATCTTCTCTGAAGTCTTGTGGAAATGGGTCAATTTTATTCTTTCTTTGTTGTGCAAAATATGTAAAGTTTTTTTTTTCATGGAATTATTTGAATTGGCTGTTTACATAGCCCCAATCTGTCAGTTTGATTTTAAAACTCCCCAGTTCACAATTTTTTACAGATTTTTAAAAAAGTTATAAAGTTATTCACATGTTATGTTTATTTGGTTTTTTAACTGCGGTTTTATCGTCCAGTTGAATCAATTATATTTAAATCTGGGTGAGGGTGCAAGACCATGGACGTTGGTACTGCAGGTTTTGGTCTCCACCTGGGTGACTATGGAGAGTGGAGAAACCAATCTCAAATATGCATCATCCAATTATATTCCAGTGGATACATAAGAGACTTTTCCCCGAACTTAAAATATCTCTGGATCTACTCTGACCAGTCATTTTGAACTCTGTTGTGACATTGCTAAATATTTTAGGGAAAGAAATCAGATCTGAACGTTCATAGGCAGACTAAGCTAGGTTCTCAACCAAGTAGGCGGAAACCTGGGGACATGATAATAGATAAATAGAGAAAAGAGTAATTTCAAAAGGTGAAGAAAAAAAAATGTAACAAAATTCAGATCACACATGAAGCCAGCATGATGGGGCTTAGGTTGCAATGTCTGGCTTCCAAAAATATCCACCCATGCAAACGCCACCATCACATCCCTCCTGTGATTCAGAAGGATGACATTTTTTTTTTTTTTTTGTACTGAAAAGTACCATTTGGGCTTTAAACGAAAACAGCAAGTCTAGCTTCAACTCCAGATTGTTTAAAATTCAGATCTATTTATTTTTTTGTTCTAGGCCTGCATGGATGGGTGAACTATTCATCCAAAGAAATGTGAAGGGTGCTTTATTTCGGTCCTTTTAAAAGTATATGACAAAATTCCACACGACATCACAAACATTTGAAAGACGTGTGGAACGTAGAGGTTGCTTCTGTTCATCTGCCTGTGCCGCAGGTGACTGTATAAACTTTCCTTCTCTGGTTTGTCCCTGGAGACTTGCACCTAATCCCATATTCAATAGGACACTGCCCGGGGAGGGGCTGGCACTCCTGGATACACACTTCATCCTACAGTGCACACACAATTTGAAATAGACTGCCAGCAGCTCAAGGCAGCAGGGGGAGAGGCCAAACCTGCAGGGCTATTTGTCATCTTCAGAATTTCAAGCTTCATATGCCACCTCTTTAGCAGGGCACAAAGGGATAGGTATCCCCTGGCAAGATGTTTAGTTTTGGTGCATACAAATAAGGGCTCTAATGTGTAAATGGAGGGGACAGAGAAAACAGTTACCGCCTGGAGCTTTCCTTCCTGTGTTTAAATGGCAGAAAACTCTTCCATAAACATCTTAATATTTCATCTTGAAGACTGGATAATGTCACGTAATGGAATTAAAATACAAGCGTAGTCAAGAAGTTTGCTCGGTATAAGGAAGTTTGCTGGGGAAAGAATGGCTCATAGCCAGCTACCTATTTTCAATCTGCTTTTAAAGGATGATAAGGGTCTTTAGAGAATTTTCCCCTCCCAGGACTGAAAAACTAGGAATTTTCAATCTTATTTTTGTCATTCTGGCATCTTCCATAATCACTCAATAGATATGTGTTAAAAACACAAATATAACATGAAAGTAAGTTTGCTGTCGAAACAGAACCAGCCACAGCCACTTGTTGCCCCCTAGGGAAGGCCGCAGAATGCCACCTCACAGAACATGGTTCTTAGAGAAAATTCCCTGATGTCGTAAAAATCCATTTTGGTCATGAACCTGAGACTCCTGGGGTAATCCAGTCAGGAGAGGGAGGGGGGAAAGAGAAAGATGGATTTTTCTGTAAAATTAAATACTATTTTAGAGTTGTTCAATTTTTTGTTTGTTTGTTTTGAAAGAGAAAGTTTAGTGACTCTGAAAATGGTTTACAGCCCAGGGAATATATAGAAATGGAAGAAACCTGAGGAAGGGCACACAAATAAGAAATTTCCTTCTTAAGAAACAGACAACAAATATTTGGAACCAAACGAGCTACTTGCCTTAGGAAGTTGTTTCCAATTCTGTGTTAGGGTGAACCCTCATGGATTAACCCTCGAAGTCAACAAGAATCAGTTAGGAAATGACAGTGTTAGGTGAGGGTGGTCAAAAGTTATAAGCCATATGGGACTCAATGTAAGTGGGGGAGTGTTTTGCTTGTATAAATATATCAAAATAGATTGTACTGTCATGTATAACTAATAAAGAACAAATAAAAAATTTAAAAATAATGGGTGAATCAGGAAAAGTAGAAGACTTTTAGATCTGGGCCACAAAATCAAAAGGAAAAGAGCATGCTATCACATAGCTATTACTCATGTGCAAGTATGGAGTATTAATTGCTAAGAATTAACAAAGGAAAGTCGCAGAAGGTCTGCCCTTAGATCCACACCTCCCGCTTAACAGTTATGTGACTGGCCAGTTCCTCTCTGAACTTCTGTCTCTGAATGTTCAAGACAGAAGCAGCAATTTTGAACTATTAGGCTTATTATCAACCTTATAAGAAATGCTATTACATTTTTAGCAGATGGTGACTCTAAATTCACAACTTTTAAGCACCAGTAAAATAAAAAATAATATGATTTCTTAGAACTACCAGGATGATACTAACCCCCAAATGCTTCAACCATTCACTTAGCTCCTACATTTGTCCTGTAACAAAGTGCCTTAACTAGCTGGTGATATTTTAGCCACAATTTTATGTATACTTGTTTGTCTTTTCTCATTAGCTATATTTTACGATATTCCAAATTATTTTAATTCCTTTTTATGTTTTCATTTGGCTATTAAAAAGACCATTCAAGTCATTTCCAAAAAGACTAAGTAAATAGGTCTCATTAAACTTTTGTAAATATCATGACTTTAAGGAACTCACTGTGTTCAGTAAATATCTTTGAGTTTTGCTAATGATGATTTTAATAAACCCTTACATTTCTGTATTGGTTTCTATACCATGTTTTGATCTCATCTGGTTTTGAACCCTCTGAACTTTTTTTTTTTTAATAAAGAGAGCTATCTACATTGAAAACATTAGATTCCAGTAGTATGACCCAATTTTCTAATAGTTTTCTCTCAAGTAAATGGTACTATTTGTCCTTGCACCTCCACAATCAATATTTTCATAGTCAAACCAAAGTTTCGGATTTGTACACTCACCTATGGGGATGTCTCTAATTGGTTATTTGGCTGGTAAACAGGACTGACACTTTACTACCACAGGCCCTTTTTTTTTAATCCATTCAGTTCAATTTTGTTTAAAAGATTAAACGTCTCTCTGGAGAGAGAGGGAAACACCTAGATCAAAACTGACATTGCATTAAACTTATGGGGCAATACTTTCTGGTGTGGTAGTTATGCCTTAATAATATTTTCTGGCAGTGACAACACAACTGCTGTCTGACACTTTCCTTCTCTTTGGAAAAATAAAGAGAAAGAAAGAGAAAGAAAAGTAAATGAAAAGAAAAATCTCTCCTCTAGCAGGGTCAAAAGATCCACTGACAAAATTTGGCCAATTTCCATAGGTAGGGTAGCACGCAGGTATTTTCTTTTCATTTATTTTTATAATGAAGTGGAAGAAGTAGCATTTGTAATTCGAGTCTCTTATATTCATTTTCCTGTAGGTCCTGTGTGCACTTTAGGAAAGAAGGACTTAGAAAGGAGTAGTTATTGTGAGTTTGAGGATGTTAAACCTAATGTATTCAGATTGACAGGCTGCTGCTGATGGTGCTGGGAGTATCAATCCAGTTCAGTTGAATAAGTCCCTCTCCCCATCAATCATCTTATTGTAACAACATTGTGACATGGTCTGGGGAAAGGTACCGAAACTCTAAGCACATTAAAAATAATCTGTGAAGAGAGAAAGAAGTTACAGTGAGAGTATGCTATATTCCTTCAAGGACACTTTCGGAATGATCCATTTTTCCCCTTGCCTTGTACAGAAGACACCGAAATGTTCCTTCCCTTTCCTAACTTTTGCCACCTGCTCCTCCCTCTCCCCATCCTAGTCTTGCTCCACCAAGGGAAAATAATGTGCTTTATTTTCCTTCTTTCTTTCTTTCTTTTCTTCTTATTTTTCTTTTTTGCATCAGCGATTGAATCTAGGGGTGCTTAACTACTGAGCCACTTCCCCAGCCCTTTTTATTTTTTATTTTTGAGACATAATCTCACTAAGTTGTTGAGGATCTTGTTAAATTGCTTAGGACTTGCTAAGTTGCTGAGGCAGGCTTTAAACTTGCAATCCTCCTGCCTCGGGTTACCAAGCTGCTGGGATTACAGGCATGCGATACCCATTGCTAGCTCCTCATTTCTAATATTGATAAGACCTTATATAAAATATAAATATTTAAGTAGACATTAATCTGGAGAAAATAAGGGGAATAAAGAAGAGATTTTTTGATGAAATTAATTTCTAAATCATTTACTTCTAAAATATTATTTGGACCATTGCCAGTGACACCACATAAAACATTATTTTCTTTTATTTAAAGTGAAAAAAAAATTAAAGGATAAGATTACATAAGGACCAATCAAATACAAATTAATAGATAAGTGAAAGGAAGTCTAGTAGACTAGAGGAAGGAGCAGGAATAGAGGGTGGAGGACTGGAGGGGAAAGGGGGAGAGGGGGATCATGAACTGAAATTGATTTCTACGCATGTATGAGTTTGTTGGGATGAACCCAATTACTATGTATAACCATAACGCTCCAACAAAAATAAGTGAGAATAATGTTTAAAACTTGTACTGATAGTCTACTCCTTTTAGATCTATAAATAGTATATGCATAAATCAGTGCTATTTCTTCAATGCTTCATTATTTTACTCTCATAGCTTGCAGAAAAATCCTTGTTCCCTAACCTTTAAATTCAACTTTCTGATAAAGTAACACTATAGGATCAATCCAAGTATCTACCTTTTCATTTGATTGATGAGAGAAGATGTAATAAAATACTCAGTTGCACACTTTTACAAATAAGATATTTTTACCAAAAATTCATGGCTTCCAACCCTAAATTGACTTTTGAGGTATTTGAAATGCAATTCTTCTGTTCTCTCTCTTTCTCTCTTTTAACCCATCATTACAGGCTTTCTATAGCTTCTCCTTTCTCCACAGACTTCTTGTTCCACCACCTCCCTGCTCAGGACATCACCCTATCTTTGACTTCACAGTGTAAATAGATACCATTAAAATGACCTTCCCCTTCAAAGTTCTCTGGACATATCTGCAGCCACACAATTCTTCCTTCATTCTGTCACCATGGAAGAGATATCCTTTCCCCCTTCAAGGCTTTTCTGGATCACAAATCTTGTAGGCTCTTCAAATTATTTTCTTTCTCTCTTCATCCATTCGCTATTGAATTCTTTCCATCGGTCTTTGAAAAGAGCCAAATCTCTGCTTTATAATAAGAAAACAAAGCAAGCCCTCCCTCCACTCCCCAGTACTTGCCAGCTGCTGTTCTTCCTCCTCCATCTCATGTACAGCCAGGATTTGTGAAAGGTGCCCACATTTATTGTCTCTTGCTGTTTATTTTCCATTCAATTCTGAACTCACTCTCTCTTCCTGTCCCACTTCAGCAATAGTTCTCTCCTCGTCTAGGTCATCAATCATCTTCTTGTGGGCAAATATAATAGAAGGATTTTCAATCTTTATATAATTTTAAGTATGACATTGATAACATATCTGACTTCTTTAACAATTATCACCGATTCCACACTATTTCTTTTGTTCACATGACACCACATTTTGTTTTTTCCTTTTACCTCTTAAATTCTTCTTAATCTTTCCTCATCTTCTTCTTTTGTTTATTCCTTAAATGTTGGGTTCTTTAGGGCTTTTACCTACGACCCCTTACATTTTTATTTTAAATTCTCTCTATATACAACAACATCTGCTCCCATATCTTTAAAAGTCTTTTAAATGTTGATGACTCTCAACTCTTTATCTCCATCAAAATAGTAAGATCCAATTAAGTACTAATTAGCTCTATTTATATGTTCTAAAATATATAAAATTCAACATACTCTGATTTTGTCCTCTATCTCAGTAAACCATAGTGTCTACCCAGCTACCTAAGCCAGAAAGGTGGGGGTTACTCTTGTAAGACGAAGAATATTAAGGTGTTCTTTTATATTTGAAAATGTGTATTTTTTAATTTTAAAATGATGTTTTAGCTAGACATAGAATTCTAGATTAACAATTATTTTTTCATGGTACTTTAAAGGTATTAATTCATTGTCTTCTAACATCTATTGCTGCTGAAGATGAATACTGTCCAGTTTATTTGTCTTTGTTTAAATATTTGTTGTTGGCATTATACAGAGTTCTGTTATTTTTAGGTGAAAGATTAAATCTAATATTTAGGATTTGACTTATTTATATAATCAGAACAGTCAGTTCTGGAAAATTTATAGTAATTATTGTTTTCAATATTTACATCGTTATTCTTTTGCTAACATATACCCTACAGAAGTTGGAGTTCCTTGTCTTTCTCTTTCAACTGACTTTTCAAAACCTCCCAGTTTCTTTCTACTTCATTCTGTGTTGGTTTTTTTTTTTTTGCCAAAATCTGGCAAAAAGGAAAAAAAAATATGACTTTACACAATCACAATGGTAGAAAATTATTCCAAAAATCCAATATTCTTTCTACACTCATATTAAATATAAAATCAACACTCTTTAACAAGCATAACATCTTAATAGATTGTAGATGCCAACCATTATATAGACAGTGCAATAAATCTGCAGTAAGCTACTGAACACACATTGGAACATCTGTAGAAATCAGAGGGTATAATACATAGCATGACTCCAGTTTCTGAACTCCTGCCATATTAATTCATTGTGATTTTTTGGAATAGATCTGTCTTACATTGCTACACAATGAAGATTAAATAGATCCATGAAAATCAATTTAGGGTACTAGTTTAATTGAAGTGAGCACCACCAGACACAAATTGAAACAAAACACTGTTCTGACTTGAATATTAGTAAACCAAACAGTTGTATATTAGTTCCCATTGAAGCCCAGAAAGAGATCCAAAATAAATTATTTTAAGAAAATGAATTAAATGATGGAATGAGAACACAGATTAATACTTAAGTAACATTGCCTTTATCATCTTATATTATTTCCAAAATAACTATTTCATAGGAAGTTATTTTTATCTAAAGCATCCTGCCTATAGAGAGTTAATTTCAGAAAAGGTCAAGATAATGTCCATTCAAGAATAAGTCAAAAATGATAGTTGTCATAAATTATGTTTAAAACTCTCTTGTCGCTACCCTACTCTGTTTGACAATTGATTTTGATTTTAGTAAATTTATTTCTCTGAAGCATCGAACGTAATGTGGTGAACTAAGGTTAGCATCAAGGGCTCTGCATTTAACACTGCTGTTTCTATCTTGAAATTTCTAATAGTTGAATTAGAGGCCCAACCTTTCTATTTTGCACTGAGCCTGACAAATTATACACAATATAATGGACTGACTGAGCTAAAGTCTTATCATCATGTCTATCCAAAAGAAAGGATCATTTTGGTCATGTTTCAGGCATAAACTCTAAAACAGCAGTTAATGGCTCATTGCCTACCACTTAAATGTCAAACCCTGAATTCTGCATTCAAGATCTTCCATGACCTTCCAGATTTCCATTACACAATTCTATATTTAGCTTCCATCACCATTCATGCTTGCATTCATGCATTTATTTAATGAAGATTTTTATTGGCACTCACTATGGGCAAGGTACTCTGTGGGATTCCCTAGAACTATGAAGAAAAGAGGTCTGAACTTGTTTTAGCTAACGCTGTGTTAGAGGCAAACTGAGGTTCTCACCATTTCCCAAACTTGCTTTTCTGTCACCCATGCTCTTACCAATCATGGTGGTATAGGATCTACTTGTTCTCAGATTTATGGACAACTTTTTCCTGCCTTGCTCTGTGTCACCAATAACCAAACTCCCCAGGTTTTCTTATATTCTTTGGCAGGTTTGGCCAATTATAAGTATTAATGAAAATTTAGAGGAAAGAAAGGGGGAAAGTAGCAAGACTGTCTGTCATCCTCACCATCCCACAGGGTCTTATGGTGGCTCCCTGCCTCCTGGAAATAATCTTCTTATTTAGGTCTTTATTATTTAGTAAGGGGTGGAGTTTTAAATGTCCAGTGTGAGATTTTTTTAAAAATATGTTTAAAGTTGTAGTTGGACAAAATGTCTTTATTTATTTTTATATGGTGCTGAGGATCAAACCCAATGCCTCACACATGCGATGCGGGTGCTTTACCACTGAGCTACAGCCCCAGCCCCAGCATGAGTTTTTCAACAAAAATAAAACTTTAAAAATGTTTTCAAGTTAATGAGAACAACTTATAACACAACTGGCATTTAAAAACTAGCCTGGGGGTTCACATGCTTTTGTGTTCTTTGTAGAGTCGCCATAAAATGAAATCTACTTACTGCCACCATTTCTCCATCTGCTAAATTGTGACTGGGAGATAATGATGACAAAGTATTCCCACCCTTCTGAGCTACCCCACCCTTTCTGCCCCAGTCTTGACATTGACAAGGTGCTGTCAGCCTGCCTGGAGAAATGGGATGGAGTGCTCCTGTCCTCATGTTGGCTTGGCACTGAACCTGTACAAAGCGCAGGTGACATTTTCTATTTCTAACTTTGTTATAGTGATTATACTTTATTTATTTTTACACATTGCTCAGGTTAGAGAAGAATACATGAGTATGTCAGATTTTATATGTTAGAAATTAATAAAAGATAGATGATATTAATTGATAAGTGTATAATTGATGTACAATAGAAAAATATATCATATGTAAATAAATATATAATCCATAATTTATATGTGATTATGTAGAATGCATATTATGTATTATGTAGAATGCATATTATGTATTATGTATAATACATAAATTACATATATATTTTAAAAATAGCAATCTAGAAGACTGAACATCTATAATACAGTCAGTGAGTCAGAACAAAAATAATAATGGTTTGGGCTGGGGTTGTGGCTAAGTGGTAGAGCACTTGCCTTGCATGTGTGAAGCACTGGGTTCGATTCTCAGCACCCCATATAAGTAAATAAATAAAATAAAGGTCCATCAATAACTACAAAAAAATTAAAAAAAAATAATAATGATTTGGAGAAATTATTTCCCACCATGTATTTCTATTTTTTTATTTATAATTTCTAAAAGCTAGGAAGTACAGTCTAGATCACAGATAAAAGAAAACTAAAATGCCCCCAAATTGGTGCTGCCATAGACCCTTTGAAAAGCACATATTGCAGCTCTTATGTGAGGATTTTGAGGGTTTTCTGCTGATATATTTCATTAGTTGCAAAGAGCTCCACTGCTGGATTGATGTTGGTTACACTTTCTTTATAAACTTGTCCAACCACATAGCAAATGTACTAAATTTCCACTGGATACAAAAGGAAAGTACCCCCTTGCTATACAACACAGAGGAAAAAAAAGACAGCCTTATTTCAGAAAGCTATCAAGGAAGGAAGGATAAAACAAACTCTGGCTGCCAACTGGCCTTATCTAAGAGTATCATTCACTCTCCTCTAGGCCCAGTGTTGAGAAAGCACATTCCAATTCCAAAGAGGCTGACACACCTTCCAAATTTACTTCTTGTATCCATTTGTAGGTAAAATTCAGCACAGTATACTGGATCATGTTAACCTGTAAAATTAGACTATACTAGAACTGCTTTTTAAAAATTTATAACAAAGCATAAAAATCTCATTTGCCCGGCATCAATTATCTGCAAGGACTTATCTCTTCCACACACCTTCACCTGCCAAGTGCAAAATTTCTTAGCCTCCTGTATCTTTAAGAAGGTATGAGAAGAACGGCGGTGGATTGCAAAACACCTCAACATTAATATGTCTGCCAGATTTAGTATTTTTTTATTGTACCTAAAAGTGTCATGGATGCTAGGATCCAAGGAGCAAATTTTTAAATTCTAGAAGATCAAACAATTTTAATGCATGTGTGATTGCCATGCCTCTTTGACCCAGGCCTTGATAAAGATGTGAAGTTCAAGGAGCTGAAATCCAAGAAGACATGGGAGGTGATCGTGCCATGGTAACATAATTTACTGTGTCATTACCATTGTTAGCATGTCCTCAACTTCAAAGCATGCTGTATCCAGGTGATAAATTATTGAATCTGACATTTCACAACGTTCAGGAAGTACTTTGGTAAAAGAACTCGGTTTCTTATCTAAATGTGCAATTTTAGGACAATAGACTCTATTTGAAGAGGATTAAATTCCTAAGAGTTTAGTTAAATGAGACATAATTAGAAATTTTAAGGTCTTTCTGATATGGGGCAATTTCAGAAGCAGTAGCAGTAACTCTATCCTGTTTAATTTAATTTAAAGGACTAAGTTGTTATTAATGAATATGTGTGCAGCTGTGTATGTGTGATATTAGTAGGTGCAGCTTTGTGCAGGCCTTGAAACGTCCATCTGAAATTATTTTCAGAAGGGGAACTCTCTAGGATGCTGGAACACTTGGTACCTGAGTCGTAAGCAAACCCTGGAATTATGGGCCTATGTGGCCATTAAAAGCCCAAAACAGAGTTCAGCATGGCCGTACACAGTCTGCAAGCCCTTAGTCCTTTAGCAGTTTTTAATTTAAAGCCAGTTAGGTTTTGTTTGCCAGAACAAGCCAAGAACTGACATCCTGCCTGCTGTTAACACAAGGAACTCTTTGTATTCTTCTGCAGGATTCTAACCGGGTTATGAATTCTTTCTGAAAGTTTTGAATCTTATGCATCTCTCTTTCACCTTCATTAAGGCCAAGAAAATTGTACAGGGGTTGGTTGTTCTGAATTTTCTCTGTATGATGGCAAAAGGAGTCAGGTGCTACATGCTCAATGAGGGGAAAAAGGTTGAATGGGATGATAACAAATCATTTAACCACAGGTTTGGCTCTTCAGAGAGGTGATCTGTCAGATGGACTCGAATGGCTATGATACACAACATAACTGCAAAAATTGACCAGGAAATTCTCACTCTACCAGAAAAGGCAGTCCATCTATGTTTTATACCGTGTTCTTATAAGGTGCATAAAATTCAGAATTTATAGCTTCATATGGTTCATCGCACCCACCAAGCTAGAGTTTATGGACTCTGTATGGAAACACTGGAACAATTTTTGTGATAGTCATGGGTGGCACCAGAAATTTTTTTTTTCTGCTTTTTTTTTTTAACCAATGTTTAGGATCAATCCATTGGTAGAAGGGAGTGAAGGAATTAATTTTAATCAGGTCATGAATAGAAATCATGAAAAGTTCCAAAGAGTTATAATTATGATTGGAAGACTTCTCATATTCTCTTGGAATACTTTAAGTTAGTGATTGAATGGATAGATTCCAATACTTGCATGTATTTGATGATACAGTTTTCTCCATATTCACTTAGTTTCCAAAAATGGTATAAGTGCATTGTGAGAAGGAATAATGAAATATATATATATACACACACACATGCTTACTATAGTACTTAATAAAACCTTATTAAATGAAAGCATCTTGACAAAAATTCTACTTCATAATAAATAAATGTGTGTGCAGTTGGGGAGGTTTGGCATGGAGTTCTCTCCCCCACAAGAAGTAAACTCCTTTGGGAAAAGTAGGGAAGTGGTAACATGATCACATTTCTATGAATTTTGTATGTTTTTTAATCTACATCTCTGAAATGTAATACAGTGGGGAAAAATTTTAACTTGCTAAAAATAAGCATGTAAGTAATATATATGGCTTATATAAAAACAGAAAAATATAAAATATGGTAGAAGGAATTCATTATTTCACCTATTCTTGTTTCTACAAGAGAGGAGCAGAGTGTGATGCCCAGCCTGAGCTATCACTAACACAGGAGTTGAGTTCATTTATTTCCAGTGGTGGTTCATTATGAGCATTTTCTAAGTATTACCATGGCCAGGACTAGTTGCTCTGTAAAATATCTCACATCCAAATGTACAGCTCACTCATGTTTCTCAAGCTATTTTTGTCCTATAAAGACTCTGTAAACACTGAATTAATGAACCCTGAACCATTGTTCCTAGGAGAAATATATACTTATGTGTATACATCTATACACATCATCTCACATAAATTGTAATCTTTAATCCTAAAACCAACTTGTCCTGATGATTCTAGTTTCTTTATTTCATAAAAAAAAAACAAGAGATTGTTAAGTAAAGTCTGGATTATAAGGTATCACCCAAAAGTTCTGGTGTGAGAGACTATAGTAATGTTCAAAGATAAAATAAAGATTCTTGGAGTTGTAACCTAATCAGTGGATGAGATCAACTGGGTGGTAATTTAGGCAGTAGGGTGTAACTGGAGGAAGAAACTTCTGGGAGTGTGACTTTGGGATTTATATTTTGTCCCTGGTGGGTGGAGCTGTCTCTGCTTCTTTGTTGCCATGACCTGAGCTGCTTCCCTCCACCATACCCTTCCACTATGACATTCTGCTTCACCTTGGGCCCAGAGGTATGGAGTCATCTGACCATGGATTGCACCTCTGAAACCATGAGTCCAAACACTTCTCCTCATCTAAATTATTCTTGTCAGGTATTGTGGTCACAACAATGAAAAACTAACTAAAACAAGGTTCAACAGTGTTAAGTGAATTGTCCCTCTATCAGGCAATAGAAATAGCACTCAAACTCCATCCAGGTACCTCCAGAGCTGAGCTTCTTGAACTAGATTGGATTGTCTCTGTTTGATGCTCATTTTGTTCAAAGAGCTGAAACAAGGAGACAGAGCATGGTCATGTCTAGCTGAGTATTGAGCAACACACATTTTTGGCTGCTCTGTGCAAATCTGTGTATGATAGTCAAAGTGCCATGAGTATTGATTTTGAGGTTTTAAGAAAAGCTTAATAAATAATTGAATTTGCAAATACAGAATGAATGAATGAAGACTGACTGTATTTGTAAATTCTGCATTAGCAAAGGCCAATTAAAATTAGGGCTAAATTCTGGGTGGTTCAATTGTTAGACCAAAGTCCTGCACAGGTTTGAGGACACACAAATGTTTATTTCTACCACTTGCTGCTGGTGGTGACTGGGTGTGTTCTAAGGTTCTCCTGGAATGTTCAAATTCTACTCCATGTTTCATTCTCATTGTCTGCAACATCTATTAAAAGGAGTTATGGATTTTCTTTGAAAACACCAAGAAGCATGCAATGCATACAAAATAATGTCTTTGTGCTGTAAATTATAGAGCAAAAGACAAATGTAAGATGGTATTTTGTGGGAACATTAGTGAAAATTCATAGATTCTAATAATTGCCCCCCAAGAGATTTTCTTGGAATTGCATTCCAAGCTAAAGGATATCATTAGTGGAAGAAAGTGGCTATACCACAATATCTGGAATTTCTCATTAGCCATCTATGTAAATCCCTTTTGAAAACTAAAACTTTTATTATGAACATTTTCCATTTGCTTTATTTTACCAAATGAGCACAATCTAGTGATTGTTACATTTAGGATTCCCTATGCAAAAATAAAAACCGATTCTATACCTGCCATGGTAATATGGGAAGGAACATATTGAAAACCATGTCATGAATCTACACAACATTTATGAATATTAAACACTATATTAGTTTTCTATGCACCTGTAACAAACCACTACAAGCTTAGTAATAAGCACAAATTTATTATCTTGCAGTTTTGAGGTCAGAAATCTAAAATGTGTAGCAGGATTGCATTGCCTGTGGAGGCTCTTGGGGAGACTCCATCCACCCCAGGCCTTTCTCAGCTTCGGGAGGCTCCCTGCATTCCTTGGCTCATGACCCTCTCTCACCTTTAAAGTTGGCTGTCACATTGCTCTGACTTCAGTTTCTGTCCTTACCTCTCCCATGTGACCCTTCTTCTTTCCCCTTGTGATAAGGCCACCTGAAAGATTCAGAATAATCTTCTCATCTTAGGTCCTTAACTGAATCCCACCTGCATGCTCTCTTTTGCCATGTAAGATAACAAAGTCACAAGTTCTGAGGTTTAGGGTGTGGAAATCTTTCTGGGCTGTTTTTTAGCTGGTTACAAGTTCTATAGTGAATTTAAAGACAACTGATGCATGGTCCATGCCCTTAAAACCTGTAACCCAGGCAGGACCTGGCAAATACTACAATAACCACAAGAGAAGGTGGAATAGCTTTCAAATCTCATGGGAAATAAGAAAAGGAAGACTGAGTCACTAAATGAATAAAAAAAGGTCTGCATGTCTACTCAAGGTCAGATACGTCTTTGTCCCTACTTCTCACTCACTTGGAAATGTCATTTCCTCCCCTTCTGCTTGGTTGATTCCTGTTCATGCTTCAAAATTTAAGAGTCACTTCTTTTTTTTTATTGGTTGTTCAAAATATTACATAGCTCTTGACATCTCATATTTCATACTTTAGATTCAAGTGGGTTATGAACTCCCATTTTTACCCCGTATACAGATTGCAGAATCACATCGGTTACACATCCACATTTTTACATAATGCCGTGTAAGTAACTGTTGTATTCGGCAGTACATATACTAAAATTGGAACGATACAGAGAAGATTAGCATGGCCCCTGTGCAAGAGTCACTTCTTTAGAGACATGTTCCCTGATGACCAAGTAGAGATGGTACTCTTGTCACATTTTTTCCCACGTTTTTTTTTTTTATTGGTACATCATAGTAGTACACAATGATTGGATTTGTTGTTACACATTCTACATGCACATGATAGAACAATATGGTTAGGTAAATATCACTTCCTACCATTTCCCCCACCTCCATACCTGCCAGCCCTTTAGTGATCTCCTCTTGATTTTCATAAATCTACCCACAACTTTTTTCTTCCTTTTTCCTCTGTAGCTTCCTCATTTAAGAGAAAATATATGACCCCTGACCTTATGAGTTTGGCTCATTTTGCTTAACATGATGGTCTCTAGTTCCATACATTTTCCTGTAAATAACATAATTTCATATTTTTTATGGCTGGAGAAAACTTCATTGTGTATATATAGTGCATTTTCTTAATCTATTCATCCATTGATGGACACCTAAGCTGGTTTCATAATTTGGCTACTGTTAATTGTGCTGCTGTAAACATGGGTATGGATATGTCACTGTAATAAGATGACTTTAATTCTTCAGGATAAATACCAAGGAGTGGTACAGCTGTTCATATAATGGTTCCATGCCTAGTCTTTTGAGGAAACTCCATATTGATTTCTGTAATGGTTGTACTTACTTACAATCCCACCAACAGTGTAAAAGTGTACGTGTTTCTCCACATCCTCTCTGGCATTTATTATTATTTGTGTTTTTGATGATTGCCATTCTGACTGGTGTAAGATGAAATCTCAGGGTAGTATTGATTTGCATTTACCTAAATGCTAATGATATTGAACATTTTTTCATGTATTTGTTGGCCAGTTTTACTTCTTTTTTGAGGAGTGTTTGCTTAATTAATCTGCCCATTTATTAAGAGGGTTATTTAGTTTTTTGAGTTGAACATAATCTAGATATTAATCATCTTGTCAGAAGAGAAGCTAGCAAAGATTCTCTCCCTTTCTGTATGTTCTCTCTTCACATTTCTAATTGTTTCCTTTGCTGTACAGAAGCTTTTTAATCTGATGCTATCCCATTTATTAACTCTTGGTATTATTTCCTGAGCTTTGGGGTCTTATTGAGAAAGTCATTGCCTGCGCCTAGATGCTGGAGTGTTGACTCTTATGTTTTCTTCTAGGAGTTGCATAGTTTTTGGTCTAATTCCTAGGCCTTTGACCCATTTTGAGTTGAGTTTTGTGTAGGGTAAGAGGTAAGACTCTAGCTTCATTCTTTTTCTTCTTAATTTTTCTTGTTTTCCCAGCACCATTTATTAAAAAGGCTGACTTTTCTCCAGTGTATGTTTTTGGTACCTTTGTCAAGGATCAGGTGACTGTAGATGTGTGAGTTTTTCTCTGTGTCTTCCATTCTATACCATTGGTCTTTGTATCTGTTTTTATGCCAGTACCATGCAGGTTTTGTTACTATAGCTCTGTAGTATAATTTGAAGTCAGTTATTGTGATGACATCGCTTTGTATCTTGGAATTGCTTTGGCTCTTCTGGGTCTTTTATTTTTCCAAACGAATTCTAGGACTTTTTTTCTAGTTCTGTGAATAATGTCATTGGTATTTTGATGGGGATTGCATTAAATCTGTATATACAATTTCTTTCTTCAGTGTTCTATACTTTTCACTGTAGAGGTTTTTCATCTCTTTGATTAGGTTTAGTCCTAGGTATCACTTTTTATGTTATTGTGAATGGAATAGTTTTCCTCACTTCTTTCTCAGCAGATTCATTTTTGGTATGTAGGGAAGCGAATCATTTTTCTATGTTGATTTATAACCTGCTACTTTGCAAAAGCTGCTTATTAGCTCTAACAGTCTTTTAGAAGAGTTTTTTGGTTATTGTAGATATAGGATCATATCATCTGCAAACAGTGATGATAATTTGACTTTTTTCCTTTCATTTTTTTATCACCTTTATTTGCTTTCTTTCCTAATTGCTCTGGCTAGAATTTCTAGCACTATATTAAAGAGCCTTATCTTGTCCCAGATTTTAAAGGAAATGCTTTCTGGTTTTTCCCATTTACTGTGAGGTTGGTTTGAGTTGTTTGTACATAGCTTCTATGATGATGAGGTAAATTTCTTTTATCCTTAGTTTCTTCTGTGCTTTTATCATGAATGGTTGCTAAATTTTGTTGAAGACCTTCTTTGCATCTATTGAGATGACTAAGTATTTTTTTTCCTTAATTCTATTTATGCGATGATTTACATTTATTGATTTTCATATGTTAAACCAACCTGGCTTTTCTGGAATAAAACCAACTTTGTTGTGGTGTACCATCTTCTTAATGTATTACTGAATATGATTTGTTAATTTTGTATTAAGTACTTTTGCATTTAAGTTAATCAGGGATATATGATCTGTATTTTTTCTTTCCTTGATGTGTCCTTATCTGGTTTTGGTATGTGAGAGAGACTAACTTCAGAATTTAGAAGTGTTCCATTTCTTTCTGTTTCATGGAATAATTTGAGGAGTATTGGCATTAGTTCTTCTTCAGAGGTCTGTAGAATTCAGCTGAGAATCCATCTGGTCCTGGGCTTCTCTTTGTTGGAAGGCTTTTTATTACTGCTTGTATCTCATTAAAAGTTATTGCTCTGTTTAGGTTTTCTATGTCCTCTTGATTCAGTTTTGGCAGATTGTATTTGTCTAGAAATGTATCCATGTGTTCAAGGTTTTCTAATTTATTGGAGTATAAGTGTTCAAAACTGTCCCTAGATTTTTGAAGTGTTTGTGGTGATTTCTAGATTTTTGAAGTGTTTGTGGCGATTTCTCCTTTATATCCCCAATTTTATTAATTTGGGCTTTCTCTCTTTTTCTTTTGGTTAATTTCACTAAGGGCTTATCAATCTTGTTTGTCTTTTCAAGGATTCAACTCTTTGTTTCATGATGCTTTTTTTCCTCTCAAGTTCATCAACTTTGGCTCTGATCTCAATTATTTCTTCTGGTTTTGAAATTGGCCTGCTCTTTTTTGAGAGTCCTGAGATGTATATTAGGTTGTTTATTTGAAATCTTTCTGATTTTCTTATGTAGGCTCTCGTAGCTATAAATTTCCTCTTATAACTTCCTTCACAGTGTCCCAGAGGTTCTGGTGTGTTGTATCACTATTCTAAGAACTGAAAAAATTTTTTCCCCTTGATTTCTCCTATCATCCATTCATCATTCAAAAGAATATTGTTCAATCACCTGTGTTTACGTGCTTTTGTGGGGGTTTTCAATGTTGATTTCTAATTTTATTCCATTATGATCTAATAAGATACAAGAAATTATACCATTTTTAAAAAATCTGCTAAGAGTTGCTTTGTGACCTTAAATTATGGTCTATTTTGGAGAAAGTTCCATGAGCTGCTGAAAAGAAAGTATGTTCATCTGTTGTTGGGTGAAATATTCTATAGATGTCTGGAAAGTCCATTAGATTTGTAATACTTTTTATGTTCAAATATGTCACATTGGTTTTCACAAAGAATTTATCTTCATCTTTCATTAGAATGAATTCGTGTCCTCTAAGAAACACTTTCAGTATTTTGTTTCCATTTTTTGTATCCTCGATACCTCAAGGTGTTTTGCATACAATAGACAAGTCCTCAGTGTTTGAACAATGAACTGAGGAGGGTATTCCCTGAGAGGGCATAGAAGCCCAATTACATAATTTTGTGCAGGGAGGATATTGTGGGAAGATAAACCATATTGTGGAATAGGGGCCAAGGGGGACTTTTAACTCACTTGGATGTTGGGGACAGTTAGGGAGAAGTTGAAAAAAAGTTCCAAAGACTACATCAGGATGAAACCCAATTATCAAGCCTGGATGGCCAGCTAACAGTCATGGCAACAAACATGAATGACACATAAATATCCAAGCAGGGTGGTAGGTTTGGTGCAGGAGGTGGGTGGGTTTGGTGCAGGGGAGTCATGACTGCTCTTTAAGCTTCATGAATCTAAAGAATTTAAAGCAACAGCTGACTGCAAAGACTAGGAAATGAAGAGATGGAATCACGGAGAAAAATCAGGGTAGCATTTGATATAAGTTTCCTTAGGAGAGATAGTATAGGCCACATAGTATAGTATAGCCACCTGGCTTCAAGGGAGAAATTTGTCAAAAAAAAAAAAAAAAAAAAAAGACAGGGATAGAACCTGGGTACATATTTTGAAAGGGACTCAGTTGGAAGGGCACTTGGTACCTGGGATTGAACTGAGGGGCACTCCACCCCTGAGCCACATCCCCAGCCCTATTTTGTATTTCATTAGCTACAGGGTCTCACTGAATTGCTTAGCACCTCACCATTATTGAGGCTGGCTTTGAACTTTCGATCCTCTGATCCTCCCATCTCAGCCTCCCAAGCTACTGGAATTACAGGTGTGTGCTACTGCAGCTGGCTGAAAGGGCATTTAAAAAAAAATCAAATCAACATCAGATGAAGGGTGAAGCAATGTTTCTCAGATGACTGTTTCTTAGATCACAGAAAAGCAAGCAGGGGCTCCGTCTCTGGGCCGCTGGACGGCACAATGCACAGTTCCACTTAGCCTTCTGTTATCTGAGCGTGGTTATTGGTCTCCCTCCTGCCCCCAGGTGAGGTACTTCATGAGGACAGAGACCTCCTCTTTTCATCTTTAAGGTCTCCTGGATATTGAATTTACCAGCGTACACTAAGGACATCAGTCAATAGAGTAACAAATGAATGAGATTCAGATGCTGAGTTGTTTCTTCTCTCCACATGATGGTATATCCAGTTTCTCCTAAAATTTGTCTAAGATCTTGGAATGAAAGCAACATTACAAAGGAGATTTAAAATACCATGCACAGGCCAGAGCCCACAAACACAGCCTGTACTAACTCTCAGTGTTGTTTGCAAAAGAGAGCTCCGTGAAAATGGCCGGAATGCTGCCCCACCGAAATCCTGCTACACGATACTCCTCAGGTTCAAGCAAAGGACAGAAGCCTGCACTTAATTAACAACATAAATGGGAGCTTTCTGTCTCTGAGACTTAATCCTAAAATCACCCACTCATGTTTATCAGTCAGTCTGGCCAAAGGTTCCCACCAGTATTAATGGGTATTAAAGTTGCTAGAAATGTGACACTAACAAAGGATCTACCAAGTTACCATAAAAATCTGTTTCCAAAAATATAACAGGTGCATGTCACAAAACAGGATTTGAAAAAAAAAAAAAAATGAAGGACAAAGGATATTCTCGCATACAAATTTCATTGGATAATGAAAATTTGCTTTTTAGTTTACTCCAAATAATTGATTTTTGAGAAATTGATGGAAATGTCCGTATTTTATATTTAAGCATGAAAGAAAGGTTATATCTTAACTTCAATGAATTTTCCTACATTCCAGTAATTTTCATTGATTTGCATAACAATATTGTGCGGAGAAACATGCAAGGTCCACATTGTTCCTGCCACACTGTGGTGAGGACATACTGCTTTGTAGCTGCACGTCCGTCTTTCCAGGTTCTGTGGTAGTGATCATTCAATGGTGGCATTAAGCTTTGTAGCTGATTGTTCCATCCTCAATATGGCACTTACTTTGCCTCAATACTGGGAATGACAATAAAACTGCAATATATATATATATATATATATATATATATATATATATATATATATATATATATATATATATAATTAAGGGCTAAATTACACTACTTGGGAACTGGAATTAATTTTTCAAAGCAAGTCAATTTCTAAGTAAAACTTCTGGGCAAAAAATTCAAAAGCTTTTCACAGCTGGTTCTCTCTGTCATTTACTTGAAGTTTTATCAATACTCAGAGCAAAGACAACCTCGGGCATCTGTCTGCCTGAGGGAGCGAGATGACAGTATAAGAGGAACATACTTAGACTTTGATATGTCCGGTTGAAAGGGCATGCTTAGTGCTAGGAAACTTCATCTAAATGCTTATTTTGTGTGCGGTGTGCAATTGGTTAGGTTTAAATCCCCATAGGAACTGGGAATTTCACATTTCTTTCAGAGACTGGGTTTTTTTTTTTCATGGTGAGAGAACATCATGCTTCTTCAGTAGGTGTGTTGGATCTTATGTTAGGAAGATGATGAAATCATATGGTATTGCACATCCCAACCCAGATGATGAAGGATTCACAAAGAAATACAGGACCAGTATGAAGTGATAGCTACAAGGAAAGGTAGTAATTTAATCTGAAGAATGACAGTTATATAGACTCCTGTGGTCTCATTTGGTTCAGTTACAAGCTTGCTTAAATAGGGATTGGAAAAGAGGTAATGCTGTTTTATTTTTTATTTACCACGTATACCTCAAATCGTGAAGAACTTGTTATGCATTTTTAAAAATTTAATACGTTTTAATTTGTTTGGGGATGAATTTTTCAAAGCACATTTTTTCTTCTGAGGGAGATCTAAGCCCATGAAGATTTTAGTTGAGGTGCACATTTTTCCTTTGTATTACACACTAACATAAGGTCTGATTGCCTCTGAACACGTATTTTTACAAGATAAATTAAATGTGATCATTCTTCCTACTTGTTATAAAAATGGGCCTCATTGAGAACCCAGCCAATTTGTCAATAGCTAATATACATTAAGCCAATTCACCCAAACTCTGTTTGTCATTAGTTATTAATGATTAATTTGCCACTTTATGTAAAATTTTTTTCTGGTGTTCATTTCATCAGGTTTTCAGGTTTCCTTTCTGACTGACTCAGCATTTAGGTTTGAGTAAATATTCATCTGGCGTGTTTCAACATTTGTATCCTGACAACTCATTCAGATCTTGTGTGTCCTGTCTCCCCTCCACATGCTCCTACACCTCCCCTGCCATCGTCTCTAACTCTGGCTGCAGCAACTTGTCCTGTACCTGGTTTGAAATATTTATATTACACCAAGAAGTGAATTTTTCTACTGATGAACTGCCATTTCTGGGGACTGAAAATTGGATGAACACGCCAATTAATTTGGGAAAACTGATTTTCAGGAAATTGATTGGGTAGTCCCTAAAACTATCCCAGAAAAATCTAACAACTGGAAACTGAGAGTTAAAATGAATAATCTGCACAAGGTCACAGGGTTATTAAGTAATAGAACAATGATTCGGATACAGGCTAATGGACTCTAATGTTGGTGTGCTTAATACTAAACTAAACCACAACCTGCTACAGTGATTGAAGTTAAGATGATAGTTACTTAAACACACACGCACACATACACACACAGACACACATATTTCCAACCTATTTCCTGATAGTAAGTTCTAAAAAAAGCCTCAAGTGGGATAAAGTGCACATATTTTTTACAACTTGAGAGCCCTAAAGCCTTAATGAATAACGTATGAGATTCTAATTTCCATGTTTTCCATGAAGTAAGGGAAGGTGTCAAAATATGAGGTGTGATATTCTTGTGGATATTCTCTTAAAATTAGCTGGTTTCTTAAACTTTCTAAACAAGTTTAAATGGAGCAGAAAACATTCCCATCAAACCTGACTCAGAGAGGGTAATGGCTTTTATGCATGGAGACAGGAAGCAGGAATCCAAGCGTGTGCTACACCATCTTGAATGCCAATCTGGAAAGAGGAAGGGGGCCTCTTCTGCTCTCTGCACACAACGGTGGAACTGCAAAAGAGTTACTGGAGTATCTGAAAGTTAGTTTTTCTTGGATTAGTCTCCATCCTGTTCTCCAGAGCTTGTTCTAAAAATTCATATTTATTGACATCAGAAATGTCAGCATGGGGCTGGGGGGAATACTTGAAAAGGTGTGCAGAAGCTTGTTTCTGTCTCGTCATCCCTACTGATAGTATAGGTCACCTTCGGTGTTCATCTGGGCACAACATTAGCAGAAACACTAGCAAAATCACCTTTTTAATTGAGTTTCTTGGCCCTTTGCTGAGAATCTGCCCTGAGAGTCTGTGGTTACCAACAGCCGGCTGAAGCAAGTCCTTCTAATATTTACCAAGTGCCTCCTGTTCATAAGCAAAGTGTACCAAGTATATTCCACTTCATTATTCTTAGCAGATTCTGCTTTGTAAATTTATAATAATTTGAAATGTGCTGAACCATAACTCATGGTGACTGTATCTTCATGTGTACCTGTCCCTGAGACCTCACAAAATTACTAAGGACATTATCTCAACTTTACAATGACTTTGGGGATTAAACCCACTAACAACAGGTAACCCTACCAGCCTGCAGTCTTACTAGATAAGTATAATGCCACGATAGGTTGCCACTTTACAAGAAGGAGAATTCTCCCATCATCTCGGCATAAGTGACACCCAGGGTCTTGAAGAATGTGATGTGTACAGTTTGGGACTCCACTGTAGGTTTAAAAAAAAAAAAAAAAAAAAAAAGGAAGGCGTTTACATATGGGCAGAGAAGAAACATACCAACCATTGGGAATTGGAAATGCAGTCCTGCTTGGCAAAGATACAGGACAAAGTCATACAGGAAAGTCATCTTTACATTCCAGGTACATTTTCCCACATTTACACCTTTTCCTCTCACCCATTCATTTCCCGTGTTGCAAATGTACTGAGTTACAAACATCTGCACTGCATTTGCAGCTATTATCACTTTAAAAAGTGCCTAGATGCTGGGATAGTCAGGGGCTATCTAAGGGAGCTGCTCATAAATTTTGTGTCGTTACTGAGGCACACGGGCTTAGGAACACTCTGCAGAGAGGTGCCAGGCAGGGGCTCACAGACTGGCACTGATTTAGAATCTTCCTGAACAATGCCCAGGACAATGAGATGATGGTTTCTGTGTCAGGCTGCCCTTGAAAATCTCTTCTCATTGTTAGAAGGAAGTTACTCTTGGTCACAGTTTGGAATAAAGTGTCACTATATTATTTGATGTTAAAACTATAAAGTATCAGGCTGATTAATATCCCATAATTTCCAAAATTACAGTATTTGCAACACTTACATTAATATTCCATGTAATTATATTTTTCTTTATCTTGTTTTTTTGACTAAAGAGGTTGAGAGATGATTGAATGATGCTCTTCAAACCTAAAAAGACTAATATCCTTCTTTATATCTTTATGCTAAATCAGAATCAAAAATACAGAAGCTTATATAGGGGAATGTAGATTTCAGGTTAAAAATATGAAAAGCAGTTATTTTCACATTAGGGGAATTAATATGCTATGGAACTAATTTTCTCCATTTTCTTTTTTTTACACTTTTTATTGACTCTTATTAGTTATACATAACATCAGGATTCATTTTGACATAATTATAAAAGCATGGAATATAGTTTGTTCTAATTCAGTCCCCAGGACTTTCCCTTATGTGTTTTACAAGAGAACTCTACACACACAGTGGGAACTCTTATTTGCTACAGAAGATAGAATGAATTAGGGGGTTCATAATCATCAAAACTGAAACCCCCTGACACATCTGGAACAGCTGTTATATTCCCTGTGGGGTCTGGAACAGGGGACAGAATTATTGAATCCTTAATAAAGGAAAGAGAAAATCTTATTCAAATAAAATCTTTACTCTCATTTGTTCTTTGTTGGAGATACACACACACACACACAGACACACACACACACACACACAGACACACACACACATCCTTCATTTAGTTCATGATTCAAAATAAAAATTAACATTAGAAAACTTAGAAGGCTTATCTTCCATGATAATATTAAAGTGAAAATATTTATGACTGAAATTTCAGTTTTAGTTACAAAACTGTTAAATAGGCTTGCCAATCTCCTCTTATGTATAGCTATTTTTATGTTGCTATTGATATGTATTTACACAGAAAGTTAACATGGAAAATTACAGAAAATGTTTCATTTTAAGTATGTAAGATATGGATTTCAGGAACTTAGAGATAAAGGTATTTGCAGAAGGGATTTTTTTTTCAGCTCTAAAATTAAACTTTGGGCCTGGATATAATACTTAGAACATTCTTTTTTTTTTTTTTTTTTTTTTCCAGTTAATCTTCATGGAAATCTGATGTGGCTCCAACTACAACCACAAATGTAAGGATGAATATTATGAGACTCAGCGGGGTTAGGTGATTAATCCAAGGCCATACAGCTAGCAAATATCCAAGATAGGATTCACACTACTGAATTCCTGATTTTAGGACCTGACTGTGTTCATCCATAATGCTGACCTATTTTCACAGATGAGATATTTCACTCATATACGGTTAGGTGATTTGTAAACTTTTTACAGCACAACTAAAACTTAGATTTTCCTTTTCCAGAATCTGCAGTCTACCCACTGTCTTGATAGGGCCTAATTCACATTGCAAAATGTGAATTTTTGGAAATATTGCTTTTAAAGTGAGTTATATAACACAGAAAGTGTATTGACTCACTACTTTGAGAGATAAATGAAATGTGCAAATCTTGGTTTCAGTGTTGAATCAACACTGGATAATAAGCAAAACAAGAGTTTCGTGACCTGTGTATCACATATTTACAGTTAGAAAATAAAAGCAACTCTGAAAGAAAAGCAATGTATGTCGTAAATCTCATCATCATTCTCAAATCCAGGATACAGAGTGATAGAATAGTATCCTCCAAGACTTAAGTTAAATAGAATTCATCTTGAGGGGAAATTCCAGTCTTCATATTCTATGGGTGAAAGATGCAAAATCATAACCTGATAAGGAAATCAATATAGTAGCCCCAAATATCTTAGCCATAATTTATATTTTAAATAAACTCCAGGTAAAATGAACAGGAAGACACACTGTGGCATAAAATTCAGACCTAAGTCAGGTGGCTTTTGCAGCAACCAATACGCACAATCCTTTGATATGGTACAGAATTCATCTTAATTGATTTTAGCATTTCCCACTTGGTACAGAGATCATCACAGCCAACCTTTATCAGCCAAATCCATTGTGGTTTCGTATCTATGAAGCACACTTTAATTCTCCCCTTTTAAATAGTTTGCAGACTTGTCAGGAGAACTATAGGAAAACTTGGGTTCCCAGCTGCAGATAAACTCTTGATCTACATGCCCTAATCTCTCATGATTTATTAATGCAGTAAGGCCCTGAAAAGCCAAAATATAATTGATTTTCTTTGCTTTCAAGTAATTAGGAAAAAGTAATCTCTAAATTACTGCTAAATCCAAAGTTACACCACAATGGTAGGTGAAACCCATTAACCTATCCTACAAAACTTGGACTAAAAAAAGAAAAAAGAAATTTTTTTTTCCAAACATAGTATTTGGGAAAAAGTGCTAACACATGATTAAGCTATTAAGAAAAAAGAGGAACCTGTACTGAAAATTCAAGAAATTATTTTATTTAATATGCATACTTAGTTTTGAATATCATAGAGTGAACCTAACATTTGTACAGAGCAAAATATAATTTTTTTTCCGGCTTAAACACCCTTTTCTTAAATATCTGTGCTTCCATCACCTGAATGATAAGTATCGTAAATGACATTTCTGCTGTCAGAGTCACTGAGAGTTCTCTGCTACAAATACTTTACCTTTCTGAGAAAGTATGTCTTCTAAGTGTTATTGCAAAATTACAGTGGGTGTAGATATTCTTAGACTGAAGGTACAAAATGATCTTAGTCTTCATGTCAAATCAAAATAGTTCCAAATTCCCAAATTCTTAGTGATTAGATGTCATTGTATTTGGAAATCAAAATGTACTGCTGGTCCTTCATAATTATTGATTGATAAATAAGTAAATGGTAAATCACAGGTGATTTTATGAGGGAAATAAGACATTGCTCAAAGGCAGAGATAGTGAGTTGTACCTGGACTTACACACCATCCTCATTAATAGAACATTTGCATTGCTTCAGTTTGTGTCTGTGTACTTACGTGGGGCCAAGAGACCAGGGTCAGTGATTCCTGAAGCCTGTTTTCCAAGATGATGTTAAATATTAAAGATGACCAATTCTTACTTTGGATATATGCATTCATTTTAAAAATTAATCAACAATGTTATTATCATGTTAAAGCTTGCACTAATTCATGGATATCTTTGTTTAGGGTGGATCTAAGCAAGCAGCCTTTAAATTAATTTAAGAAAAAGTATTAGTAACTTAATAGATCATGCAAGCTATAGGAAAATTTATGAAGGTGCTATGATGATTAAAACTGAGAAAAATGGCTATGATTTTCTGCATTTCAAGATTCAGTTTAATTTGGCCCAGTGGCATAAATTGCTGGAAATGAACTATGTTCAATTATAAAAATGGAATAAGAGTATATTTGCCATTTTCTAATAAGATATGTTGCATTTTTTGTAGGTGAAATATAGAATCTGGTTTGGGCAATCTTACTATCCAATCGGCATTCGATGATAAGCTTTGAATAAATTTGCTGCTATGGTTTGGATATGAGGTATCCCCTGAAAAGCTCATGTGTTCATACAGGACTGTTCAGAAGTGAAATGATTCGATTTTGAGAGCTGTAACCTCATCAGTGGATTAAACCATTTGATAGATTTATAGTTTGAATGGACTACTGGGTGTTAACTATAGGCAGGTGGAGCCTAGTTGGAGGAAATGGGTCACTACAGGCATGTCCTTGGAGTATAGCTTGTCCCTGGTTCTCTCTTCTTTCTCTCTCTGTTTCCCAGTGGCCATGAACTGAGCAGTTTTTCCTCCACACACACGTCCACCATGATGTTCGGAATCACCTTAGGACCAGAGAAGTGGAGTCAGCCAACCATGGACCATAAGCCCAAATAAGTTTTTATTTCTCTAAGCTGTCCCTGTCACATAATTTTGGTCACAGTGATGAAAAGCTAGCACGAAATGCTTTTTTATTTGGAACCAGTTGCTTCCTCTTGATTTCTCCTTAAGAATTCTGTTTCTGCACACCAATTTGAGGACTCTGTGATTTAGCATCTGTAGAACAGGTGGTAGCCCTAATAGTAAAGTACTAAAAGAAGGAACGGGGGGACTGGCAGAAAAGTTTTGCACATTGTTTACTGGGAGAACGTTTTGGAAGGTTTGTGAACGAGGAAATCTGTAGCAGCCACAAGGTAGAAGAGAAGAGAAGAGATGGAAAGTAAAGACAGTTTTGAGACGTATTACTATATATAATGAATTACACCTCTTTCTTATTCTTCAGGAAATACAGTTCAATATTGAATTGGTTTTTAAGTTCTTTGGCTACTCTGAATAGTATGTTATGCAAAACCAGGTGCAAGGGCAATGACAGATAATGTCATAGAAACTTTAATATCTGATTTGTTGGACCAGAAATGTGCTTTAGGTCTCAACCCCCAACATGTAAAATAATCTGCTTTTCCAAGTTAGGGATTACCCATCAAAGTGGACAACTTAAAATTAGTATAGGATTTTAAGATACAAGGATGAAATATTTTTGAAATCTAGGAAGTTTGAAAAACATTAATGGATACAAGTTCTCAAAGCTATCCCTCTAATTTTTCGAATTCTGACTCCCTTTCTGCTTTCATTTCAGAGAAGCAGGTTATTTTAATTATGAAACAAGCAAAAGCATTTTAATGCTTAGAGGAAATTCATCTTCTATAGCTACAAACCCAAGTACATTTCTCAAAAATTCATCAATACATCAACAGTCAGGAAACTCAGTCAGACATTGTTATTAGTAATTGGTTGGTAAGTATTGATTGTCCAATTGTGTGGGGTTTTTTTTTTTCAGCTTTTATTTTTTTTTCTTTTTGCCTCTGAGGAAATGGAGACGGTACCACACAATGTGTAGAATTAGCTGAGCCTGAACTTTAAATAAAATTCTTAACTAAGGCTCATTTTTCTTAGTTTTTCATCTTAATAATTAGCTTCATTTGAAAACTAGGGCTCTAATTTTGTTCACAGTCCTACTACTGGGGTTGAATAAATTCACCTTCTAGACCAGTCAATTTGTTCCCATTTTGTTGTAATTGTTGTCTTAGCAACAGCTTCCTATTCCTTGAGACTTAGTGTGTGACCAAAGGAAGACACGTTTATAACCTGTATACTAAATCTTTTCTCTTCCTGAATTTTTCATGATACTTTATTCTCAACTATGCTAAAATGGGATTTTATTCAATATTTATAGTTTGGTTTCTGGCTAATAGTAATAAATGTAAGAGTAAAGTTTAATTAAAACATCGCTTATGTATGCAACAAAATATATCCTTTTACTGTGCAAAGTCCATGTCAAAATCCAGAAACTATATAAATATTTCATTTTTAAAATTTTGACACATTCCATCACCCATAATTATTAGTTGACAAGTTATTCTTCCTATTTACTATCTTATTTCCATGAAACAACCTTTTTAAAAATCTAATTAGATCTTCTTCCTAATTCAAAAGAAAGAAATCATCCAAGAACTTTGGCCATACTTACATATTTTAGTAGTTATTTGTGCACATTGGTGTGTTTGGAGACAATGCTGAACAACTGGAGGTTACTTCAAATTCCATAAATACTTGCCTATGAAGTTAGAATTCTATTCTGTAGGCCATGGAGTGCTGAAGTGTTAGCCAGTGATATGATGGGTTCTTCTTCTTTCTCAGCAGTATCAAAAGTGGACTAAGGAAGAACAGACATGCTGAGTTTCCCTGACTTTAGCTGCCCATTTCCATTCATCATATTAGAGACCTGCTTGGGTACCATCTTGTCTAGTTTTTAGATATAAACAGCAGGGAAGGCTCCTGTTGGGAATTTTGTAAGGTTTCATTGTTGATGATCCCATTCTGTCAGTTAAATGCTCTCTGGAACGACACAGATGCCAGAAGAGTAAGGCTGGCGTGGGGGCTTCTGTAGTACACTGAAGTCAGGTTGAAAAGTCTGAGCCATTTCATCTGCATAGTGGTTCCCAACCAAGATTCTAGGACAGCTCTGGCATGTACAAGGTCCTGATCACACTTCTCATAGCACTGGTGATAGGAAAGGTGGCACCATAGAGGATATTCCAGAGACAGCTGGTATTTCTGCTGTCATTTCAGTACTAAGGAACCGAATTTTATAAATATCTCCAGAGCTCTGTTTTAATGGCATGTTTTCCCTCCAAATGCACTGTGTTTGGGGGAACAGAGATTGGGTGGAAGGCAATCGTGGGCAAGTTGTACAAGGCAGACCTTGCAGATTCTCCACCACTGAAATTTCTGCTTAGGTTACACTCAAATCTCAACTCTTTAACACAGGGCTTTTTTCTTTTTTTTGTTTGAACTTTTTTTTTTTATTGGTTGTTCAAAATATTACAAAGCTCTTGACATCTCATATTACATATATTATATTCAAGTGGATTATGAACTCCCATTTTTACCCCAAATACTGATGTGATTCTGCTTTTTTCTATCTTGCTCTCTTGCCCATTTCTCCAGCTTCTCAGAACCTGAAGTCTACCATTACATTTAGCAGTTGTCTCTGAAACTTCCAGTGCGTCCATGTGGCCATCAAATCCATCAGCCCATTAATACACCTTCCTAGTGCCTGTTATCCAAGTCCCTTGTTGACTTATCCCATGTGTTTCTGGGAAACTCACAAACTCTTCCTCACTAGACCTACAGGACTCTTATAATCATGCTACACATTCCTGTTCAGATCTTGCCTCATAGCTATGGCTGAAGCTTCTTCTAAACACAACTTTCTGCTTTGGTGTTGCATTGGGTCAGAGTCTCAGAATAACTTGGTTTGACATTTTTTTTCCTGATTACCCAGTCAAAATTCCTTAGGACTTTTGATATAAAATAATGCCAACAGGCACATTATTTTATAAAATAAGGGAATTTTTTTCATCATGTGATAAGTATTTAAATTTTATGGGAAGACATATTAGATGATGCTTTGTGTTGACAGAGCTTTATAGGATAAATTCTGACAGAATTTTATAAAATAAATATGATCTTTTTAAAAGACTAAAGAATGAGAAGAGTAGGGGCAAAGGAGATTCCATAAATTAGGAAGGAATAATGAAAAGAAATGAATGCATCTAAAGGGAAATATTTATCGTTCTGTGTGAAAAAATACTTTTCTTTTTCAAGATAACACACTTTCCCCAAAAACATTGAATATTTAGGAAACAGTTGCAATGAAAGGACGTAGTCATGGGAGATGGAGAAAACATTATGTCCAATTATTACTATTTCCTCAAACATTATTTCTTTATGGTAAATACTTTCATAGTCATTTCTTTTTGAAATGTACAGCACATTATTGTCATCTGTGGTGGCTCTACTCATTAATAGCAAAACAGAATATCTTTTCCCTATCCAACTATAACTTAGTACCCACTGATCATCATCTTTTCCCCAACCCCAACCCCCTCCCTCTGCTACTCACCCAGTCTCTGGAAACCACCAGTCTACTCTCAATTTCTACAAGATCAACTTTTTTTTATATTATACATATGAGTGAGATCATTAGCTGCTTGTCTTTCTGTGCTTGGATTATTTCACTTGATATAATGATCTCAAGTTCCATCCATGTCATTACAAAGGAGAGGAATTCATTCTTTTTAATAGCCGAATAGTATTCCATTGTGTATATGTACCACCTTTTCTTTATCCACTCATCAGTTGATGCACCCATGGGTTATTTCCATTTCTTGGATATTGTGAATAATGCTACAATGAACATGGGACATACTGGACATACTAATTTCATTTCTAAAGATATAATTATTAATGTCTTTCATATTGAGATATATAACTCATTTTTTGTTTAAATTTTGGTCTTTATCAAGGGAGATGGAAGGATGGACAGAACTAAAGTTCTGTCTTTATCCCACTTCTCTATATTCCTTACTCTATAGCACTGCACTGTCATGTGTTGACAGATTCGTCAAAACATCAGATGACAATTCTCAAGGCAGTAAAGGTATTCTGCAGAGGTCAGAGGTTTTTGGTTACATCCAAAATTAGACAAAAGTAGCGTATCTAGTGCATCTCAGTAAATAACAAGGTTTACATAAACAAACTAACAAACAAATAAACAAAGGCCCATGAAAGCAGATAAGATTGTAATATGAAGAATTCATGCGCACACCTGGGATGGCCTCCAGTCACTTGGGAGTAGATTGCATTAAGTCCATCTTTAACCAAGGCCCTACTATTTTTTTTCTTTTTTCTATAAAATCTTAGTTCACTCTGGGAAGTGGTATTTTCCCATTATTTAGAGGATCTTGTGTTACTATTGCTCATTGTACTTTGCCTTTAGACTGCAAAATACTGAGTGATACATCTGCCATCTTGAACCTGGATAGACATGGGCATGTGGCCACAGCTGAAAACCACACAATGCCTTGCAATAATCCAACTGAGATCTGTGTTGTATGTAATTGTCCGGTCCCCATGTCGCCATGACAGCTTGTTTACTCAGAGGTGGCATGTGGCTGTGTGCTTGGGCTCCTCTGGTGCCAGATCTAATTGGAGCTGACGCGGGTAGCTTGATTCCTATCACACTCTATGGGAGTCGGCTCATCACGGCCACTTCATTTGTCTGACAGTGGCTCCTAGTGAATTTAAAAATTGACTCTGACAATTTGTTTTTTAACCTCAAGGCTACATCCCAGTTACCTAGGTGAGTTTGACAATTTGATGTTTCTCTCCATAATCAGAGATGGTTCAGGGCAGCTGGCCTCTGAGCCTTGGCCCCTTGGAGAGAAGTCAGGGCGTTGTGTCATCCATTAGCAGGAGGGGAAGCTCCTGGCTGAGCAGAGGAAGGGGAAAGTCCAATTTCCTTTCTTTAGGTATAAGCAGACTTGAGTCATTTATTACCAGGGTGGTCTGGGAAGGCAGATGGAGAAAGACAGAGCTTTTGCCTCAGGGTTGAAACACATTAAAATAAATCCTACTGTAAAAGTGGACGTGTTCAATTGTAGATTTCCTCAACAGAGTTTTTATTTAGCCTAGTCTTTTGTTTGAATTGCTTCTCCCACTTGAAGAAAGTTCTGTTTTGCTAATTTGCTACTAGCCTTCGCCTAGCTGCTTTCTCATCACTTACACACGGTGTCTCTCTGTTTCTTCTTGCTTGACACTGTGTGTCTAACATTTCCTCTTGATTGCATGGAAAGATTCCTTTTCCTACTTGAAGTTTTCTAATGCCTTTATAGTTTTCAGGTTCCCTGACGTCTCTGACATATTAATTAGGATACCTCCGACTAAAAAAACAGAAACCTGCAACTCAAATTGGTTAAAACAACAAGGATACATTATGTGTATGTATGAATATGTCACAATGAAAAATCTTGTCATTGTATATAACTATAAAGCACCAATAAATTTTTTTAAAAAGATATTTATTTTCTCCTATCACCGGAAGTTCAGGCCTTAGGCAAGTTACTATCTGGGTCACTTTCATCATGGACTCAAATGTCTTGCTTTTCCCCCTTCTGGCTACCTCAGCCTCAGAGTCATGATCAGCTTGGTTTCCTTGTGGTCACAGGACAGTCTCAAGGTATTTCTAATCTAAACATTGAGAAACAGACTGTCCAAGGGGAAAAGAAAAGGAAATAAGTTTATTTGGAAATATGGCAGGGCATGTCTCTCGGCAGACATTTCTTCAATATTTGAGGGCCTAAATTTAGATCATATGCCCCATCTTTCACCCACAAACAGCTAGTGAAATGGTTACTGTAGACCAGTGACCCTCAAAGTACGGTCAAGGGCTAGCAAGGTCAGAAGCACTGAGAACTAGTTATAAATGCAAATTTCAGGCTTTTTCACAAAAGGCCACAGGTTCAGAAAGAATGTGGGCCCCAGCAATATGGGCTTTAACAAACACTCCAGTGATTTTTGATTCAAATTCAAGCTTGATTTCAGCTAATCATCTTAAGTAGGATGGACTTACGGAATCTACTAATATGACCTCTCTAAAATCTCTTACAGGAGAAGCAGGAATTGCTTAAGTCATAAAGTAGAGAGGTCTATAAAAAAAAACAACAACCCATAGTCCTCTAATGCAATGGGGCTGAGGACAAGAGAGCAAGCTTTGTTTGTAAGTGTCTTCTTTTAAGGTGAAAATGAGCCCAGGAGAAGCAGCACATTGTCTGTTGGATCCTACAGCATCACCAGACACCAACTATACCCTGCTTTCTAAATCACTGTGAATTATAAGAACCATTATCAATAACCGCCTTACAGATGATGAGGGTACCTGCTGACTACCTAAGAGTTCGCAGAGTTCCAGGTGGGGTGGTGCATGCCTATAATCCCAGTGGCTGTGGAGGCTGAAGCAGGAGGATCCCAAGTTCAAGGCCAGCCTCAGCAAAAGCGAGGCACTAAGCAACTCAGTGAGACCTTGTTGCTAGATAAAATACAAAATCCAATGGCTCAATGGCCAAGTACCCCTGAGTTCAATCTCTGGTACCAAAAAAAAAAAAAAAAAAAAAAAAAAAAATTCCAGAAAATTAACCTGAAATATTTGGAAATTAAAAGAAAACAAAATGATGATATTTTATTCTTCTGTAGTATACATGAGAGTTGGATCTTGAAGAACTGGAGCCCAGGGCAGTTAGAAGGACAGATCTACATGGTTAGGCAGGGGCAGATCTGGAGGAAGGTCTTTTGTGTAGCAAGGAGAGACTCAAGGACACTTGACATTTAAAATAGCTCATGAATTAGACACAGTTGTCAAACAATTCAGGATCAACTGCCTAAGTAAACTACATAGCTAACTGTGACGGGGCCTTGGGAGTTCATACAGTTGGTTAAATATTATTTCTGGGTGTGTCTGTGAGCGTGATTCTGGCAGAGATTAGTATTTGAATTGCTGGACTCAGACTGGTGGCCTTCTCCAATGTGGCTGTACACCATCCAATCCCCTGAGGGCCTGAACCCAGGAGATGTCTGCATTCAGGCACTGACCTTCTCCTGCCCTTGACTCTTGGTTCCCAGGTCTTCGGACTCAGACTGGAATCTACATCATCAGCTCTCTGGCTTTCAGATCTGTAAATTTCATGACCAGCTTCCTGGGTCTTCAACTTTCAGATGGCGAATCAGGAGACTCCTCAGCCTCCATAATTGCATCCTGTATACATGTATGTGTTTACACACACACAAATTTAAACCGGTATCTCCTACTGGTTCTGTTTAGCTGGGGTACCTTAATAATATGCTCTTTGGCACAAAACCCCAACAGAGTCTTGAAATAAGACTACCCATATTTGTCAGTCATCCAGTCAAGAAGTTAAAAAACACCTTAGACCACAACAATGATTAATTTTCCAAATGATCGAATATTGCTATGGTGTGAATGTTTTTGTGCCCCTCAAAAGTCATCTGTTAAAATCCTAACCCATATGGTGATGAAATTAGGAGGCCGCATCTTTGGAAAGAAATTTGGTCATCAGGATGGGCCCTCATGAATGGATTAGTGCCTTAATATAAGAGGTCTCAGAGAGCTCCCCTGTACCTCCCATCATGTGGGAACACAGCAAGAAGACTACATCTGTGAACCAGCAAGAGGGTTCCTACCAGACACAGAATCTGCTGATCTTGGACTCCTCAGCCTCCAGAACCATGAGAAATAAATTTCTGGTGTTTATAAACCAACTAGCTTATAGCATTTTTGTTATAGCAGCCCAAACAGACTAAGACATAATCCTTGCTGGTTTCATAAATCAATCGAAGGTACTTAAATTTAGCTGGGTGCCATGGTACCCATCTGTAATCTCAGCAACTCTGGATAATGAGGTAGGAAGATTGCAAATTTGAGGCCAGCCTGGGAAACTCAATGAGATTCTGTCTCAAATTTAAAGATAAAACAACAAAGGACTTGGGATAAAGCTCAGTGGTAAAGCACCCCTGGGTTCAATCTTTAGTAACAAAATAGGCAAACAAACAAATAAGTGGTAGGGGTGAACAAAATATGGACATTTCCTTTTCTACTTCGTATTGGTCAGTGTTGTTAACCTAAATGGTACTTCTGCTTTCTGCCCTAGATATAGTTTATGTAAATACTGCAGAGTATGTAAAAAGATAAACCAGCATCTTGCAAACTCACTTTGTGAATAAAAGTTTGAAATAAGTGAAATTCTGTGTTATAATAGCCTATGTAATGCACTAGGTGATCTTTTGTGTTTTGAGCATTATTACCCAATTATCATGATTGAATCCTATAAGTGAAAGAGACTTCAAGTCACATCTAAGTGTCGCCTTCTATCCCCAAACAGGATTATTCTTTATCCTGAAGAGATGGTGTGTCCTATTTTTAAATGCGCCTGAGAATTCAACAACCTTCCTCAACACATTTCAATACTTCACTGTTTAATTACATTCAGCTAAGAGATTTTTCCTTATATCTAATCAAGTTCTTTCAGACCTTACTTTTAAAAATATAACAGCTGTCTTGAGATATAATTCACATACCATGCAACTCATCTATTAAGCTTTTGAAAAACCATCAGACTGTTTTACAAAGTGGCTTGAGTTATTTTCCAATTCTACCACTATTATACCAGAGTTCCAATTTCTCCACATTTTTGCCACTACTTGTCTGTTTTCTTGTTTAGTTGTCATTATGGGTATGAAGCAATAACTCATTGCGACTTGATTGGCATTTTCCTGATGACTAGCAATTTTAGTCTTTTTATGTGCTTACTGGTCATTTGTATTGCTTTTTTTGGGGGAATGTCTATTCAGATTCTTTGCTTGTTTTTTAACTGGGTTGCTTGGCTTTTCCATTATTGACTTGCAAGTGTTCTTTATATATTCTAGATACAAGTCTGTAATTGAGTATATCATTTGTAAATAGTTTTCCTCATACTTTGAGTTATCTTTTTCTTTTGTTCAGTCCTATGAACCAAAAAGTGAAATCTGATGAAGTCTGTTTTATCTAATTTTTTCTTTTATTGTTTGTGTTTTTGGTGTCGGAGTTATGGAACAATTACCTACTTTGAGTCACAAAGATATATGTCTATGTTTGTAGTTTTTACATTTAAGTCTTTGATCCATTTCCAGGTTCTTACTTATGCCACGAGGTAAGGGCCCAAACTCATTCTTTTTAAAAAAATATTTTTTTAGTTGTAGATGAACATAATACCTTTATTTCATTTTTTTTTTTTTTAATGTGGTGCTGAGGATGGAACCCAGAGCCTAACACATGCTAGGCAAGCACTCTACCACTGAGCCCCAGCCCCAGCCCCAGCCCCCAAATTCATTATTTTGCATGTGGTTATCTGTTTGTTTTCATAACATTCATTGAAAATATTATTCTTTCCTTATTGAATTCTCACAGCAATCTTGTTAGAAATTAATTGACCATAAACATGAGGATTTATTTGGGGGGCACTTGATTCTAATCTGTGGATTTATATATCTCTTCAAGAATATCATCACACTATCTTTTTTAAAATAAGCTTTGAAATTGTAAGTGTGATTCCTTCAAGCTTGATCATCTTTCTCAATGCTATTTTAGTTATTTTGATTCCCTCCTTGTATTTTCATATAAATTTTTAAATTTGGTTTGTCAATATTGGCTAAAAAGGGTAAGCTTTTAAATTAAATAATATTTTTGTGTGTGTGTGTGATACTGGGGATAGAACCCGGGAGTGCTTTTCCACTGAGCTATTACCCCAGTTCTTATTTTTTATTTTGAAACAGAGCCTTGCTAAGTTGCTGGTACTGGCCTCAAACTTGAAATTTACATGCTTCAATGTCACTGGGATTACAGGCATGTGTCAGTTGTACCCAAATAAAAGGAAACTTTTTTTTTGTTTGTTTTTTAAACAGGTAGTTCCTATTTAATAATAGGAGTTGTGTTGAATTTGCTTACTAGTGTGGAGTGTTATTGCCATTTTGACATTAACTCTTCTAATCCTTGATCACTGGCTATCTTTGCATTTATTTAGGTTTTCTTTAATGTTTTATAGTTTTAAAATAAGTTTAGTACTTCTTTTCAATATTTTGAATTATGTATTTTATTCTTTTTAATGCTACTGTAAATGAGATTACTTTCCCAATTCTGCTTCATAGTGTTCATGGGTAGTGTATGGAAACAGAAATATTTTGTAATGATTATATCCTGCCACTTTCCTAAAATCACTTATTAATTCTATTTTTTTTGGTGAATTCTTCTACTTACAGGACTGTATGGTTTGAAAATAGAGATGATTTTCTCTACTTTAATATTCATATTTCATACTATAGTTATAAAGACTGTTTTTATTTATTCCTTTATTTTTGATTGATAAATAATAGTTTTATACATTTATAGATCACAATGAGATGTTTTGGTCTATGTGTACATTGCAGAAAATTCAATTGCACTAATTAACATAATGACACCCCACTAGTTTGTTATTCTTTTTTGAGCTGAAAATGTTAAAAATATATTGTTTTAGCAATTTTGCAATATACATTATTATCAACTGTGGCCACTGTTCAGTGCAACAGATTATCAAAACTTATCCCTCCAGTCTCACTGAAACTTTGTGCTCTTTGATCAATGTCTTCCCTTTCCCCATCCCTCCTGCTAGTCTCTGGTAACTATGTGTCTACTCTTTGTTTCTGTAAGAAGACTCTTTAAAATGATGAAAAATGGGGACAATACTTAAATAATATGCAAAAAAACTTGCTATATTTAAGTTACTTAGCTATTACAATAGGAAAATTTATGCATGCCTGTATCATCAGGTCTTGTGCCAGGTGGTTCTTATGTTATTTTTAAAAAATTAATAAACAAATAATTTTTAAATTAATTTAATAAATTAATTTAATAAATACATTTATTATTTTCTGACATCAGGGATTGAACGCAGGGGTGCTTAACCACTGAGCCACAACCCCAGCCCTTTTATTAAAATTTTAAATTTTGAGACAGAATCTCTCTTAGTTGCTTAGAGCCTCGCTAAATTGCACAGGCTGGCTTTGAACTTGTGATCTTCCTGCCCCAGCCTCCTGAGTTGCTGGGATTTCAGGCTTGAGCTACCCTGCCCTGCAATGAATTTATTTTTTTTTTAAGAGCATTTCTTGGTTCACAGCAAAATTGAGCGATAAGTGCAGAGAGTTCCCATATACCCTGGCCATTTGAATAGGTGTGTAGAGGTATCTCGCTTGTTTTAATTTTGTTGTTTAAATTGTTTTCATTTACAATTCCTTAATGACAGATGATGTTGTGCATCTTTTCATACGCTTACTTGAACCTGTATATCTTCTTTGATGAATTGTATATTTTCTTTGATGAAAAAAAATTTGGCTGTTCATTTTCTTATTGTTGATTTTCAAGAATTCTTTGCATATTTTGGATAATGACATTTTATGAGATGTGTTTTTTTTTAATGTTTTCTCCCCATTCCTGGCTTGTCTTTTCATTCCTTTGACATTGTATTTCAGGTAGTTTTTAATTACAATGAGTCCAGATTGTCCATTATTTCTTCTTCATACACTCTTTAATAAGGTTACAACAGCCTTGGAAATACATATGAATAATCCATCTTATAGACGAGAGAACCGAGGTTCAGAGAGCTCAAATTCAGGGAATTAGAAATCTACAGACTGAGTAGGGCTCTGAAACCAGGCTATTTAACCAAAGTGTCAGATTTAAGCTCAACAAAATACTTTAAAAAGAGATTTTAATAAAAAGAAAATAATATCAACGATCCTTTCCTCTGCAGTTGGCTCTGGAGAATGCATCCCACAGCACCTTAAGGCCTCTGTGGTCATGTCCACCTATATATCTGGTTCCCAGTCACTCACTGCTGCTGTGAAACATCATCCCTACCACCATACACCAGGTGGCTTCCCTCAGCCTCTAAACAGGCTGATTCTTCCCATGTCCCCCTCAGTCCTGTGAGAATGGCCACTATTCCACCCACTTGCCCTTCTCTCTCCTACCCTCTCCACCCAAACCAAAATCTCCTGGATAAAAAAATAATATAGTCTTCAAATGTTATGAAACTGTTCAAGATTTCTATTTAACAGTCAGTGATGTCCACTGCGATATATTTTAGGCATTTAAGTTGATAGGCATTGCTTTTAATTTATTCTATTTTTTTTTCCTTTGCAGAATCAAGAACTATGTCTGCTCTCAAATATTTTCACATCTTCACAGATCCTTGAAAAGATCATCCACTCTGGGCATGGGGTGGGCTACATTTGCTACTGGAAAAAGTCATCCTACCTTTTTACATCTCCCCTCCAACCAGTGCTTTTAAATGATCAGCTTACCAAGCCAACTACCCTCACCTCTTCCCATAACCTCAGAGTTAATGTGACTGGATGGAAATGCCAAGGACTTCTGTTTTCTGTGAAGTCATTCATTCAGCCATCTTAGAGAGAGGGGCAAGATCTGCAGGACTTCTGGAAGCTCATGCATAGCTCAACAGCTTATATGCCTCAGCACATAGGATATGGAGACCTGAGTTTGAGGTTTACTGGTTAGAAGATGGTAAAAGTCTTTTTTCAGTTGTAGCACTATGTGAAAAAGAAGCAAAATACACCCAAGAACACCATTGCTGCTTCACTGTAATTAGCTCTTGTTTCTCTGGCTAATGGCCTGATTACTTGCCCTTTTCCAATGGGGTCTCTAGCTATTTTCACAGTTTAAGATTCTGTTTGTTTATGTTTGCAGGTGATAATTGCCTCCTTGCCAGTGGTTTTAAGTTTTTTTTTCCTATTTGTTTTTTAAGACCTTTCCAAGTTTCTCCTAGGCTTTCTTCCACTTCTTTCTCTTTACGTGGTTTAGATTCCCTTTAGGGAGATGTCACTGTAAGTACTGATTCTATTCTAAGTATCAGTGCTTTCTTAAAGTACTCTGTTTATCATTCAGTCATCAGAGAAGAATCAGATAGCTGGTACGTGTCATGTTCCCTGATAACCAGTGTTTTTAAATGATTGACTTACAAAATCAATGGCATTTACCTTCTCACCTTCTCATTATGTGTCAAGCATTGCACAATATGCTAAGAACATAACAGTGAATAATCAAATACAGTCACTGCATTAATCAGCTTTCTGTTGCTGCAACAAAATATCTGAGAAAATCTACTATAAGGAGGAAAAGTTTATTTGGGCTCACAGCTTTAGAGGGTTCGGTCCATGATTGCTTGGCCCTGTTGCCTTTGGGGCCTGTGGTGAGGCAGTATATTATGGTAGGAGCATGTGGCAGAGAAGGCTGCTCATCTCATGTTGGTTGAGAACAGAGGGAGAGAGGAAGAGAGAGAGAGAGAGAGAGAGAGAGAGAGAGAGAGAGAGAGAGAGAGAGAGAGAAAAGAGAGACCAGGTCTCTATATCCCCCTCTAAGGCATATGACCAATGACCTAACTTCCTCCCATTAGGCTCCACCTCCAAAAGGTTTCCTCACTTCCCAATAGCACCATAGGCAGGTGACCAAGTGTTTAACACATTGGCCTTTGAGGGACATTTCAGTTCCAAACGGTAACAGTCACTAGTTTGGTTTAATTTAATGTGGAAGATCAATATGGTCTAGACGATTAGTCACACAAGTAAATTAATAATTACAAATTATGATAACTGCTATGAAGGAAAGGCAGAAGGCCTAGAGAGTCTATCCATGGATCTCACAGGTAGATAGATTAGGGGGCCTTCCAAGGATGTGCTGTTAGGGAGTGTGAGAGCTAAAGGTAAGCAGGAGTTAGGTGAGATAAAGGGAAAAACAATTGCAAGAAGAAGAAATAGTACCTAAAATGACACAGAGGCTTTGTTCTAAGTTTCACATTTCACACTAGTAAAAATATTTTTTAAACAGATATAAAACATATTTTTCCAGTCCTGTTAGAGGAAGCAGCTGGACATCTTTTAGTTACCTATCATTAAGAGTAATTTTTGATAGCGGGTAAAGAAAGCAGTGATTGAAGGAGACATCAGAATATGCTATCACTTAACCTCTTTCCAGAATGTTCTCCTTCTGATAAAACCGTACCAGAATTTCCTGACCAGGTTGCCACAAATTACATCAAATAGGTTGTTTCTATTGGTCATGGCATAAGCCTATACAGTTCTAGCCACTTGGGATTGAGTCCAAGGGTTTGAGCCTGGGCAAAACAGCAACACCAGCCTCAAAAAAAAAAAAAAAAAGTATTCTTGTCTTTACGATTGCTTATCCCATAACCGAAACCCTATGGTCTTCTGTCATCCCACCTTCCTCTTGTTCTTGAGATCAGTGGATCTGAAGCCAGTTCTTCATCAGAATAACTTTGGTCATCTTATAAACTGTAGGATACTAATTCCAGAATTATTGAACTGGAATACTCCAGAGTGAGACTCACATTCAAAATTTTTTAAAAAAAAGTCTCAGGTTATTATGGTCTGAAAAAAAGCCTGTGAAGTCCTCCTCCACTATTAACTGTGGGCCCTTCAGCAAGTTGATTACCCTCCCTGTGTCTCAGCTTCCTCGAATGTAAAATAGGAATCTTACTAGTATTTACCTTATGGGGTTGTAATCTGCATGAAAAGAGGTAGACAATTCTGATTTCTGTCAGGTATTTGGACAGGAAACACAACCCTTCAAGGAAATGGTAAGTCTAGGAACTTTGGAAACTCAGGTTTGTCCCAAGGATAGGAGGGTTTCCAGTGAGTCTTCTCTGGTTCTGACTTATGAGGTCACTTTGTGAGCTCTCCACAGAGTTGAATGTGGTACTGTGGACATCAATTGAAACCCTGTCTCCATGCCTGATTTTAGAGTACTGTATCTTTCCCCTTGATTGGCATGCAGCTGTTAATCCACAAACCATAATTTCCTGGCATGGGGAAAGGTCTGTAGCTCAGAGTAGCCAATCCAAATATTTATTTCCATGAGTACAGCAACTCCTATGTAGCTTTAACAGAAGACCCCAGCAGGATGATTCAGAGTCCATTCTCAATGATTGATATGGGCACTGCTGGAGAAAGGGTCTCTTCTTTGCAATTACTATCAATAAAGATGATAAAAAGCCTGGGATTTCTCATGGGTATCTTCTCTGTTAAACATGGTAGTTTACTGAGGATTACAGTGAACAGAAAAACTCAGGCCAAGAGGAGGAGCCAGAAAGGAGACAGTCCTGATGATAAAATGATTAGAACAACAAATTGAGTGATTCCTGAAACCACTGTGGACTTCCCAGGGGCCATTCTGAAAATTCTCTTATTGACTGTACCTTTCTCCTTCCTACCTTCCTTCTTTCCTTCCATCCATTTATCTACCTATCTATTGATTTAGCATACTTGAAAATAAGATTTCTATCTCTTAAAATCCAGTGCTGTGTATAAATACATTTGGGTGTTTTTCTCACAAATATGATCAATATAGTTTATTCCAGGGTGCCACGAAGCTGGGTTGGAAGCCCTAGGAGAGAAGCTGAGACTCTCACCCTCTAATTACCAGGAAAAAGAAGAGAAGTGTAGATGAGAGAGGGAGGCAGCACTGACCCTGTGTGAGCCCTCTGTATTGTAATAACAAAAGAACAAATGCATCCATGCGTTTCAAATAAATGAACTAGAGAAACTTATCATAAAGGGTTTAAAAAATGGTTTCCTATTTGAACTGCTCATAACTGTTGCTAGTGCTCAGATATGATCCTAGATACACGTGGGCATGTTCCTTCCATTAAATGAACCACCTTAATACAAATGCTGGTCCTACAACTTCAGTACGAGCTTTTGTCTTATATTAAAGCTTTTTATAATATTGTGTTCCATTGTGAGTAGAACTCTATTCAAAGTCACACTGAATATAAACTGCAATCGGGTTACAAACAGCATTAAAAATTAATGAAAAATCAGCCTTGTAGATGCAAAGCAACAATAAAAAATTGTGGAATGGAAAAATAAAGTAATTATGCTATGCTAGCCTTGGTTAAGACTTGGGCAATTATTCTGTATTTGAAATTTAGATCTCCCCCTCCCCCATATAATTATCTATTAGACTTACTAACACATTTTTCATGTCAAACTAGCAAGAACTCCAAAATGGAGAGGTGGGACTGGCAGAGAGTGTAAAGGGAATAAAGGTAAGTTTGATACACAGGGAAGCAAAAGAATATAGGAAAACATCAGCTTTTATTGTACAATCTATCACTAAAAATGTGCAGGCATGTCTAGGCTATCTTTATTTTGTTATAATACAAATAAATAGATATGAACCCAATACATCTCCAGTTTGACTCCTGAAATTAAAAAAAAAAAAAAAATCTGAGAGAAGAGTTGGGAGTGGGAAGATCAGCATGTTAGAGCTGGAAGGAAACATGAACAACTCCTGTGATAATTTCCTTATGTTTTAGGTCAGGAAACAGATCCAGTGGGTCAAGGGTCTTGGTCAAGGCAACTGGGTTACTAAGTGAGAGTTTCCTTGGAGCTGATCAACTGTTTGTCTCCTTCTTTTAAATAGACATCTATTGAGAATAATATACAGATCAGGCAAAGTTCTTGCATTGGACATTTTCTGAGAATAGACATGCCTTAGACATGTTCTCAGAATTCTCAACACCACTAATCCCAGCAGCTCAGGAGGCTGAGGCAGGAGGATCCCAAGTTCAAAGCCAGTCTCAGCAAAAGCGAGGTGCTAAGCAACTCGGTGAGACCCTCCCTGTCTCTAAATAAAATACAAAATAGGGCTGGGGATGTAGCTCAGTGGTCAAGTGCCCCTGGGGTTAATCCCCAGTACCAAAAAAAAAAAAAAAAAAAAAAATTCCCAGCACTGGAATTCTGCTGGTGCTGAGATCTGTTCCCATTATGCATTCTGCAATTGGGGAATGACCACAGATGGGCTTGCAGAACACTGGATCCACTGGGCCTGAGCTGAGACCCCATTGATCACTTACCTTCACAAGTCCTGCTGGTGCTTTGACACTTGGAACTGAAGACAGAGTCTCAGAATCAAGGTCCTGCTAACCTTCCCTTGTTTCTTCCTAAAGGGCAGGAAGGGTTCTGCCTTAGAAGTTCCCTTGTCTGATTAAGAAAATGTCTTCCAAAAGAGATGAAATTGCCTTAAACTCCTTCCCTAGGATGATCTCATCAAATAATGGCTATTTTCTGGAGGGTGACTCTGAGAGGTCAACCGGGAGACTTGGTGTGAAGGTACCCTTTTTCCCAATGCAGTTGACCAACACAGTTGTGTTGGTGTCCTTTTCCTAACTGTCACTACCTTCCCCACTTCCCTTTCTCCTATGAAAAAGACAGTCAAATTTCAAACATTCAACACCTTCTTCGATTTTGTAGGTTGCATTCAAGCTGTTTTGTTTTTCTCTTGCTAACCTATTTTTTTTATTTTAGGGAGGTTGGCCTTGATCCTTTATGATGGTGAGAAAACCATCACCCCCTTTTCCACCCTATTGTCTCTTCTCTGTCAGTGATGAAGAAATGAAGTCTCCTGAAACTAGTGTCAATTCAGAGCCAGTACCCAGTAATGTCTCTAAATCTGCTTACTTCCTTTTCCCCAGGGATCCATGACCCTGGCAAAAGCTCATAATAAATATTTAGTAGTATTCTAGTGATGCTATTGGAATTGTATAGATTTTAGGAATAAATAAAAAGTTTGCATTTGTAGAAAAAAAAAAGTAGCTCCTAAGACCATAAAGACAGATTTCATTCCATGGGTTGAGTTAAATTCTACAGGAACAGAACAAAAAGAAGGGAGAAGTCTGGGGAAAGCTATTAGGCAATGGGGAGGAATGTCAAAAAGAAAGGAAGATTTATTCATTTACCCAGGACACCTTATTAGTTCTCAGAGCTGCTGGGGAGCCACTTGCTCCAAAGCAGGCATAAATATTGCAGCATCGAAGAGACCATTTTTATATGCTGACATCAAGAATGTGGTTTGTTAAGATCTGAGGAGACAGCCAGAGTCTAGTGATGAGCCTGCTCTTCAAATGCCACCATCTCCTAAAACCTAGGCTCTTTGACACTTCTGATCAGGCAGAGGAAATAGTACCCTGTCACATTTTCACAAACCCCCTCTGTTGGGAGTTCTTGTACCTCTCTGCAGTCCTTGGCCATCAATGCTTCTCATAAATATTCAGAGAACACAAATACGGGCAGATATATGCTCTTATAAAGTCATAGGAGTCTTACAAGGGAGCTCTCACTTCAGGAAAAGCAACACGATTGTTGGAAGTTAATACAATGATTCACACGGCAGTGTTACTCTATGAACACATACAAGAAATGTAACCATGCAAAAGGTCCCCAAAGTCAAAACTGAATAAATGAATATTTAAGAATTCCAGATGCTAAAAATACACCTGAGATCTCATTTTCTTCTTCATCAGAAATTGCTTCAGGGAAGATGCCTCTTTGCCTTCTGGAATCCAACATCAGCCAAGTGAACTTGGCATCTTGGCAGAAATCAAGGATAACCTGACTCTTGCCAATTGTAAACAGAGAAGAGAAAATTTAAATGTAAGAGATACAGAAGGAAAAATCTGCCTACCTGTTGCTCCAAACTAAGCAAGACTTATGCTATTTAAATTTCAATGATGGTATTGGAATTCATTCAGATTTTTTGTTCAAATGCATGCTCACCATTTCAAGCTCAGTCTAGTGGATGTAAAACACTTCCAGAGGACAGAATTAAAATCTATTAAAATTTCCCATTACGACAAAATTTCATTTAAAGTATAGTACCACTTCTCCATCAATTCAATTCTGAATTGCTTATAACTTCACATTTCTTCCAAAACTGTAGCACCATGCTTTTTGGAGATGAGATTTAGGGTTGCAGTTATGTCTTCTTCCTTAGCTTTTTTAAGGTTATCAGACATACAACCTTATGTTCATAGCAAACCAGGAATCTCTACCTAATTTTCTTCAGTGGTTCAGTGAACGGACTTCTGATTTCTGTTGATTATTGAATTGCTTCAGGGATGGATCTAAAATGCAAGCACTGACCCTTAAAGGTCAATCATAAAATTCTGAGTCCAAAATTCTGAGGCAGTTTCAGTGTTTACAATATATTTCTGGCAGTGTGATAATAAGCAGACTGACCGTTTTATGGATTTGTCTCTCTCCTGAGCAAACTTAAAAGAAGCCTTAGTCAAGCTTACATTGGTTTATTGAGTGCATGAAAGCTGGACGCTACTCTCGTTTTCTCCTGTTACTAGATATTTTTGGCTTTAAGCATCTGATGCGTTTTTTTAAATTGATAATTTTTCTTAGTGATATTATATGTGTCTTTCTTAGCTAATTATTATGCAATGGATCATATAGAAACCAATGAGAATATTATACTAAAAATTATTTGTTTTTAACCATATTTCATATTACAAGAAGTGCAAACTTATGTGATCCCAATTCATACAAGTTAACCATTCACAATAAATTGATTATGAAAGTAATTTGAGAGCTGTTCATAGGACCACGAAATATATAAGTCCTCATGGATGTTTTTTTTTTTTAATTTTTTTTTTATTTACAAACAACTATGAATTGGAACTCTACCCAGAGGGCACTTGATAAACATTCTAGAATTCTACATTTATCATTGTGATGTTTTTATTAAGAGTATGTCTTGGTGTTTTCGACAAGTACTGGGCTCAAGGCACAGCCACAGTGTGGAAAGGTAGGTAGCTCCCCAATGTATTGCTTTTCTCGAATGAATCTGAACCACTTTGACATCAATTTCTGGCTTTCTTAATTTTTTTCTATCAAGAGTCTTTACTAAATATGTAACCAGCAGCCACCCACATAATCATTAAATGTCATTTGAATAGAAAAAAATGACATTTGCACAAGATACATTTTGTTCTTTTCCTGATATGAGGCCAAACAAATGGAAGCTTCTTGAGAAATAGCTGTCAATGTCATTGAGGTTAACTCTATCCCCCCATCCTTCTTTACTAGCTTTTAAAAATGACAAACACTTTGGACAACAATTTTGCACTGTAGGTCACATAGACGGGTAACCCAAGTGAGTTTAAATGTTCTGGAAAACAAATAAATTTTAGAAGGGTAACATTGAGAATATAAGAGCAGCAACAGAATGGAAGTTTCATAACTAACCTGAAAAGTAAATTTATTTTGCTTTAGAAAAAAGCCAGAATATTAAATTGCACTACAATTGAACTTTATTATCATTAAAATACTGCATGATGAAGTTTTGCAAAAATATGTCACAATGACCAAGGACAAATGACTGTACATGAGTACTCTTCTCTCTATGAAATGAGATAGTAGATTCTTACGGGCACTCTGAAAAGACATTTTCATGGCTTTGGAGAGGGTGTTTGACATCTAAGAGAGAAGGCACACTGATGTTTTTTTTATACTGATATTTCTAATTCAGAATTTTCAAATTGGGCTACTGAAATATTTCCTATTATGGCCAAGGAAAGCACAAGACAGGCCCAGGAGATGTAAAAATATGTCCTCTTAGTGCTATCTGCACATCATGGTCCACTGGTTGAGGGCAATATAATACACTCTATGTATACCATCATGAGAGCTTTAGCAGAGACCTGTAGACAGCACAAGAGAGGGGCAACTTAGACAGTCAAGGAACAAGACATGCTCTAGAGCGATCTGCAGAGACATAGGGTTGGGGGATCCAATGGACAGTTCAAGAGTTTAGCTCAGTTGGGAGTTTAGTGCAAAGCCAGCAATGTGGCCAGAAATGAACCCAAAGAGTTAGGTATAGGGCCATCATGAAGGACCTTGACAGCCAAATTATGGTGAAGAGTTTTGTCATGAGAACCACTGGGGGACCATAAGGAGCTTCAAGCAGAGTGATGAGGCCTCCATGTTTGACAGCTTTGGTCTTCCAGAGTCGGGGCTTGTGGGGCATTCAAGTACACATGCCCAGAAGCAGATGGCTACAGAGACTGCAGAAGGACTGGGTTTCTGAGGATGGGCTCCCACAGGGGATGTACAGTGAGTGAGATGCAAAGAAGGCTGAGGGTGGAACTCTGGGAGACACAATGTCAAACAGATAGGGAAAGGGAGCAAAGTTAGAGGAGGAAAGGGAGAGTTCCGTCAGAGAAGAGCAGGAAAACTGGGAGAGTCTGTTCACATGGAGGGCAGGGGAAGCTGGCATTGATGAGGTTGCCAGGATCTGATGCTGCACAGAGATCAGAAGATGAGGACTGGGAAGGACTCACAGCATTCAGTGGTGGGGAGGTTCTTGGGAAGAACAGGACCAGTGGATGATGGGTGCCAACTGCGGGAATAAGGGAAGGGAAAGTGAAGAGTAATAAAGTGGAGATCGTGATTACCCAAACATGTTTTGAAGAAGTTGAAGAGGAGAAACGGAATAGATGGGGGGCCATAAGGAAAAAGTGGTTGAAAGAACTGGCTATTTGAGTTATGCTTTACTTTCAGACAGGGGAGACGGAACTGTTTTTAAATATAGATACAAGGAAGCAGAGAGATATAAAAAGATAGAGGAGAGGAGGATAAACAGAAGATAACTTGAAACACTAAAGGGGTAGAAGGCCTTGGAAGCCAGATGGGAGGAGGAGGAGGAGGAAGAAGAGCAGCAGGAAGTGGAAGAGGGAAAGAGGAAGTAGCTGGGGAAAGAGGAAGTAGCTAGAGGAAAGAGGAAGTAGCTGGAGGAAGAGGAAGGAATGGAGGTAGAAGTAGGTAGTCTACATTGTAGTAGCAGGAAGCTCTGGGAGGTGTAACTTTAATGCTCTCTATCTCTTTTCTGTGGAGGAAGAGGAGGAGAAGCCATCTTGGCAGAGACACCAGGAAGAGATGTACTTGATGAGAGAAAGAGGGGAGAAGGTCACTGAGGGAGAAGTAAAACACATCAGAAGTTACTTCTCTAGAAAACAGGAGAGGAAAAGCTCAAGAGGGAATATGGAATTGCCAGGCAACATTGAGGTCCCATTAATTTATCTGCGTCCATCTACAGCTGCCACATACAAAAAGAGACAGCCCAGCGGATCTTGGAGAATAACACTGTGGAATATAGTATTTTGTGAAACAAGATAACAAAAAGCTTATATGGCTTCTTCATAGCCAGGAGCAAGACATCCCCACAACTCTATTCCTAATTCATCCAGTGACCCCAAGAAAAGTAAAAAATGTTTCCCAACACCTTTAATGTAGGAAAGCAGGGAAGATTGGCTGGCAATGTAGGTATTCTAACTATTGGAAATATATCTCTCCAATAACATGATAATCATTAATTAAATGATTTCTGCATACAGCAGTAAGCCTATGTAACTGGCATGATTAATGACCCAAAAGTTTAACTCATGAGAACTGGAAAAATGAAGTATCTAGAGTCGTAAAGCTCACAAACAGAGCCAGAAGATAGTGATGACCCCAGAGATCTGCATAAAGCACTGGCTACTCTTACTTTCTGAAATATCTCTTCCAGCTTTTTTCCATTGACCTCTTATTGGGGTCCCCTGTGTCCATGTGCTGGAATCTTGACCCTGACAGCAAATGTTCACAGCCAGGCAGACTCGCACAACAAGAAATGTACCTAAAAGGTTAAGAAATATAAAGAGGACACCGGTGATTAATTCTCTGTGTTGGATTAGCACACACACACAACTATTTGCAACCCCATAACAAAACTTCTAGTGTTCTGCAACTTAGGGAAAAATAACAGAAATAACATTTAATGAAACTTGAAGTTCTTTTGTTTAAAAATGCCTCACATTTCCAGGTGTCTACTTACTTGTGATGAACGAGATGCTGTGCAACTTGCCAACAGAACTTTCAGTTGCTTGATTTTCTCTTGAAAGTTAACTTGGAAAGAAAGCTACAGAGTGAGGAGTGAGTTATTCTCAAAGACAGTGGTTGGGTAACACTGAAGTTGCTTCTGAAGCTGGGGTCTGACCACACTTGTCATAGCACACATTTGAGCACACATTTTCAGCTGGAGAAGAAAGATCAGATTCTTGCTCCTGGTGATTGATGCATCTGGTTGCTAGGCTTACCCAGGCTTTGGGACAGTTATGCTTAGATCATTTCAGGAAATGTACAAATAATTCAAAGTGTCTTGAGTCCTCTTGGATCTCAAGGGGAGGAAAGAAAGGAAGAGGAAAAGAAGTCCAGAGAAGAAGGAATCATTTTTTAGTGCCAGTTTTGTGACTTACTGGCTGGCGATGCAAATTTAAGCCTTTCAGTAGCTTTTCTGGGAAAGGAGGAAGCTGGGGCCAGCTGATGCTTTGGATTCAAAAGAGTTTATTTTTATTAGGAAAATTAGAGTTTGGACTAGGTGGTATTACATACTGAATCAATACTTGCTAACAGGACTTAACTTGCCTACTGCTCTGAATAATTTAGTGAGTGAGGTCTTTACACTCGTACTGGAAGTCCACACTAATGACCTGGTAATTATTTTAATCGATTTTCAATGAACTGTTAACTACTCTGTTGGCATACCAATAAAGAAAGAAACACTGAGAAGAGTTTCTGTGTCTGATAGTTATATCTTTCTGCTGTAATTCTGCATGGAAATCTGTGTACCCAAATAAATATTTCTGTGTATGTTTTCCTCGAATGATCATTGAACATATGTGGTGTTTTCAGAAGTCCTAATCTGGATTCACCTGAGCAGAGAAAAAGATAATAATATGGCATATAGAGTTTTGAGTATGAGGGAATTTTGTTGCATATGTAATTTCTTCCCTGCACAGAAACTCTCAAACATGTGAACAAAGATAGGCAATGATATTCGATCAGAATTATGTGTGAGAGCAAAACCTTAGGAACAATTTTAATGAGCATCAATTGGAGATGGACATATAACGTAGCATATTCACATAATGGAGTATTATCTAGCAGTTAGGTGAATGAATTAGAACTACCTATCTATATTAATATAAACAAATTTCAAAAAACTGCTGTTGAGTGAAAAAGCAAGGTGCAAGAAAGTGTGTGTGTGTGTGTGTGTGTGTGTGTGTGTGTGTGTTGTGTGTGTGTGGCTATGGAAATGAAAAAGGAATACAAGGATGTGTTAAAAAAATATAGAGACATGGACAAGAATGTGATGCTAAATAAAGGGTTGTGATGATAAATTTAGAGTTGGTAGTTATCTCAGGAAGGAAACAAAAAGTTAGAAAATGGGAGAAGAAAAGAAACCAGAATCTGGAGTGCTTAATCCACTTGTTCAAGGATACAAAATAGGTTAGAAGTCAATAGCTTTAGCTCAGTACTTTTCACTACAAAATACTACCTCCAAACTGGAGAGCTTCTAAGAGTTTGCTAATATCTCCTTTAGATACAAAATGCTAGCCACATGAAATATAACAGGATAAGAGACTTTAAAAGGTTATTATTTATGAGCCCTCGTTTAAGTTTTGAATTTTCCTTCCAAAATGACTGCTAATTGATAGCCTAGCCATTAAAAATGGAAAAATTAACCTATCTGTGTAACATTTTCTATATTGTTATTGTTCTCAAAGTCTTTGATCATTTTATTCTTTTCTCTTTTGGTAATTTTTTAAATTAACATATAATAATTGTACATACTCATGGGATAGAGTATGATATTTCAATACATGTATGTGATGTATACAGATCAACCCAGGGTCATTAGCATTTCCATTTCCTTATTTCTTTATGTTTGGGTCCTTCGAGTGCCTCTCTTCTAGATCTTCATAAAACATATATCTGTTTCTGGAACTCTAGTCACTCTGCTGTGCTGTCGAACAGTCGTACTCATTTTTCCTAGCTAACTGTATTTTTGTACCTATTACCCATCCCCTCCTTTCCCCACCTTCGGTAATCACTTAGTCACACTTTTCTACACTAAGAGCAACATTTTTAACCTCTGCATTTGAGAGAGTTCATAAGGAACTGTCTTTCCATGTCTGGCTTACTTCACTTAACATAATGTATTCTAGGTCCATCCACTTTGCCACAAATGGCAGGATTTCATTCATTTGATGGCTGAGTAACATTCCATTTTGCATGTAAACCACATTTTCTCTTAGGTAACACATTTGTGATCTCAAGAGAGATACTTCAGGATACCCCTGGAGAAAATCTACACCCCTTACTAAATCAAGCACTTTAATTTCTGAAAAACCCAGAGTTAAATACCGCTTCACTGTCTTAACTCGGTTAAGCTTAGCTTTTAGGGTGGTTCATTAATTTGGCTAAGATTTACTAAGCAGCTACTAGTGCCAGGCACTGCATTAAGTCTAGGGCATAGTAGTAAACAGGTTGAAGTGTAAAATAAAATATAAACAGTGGTGCATGCTTCTTTGCCATTTGCTTCTTCAGTCTCTATCCTAAAGGATGAGTAGAGCTGATGGGTTCCATATTGAGGCCCCTCTGAAATTCAATAACTCCTTTCTGAGAAAGATGATCGCTCACTGATAATGGGGAAAAGTTAAGAAAGAGCAGGAACTGTATAGGACCTTTGAAGAAGTAGTACCAGAGACCTGAACGTTTGCTGGCTTTCCCCTACAACTGCTCCTCTTTTCCTTTCTGGTTTTCTTTTCTCTCTCTACTCCAGGTCTCAAAAACCAAAGCCCCAAGAAAGCGAATCATTCACTGGCCAAGCTTAGCTCAAAACACACAATTCCTGGACTGCTAAATCATTGTGAGCAATGGTGTATAGTAATATACTAGGCATGATGGGTTGAGTGTTGGCCAGACACCTGTCAATGGTCCAAATGAAGGGTTACTTTGTAATATGGCAATTTTTTGGTACAACTTAGTGTGGGACAGAAGGAGCAGCCTGCAAAAGAATTGGAGGCATGGCAAAAGCAGCCAGAGACGAGTAAGGGCTGATCTGAACCAACAGCATGACCCTGCACATGTACTCCACACATATGTAGAGATCAAATGCATTCAATTCAAATGCATCAATAGATCTTTAAAAAAAATCTATCTAAAAGTTTTGAAAGAAAGTTGCTGATACCGAGATGAAATCATTCTTGCCAGACCCAGACAAAATTAAAGTTGGGAAACAATGAAGAAGGATGGCTGCCTCAAAAAGACTTTGTAGAACCTCACAAGAAATTCCCTCATGCTATACATGCACCCCAAACTTTGTAGAGCTTAAATATGCACATATTTCTGTGACAAAGTTTACCTTTAACATTCTTTAACTGCAGCAGTTCAGCTAAGACACTGTAGACAGAACACTGTCTCAGCAATCAAACACCCACAAATAAGCTGATGCCAATTTCTACCCACAGGCGTGAAGAGCAATAAACCATGTCTCCAAGCAGCTTATGTGAATTTTCCTCGTTTTGCTAGTAAAATCTTCTCTTTGCCTCAACCTCCTTGAATATGCACATAGTTTGCTATGACACCTATATTCCCCCTGCAATGCTCTTCCTGAATCAACTCAATTAATCATTTGAAAGTCTCTCTCCTGCCATCCCCTCCACCCCCAGCTGTTGCGTGGTTTGACAAAGGGATCGACTCTCTTGCACAGCTTGGCTACTGAACATTATTCAATTTCGGGAGATTTTAAGCAACTTGAAACCCTTACTCCTTCACTTCTGGGGAATGAGGCAAATGGGGCTGATAGCACGCGACCTTACCAGACGCTCAGACACCTGGGATAGAGAGTGAAGAGAGAGTCCGCAGGGGATAGGGAGCTGGGTGAATAAGACTCAACAGTGAAAACGGGGGTACGACAGATGCTTAGCAAAGTAAGGACTGCAATCAGCACCTGGATGCAGAAAGAAGCTTCAGGAGCCCAGGGGACCAAGACACGAGTTCTCCACCCTCAGGAATCTTCCATGTCACTGGGAGACACAGATCATATGTAAGCAAACAAAAAGTGATTAGTGATTGGAATAAGCACCATGAAGTAAATTAAAAACACTAAAACAATAAAACAGGTGCAGTGAGAGAAAAGATCAGGAGATATCTATTCTAGTAGGATGGTGACATTGAAGCTATAGCCTACAGGATTAGAAAATGGCAGCAATGGAAACGCCCAAGAAAGGTGCTCCAGGAAGAAGAACTAACACAAAGGCCTGAGGGAGGGACAGTAGCATCCAAGGAAGATGGGCTATGGCAGCATCTAGAGCATGGAGGCAGAAGCATGTGCTAATTTGATTAGAAAATGTTTGCCATCTTGGCTAAACCAGGGAAAGTAATTCAAAGGAGTGACTTTTTCAAGAAACGCAATTTTATTCCTCTGAGACTATGTCTTTCCATGTTAGAAGTGGCTTTGTTCTGATTCGGGTATACAAAGACACCCTGAAAGAAAATATAATTTCCATACAACAACATCACAATCAGGATGACCAGGCTAATTTTGGAGGAAAAGAACGTCCGTATTCTTTCATCAGAGGGGCTCAGGAGAAAAGAAGGTACCCATGTAGTCCAGAAACGACTCTTCATGCCAAAAATATGCTTCAATGTAGAGAGAGAAAGAACAAACTTAGTTTGAAAAAGAAAGCAAGATAGAATTTCCCTAGGAAAGAAGCAGAGAGGACAGTTTGCTTGTGAAAAATTGGTCAATTATCTGAGAGAAAGCAATAAGGCTGCCTTCCTTTCCTTGAAACCATTGGCTTGCAGCTACTAATTTTTGCTTTCATATTTACAAACACAGGAGGGTTGTTATGGTTTAGATATGTGGTGTTCCCCAAGAGCTCATTTGTGAAACAATGCAAAAAAAATGTTTGGAGGTGAAATGACTAGATTATGAGAGCTGTATCCTAATCAAGTGGATTGATCCACTTCATTGGATTACCTGGGTGGAAACTATAGGCACCATAGGAAACTATGGCTGAAGGAGTTGGTCACTGGAGGCATACTCTGAAAGTATCTGATCATCAGGTGATCAGCATTCTGCAGCCATACCCTTCCACCATGATTTTCTGCCTCACCTTGGGCCTTGAGTAATGGAGTTGACTATGAACTGAACCTCTGACATTTTGAGACAAAATAAATTTTTACTCCTTAAAATTGTTGTTGTTGGGTTTTTTTGGTCACACCAACACAAAGTTGAATAAAACAAGGGTTAAAATACAACTGAAACTACTGATGTTTGTGTACTTTTGAAAAAGAAAAAAGTAGCCATCAAATGGGATACAACCCTGACCTTACTTCTCAGGCAAATAATGTTTGGGAGCAGAGTCTCATAGAATCTGGATTTGTGGAATTGGTGACAGGACTTTTCTTCTTCCTCTTCCTCCTCTTTCTCCTCTTCCTCCTCCTCCTCCTCCTCTTCTTCTTCCTTTCCTCCTCCTCCTCCTCCTCCTTCTCCTTTTTCTTTATTATTATTTTTTGGTACTGGGTTAAACCCAGAGATTCTATATCACTGAGTTACATCCCCAGATATTTTTATTTTTTATTTTGAGACAGGATCTCACTAAGTTGCTTAAGGCCTCACTAAATTGCTGAGGCTGACCTTGAATTTGCAATCCTCCTGCTTTGGCCTCCTGAGTTTACACTTGGGATTACAGGTGTGTACCACCACACCCAACATGACATGACTTTTAAGAAAACAGAATCATAGTTTGGGCTCAATCGTTTCTTCATTTATTCCCTAGATCATTTTGTTTTGTTTTGTTTGCTGGTGCTGGGGATTGAACTCAGGGTCTCATGCATACTAAGCACATGCTCATTACTGAGCTATACACTCAGAACAAAGTGGAGATATAACTATATGATTCTTTAATAGACCATCAATGATAACTCATAGTAAAATCATTGACCTTAGGTATTAATGCTTAACCCTAAACTGAATTTGGATATTAGTATTTATTTGGCGCAAATCAGAAACTATCAGAAATCACAAAAGATGTTTACTTAAAGATAGGAAAGAGTTTCTGAGTTCAAAGCATATATCCAAAAATGGCATTAATAATAGCTAAAAATGTTGGTCCTGAATAAAAATGCTTAGATATTATTCAGAAAGATTTTTTAATACCATTATAATACAGAATGCTACTAGGGAATTATTTTAATTTGAAATAACTGAGATTAAACTTAATTCTGGAAAATCTTAGAAGGATATAAACTATTAGATGAGCTCTGTATTAAGTTTTACTGTTTTGCACTTTTAAAAACATGTATATTACTTGATAGTAAATTTTATTAGATATGCTTATTTCCCACACAAATTATATACAAGAATAATACACATCATGTTGTAAAAATAATGTAGAGTAAATGTTATGGTTCAATTGAGAGTGGCCTGTGTTATCTTTTTTATGGTTAAAAAAAAATCCAAGGTTTCAACCTTCATGAAAATGATGATACCATGTTATAGAGGAAGAGTGAGCCTCATGAAGTGTCAGGAATACAAGTGGGTGGATGAGAAGAGATTAAGGATGCAGATTCTATTAATTAATATATGAATCTTTCTAAGGAGGTTGCTGTAGTCCAGTGGATGCCTTGGGTAGTGCTGACTTCTTTGTCCCTGGGAATATTCAAATTGTCTATGTAAATATTTGGCTGGCATGCTGGATAACTAACAAAACATTATTTATCCATCCATGCAACAAAAACATCATTCATTGACCACATATTAGGTTTCATGTTACGGAAAGAGGATGTTGAGGTCCGTCAGCCAGATTAGGCCCCTGCCCTCATGGAGTTAGTAAGACAGAGAGGGATATGAACAATAAATGAGACAACAAGTAACAGAATGGGCAAGTACCTATTGTAATACTTATAGTAAAGGAAATAAAGAATTTGAGAGAGTGGCAGGGTGGGATGCTGATACACAGGGTGAACAAGGAAAATGATATTTGAGCTAAACCTTAAGAGGTGAGAGATGGTAGGTGGGGGATGAGCATCTCGGGCCTGCCACTGAGGGCACAAAGTCAGTAAAGGACTTGGGTTGGTAGAGGAAGAGATGTGGCAATAAAGCAATAGCCCATTCTCCTCTGTGCCTGTGGGGAGATGTTTTTGTTTAAAAAATAATGTGGTATCACTAAAAAAATCTAAACAGGAGAGTGATGGAACTGGATTTATCTTTTAAAAAGAACAAGTCATGACCGAGTTCACTTTCTATTGCTATAACTTGATGTCACAGAATGAGTATTAATAAAGAATAAAGGTTTATTCAACTCATTTTTTTCTGAAAAATGAAAAGTTCAAGATCAGGCAACTGCCTGTGTGAGGTCCTTCTGGCTGGCAGGAACTCTCTGTGGAGTCCCAAGAGGCACAAGACATCACATGAGTGTCACATAAAGGCACTGTCCCATTGAACTTGGGTCCCATCCTTATGGTCTTGTTTTTCCTTAATTGCCTCCTTCCAAAGGTAATTAATACCATACATTATCTCCAAATACCATAGATTCAGTTCTACCCTCTTCGTAGCTCACATGGGGATCATATCTCATCCTGGGTCTTGGTGGAGACCTTCAGCAGGTGTACTCAAGAGAATCTCTGAATTCTTTTCCAGATCTCACGAGAGGGTCTTAGCTCTATTGTATTGCAAATATAAAACAGTTACGCCCCATGCACTTTGGCAGCAAGACTGTATTTGACAGCAAGATTCTACCTACAGAAAGGGCACCAAATAGCAAATTTAAACAGTAGCTTGGGGGAGGGTGAGCTATACTTGTGATTTATCCTGAATTTGTCCTCTTGATGTGGTCATCCTTCAGAAAGCTAACACGGAGGACCTCTGAGCTCTTCATATCTGATAATCATTGTACATCCACCCCCAACCAGGTTCTTCCTACACTTCTACCCGATTAGCAATCCTATCACTGACAACAGACTGAGGTCTTTAATTTTGTCCCAACTCATTATTATTTCCATAATTGAGGTCCTGTCTCTTTTCCCTCACTGTAGTCAATCCTCTTGTACCAACACACTGGCCAGCACCCGGGACCATTTTCTCCTTAAATATCCATGAGACTGTAGTTTCCTTGAGAAAAAGGATCATGTCTGTCTCACCATTATATCCTCAGATTCACCACAGTGTTTGGCATCTCTGATTGCTAAATCTTCAAGACATACTGTTGTGGGCATGGACACCTGATTTTGGAGGCAGCATGCAGAGACATGAGATGCTGCTGGACGATGACCCCCCTCTCTGCATGCAATTCTCCCTCTGACCTCTGTACTAGGAACCAGATTGGCATTGGGCTAATTATATTACATTTTAAACCTGAGTTGGAACTGAGCCTTTTTCCTTTTTTCTTATTTCTTCATAAGTCAAGGCCCAAGCTTGGGCACAATTTAGTATTCTTGAATTATGACTGAGTCTTAATATGAGAACTCAGAACAAGCTCTGCATCTTTCTAGGATGATAATACCAGCTGCATTCCTTGTACATACTGCTTGTTAGGCACCATGCTGAGTGCTCTATAAGCACTGGTCTTTTAACCTTCAGTGCAACCCTATGTAAAAATTATTAACCTCATTACATAGATGAGGAAACTGAGGCTTAGAAAGGATAAGATTTTTGCTCAGTCACAAAGCTAACATGTAGGACATCTGAGCTCTTCATATCTGTCTGAATGGAAAACTTGTATTCTTAAATATCACAAAGAACTTTTTGAAATAAAATTCATAATTACATTGATACACAGCACAAAGAAATGGATCATTTAATTTTTTATCAAAAATGGGTATATGGAACTAGATTGCACAACTGCACAGATTTTAATTTCTCTGGCATACTTTCCCCCTTCATTTCTGAAAGAATATCTCTTTATAATCTCTATTTGCATATCAGAGCATCTTAAAGATCTATTTTGGAATTCTAAAACATTTTATTTTGATAGAAAAAGCCCAGGAAATCCAAGGATGCTTAAAGAAGTCCATATCTTAGATTTTAAAAGCCTTAAATGAAAGGTAGGACAAGAACATGAAAGTTCTCACATGTAACTGAAATGTACATTGAATCAAAACTATTCCAATTCTAAATCCTTCATTACTTATAGGAAGTTTCAGGAGCTGAAACCAGCTCATCTGATAAGTTTCTTTGCATGACAGTTCTTAAGTTTCCAAAAGACAGATTTTTCAATTTTTAATTTAACATGGAAGCACAAATTCATATATTTTATGTCTAAAAACAGATTGCCTTTTAAAAATGCCTGATGCTCCTGGTGTTATTTAAAACATATATAAACTATCGAGCTACCACTCTGTCTAGGAAACTGTATAATACCCACAAGTCCCTGGCTTTCTGTGGGCATAGCTCAGGAAGAAGTCTTCATGAAGAATAATGCAGATTTTCTTCAGTAAAAACATGAAACCTGAGTTTAAGGTGTATGCTGATTGTCACAAGTAGCTTGTGAATCATTATATATAGACCATTTAAATATATTACGAATCCAAGAAAGTGCTTCTGGAAAACCACAAATAAAATTAAGAGGATAAAGGGTAAATGTTTTATCAGCCAATCTTAGCCAAGGACAATAATTTTCTAAAGCTTGCAGAGACAATGAACTCAAATTAAGATTTCAACTTGCAGCAGAGGTTATACACCTATGTATTGTGTGTTGCTTAATTCACCAATTTCATTGATTTTGAAACATCTCTACTTACACTGTTACACTTATTCTACATCTGTCTTATCCACTGTTTCGGTAAGGAGACTCAGCATTCATGACATGTAGGAAGACTTGGGTGTGGGTCATACCGAAAACTCTTAGCTTTGTATGCACATCATTTAAATCCCTCCATGGTTTCATCTGTACTATAGATAGTCAGAAAATTTCCCCTTTCTTCACAGAGGTTGAGACAGGGTACAAACAAGACCTCATAGTGGCACAATCCAGATTCAAATGTGGGCTTTCCCTCTGCACCAAGGTCTACCGGTATGAGACCTCAAGTTCCTTACCCCTCTAGGGCCTCAGTTTTCTTAGCTGCACAATAGAATATCACCCATCTAGCAAAATATCATGAGATTAGAAAAAAAGTATGCCAACATTTAGTATGTATTAAGCTCTCAATAAATATTAAGTATCGATGCCTATGAATATATTTTGTAAACTATATTCTATTTATGGGCATTATTGTATGACTTAACTGTTTCCTCAGATATCATCTAGTTTCTCTCTGATAGATAAACCACATTTCTCCCCTATATGAGTCTACATATGTAAACATATTTTCCTTTGTGTATTTGAGTCTTGTGATACTCCTCTTGTAAACTTTGTATGAGACAGTGATGTTAGCTCTCCTCCTGATATGGCAACCTTTGATTCTTTCTCCTTTATTGCGTCCCAGCCTAAGTCTATGGTGAGTTTCAATCTACTCATTCATTCAACATACACCCTCTGGAGGCTACTGTGTGACAGGATCTCTACCAGGAATTATCTTTCAGGAGGAATTGGTCCCATATATTTTATCATACATGGTTTCATTAAGTATCATCATTATTATGATAAAAATTTTCAGTAATATAGAAAAATTAGTACAATCTTACAGTTCATATAAATTACAGTGGGAATCAAAAACACATTTTGACAATGTTATAGATTCTCTAGAAAATAATTATAAGCAATCTCTTTTCACAATTAGAGATGATTAAGAAGTCATTCTGTTTTTATTTTATTTTCCTTAATAGTCATTAAGCCATAGTCTATTTCTAACAATGGAAAACAAGTAAATTTTACAACAGCAGAGTGTTTATATTTCTGTGACACTCTAGGATAATTCCTTTATTAATAGTACTATCATTATAGATATAATCGAATGCTTCTAATATGCAGCAATTGCTAAGAATGGAATGAAAAAAATACAAGATGAGCATAGCAGGGTTCAGTAAGCTATTGCCTGTGGGCCAAATCTAGTCCACCATCAGTTTTTAAAATAAAGTTTTATTGAAACACAGCCTGGTCCATTTGTTTACTTATCAACTCTGTCTGCTTTTGTGATACATTTGCAGAGCTGAGTTGACATGATAGAAATGGTCTGGCTTGCAAAGCCTAAAATATTTCCCATAGTCTTTTACAGGAAAAGTTTGTTAGCCCCTGCTTTATATATAGGAATTAAAGAATTTCTGTGCCAATGTGAATTATCAACACAAAGTATTGAAAGAATTAAGAAAAAGGAGAGAGTTGTTTTTTTGTTGTTGTTTGTTTTGTTTTGTTTTGTACATTAGCTCCCCTTTAGGCTTGTGCCTGATGTTTGGTAGATAGACCAGAGATAGAATAAATGCTATATTTTTGCAGGTAAATTCTCTAAAAGATATCTATGCTGGGTTCAAGGGGCCAAGCTGTTCCCACTAAGTATTAAACCTCCAAGCAAATGACCTCTGGAGTGGTATGATCTTACTTTCTTTTAGGAGATAAGAATTGCATTTTTGTAAGTCATTTTTTTGTTGTTGTTGATAATGTTGGAGAAAATTGACTTACTATATCATCACAGCTTATTTAATTGAAAAGGGTCATTGCTACATTATGATTAAAATAGAAAAAGAAAAAGTTCACGTGTTACCTGTATGCTGCTCTTCGATCCAGACTTGCAAATACATGAAGAGGAGCAGTCCTGCTACTCCGAATATCAGCACAGAGAGGAAGACTTGCTTGGGGTTCATGACCACTTCAGATGGCTATCTTTCTCCGCATGTCTGAATCTGAAGACCACATGATTTGTTTTTCCATAAAACTTCAATCTTTTGGGATCCTCTGAAGTTCCATTCCATGAAGTAACCTAGAATTTAAAACAAAATCCATGTTTTATGTGACTGATGGCATTTATATCCAACTATGATAAAAATTTGCAGATATGGATAACACTGAAGACTTATATGCAATGTCATGCTCTTAAGACAGGTTAGAATGAAGTAGATCTCTCTAGAAGGGCAGTTTACTATTGAATTCTTTTATCTAAGTAATGTATCATCCTACAGTTAATAAATAACACCCTAACATAAATTAGGCAAACTTTGGCCAAACTTAAGCTCTTTGTATTGTAAAAGTAAAATTACATTTAGGGTTACATTAAGATGATTATAAGAGAGAGGAAGAATAGCATTGAATGGATTGCTGAAGACTGGTCTTGAAAAACATGTTTGTGGAATGTAGGAAAATACTTCCTATTAGACAAAATATAATTGTTCAAGGTGGTTGCTTCCAAGATGCAAGTGGATACCAACATCTGAGGATACACAAGTCCCTTATAGAAGATGGCATAGGATTTGCATATAACTTAAAGCACATTCTCTGGTATACTTTAAATCATTTCTGGATTACTTATTATACCTAACGCAATGTTAATAGTATAAGAATAGTTGTTGTATTTGTATTGCTAAGAGAATAATGATGAAAATAAAAAGTTTGTACATGTTCATTACAGTCACAGTTTTTTTCTTTCCAAATATTTTTCATCCCACTTTGGTGTAATTCACAAATAAGAAGGGTTGACTTCATATAAATCAAAAATGGGGAGTTTAATCTAACATCTCCTTTTTATATAAAAGTAGCATAATTTCTCAAATTTACATGGTGAATTTAAAAACCACTAGAGGCATAAAAGGATCAATTTTAAAAGTCAGAGGTCAAGGACCCCTCCCACAATAGCTCAGAATTACTAAAATCTATCTCAGAATCCAGAAATCTCCCTTAGTAATAAAAGTTTATTTGATTTTTAAAAATGCTGAGATGCTTTTCTTTCAGAACAATTTCATTCAATGTAATCTTAACCATTTATTTTTTAAGTCACATCCATTTTTGAGATCTAATAAAAAATGCAAACAGCTCCCTTTAGAAAAATATGAACACACATGAGTTCACATAAAATGCCAGTACGTTTGTGCACATTCACTGAAATTCAGGTAATTAGAATGATCTGATTAGGAAAAACATTCACCTCGACATTTAAAAGTATTTATGCAGAACAAGAAAAATGTCACATCTCAAGTACTCATTTTAAAATATTTTTCCTATAATTTCTTTATATTTTAACTACTATGTGGGCCACAATAAAGAGGTATGGTCATCAACATATCTGAGGCATGTTTTCAAATCCACCCTGGGGCAGGAGTAACTGTTTAGGACTTCACTAGTACTTTTAAGGATTTTAAGTATTTTGAATTTTGATTTTGGTAAGAAAAGAGGTTTTCAAATAATTAGAAGTGAGAGCATTGCCATACTGCTTATTTGATAAGTGATCCTTTGCTCTTGTATTGAATCAAAAATAAAATATGATGGTCTTTCAAGACATATGCAACAAAGGTCCCAAGGGAGATTTGCAGTGCTAGGGATTGAAGATTGAATCCCCAGGGAAACTGTGGAAAGAAGCCAGTTCTCTCTCCCCTTATCCCACAATTAAACCATGAGCAGACATAATTCCTGGGTATGTAAAAAGATTCAGATAGGAGGAAACCATTTGGACAAAATCCACTACAAACAAAGAAATAGTTGTTTACAAGAAGAAAGAGACTTTTACAATCTGTCTACATAATTAAAACTTATCTCAGAAGAGAAAGGATAGAAGAAAACTCATAAATCAGCACAGAGCCACAAACCTATGAGAATGGTGGGTGTAAGAGCCAAAAAAAAAAAAAAGACTCCTTGGGGGTTTGTAGAGGAAAATTATTACCTACGATGCTGGAAAAAGATTAAGGATTTGCCCTGCCTTTCTTCCGGAGATGTTGCCATACCCTGACATACCCTCCTGGGTGAGAAGGCAGACAGGGGAAAAGCCATAACTGTGATTATGGCAGATGTGAGTAGGATTGAATGATTAAAGCCACAAGGCAGAAAGGCAATCTGGTGTAAAACGCAGAGATACGTTTGATTTTCTCCCATCTCAGTCCATTAACCCAACATTGGTGTGAAGAAATGGCTCTCATTAAACAAAGGTGAGGCAGAGGAAGCAGCCGTATTGCTCTAAGCAAACCTGAGGGTCAGTTGTGATGGGAAAACACACCTATTTGAAGATCATGCATCTGCCTCCAAGCCTGCAGAAAAAGTGCAGACTACTGGAGATTGAAATTACTTGGAATAATGCTGTTTTATGTCCAAGCATTCTACAGTGTTTCTATGGCTAAAGGCTTCCTGTACTTTGTGCAACCTCTTCTCCCCCGTCATGGACACAACCTAAGAGGTACTGAACCACGCGGTGCATTGAATTTTGAGTTCCAATAACAGAATGCAGGTAATTGATGAGTAAATGTTATAGTTGTCTCTGTAAAGCTGTAGTCCTAAACTCCAAATGGAGGAGTAGAGACTATTAAAATACTGAAATATAGCATCTACCGTTCTCTGTTAAAAATACATATTTAGTTTTATTTGCATAGCCTATTGATTTATCCCTCACAATTAGGAAAAGAAATATAAAGATAATTGCTTCACTCCATTATCTTTCTCCCAACACTTTAAAATTTATTCTTTTAAATAATCATGGCTATCAACAGAGGTATTTTGGGACTTCAGTATAGAGATAAATTACTAGCTAGGGGCAATTTACAGAAAAGGAAATTAGAAGTTTCTGAGTTTGGCAGAAGTTTCGGATTTTAGGGAGGGAGAGGTGGGATTTCAGGGAAGGCTGGGGATGAGACCAAATGAGGCAGGCAGTTAGGCATACAAGAAACTCCAGTCCCGTGGCCTTCTTCCCAGTCCTCACCCTTGGGGGCACCTCTGCAGTGCGTGCCTTCTCTGTCTCCCATAGTAGCTACACCATTCTCCATCTCTTTCCTACCCATCCCGAGCAAATAAAGGTTCTCAGTGATGAGTCCATCAATGCACTGCCTTCCCTGGACAAGTTTACTACCTCTGTCCCCAACCACACATGGCTCTGCAGAACAAGAGTCTTCTCCCCTCTCTCCATCCTTCCCAGGTTTCGGTGAAAGGGAGCTCCATCACCAGCTCCCCCACTGGGGTCTAATCCCTAATGTCTTTACCCAGGGACTCTTTCCTCTGGAAATCCCCAAACAAGTCCTTGAACTCATTCCCCGACAAGCTTCTAGACAGGTATTGACCCTGATGGCCTCAGGCACCTCATCTCCCATCCATTTCTGAACCACAGCTGCCCAGGGGCAGGAATAAGGTGTAACAAGGACCAGAGGTTGTGTATGGCTTGAAAATTAGCAATTCTCTTTGTTGGTTCATTTTGTGTTGCCTTTTGCCATTCTGGTTTTCACTTCTATGAATTTCCTTGTTGTATGTCTTCCCTACTTTTCTTATTGACACATAGTTTTTATGTATTTTGGATATGAATTCGTTGTCTTTATTGGTGTGACAAAGATCTCCCTCTTTGTAGCTTTTTCTTCCATCTCTTCCCTTTTTTCCTTCATTCACTGGTGGTGTTTTATCATGCAAAAGTTTTCAATCTGCTTTATTATTCTTTATGATTTATCAGCTGGAGTATTGAAAGAAAGCACATGATATAGTCACTTTTAAACTCTGGAGAGTTTAATAACAGAACATTTACAAAGATGTGGGCAGGGTGCAGAAAGACCAACAAGAGATAGAGCAAGTACCCCCAAACAAGTAACATCACCTGCTTCTAGAAGGGAAGAAAGAAAAGCGGAAAGCTATTTCTGGAATCTGGAGAGAGTAAGTGGAAGGATAACTAGCCCATCCTCAAATTCCTCCTGCCCTTAGACCTGTCAGCGACTCCCATTTGTTAAGTACAAGTAGAAGCCAGAGGTTCAGGGAGCCCTTTGATATAGTTCCTTCCGAGACCCTCCCAGAAGAGAAAATGGGAAATATCAAGCTAATCTGGGTCCTTTATGATTTTTTAAGATAACTTTCCTTGTTTTCAAATCATAAAATTATGTTTCTATATTTCCTTTCAAAAGTTTAAAAGTTCTGCTTTTCATATCGAATACTTGAATCTACCTGGAATTTACTTTTATGTACATTGTAAGGTATCCATCTGATAGAGCTAACATGCACTCAAATCTATTTTATAATCTAATATTTTACTTCTGATTTTCAATGCTGATTTTGTTATAGATTAAATTCTTTGTGTGTGTGTGTCTCTCTGTGTGTATGTGTGTGTGTGTGTGTGTACTTGAACATTGTTTGGTTTTGCTGGTCCAATATCTTACTTTCTTTAAAAAATCACCTTTGGAAAATTACATTTGTCTAAATAATTATCATTTCCTGTTAGTTCTCTAATTTATAGGCACAAAGTTGTTCATAGGATTTTCTTCTGATTCTAAAGATCTCTTTTGCAGCTATAGGTATAGTTCCTTTTATAGTCCTAATGGTAGATATTTGCACCTTTTCTCTTATTTTTTTTTACTTTTTCTAGAGCTTTTTCTGTTTTATGTAAAAGTATATCATAATTTCCCTATTATATTTGGTACTCTGCTTATTGATTTGTGCTCTCACTTCTATTATTTTATTCATTCTACTTTCTTTTCTTTAAGAATATTTGTTCTACCAGTGTGACTGTTAGCAGTGCATCATAATCACTAGAATTCCTAAAATTCTGCAAACATGTCTATATGTTTCCCCCATTCCTCCCACAAGAAAGTTTTTTTTAAAGAAACTTTCATTTTGAAATAATTTAAGATTCACGTAGACATGAAAATAGTAAACTCCTGAATGCCTGTAGCCAGCTTCCTCCAATGATTGTATGTTATATATTCATACCACAATGATCAAGATCTGGAATTTAACAGTGGTACATATGGAAGGCCAAATAATGCCCCCCACCACAAAATGTCCACCTTTCAATCACTGAGGCCTACAAATACATCACTATTAATAGTGATAAAGAATCGAGGTTGCAGATGGAATGAAGCTGCCAGTCAGCTGAACTGAACATATCGAATTATTATTCTCAATTATCTGGTGGAAACCATCTCAGCCCAATGGTCCCAAAGACTGGAAGAGGGAAACAGAAGAGGAGTCTATAGAAAGGACTTGTTCACCTTAGTTAGTTTGGGAGATGGGAGAAAGAAACCATGAGTCAAAGAAAACTGGGGTTCCTAGAAGTTGGAAAAGACAGAAAATAGATCCCACTCAAAGTCTCAGGAAAGAATCTGGACCTGCTAAAATTTGACTGTAACTCATAAGTTACTTCTGACCTATAGAACCATTTAACTGTAAATCTGTGCTGTTTTTAAGCCACCAAATCTGTGATTATATGTTTTTAACAGGAAAGAGAGAGAGAGAGAGAGAAACTAACAAAGTGCAACACCATTACAAAATATAATTTTGAAGGAAGATGGTTAAAACTGCTATGAATGGATGGAATAATGATGATTTTTTCAAATGGTTTCTTAGGTTTAGTGTTTCATGATCCCCTCCTGTAATTGCTTAACTGTTCAATGTGTTTTGTCATACAGACACAGAAATATATTTCTTTACTAGACACTAATTTGTAGGTGCTTTCTTATATATCTTGTTGCTTAGATTCCCTGTGTAATTTATTTAACAGGTACCTTCTGCTTTTAGTCATTGCAATTAAGATCCAATTATAATTAAAATTTTTAACAAGACAAGGCTTTGCCCTCATATTCTTTGTTTTAGAAGAAAAAGTTTTAAACTTATATTTTACATTTTAGTATTCAATATAGAAGTTTCTCTTTTAAGCAACAATAGCCTATTTCAAAGACTACATAAAATTAAAACCAAAGACCGTGACAAATAGTTGTCTTAGAGGGGGAAAATGCAGAGATTATTGCTAAATGGACTGTTCATCCCATCTTTTGACTTTACTTGTTCCCCAGTCTAAGTTAGATTTTAAAGTTTGAATTATTTCAAAATGCTTAGTAGGGGTGAAACATAAAGAGTGCTTTATTTTATATTTATTTATATACAATCATAAGAATTTTTAACATGTATTTATGCCAGTCAAGAAGCATCAGGACTACCATTAACAAACACATATTGAGAATCATCGGAGTAACATTAAGCAACACACAAGGTATGAACAGAATCCACTGTATTTTATTAAAGAGATCAAAGATAGAGGGAGCCTTTAAGCCATTTTTTTTTAAATCCTAGGCTTTAACCATGGTGACACAAGAACATGTCAATTTGGGTAGTCATATCTAAGATAACTAGAAGGAGTTATCAGTAAGGGATAAGACAGATGAGGCAAGAGGCATTATGGACTGGCTAAAGGAGTAGCAAGTCAAATGATATGATTGTTAGAAATAATAGTGCAACATAAGAAATGCTTATGGCTTACAGTCCATGGTTGGGATCCATTGTGGTATACCCAAAAGAAATGGGTAAAATAGAAATTGGAATTACAGGATATTGAAGTGAATATTGTGTTGCCCTTCTATGGAAGTTAGTTTAGAATGGCTTGTCCCCACCTTCAGATCCATGAACAGGCCTGAAATAGCATAATCCTGCTGGCAAATCTTATGCTCCTGATCAAAATAGTTAACCCAGGAATGGCCATTTAATTACTTTTCTGTGCGTGCCATAACCAATTATCACAAATTTGGTGGCTTAAGACAACAGCAATTTATTTTCTCAGAGTTCTGGAGGCCAGAAGTCTGAAGTCAAGGTATACTCAGGGTCACGCTCCCCTTAATAGAAAAAGAAAGGAGAGAATCCCTCCTAGTTTGTGGACTTCTAGTGAGTTTAGGCATGTGGTTGCCTAGATCCAGTCACTGTCTCTGACATTACGTCACCTTTTCCTTTCCTTAGTGTGTCCTCTTTTGTCTCTTACAAAGATATTTATTGGAGTAACTGACCATCCAGATAATCCATGGTGATCTCATCTCAAGATCTTTAACCTAATTTCAATAGCAGAGACCCCTTTTTTTTCCAAATAAGGTCATTGGTTCTGGGATAAGGATATGAACATATTTTCTAGGGTTCACCACTCAAAATCCACTAACTACACCAGCTGACTCTGGGTTTCCTTGGTCATAGTGACTGTTTGGCAGGTGATTGACTAAGAATGAAGCTCAGAGCTTCCACTGAATGGTTATATAGGAAGTATTATTTTCTCCCATGGTGACTGTGAGCAAGAAAGCCTATATGTAGCTCTTGCTGTGGCTGGCTGCATACCCTCAGGTTGCCCTGATGAAAGCCAATCTGAAAGAGAAGTCAGAACAGAGGAAACACTGTGCCTGGATTCTTCCTGCATCCACTCTGCCTGAATTAATTAGGTGACCCAACAAATTTGCTTTACCTCTCAATCCTACTACAAAGCAATTGTCCATATAGCAGGAGAACTAAGGATTAAACTGTACTTTGTGTACAGCAATTCTTACAGGATCATCAGAAGAAGATGGAAATCAATATGCTAACGTTTCTTGAGTAGCCATTACATTGAAAGAAGTTTTAAACATTTTATATTGATTAATTCTCACATTTACCCTGTTTTCTCCCCAAACCAGAAATCTGCATAACAGATTCATTTAACTGCATGGTTTGGTTCAGGGTTCAGGGAGAGATGAAGAAAGAGGTATAGGTAAAGATGGACCATAGGGGACCTTAGTGTCTAACTTGTGGAGATTAGCTTTGTCCTGTGGACATGAGAAACCAATGGAAGGATCCAGGGGAGTGGAATGATCAGGTTTGCATTTGGGAAAGTTCATGTGGACACAGGGTGCAGATGGACTAAAAGGTAAGAAGACCACAGAGGCAGTCAGGATAGCCATTCAGCAAGGAATCTGCAGAGAAAGGACCAGACTGGATCATGTTCCAATTCCCCAGTCCTCTTGTCTTTCCTTACTGGAGGAAGTTTATCACAGTGGTGAAGGATACAGATCTTGGAACCTGCCTATCCAGGTTTAGGTTACAGCTTGGTCACTTCTCAGCCTTGTGAAACAACTCATTGTATGACTTCCATGTGCCTCAGTTTTCTTACATCTAACGGGGAAATTAAAGTACCTATCATATGAGGGTGCTATGGAATAACATGTGGAAATATCTAGAAGAATGCCTTACCCAAAAAAGTGCTCTACAATATTAAGATATGAATCTTTTAATATTCTGATTCCAGGCACAGAGACAGCTGTACTATAGATAATCAATAAAGATTTGTTGAAAGACTGAATATTTTTACTTCAAAAAGCATTCTATTTTTACTGTTAGAGAGGTTTATTCTTTCATGTCCACTCAGTTCAATCAATCAGTATTCATGAAGCCCCAGTATGACTAAAGCCCTTGCTGGTCACGGTTGGAAAAGTCAAAGGACTAGGCTTTAATCCCTGATCTTTATTAGAGAATATTGTAATGTCTCCTTTCACAATTTGCATAAGTTGGTTCTAGTGGAGCTTTCTAGAACAACGCATAACAAATCTGTTCCCTCCTTTACATGACAGACTTTCCAATTATTGAAAACAATTATTCTGTCTACCCTCAATCTTTTTTACTTCAGGATAAACAATAAATATATACAATTCCTTCAGCCATTCCTCATGGGACATGGTTTAGAAGCATTCAATCAATTTAATCATCCTCTCCAGACATATTTGAGTTTGTTAATGCTTTTCTTTAAATGCAGGGCTCAGAAGTAGATACAATAATCCAGGCATGATTGAATGGACAAATGGTGTTATGAGAATTGGCACCATAAAAATGATGCTTATACTCGAGCGCATCCACAGAGAAAATGGGAGCATAAAACAGGGTACAGGTTACAGCCTCAGGGTTTCCTTCAGTCCAAGTAAGAGAGCATCAGGATCCAAAAGAAATTCAAAAGGAAAGGACTGTGCAATAAGAAGCAGATCATGATGAATCTGTGATTAAGAAACCAACACAGAAGATTATCATTGACCATTAAATGAACAGACATTTAACATACATGAACACAAGAAAAAGGAATGGATTTAAGGAACAGTAGGAATGAGGGTTTACTATTAAATATGGCCAAAAATAAAAACAAGCAGAAAAATACGAGATTAGAGAAGATGACTTGGTTAATGTAGAATGTATTGAGAAAAAAAGTTTAAATGACCAAAGAGATTTGGAAGAATGGAACTGAAAGATGAAGAATTTTGTAGCACTACCATTAGTATGAGTGTCAGCTGAGAAGAAAAATGTGTGTGTTTACTGTAGTGTGCAGTAAGGAAAGACTGTGTGTGTGTGTGTGTGTGTGTGTGTGTGTATAGCTAAGACTATATATATATAGATACATAAGACTATATATATATATATAGATATAGATATAGATATAGATATAGATATAGATATAGATATCTCCCTGAACTTTAAATAATAATGGGGTACTGTGGGTACTATGTAATAATAATTTAAAATTTTGTATTTATTTCAATTAAAACAGGACATAAATATTTCATGTCGACTACACTAAGTGCCTTTCAGGGGGAAAGTAAACTTCATAAAATCTGGTGAATTTGGTGGGGCATTATGACTGACAAAAGCCAGCTCTTCCAAAAGGAGGAAAATACAGGACAGAAAGAGAGACACACACAGGATTTTAAGTTTCACAGCAATATTTCAACTTCTGAAAAATCTGAGAAAACAAGTAAACAAAACCCAGCAGCATTAAAAAGCTACTGGCAATGAGATGCCGGAAAGTCATTTTGATCTCTCCCACTTGCTTCTTATACAAACAGTGATTCAAATTAGAATGTTAGCTGCAATATAAAGCAGAGTGGGTCAAACTGGCTTTGGAATGTCAATTTTTATGGTGAAAATAGCCATCTCTGCATTTACTTAATGTCAAATAGCTAAGACTACATCTATGCAGCAAATTCCTGACATGGATAATTTAGGGAAAGAGTTTGGCACAGCTCCTTAGTCAACAACTTGTTTACATATAAGTACAAATAAATATTTTTATAGTGAGTCAATAAAACATACATAACTCCTATGGCTACTTGTTCTTATTTATCTAGGTAAGATGTGTTTTATGTTATCACCTATATATAGCATCAAATTCCCCCATCTGCTCATTATAGGAACAATAAAATCCTTGAAGTGGTATTGTATTTATATAGAACACAACTTCCTAATGCCAGATATGTTAGGTAGTTATTTCTGTTAATGATTAGCTAGAAAATCAATACACCTATTTGGGAGATTGATTTTTTTTTCTTCATTATATATTATCTAGATGTCTGATGTGTTGTTATTGTATAATTTCTTTTATAAAAAGAATAATTCAGCTTTCACCACAATAGTAAAATTCTATGGCTAACATAAAACTCTATAAAACAGTACAGGTGTATGCATATTCTAAAATGAATATGATTTGTTTCTTATAGATAGTGAAGTTTGTGAGCCAAGCATCATCACTAGCTTCAAGCAATCACATATGCATATTTATTGAGTTTTACTATATACTCCTTGTTTCACATTTTAGCCCATATGTGGCTAGCCTGCAACCATTTAATAGCAAAACAGCATGAACTCCAGCAGTAAAGGTGCTAATCTAGGAATCTTGATTTTAAGAAGAAAAATAAAGCTGCAAATATATGTGACAAAAATCATCTAATAAACTCTTGAGGCATATTCCAAGGATACATCACAAAAAAACAGGGCTCAGGTTAAAATTTCAAAGAAACTCCCTAAGGTAGTTATAGAAATAATATAAACATATAGAGAGAAGCCTAGAATCATGCCAACAAATCAAAACAGAATTATATATAAAACTCTGAAAATTAATATTCCAGAAAGTGAGAAATATAACAAAACATGTAGAAAAGTGTTCAGAAGTCTCAAGGATACTATAAAATTTATAAGTAACTCTTGATGTTTTAAAGCTATTAATATACTGGCCAATTTTAATTCATTTGTTAGCTGATTGATGTAGAGGATTTCTAGTTAAATGGGGGCCGACTGGACTCAATACTGATCCTTGCTCAAGTCCCCGTAAAAGAGACGAGAAATATAGTGACAAAGACGTAGAGAAGGAGGGAGAAGATGATTATGAGATAAAGAGAGAATCATAAAGTTTTAGAATGTGGAACACAGAGGAGTGATAACTAACTTAAAAGATCATAAAAGCTAAAGTCAAAGTGTTTCCATAGATAACAAGAAGCAAGATAACTGTGTGCCATAAAACCCAGGAAATGTGCGACACATTCCCCAGGACCCTATAGTTAATAGAAAGGAAAGAAACCAGAGAGCAATAAAAGTTCTTACAAATGAAAAATGAAACCAAATGAAAAACTCATTATGTTTAGAAGAGATAAATTAAAGTGATTTTTCAGGAAATAGTACTAAAGAACAAAGAATTGAAAAACTGGACAGGAAAAATAAATAAATAAAGCCAGGAAATAGGACTAATCTAAGAAAGTCAGCATCTAAATAATGAGAACTCTAGATGGCGAGAACTGAGAAATCAAAATGAGGATGATCATGAGTGATATAACTCAAGAAAACTTGAGGGAACTGAAGGGCATGAGTTTGCAGACTCAAAGAGATCACCAAAGGACTTAACATAATGGATAAGAAAGAAACATGCATCATCTTGACATTTCAGAACACAAAGAATAAAGAAAAGATTGTGTTTTCTGTCAGAGGATCAAGGACCATAATTGTTCAGACTTGTCAATAGTAACACTGGAATTTAGAACAAGGCAATGGAGCAAGAATGTTTTCTAGATTCTCAGTAGAATGGGTAGAGAATAATGATGGGAGGGGAGGCGAGGGGAGGGAGGATAGGGAGGGCATCAGAATACAACTGACTCTAGGATTGCTGTATGTATACACATGGCTGTATAACCAATGTGATCCTGCAAATTGTATACGTGGAAAAATGAGAATTCATACCCTATTTGAATCAAATGTATGATATGTCAAAATCATTGTATTGTCTTGAGCAACTAATAAAAAAAAAGATTCTCCAGAAAAATGATTTTCACTTAAAATTCTATTATTAGCTACCAAATTCTTCTGAAGTCTCAATCAAGGGTTTACGTAGAACAAACATTTTCAGACAAATTCTTGAAAAAATTTACCTCCCGCAAACCCATAGGAGGACCTAATAAAGCAAGGGAGGAAGACCAGAGGAAGAAATGGGAGTACAAAAACCAGTAGATCCAAAACAGGAATGGGATGAGAAATAATTTTTTGGTTGGTAATGGAAGGATCACTGGCCACTGCAAACAGGCTTGTGGGGAGTAGGGGTGGCAAATATGTCAAACTGGAGCAGGAGCAGGACAGAGGATTGGCAGAGATTTTTTAAAAGGTAAAACTGGTAGATGTGTTGTTTGAACATCTAGATAGCATAGTTAGACAATGATGAAGAGTGAGTGGCATGTATATACAATGGAATATTACTCAGCAATGAAAGAGAATAAAATCATGGCATTTGGAATTATAAGAAGATAATGCTAAGTGAAGTTAGTCAATCCCAAAAAACCAAATGCTGAATGTTTTCTTTGATATAAGAGGCTGATTCATAGTGGGGTAGGGAGAGGGAGCATGCAAAGATTAGACAAACTCTAAATAGGGCAGAGGGGTTGGAGGGGAAGGGAAGGAGTATGGGGTTATTAATGATGGTGGAATGTGATGATCATTATTATCCAAAGTACAGGTATGAAGACACAAATTGGTGTTACTATATTGTGTATACCACCAGAGATATGAAAAATTGTGCTCAATATGTGTAACAAGAATTGTAAGGCATTCTGCTGTTATATATAAATTTTTTAAAAAAGAGTTTGCTTGAGTCTGTGATAAGGACTTAGAACCTTGAGCAAACAGAAGAGCAAGACACTTCTAGCTTTAGGAAGAGTATTTCTACTTTTGTAGGAAAGGAAAAAAAAATTAGGTGAACTTAGGTGCAAGATGCTAAAATTCAGCCACTATTCCTACAGATTCCCAGACCTGGCAAAATCTGTCTTTCAAGAATTAGAATAAAAGGGCAGACTGAAGGGGTGCTGAGCAAAGAAAATGGTAAGCACTTAGAGAAATCTAAAATATTTACTATTTATAAAAACAACAGACTCTAATTCATGTGAAGAAAGCAATAGCCTAAAAGTCAGGAGAGGAGTGATCAAAATGAAAGCATTCCAGTATTTATTATTTGGGAGGAAGGCATATGAAAAGTTCTGTAAAAGGAAAGAAATAAAAAATAAGAGTTATTGGAAAAGTAGAGTAGGAATAAAAAATGAGAGCAGAAATGAGCTCAAATAGATTTGTAATCGCAATAAAAGTGAAAAGGCAAAAACTCCTTAGCTAATAAATAAATAAATATTAGAATGAATTTTTTTTTCAAAATACAACCAGATATAATGTATAAGAGATAATCTTAAACCATTAAGACAGATTTCAAAGGAAACAGAGAATGTATTAATATTAACCAAGGAATTACAAATCACTGGCAAATTGGTGTACCCTACTTCACTGTATAATCATTGCCACTGCATAATTATCACAGCCCTTTTCAGCTTCCAGATCGATTTATAACCTTAATAATTGTCACTTGGTATAATCCTGTTCCTCGTGTCACTTCAAAAGTAACAGAGCAACAACGTATTCATCAGTGGCATCTGAATGCTCATTTGTCCTCTCAACACACTGTGAGCCGTGAGCCTAGGATTCTCTGCACACATGTACCATCAGTGTATTTCCAAAAGACAACTTGCAAGGTCTGTCCAGAGGCTGCAGTACTAAGGGTAAACTCATCCTATGTGAATGGTGCTGGGGGTGGTGCATCAGACAATAAAACAATAGCAGTGGTGAATCGTCCAACACAGAAGATTCAATGTTATAAGTCAATACTTTCCAACACTGTAGTAAATTTTTTCAAATGTAATATTTTGACTATTATGCATAAATCAATAACAACTAATGTGTTAACTTTTCTTTTTTAGATCAGAAAATGTCTGTTAAACTTTCACAAAGAAATTTTATGCATTGATTTGGACTATGCAATTTTAACATGTATTCACAAATATTCCATGCATCCTATTCTTGCATTGAAGACAGCTTAGTAACAAATAAATTTTTAAGTAATATCAGTGTATTTTTTTATAAAAAGCTTCACATAATGGTCACACCCCTCTTTCTTACAAAAAAAATTAGCATAAAATCTGCAAAAATTATGTGGTGAAATATGGTAGCTATACCAAAGTCAGACAAAACGGATGTTAAAATTCAATGCTATACACAGATAGAGTGACTACACTTCAATAAAATATAAAATTCACTAGAACTATATCACAATCCTACATTTGTATGCACATAATAGCATGACTTCAAAACATAAGGTGAAAATGACAGAAAAATCAAAGAATATGGATAAATCCATCACTAAATGGATACTTTTCCTAAGTTGGCATATTTTTAAATCTCTCTCCTTCAGTAATTGATAGAACATTCAGTCCAAATCAGCAAGAATAAATTAGTTGAAAAATAAATTTTAAAACATTATGTAATGGACACATTCTATATATTATTTCCAATTTCTAGAAAACATCTGTTATTTTCAAACAATAAAAATCTAAACAAAAAGAAATCACATATATGAACAGTATGAGTCTATTCTTATTAAAGGTCAAGGCAGGAAAAATCAAACAAGATTTAGTTTGAGTTTTGTGCACATATGCAAAACAAATGAATCCTTAATGTAAAATGTAAGTTGGCTACTTCTTGCAGGTGAGAATGAGAGCAGCCTGCAGAGGGTGTAGCACAGACAATATTATTCCCTGAATCCTCCCTTCCTCTTCCTCCTGAACTCAAATGCAGGCCACTACTTCTGCTCCCTTTGCAATAAGGTGAAATATGAATAAAAGTCATACATACCACGGTGAGGCTTGGTCCCTACAAACATCTTACAAGTTCTTCACATTATCTTTCTATTCTCTTATCTGCAGAGGAAACAGTGGAAGACTTCAAGGCACAGAAAGGCTGCAGAACTGTTAAGTGAAAGTTACATGGATCCCTGAAATCTTCCTGGAAGAGAATGTTTCCATTGATTGTCATCAGATTGTGACTTGAGTGGAAATACACCTTCACTGTATGAAACAGTTGAGATGCTGTGTCGATCTCAGTGGTTACTCTCCCCTGACAAAAGCAGGACACTTTGAGGATATGGAAAACATTCTTTCTCTTTATATTCAGAGCAGGCACACCCTAAGAGTTTATTATTTTTTTAAATTTTTTTTTGAAAGAGAGAGAGGGGAGGGGGGGAATTTTAATATTTATTTTTTAGTTTTCGGCGGACACAACATCTTTGTTTGTATGTGGTGCTGAGGATCAAACCTGGACCACACACATGCCAGGCAAGCGCACTACCACTTGAGCCACATCCCCAGCCCAAGAGTTTATTTTTTATTATTTTTAGAATTATCAATTTATGTAATTTGTGCATTTAATGCAAATAAAGTAGTGACTAGAACTCTGAAATATCTGCTAACTATGAAGTAAAGTCTTTTTTACTTCACTTTTTTTCTTTGAAATAATGTAATAAAAAATAGTAAGTATACAAAATATGAAAAGAACTTCATTTTTTTTTAGTTGATGATGGACCTTTATTTTACTTATTTGTATGTGGTGCTGAGAATTAAACCCAGTGCCTCACACATGCTAGGCAAGTGCTCTTCCACTGAGCTACAGCCCCAGCCCAAGAACTTCATTTTTAATCAAATAAGAAAAGCACAAGAACTAACTAATAACTGCAAAGAATACCTGCCAAATTCTGTAAAATCTGGAGGGGAAACAAGAGAAAGGTAAGAATTGATAAAACCACTCTCAAACCTGGAGCTGGATAGATTTTCATAAGAACAATATAGTCTCAAAAGTCTGTCCAGAAAAATTTAGATTGGAACAGTGAGATCTGGGGCATAAATAGGCTATGTGGGAAGTGTATGTTTCCCTGTTGAAACTCAGAATGGCTGGGGACATGGGGCTGAAGAAAATAACACAGTCACTTACCACTTTTATTAGCTATGGAGCGGTCTCCATGCTGGAGCTACTATGGGAGAAAAGGGATGGAGCTGTGACCACCAAATCACAACACAGACTTACAAGCTTCTGAATGTTCCAACTTGAAGGCAAATGAAATGATTTTAGTGAGACAGAATATTCTGGACAAGACCCATACCAGACCTGCACACAGCCCAGTACACCACCTTTTGCCATTTCACCTTGTTGGTCTCCTTCAAGAATGGAAAACTATCAGAAAAAGGCTTCTGGACCAGAGACAAAGGTAAAGGTGGAGTAGGGAAGATGTGGATTAGGGACAAAAAATCAGGAAGAATAGTCCACAATGAGTTCTTCTAGGATGAACTTCTTATTAATGAAATCAGCTCTCCAACGTAAACCAAAATACCGCAGAAAGGAAAACAGTCCTGAAAAGACTGATTTTTGAGCAGTGCTCTCATCTAAATATGAAATACAACATAATAATAAAAATTAAAAACCAAAATCTAAAACAAGAAAGGGGAATGGAAGGATACTACATTTGATTTTCTTAACATATAATGAAACTGGCTTAGGTGGGAGAAGTGTATAATTCCATCAAGTGTTTTAAGTGTATTAGATTCATTAAGAGAACACAGCTGTCAGCTCTCTAGATTTTATTTTACTAATGCTTTTTATTATACTAATGCTTTTTCTAAGTGACTAAGTAGACACCACAAAGACCCCAGTTAATCAATGACTCCAATATGAAATAAGAGGACTTCTCAGGTAAAGATTAGGTATTTATTTCTGATAATTATGAGTCTGACTATAGTCTAGGTTGCTGCTGGTGACAAGATTCACAGTTCTACTTTGCAATTTCTTCTGCAGTTGCAAGGTTTTAATACACGTACAGATAGAACAACTACATTTGTCCTTCCTAAGACTTTAGGTACAATGACCTATTAAATATCATGAGTGAAAAATGGGTACTTACTTGGTCTGGAAATCTGCATTGTTTGCAGGGAATTCAAATATACTCATAACATCCAGAATTACTCCCAAGGCACAATCTTTTACATGGATTTATGATCAAAAGTTTCCATTTGTGCAAAGTCTTATTATCATATGTGTATATGCAATAAACTTAGAGTACAAATAGCTTCCAGCCAATAATTACCTACACAAATTGTTTGCATAGCTGCTCTGTTTTAATGCCAAATTTTGCATGGAAGTCCGCCTTTCCTATTGCTATAAATTCAAACTTTTCACTTGTTATTCATGGTCTTGGAACTTTTTGAAAAAATATGAAATAAAAATATATTAAAAGTTTAATAAGATCACTAAATTCAATTCCATCTCAGGTCTTAAAACTCTCTCACTAGCACTGTGGGTATCCTGGTATCCTTTGTTTCACCACTAATACAAACATGAGAGGCTAGGAGTGGCAGAGGTTGATGGTGTCTGAGTAAAGCTATTATTACCTTTATTTGAAGATAATTAGAACTTTCTAAAGATAGCTCCTTCCCCATAACAATTTTTAGTATTTTTCCCTTATTGAAACAATACCTAGTTCAAATAAATTACTGATATTTGTGTTAATACAAGTTGCAAATGAACTACGTGTGTGTGTGTGTGTGTGTGTGTGTGTGCATTTTTTTTTTTTTCAAGGAGAACTTACTATAATGAAATTTTGGACAATTAAGGTTGTCAGTATCAAGAGACTATTTTTTTCCAGATTTTCCAAAAATTCCAATCCTTCTCCTAATAAGGGGAACCATTTTTTTTTTAGGTTTCTCAGAAATTCAAACCTTTTTTTATTATGTGTAATTTTTAAAAATTTTGTGACAGGGTCTTGCTAAGTTGCTTAGAGCCTCAGAAAGTTGCTGAGGTTGGCCTCCAACTTGCAATCCTCCTCCTGCCTCAGCCTTCCAAGTTCTGGGATTATAGGCATGCACCACTGCACCTGGCTATAGGTTCTTTTGTTAATATTATATTTCAAAAAATATCTTTCCACTTCCTGTGATTACATGAAAATACATACTCTGTAGAGCCCTAAACATTACCTTAGCACAAGGCAAAGTATTTCTGTAGGAACCTGAGTAGGAATGTGATATCATATGTTTTAATACTAGAAGGTATATTTTAAGTAAATATTTTGAATTTGAAATCTTTCTGAAGAAATAAATTTTTATTTATAAATTTTGTAAGAATTTGTACTCAACCTCATTTACTTTGTGCCTCACATAGAACTGATCCTCAATAACTATTTTTTAACTAAAAGGAAAGTTTGTTTTTTGATATTCATAAATGTATGCTGTTGGGCCTTAAGTATGATTTTCTAATACAGAAGCACTCACAGTGCTTTCTGCACTTCCTGACAATGTGCAGTTGAGAATCCCACTGCATCTTAAATCTTCCTGGGGTGCTGGCCAGATCTAGTCTACGATGTGCATTGCATTCTGCTAGGTTGTACAGATTTTAGTAGTAGTCATCAGTAAACTTAGACTTATTTTTGTGGGCAGCACCAATGTTTAGGAACAATATAGCAGAAGAAAACGATATATTCCCATAGAATATAGGTTTCCCATGTTGAAAAGTTTTCATATATATGAGAAACAAAAAAGTAGTATTTTAATATTTTTAATACTACCATCTTAAGCTTTAATCCCTATATTGCCTGCAACATATACTTTTACAGATAGCTTTTTCTTAAGTGTCTAAATATAGGTTACACAATTATTATGGCATGCTGAAGAAAGATATTTAGCTAGTTTAGAGGATACTAATGGGCTAAGAAAAACTTTTGAACATGTCAGCTCACTTCAATATATGAAAATTATCTTATCATTTGGACAGTTGGCTCAGAATCATAGAATATTTTCAACTTTTTATTTTAAAAAAATTGTCTAGCATACAGAGAAGATACGCAATAATATAATGAATACTCTACAAACTGTTTAACTACATTAAATTGTTTAACTACATTAAACAATTGTTGACATTCATCATATCTGTTTATCACTCACACTTTAAAAAGATTTTTGCTGAAGCATGGGAAAGTAAATTGTAGTGCTTAGGAAATTTCATCCCTAAATACTTTTAAGTATACCCTCTCCCAAATACATAATCTCCTATATAACTCCAGTATGATTATCACATGTTAAGGAAATTTAACATGAATATTACGTTCACATCACGCCGTTGCTCTATAGATCACTTCTCCTGTTGTCCCATTACGAATATCCTTTATAACTCCCTCTTATCCAGAATCCAATCAAGAAGAATGTGTTGCAATTAGTTGCCAGGTCTCCAAGTCTTCTTTAGTCCTGCACAATTGTCCAGACTCTTATTTTTAAAATAACATTAACATTTCTTTTTTTTTTTTTTTTTTTTTTTTTTTTTTTTTTTAATTGATTTTTATTGTAGGTTGTTCAAAACATTACATAGTTTTTGATATATCATAATTCACACTTTGATTCAAGTGGGATATGAACTCCCATTTTTACCCCATATACAGATTGCAGAATCACATCAGTTGCACATTGATTTACATATTGCCATTCTGGAGTCTGTTGTATTCTGCTGCCTTTCCCATCCTCCGCTATCCCCCCTCCCCCCTCCCCTCCTCTCTTCTTTCTCTACCCCCTCACATTAACATTTCTGAAGTGTCCTTTTTTGTATTGAAGAACATTCACCAAGTTGAATTTGTCTGATTATTTTTTTTTTTAATTTGGTTCTAAACTTTTTTGACAGAATATTGAAGAAGTAAGTGCATCCTTTTCCATGTACCATACCAAAGGCACATGATTTCAGATTTGTGATGTCAAGTTTGATCATTTGGTTTATTTGGTGTCTTGACTTCTTATAAAGGTATTTCTCCATCCTGTAATTAAAAAATGATTTGTGTGCCTATCCTTTCCCCAGCAACCATTCACCCAATACTGGAACATCTTTTGATTCTTCTTGCAATTGGTGGTTGCAAACACAATGTTATCATTCCATCATTTCTTCCACTTATCATCTTGTAAGCCTCAGTGAAGCAGAGCTTTCCTCCTATCTACTCTATCTGCACATATACACACCACTAGCAGGTGGATTTTTTTTCTTATTTAATGTGCTCTAATCCGTTACATATGTCATTACTTTTTATGTTCACAAGATCTCAAATTTGGCCAGCAGGAGTCCCTTAAACCTGTATCTTATGTCCCTCTGATATGTCCCCATCAATTTTTGAGCAATTCCTTGATTTCTGGCAGCAGGTATTCTAGAATTATCAGGGTCCCCTAAAATAGTTCAAGCAGGAAAGTCTTAAATTAGAAGGAAGCCAACCCAGCTCAATGTTAATGCAGCAATTTGAATGTAGGCACAAATATTAGCATAGCTCATAAAACATAGTAAGGATCTGTCAATCTATAGATCTCTTCCTTAACAATTTCTGTCCTAGCGTGAAGGCTTTGTGTAATTCTTAAACGTGTGAACCTTTAAATTATAATATACTTTTACATTATTCTTTCAACTTCACATATTCATTCTTATTTTACTTTTTGTTCTCCTTAATCTCCTTTATCTTCATATGGGAGCCATGTGAATAGTAAGTCAGAGGATTTGTTTTTCTCTTTTCTCCGACATGGGTACAGCTTAAACCACTGCTTCATGCTGAAATGTGTACACACAGAACAGCATAAACCCCTCTCAAAGTAAAACCTTTTTAAAATTCCTGAAATTATCAAAAATTTCATGTGCTACAGGAAATAGTAAAAACGCATGCCTAGGAATTTGTTTTGGAGGAGAGTAATAAAAAGACCAGCCTCATTTTCTAAGTAAATGTAGTATTATTTAAGTCACTTCTGAACTGTTGAGAGTAAAGAGAGAAGAGGGGCATGATATTTGGGGAGGTCATGAAGAAAAAAGTGAGGCCTTATAGCTGGCATTCATTATTTATTTTTCATTAGAATATGAATTTGTGCAGTATATATGTGTGCATGTAGAGAGATAAAGAAAAACAAGTTCATCCAACATTTATGGAAGAGCTATTCCACTCTGTCCTTGAATCAGGCATTTGGGCATTTGCTAGGAATACAAGGACCATCAAAATTAGACAGGTCCCTAAGTGGTTAATTAAATAATTACACAAATAAATGTGATTTTACAACTTTTCTAAGTGTAGGGAAGGATATGGATACATAAATATGTACAAATTTTCATGCATGCAAATATATATGTATGTAAAGAACATTTGATTCAGTCTAGTAGAGAAAGGATGGATTACGTGGGGAACTGACATTTTAGTTATTTTAAAAGTGTTAACAAAGAATGAATCAGACAGTGTCTGGGTAAGGTGGTCTGGGTCTGTGAGAATGGGAGAGAGCCTGGTAGGTAGGGCAAATGGAAGTCAGCCAGGCTTCCGAGGCAGAGGGAGAAGGGGAGCAGCAAGGAGATGAGACTGGGGAAGGCTGACCTCTCTGGGCTTTGCACAAGAACCAGGTTCCTAGCTTTAGACACTGCCTTGAACAGAGCAAGTGGTGTGTGCAGTCAGAGGGGTCACAAGGATTATATGTGCATTGTGACAAGGCTCCTCTGGCACCCTTCTGGAGGGTGGATGTGGATGTGGAGGGAAAGCAATGCCAAATGAGTTAAGGAGTCCCTGCAGTTACCCATCCAAAGGAAGCTGAAAGTGTAGACTTGGGCAATGGCAGAAGCATGTTGGTCCTGTACTTTGGAGGCACAAGTGAAGGACTTGTGGAAGACCTTTGGGGTTGAAGGAAAGGGACTGTCAAGAATCACACTTAGATTGGGCTCTGGGAAACCTGGAGGCTTAGAGTACCTTGGGCAGAGGTTCCAAGTTGGATTTAGACACAGTTCCCAAGATGTTTCATTAAGACAGACAAGAAGAGATAGCAAATACCTAAATGGGAATTTAGAGGGCTTTTCTGAGCTGAAATTAATTTTTTGGAATGTTCTACATTAAATTTCAAGCAGTTCTTACAGGGTATGTAGCAGTGGTTTACTTTGCCCTTTTGAAGATAGCCCTTGCTGCTTAATTTAAAAGGGACCTGTTATTTTCTCTTCCTCTTCTCCCTCTCCACCTCCATCTGGGGGTGGGGAACATTACCTTTTTCCATCAGAGGCCAAGTTATCTCTCCTTGAACACACACCTACCACAGGAAGAGATGTCACCAAAAGATCTGAGAAGTGACTACCTCCCAAATTAACAAGTGTATTTAACACACCATCAGGGAACACCTGAAATGGAGCCTTTGAAGAGCTTCTTTAAAACACCTCTCTTCTCCCTTATGGGCAGAACCACAGCCTTTGGGACCGGAGTCCCCTGTTCTCCTTTTTTCTTTTTCTCAAAACTGTTTCCTCGTTATTAAATTGACATGAATTGGCACCAGGGAAAAGGACTGAGCTTTCAGTAACAGGTAACACTTGATGTCTGTGTGGTTAGAAAATCTTGGTATTTGGGAATTGAGTGATTTGAAAATTCATTTCTATTCTACACAGTTATAATTCCCTGATATGTAAAATCTGAAAAAAAGAAAGACAGACTTTGTTAGGTGTGTATATATCCATAGGCTCAAGTTACAAAAGTGTTCGTGGTAGTACAGGATTAGAATTTAAACTATTTAACCATTAGTACAATTTACACTCCCACTACAAATAACCAGAAAGACTGTAGCAGTGCATATAACTGAATGCTGGCCTTGTCAGAGCAAAGGAAACTTACTCTCTGAAGAAAAAAGTTCTGATTGATAACAAAGTGCCAATGTTAGAAGATAAACAGGTATTGGTAGATATTGTTTTTTAGTTCCAAAATGTCACTAGCACCTTAGCAATTTTTAATAATTGAGAAATTGATTTTTTGAGGAGAAATAAATTATTTTCCTTTTAACTTCCTGTTCACAGAATTCTGTGGGAAAAAAATACTTAATGATGTTTCTAACAAATATTGCCTGTATTCTAATTTTGAAATTTATTTTTAAGCACATAATCAATACCATAGTCTTTGCCTTAATCCTCACAGACAATATTTACTTAAAGTAGGCTGTCACAGTTTTAATTCCCTGTGTGATTAAAAAAGAGAGAGCGAGAGAGCACAACAGAAACGACTACAAAACTAAGTGGAATTTGGGGATTCTTTGTTCTGAAACTGATGGGAAAATATTAAATTCTTTGTTTGAATCGACAGAGTTGTTCCCATCTTTATACAGAACCAACAGAAACTTCAGAAATTTTTATTGTCACCTGAACTGGTTGGTGTATTTTTCCTTTTGTTATCTTGGTTCTTTAGAGTTTTGATTTCAGGTGAATGTAGTACCAAAGTTCTGCAGTAAAAGGAGTCCCTGTGGCCAGAATGTGCCATACATGTTTATTCTGACAAACAAGGTTTTCTCACGTATCACAGTTAACAGTACAAAGAGGAAGGAGGGCTTTTGCTTTCATAATCTTTGCCTCTATTCCATACATGAATAAAAAGCAGAACAAGAAACAGCAGATAGTCTAGTAAAATTTCATTGCCTCTATAGATCTCTGTGGTGCTCAAATGAAAGCAGCTCCTTATTCTCCTTATCACCCCTACAATCCAACAACCTCAATTTCATCTTCTCTCAATTCCCTTTGCACCGCTACAGCTACACTCGTATTAGAAATTGTAACAAAAGTAAAAGGAATAAAGTTAGGGGTCAGCCTGAGGTTGAATGTTGGGCCATTCAATTGACCAAAAAGCTTCTAGGAAGGATGAACCACAGACGGCAAAACAATCATAGAGCAAATTGTGCTCTAGACAATTGCTGCATCTCCTTTGCAGGAAAAGCTGCTTTGCTTCTCCTGATTTGGGTGAAATGTGGCCTTTCTATGTCCAGAATCCAGGGTCGGTGTCAAAGCAATTGCTTATTCACATACACACTGCAGCCATACTACGACTTCAATCTCAGGTTGACAACAAAAAAGCTTCTTTCTTCTTTAGAAAGAATAAGATGTACAATGTTCTAAAAGACACATAAAACTGAGTCTGAGTGGGAAAATAATCTCATTTTTAAAAAATTCTACAGTTTGGTAAGTTCAAGATATTTGCTAAAGCAAATACTAAAATGATGTTTCACTTTACCTCTTCATTCTCAAGAGCAGGTCTTGCACCATGGTCTGATAGAACACTGAAAGAAAATTCAGGTTTAACTTTCAAGCTTCTCCTTGCTTCTGAGATCCTATTCACTCCTCTATATGGTATATACAGGTTATCTTCCGAGCTCTCTAATTTCTCTCTCTCTCTCTCTCTCTCTCTCTCAGCATTCTGGTCTCTTTTATTTATTTATTTTTAATTTTATCAATTTTTTATTTATTTTATTATTTTAAATACACAACAGCGGAATGCATTGCAATTCTTATTACAAATATAGAACACAATTTTTCATATCTTTGTATATAAAGTATGTTCACGCCCATTCTCTCTACAAATATTATATATTTTGCAGAGAATATGTGTTGGCATGCCTTTGGCATGTAAACAGTACACAGATTAAATACCTCTAAGACAGACAACAAAATTCACTATACCCCTGACTCCAATATGCCAGCACAGGCACATTTATTTCAAATGATATAATAGAATGCTAATTCAACAGTTTGAGTTGGTAATAGATTTTAGCCTCTGCTATAAACACATTTCACAGCACGACATATTATGTGTAACTTCCAATATTGAACTACTGCAGTTCCTTGTTTGCAGAAGCATGTTTGACGGCATTAAAAATACAAACTTTTAATAACACCTTTCCTGTATTTTTCTGTGCCTAAAATGATGAACATATGTAATACATACATATATACATAAACATGCATATATGTGTGAGTTATGAATGCATTCTCTCTCTATATATAAACTTTGTATATAATGACGTGTGTGTGTGTGTGTATAGCACATTCTAACCATAGAGACACCTTTTACTGTAGAACTTCAGTACCCCCCTCGTCTGAAAGCTTGTTTTATATATATAAAAGTTTCAATTTCTGGAGTTCTATATTGAAGCAAGATTAAGGCCTGGAAGAACTGAAATATTAATTTGCTTGTACATTAGTTTGTCACCACTCATATTTACCCACAAAAGATGGATTCCTAAGGGAAATAAGGACCAGAAGAAGTGAGCTTTTACAAAGGTGACAATGACCAAAAAGCTCAGAACATGATCTTGAGTTTGAGGGCAGACTTTAGTCTGTAGTTTTCCATTAAGGTAGGAGACCAGTGGGCAAAGGGGTTGACCCCACTTATAGGAAATGTGAACAGATGAGTAGTGGCAAGAAAATAATCTCCACCTTTTTTTTTTTAGCTTGATGGCTCATCATCCCTTGGGAATATTTCAGGAAGGGTTGTATCCACTCAAGAGTTATTAAAATTACTGGAGGCAGGTGTGGGGGGGTTAACTCTGGCTTTTGGTGGGGGACACTTAATGATGGATCTTTCCAAATATTTCATATAATATCACACATCCCAATGAACTAAAGTTGTTGGGCGTATCAACCTGTAGAATCTGGTACACAATCATAATTAAAGATTTGCAAGAACTTCCACCCAAAGTCCAGCAATTTATAATAAGGTTGCTCTGATGAATTATTGAATCATTTTGTATATTCCATCTCTTAACTCGAGAATTGATAGACTGTTATATTAATAGAAAATAAACAAGAAAATAATAGCACAAGTCAATAATTTCATCTCAGAAATATTTTGTTTATTATTTATGATATGGCAGGTAAACTGTCAAGTTCCTTGAAGTTGAACACACATTAATACGTAAAACACGGAAATTCCCCATGAAGTCATTTTGGAATTTTGGTGGAAGTATATTAATAATATCCACTCTCTTACTGGAAAAATATACTTCTGTGCTTTCTCTACTCTTACAGTTTAGGATTTGACTTGGTAAATTTTCCCTAGACAGTTACCATTATGTTCTCCTTATTGTTATCATATACAAAGAAATCTGGTTTCTAATTTTCCTAACCCACCTTTAGTTTATCTTCATTCCTTCATTTTCCTGAACTTATTGCATGGACGTTTTCTGATGTTTTTATTTGTTTTAAATTCAAATTTATTGTTTACACACACACACACACATAAACATATAAACACATACATATATGCACATATACATATATATAAGCTCTGTATTTTGTGTTCTAATGAAGTCACCCCAAACAGTACAGAGAAATTCATATTATTACAAATTACTTTAACTTTATTGTTCCTTTTAATTACAGATATATTCAGCAATTATTCTAATTATGAATTACATTTGAGGAAATTAAAGAAGGCAGCACAAAATATTTGTTATTAAAACAGAGGAAAAGCTGGTGCAGAGGTGCACACCTGTAATCCCAGACACTCAGGAGGCTGAGGCAGGAAGATTGTGAGTTTAAAGCCAGCCTCAGCAACAGTGAGGCACTAAGCAACTCAGTGAGACCCTGTTTCTAATAAAATACAAAAAAAAAAGGGCTGGGGATGTGGCTCAGTGGTTGAGTGTCCCTGAGTTCAATCCCTGGTATCAAATAATAATAATAATAATAATAATAATAATAATAATAATAATAATAATAACAACAACAGGACAGAACTTCTGAGGGTTGAGGACCACAGTCCATATCCCAGTGACTATTCAGTGTATGACAGAAGACAGCAAACCTCAGCCATCTGCAATTACCTCTGTACCATTGTACATCATGACTACTGTGTACTAGTTGATACTGTGATGGCCAGCAAGGGTTAACTCCATATCTGACTACCCAATTTACTACAGGGTAGCTGGGTCAGAGTGAGTCCATGAAATTTCTAGTTTGTGCCTCTAACTACCAGTGTGACCTTTAGCAGTTCATCATGATCACTGTGGGCCCTCATTGTTTCCTTAACTGTAAAACAGCTCATTGGAATAAATTACTTTTAAGGTCCTTCCCAGCTCTGTAACAAAAAAAAAAAAAAAAAAAAAAAGCTTAATTTTGATTCTAATACTGAGGTAGTGATCAGAAGAAACCAATTCCCTTAATAAAAGTCTATAAAATATAACCTGTGGGTCTCAATTTTTATGTTTCCAATCACAATACTTGTTTTAAAATATTCAGTCCCGTCCAATCTATAAAAATGCCATGCCTTATAAAAAATGAAAATGTGCCCTGAAAAGAAAAAACGGTATCCTTACCCTTTAAGCAATAAGAACACTGATAATGAGAACAGTCTTCATTCTGAGGGGTCCATCTGCTTTTCTATTACCATTCTCTTTAATTCTATGAAAGTTAGAGTTTGGATATGATTCTTGAAATAAAAAAATGATCTTAACTGTTTTTCCAATGATATATTTTGGCAGGTCTAACCTTCGACACAAAAGTTTCCCAAATTCTGAGACCATGGAACCAACAAGTCACCACAATCCATATACTGCTAAATGCTGATTACAAATAAGGTGTTTAACTGCAACTGCTGTGGTGTGAATCAGCTTCTTGTTCAAGTAACTATTTCATCCACAACCAATTTTGCCCTAGAGCTTTTGAAAAACACAATAGAAATCTGTTAAATTGGCAGTCTTGCTGAATTTCAACTATTTTATCTAACCAGGTCCACGGTAACAATAGATGCTTGAGAGCTTCCCTTTGATGAAATGTGTTTTTGATTTGAAGCATAGGTACAGAGATCAAATGGACCAAACCCCTTATTCAGATGGCTTCTTGCTGCTGCTGCTTTTAGAAAGTGCATGATAAGGCTTAGGGATGTCACTTAACACCATACACAGATGCATGCTTCAGGAAAAAAAAAAAAACTCCAAAACTCTATAGTAAGATGTTTAAATTAGTATGTTCCTATTTGGTTTTCAAATATTTCATATCAAAATAAGTATGAAAATTTATATGAAAATTAGTATGTTCCTATTTTGTTTTCAAATAATTTCTTAAAATGTTGATAACCTCTGCTACATGTGAAGTGGGATTGAAGTTCTCAAATTTTGACTAAAAAAGAATATATTTTCAAGAAACCAGTCTGATTCTTCACACAGATCCATTAAATAGATACACAATAAACTCCTGATTATCTTTCTGTGAATTCTATATATCTACTTCAAGGTCTTCCTACCAGGTTTTCTTTTTCCTGCAACCCAGCTAATTTTTCTGGGCAAGTTGCCCATCTACCCCACCTCCTCAGAAATGAGTTTTGGTGTTTGAGGTATGTTAGCTCATTTAAAAATTAACCTAAACAAAACAAAATAATTAGAAAGGCAATTTGCCCACAATAATGATGAAAATCTTTTTTCAAACCAAACATGTAATACATTCCAAAGACAAACACAAATGACTTTTTAAATAACAATGATTTTAGATTATCTTTGCCTCTATTTCTTTCATTAACATGAATAATTCAGAGTGCTTGCTACATACGGTGAAACTGTTTCCCCTTACTAATTCATTTTTAGTATACAGAAAAATAAGATGTAGCACATTTTTATCTAAGAACCAAAGGTTTAAATTAGACCATAGTTTTACAGGCAACTTTACCTTCAACATTATCTATAGTTTGGATTCATTCTTTTCAATGTTATACTGGTTCTAAGTTAGATAATGTTTATATTTTCAAGGCAGAAACAGTGTATTGCAAAGTCCTGTGTTGTCCTTGGTTTTTAATGTTCCTCAAGTACATATCAGTTATTTGCAAAGTATTAGCAAGCTCACCATTAACTTTGGGACACTGTGCCCAGAGTTGAGTTAAAAGATTAGTCCTAAGGTTCTGGCTGCACTGAACGAACAACACACATTTATTATGCAAATTAATTTGAGGCCATAAAACACCCTAACATTGCAGTACTAGTTATAACAAATAGCACGGAATGGGGAATTATTCTTGGTTGGGGAGGCACCCAAAACCTCAAAGGTCTCTTTAATGATGACATGAACAGTGGCTTATTACATACTAACTCATCCAGACTCACAAACACAGACATAAAGAATACTTTCTAGATAAACATTTCATCCATATATATAATATCCCATGCTATCCATACGTGCAAATAGGAGTGTGGGGAATAATTTGTATTTCTTAGGTATATTAATATGTAGACTGGAACATTAAGTTAGTTTCTCATTTTGTAAATTTTTTCCCTGGAAGATGTTATGCTGATATGGAAAGTCACTAACTTTCTGAAGTTAAGGGTTTTAATCCACTGCTTTAGAACATCAAATGCTATGCTTGTGACCATGGAGGAAGGGAAAGAATGTCATGAGGAGGAGCCTAGATCTGCACTAATTTTTTGCTTCTCTTGCTAACCAAAAGGTGGTAGTTGGGGAGCAATCAGGTTTCTCTGGAGTATATTTCAGCCTTGGCAAAAATGCTTTAAAACTTTTTTTGATTTCTTCTTTGGTTGAAAATAAAAGGAGAAAGGCTTATAAGAGGAGCTTATATGCTAAACACAACACTTGCCAAACTCAGATCAACATCAGATACCACCAGGTGAGGCTTCAGGATGTTCATGGAAATGTATGAAATGAGTATGTATGTAGTGATACCTGCGAAAATAAAATATTGCACTTTAAGTGAGTGGGAGAGAACAGATGGTTGGTAATGATTTAAAACATTTATGCATTTGGACTGTCACCAAGCCTCTGTATTACAAAATATGGTGTTTAGTTAGTACATACCAACATCTATATGCAAGGTGCTCATTTTCTGGAGGACGTTACTATAACAAAGGAAATAAAAACTACATGAAATAAGAAAACCCTTGTTTTCTCAAGGCATTCAATGTGTGCTATTTCTTATTTAGTATTCACTCAAAATGTTTTCCATGTGATCAGAAGATTTTAATTCTCCCTCAATTACCAGTCAATTATCAGTGCCCAGGTACTGTATTTTGTTTGAATGTATCAGATAGAATTCCAATTTTATTGTTAATCTGATTCACTTTGACTGAAGAACTTTGAGCAATAGATAAAATTTGGTAGTCAGGCTCCTTTTGCCCATAGAAAACAATAATATTTTTCGTATCCTCAATTTGGTAGACTGGCATATGGTGTTACAATTATGTACTGGAGTTGGCAGGTGGCAGGCCACTCAATCAGGGAGACAGATAAATATTAAATATGGTCACAGTATATTTTGGTGCATTTGTGTGAGTCCAAAAGTCCACGTCTTTTAAACCAAGAGGTATAGTAACAGAAAAGGAAAAAAAAAATGTATAGAGATAGATTAAAGTTTGGAGTGAAAGAGAAGAAAAATAAGCATTTGTTAACCATATTCTAAAAGGGCGGGGGGGGGGTACCTGCCTAAAAGGAGTCCTGTTAGACATCCACAGTGTCTTGATTTGGATCTGATAGCACAATGGGGCGGGGGAGTCACACAAACACACTCCATATTATTTACATGCCATTCCTTCCAAAATCCTGGGAATTATTCAGGCACAGTTTGCATGTGGGAGGGAGTCGGGGGCGGACCTGCGGGGAGGGGAGGGAAGAGGGGCGGCAGCTCTAGACTTAGCACCTGTGAACTTAGTTGGAAATAACTCCTGACAGGCATCAAACGTAACACCTTTTAGCCTTCCAACAGAAACATGCTGATAGGCAGGATGTTCAAAAGGGGCAGAAGGGAGCGGGTAACCGTGAGAAAGTAACAGCAGCAGCAAGTGACAAAACCACCAAGCCATTCATCCCCTCTCCTCCCCGCTCCGCGAGCCCACCTCATCGCGCCCCTTTCAACCCCTCTGCTGAGGCCACGGTGGAACCTGAGCTCCGCGTCCTCTTAACTTCCCTCCCACCTCGCCCGCAGCATCAGCAAGGTCGCGCGGAGTTTGGGATTGACGCAAAGGAGGCACCACGGCAGAGATGCTCCACTTTCTGTCAAACACTCTGGAGGACCCGGTCAACCGGCATCGGAAACTCATGACAGTGCTTAATTGACGTCCCCTTTGGAACCTCTACAAGCCCCACGTGGGGGCTGGCAGTAAGAGTCCTGGAGATCAGGGTGCCCCACCGGGACCCAGGACTCCAGAACAGGTGGCTAACAAGTTCCTCCCCCATCAGCCCCTCTCCAAGTCTTCGGACCCCACTTCATCTCCCGCCACCACCACCCCTACCCAGCTAATAAAGTGGGTGCAAGTGGGTTGAGACATGGGCGCGGGGAGAGAAAGGAAAAGGGACCTGCCTCCTTCATCCCGCAGCGGTGAAGTACCTGCAAAGGTGCGGATGCACTTCCCGCCCACCCAGAGCCGGCTCCACCGCAGGTGCGAGGAGGCGCCCTGCAGCCTTGGCCCTCGGGTCCCCCAGCCCCCAGCCCCAGCCCCAGCGCGGTTACCTCGCGGGGAGTCCAGGGGAGCCGCCCGGCGCCGGCAGGTACTGCTTTTGCAGGAGCGGAGCTCGGGCAGAAAACTTCCCTGCGCTCCGGGGCAAACTCGTGGACGCCTGCCGGCCACGGGCCGTTAGGTGGCCGGGAGCGAAGCGCGGCGCTGGGAGTAGGGGCAGCGCAGAGCCGGGCGCCTGGCCTCCGCGGTCCGGCCGGGCTGGGGCTGCAGCGCCGCCTCCGCGCCCGCCGCCAACCGCGCCCCCGCCCGCCCCGCAGCTCCGCCTCCTGCTTTTCATCTCCCGCGCCGCCCGCTGCCCGCCCTGCGTTGCTTTTGCGCGGCCTTTGTCGTCCGCTGGTGACGGGTCCTTGGTTCCCCTGCCCGGGATCCGTCCCATCGCTCAAGGGCCACCTCTCTGCCTGTCAAGGAAGAGCTTGCCTTCAGTGGCTTTCCTAGTTCCCCTTCTGCTCTTCTCCCCTGCACGGTCTCACATTCCTTCCCAGGTTTTCCAGAAACGCAGTCCTGAAAGACAAGTCAATAGGTTAGTTGGTTATCTCAAACACTGATTCTGAAGTCTTAGAATTTCTTTAGCTTTACTCACAGGAGGTGTGTTTGTCTGTCTGTATCCAAAGGTTATACTAGATAAGCAAAGTGCCTATTGTAAGCACAGGCTAATGCTGGGGGTGGGTTCAGCAGAAGGTTTGTGGAAGTTAAGGGTACTCCCCAAATGGGCTTTTATATTTGAGATTAGCAGACCTCTCAGGTCATGCCTTTCAGAATCCCACAAGCTGAACATTGTGTCAAGGAATCAGTGAAAACCAAGGCTAGGATACATTTTTGATCATTAAAGAACACCCAGCTAATTGAGATTTTAAAAATTAGTTCCAAGCCTCGTGCTAGCTACAATTTGACCAAACTAGGGCAAATAAAATTAAGTGAACCTTTTGATTACTTATTTTTTGCATTCAAGCAGTTTCTATGAATTAATAAAGAAAACCTAAACTTTTCAAAAGCATCAGAGGAAACCTACCTCATTACTCCAATATAATTTTGTTGTTATTCAAATCCAAATGCCTGCCTTCTGCATTTTCAGGGGTCTTATTGCTAATGATTTGGGAATAACATATCGGTTGGTAACAAACTTTGGTTCAGTGAAGAAACACTATTATAAGACTTGCTTGCCTGATTCTGGTTTCTTGGAAACAGAGCCTGAATTATTTTTCTGTCTAGAGTTTTATTTTTGTACATTTTTTAAAGCCATGGTTAAAAACACAGAATTCACCATTTTAACCATTTTAAGTGTACAGTTCAGTAACATTACAAATATGCATGTTGTTGTAAAAGAAAGCTCTAGAACTTTTTCATCTGGTAAAACAAACTATCTATCTACCGCACAACTTCCTTTCTTCTCCTCCACCTCTCTTTCCCCTGGTAAGTGCCATTCTACTTTCTGCTTCTTGAGTTTGTCTGCTTTAGATAGCTGATGGTGTTAATATCTGGAATATATAAAGAGTTCTTACAACTCAACAACAAAAGTCAGATAACCTGATTACAATGTGGACAAGTAACTTACATGAGATTTTTATCTTTAAATTGTGTGTCTGGTTTGTTGTTAACATTTAATTCAGGGTCTAAATCCCTTACAAGGAAGATATTCACCACTACACTGAAATTAATTCTTAAGTATGACTTTTAAAGATAAAAGTGAGTGCTCCCTGAGCTGTATTTAGCCGTAATTGATGAGTCCTCCTTGAATGAATTAACCAATTTACACATTGACTTTTGGCTTGGTTCCCTGTATGCCAGCCTTAGATGATCTGGACTCTACTTCTTGTTTGCTGCAAGTCATTCAGCTTTCATAGCCTGTCTCTTCTCACTTGTGAAGTACAGGAATTGATAAGAATATCATTATGATTCTGTTATTTCTCAATTTAAAAAGTTTTAGTAGTTAATGGGAGAAAACTCTTTATGGTCAAGTCCACTTCTGATTGAATTTGCCTGATTGATGGACTACTAGGCATTCTTAGTCTATCATGGAATCTGCTAATTTTTATAATGTCTTTCCTTCATTTACTTATGATACAGCTATCGAACACTTAGAACTCATTCCTAGACCTTTTATTTTCAAAACCCTGAGAAATATTTCTAATGGCTAAGTGAATAAAATTTGGTGAGTGTTAAAGGGTGATGAATAAATGATCAGAAAATTACCTGAAATGAATTCCAAGCACCAGTATATCACGCATCTTCTCATGACATTTGATTGGGAGTTATATTATGAAGTGAAAATACCACCTTTTAATTTTGTAGCTTAACCAATTTAATTTCTCTTAGTGAATCATTTCTAAAACATTGGTTCACAGCATGTTTTTCAGCTCTTCAGGCTGTTAATTTTGTTTAATTCTTTGAATTTCTTAAAAATATTTAACTATTGACTCTTTCTGAGCAAGCTTATGGATCATTGAACCATTAGTATGTAGGTAAGTAACAATTATGGTCCTAAAAGTGGTTTCTGCATCAAATCTCAAGGGACATTTAGTGACAAGAGTGCTTTTGTGGAAGAACATCATTCTTCAGTTTCAGGGAAACCACCTTTCTTAAGTATAAGAAAGGCAGTCAAACTGAACTGTGAAAATATAAATAATAATGTAAGAATGAGCCTAGTGGGCTGCTCAGAGAGATGTAAAAAGTGTGTAAGGAAGATTGAGCGCAGAGGGGTAGAAAAAATGTACAAAAGTTTAAATTGAAAAAAATAAGAAAGAAAAAGAAAAACCTAAGCTGTAAATACAGCACCATTATGGAATAATTCTTGCTATTTCTGAGTTTGTTTTTCTTTAACTGTGCAGGTGTTAATGATGACTTGGCTTAATGAACAGCCAAAATAAAAATTCAGCAGAAATGCATTTAGCACAATATGCCAGGTCATGTGGGTGTTGCAAATACCTCTAAACCATATTATTTATAGCCCCAACTGTTTGATTGAGGGAAGGCAGAGATGTATTGACTTGGAAAAAGAGATTTTTACAAAAAAGCAGCATAGGATAGTCTAGTAGCTAGAGTAGTTTCCCTTTATCTTACCTTGTTCTTATTCTTCAAGGTAGGAGAAAAACAAGAAAAAAAAAAGTAATAGGGCATGATTTATGCTGATTCACAATCAAAAGAACACAATCTATCCTACTGAACCAGAAGGAGAGAATGGCAGAACTCTTGAAACAGAAGATAGAAATCACCTCATCTAGATACTTCCAGAGAAATATAGAAATACCAAACTCTTAAAGAGAGATTTAAAGCGGCTATATGCATGTATGAAAATGCACTTAATATCCATTAATAATTGTAATAAAATGGTTCTTAGACAGCTTCATTGGTTATATGAAATGGAAAGAGGCTTGGGGAACCGAATTTGTCTACACGATATGGGGCCATTCTCCCATCCCTGGGCTGTTTTATTTCTGCAGTATGTGAGGTCAGGGGCCTAGATGGTTTTAAGGATCCTTGGGACTTTAAAATACCCTTTATGTCTGACCAAGTCCATTTACCTTGAAAAAGTTCCCCAGATTATTTTCACCTTCATATATAGATTTAGCCACATTATGACATTCAGTGTGAATTCTATTCAGAAAATAAAAGTTTCATGTGGACATTTTTTCAAGAGAAGAAATTTTCAAGACAAATAAGGTGAACACAATGGAGGAAGGGAGGACTATTTTTTCCCTTCCCAGAATGCAGAATGTGGAATCATGCACAAGTAGAACTTCCTCTCTGAAATTCAAGAAGAAACTTTTCAACATCAGAAATAATAGGGCACTGGTAAAAGCATTAAAACTTCCTGTCATGGAGGAATCTGGAAAGCTAATGATTTGCCTCCTGCCATCGCAAGTATGGCATAATAAACTATAATTTGGGTTAGACCAAAATAATTGGGTGATGGAGAAGTAAAGAAAACTGTTTTTCATGGTGTCTTTAACTCCTTTTTAGGAAGACATTCTTAAAAACTAAGAAAAAAAATAAAGGACCAGATATATCTAATTAAAGCAAAAATTAAGAATTCAGAAGATTATTGAAAAAAAGGAATGCCTTGAGAAAAATGAAATATGGAAAGAGCATAGGATTAATAGTAAATGAGAAAGAGCTATGATCCCTAAAGAATTAAAAACTTTTAAGTTATATGAAAAATAACGTTGATCAAACAGAAACACTAAAAGATGATTATAAGTAAAGAAAAGTGAAACAAGATGTGTTGCCATTATTTTTATGTATCTGCTTCCTAAATAAAGCAATAATTCAAGGTCAAATAACTTGGAATATTCAGTGCTTAATAGTTTTGGTAAATAGAGCAAGTCAATAAATATGTATTGATTGGTTGATTGAATAAGAACTGCTTGCAATTATTTTAAGAAAATCAAAGTCACTAGGGAATTTATGTATGTAATTTTTAAACTAAGCAACTATGAATTTTCTTCAAAAATAATAAAAAGAAAACTTTTTTTTCAAATAGTGATCTTTAACTTCTTAGCAATAAAATTTCATAAATCCTATTTATATATAGTAAAACGTAAATTAGAAATAGATCAAATGTGGAAATACACATGTGCCTCTGTATTAAAAAAACTGTATTTATACAACTTTAATTTTTTAAAGGGAAATTTTTATGTGAACAGTGTACCAAAAATTGCCGTAACTTCCTGTAAATCAATATTCAGATACATAAATAGTTATTTTCCAATGTGGGCTCAGTTTTTGATATGGCAAAACAAAGATATGGATAAATGACTTCAAACCTTAAGTCAAAAAAATAGTTTGAAATGTTTGGAATTGATGAGGGGACTTTCATACCGTAAGTTTCAACAGTAACATGTCAAAGGACGAGTTTGTGATAGACCATTCCTTGCCAAATATTTTATTAATAAATTCACCAAACATGGCTTGTTGAGTCAGTATGGTCATTTTGTAGGTGCCTTGAATACAAAAATTAATAAGATGTGATCCGTTTTAATACAGTGATAACTAATTAATTCAAATCACATATCACTAAATTTAGAAGTGTTAAGCTTGCAAGAAAGGAGGGAAGATTTGCTGGGAGCAAGTAAAAGAAAAAAGAAAAATTCAAAATAGCTTTGTGCTTTCTATCAATGATTGTGTGTGTGTTTGCTTGGGGTGGGGGGAACAACCAAGCAAGCTGGTGAAAAATTTGATGAAATCAAGAGACTATGTCAATGATGTGTCCAAAGATAAAATACAGCATTTGAGGGCACAGAGTAATTCTAAATCCACCCCTCCCCTGCAATGAAATATTTCCTTGTCCAGCACTGGGAGTACTTGTGATATATGGTTCACCTCACCAAATCTAATATCATTTCAGCCCAGAGGGACACAGACCATGGTGGATGTCCTAACCTTTTTGAGCAAGGAATTCTCTCGACTGTTCATTCAAAGTTATCTTTAACAGGAGGATTTTTTTTTTTTTTACATAAAGGTAAACAGTGATTTTTGAAAACTAATGTAAAGGTTAAAAATTAGTATAGAATTCAAGAAACTTTATACTTAGTAGCCTTATAAAATAGTATGTAATAATATCCATGTGTTACAACTATTATTTCTAACACTGATCATTAAAATGAGCTAACCAAGCCAGCTCAGTTTGGTATCATTAAATTTTTGCTATTTATTTAATCATTTACATCTGAATCTATGTCAACATATACTTATTCATTATAGCACTTGGATATTCTATTTAAAAGTGGGTTTTTTTTATTACCAAAAAAGAGAAATTTTTAGAAATCCTGTCTTAACATTTAGAAAATAAAAAAAGGAAAGAAGTTAAGATCTGCTTTTGCGTTAGTAAGAGGCAAGCAATAATACTAGGATTTAAAACTTGAAAGATCACCTTAAAGTATTTTATGGGAGAAAAAAAGATATTATTTCTGGCTCAGAATTGTAAAAGTAACCTGAACCTTAAGTACTAAGGTAAAAGTAAACAAGCTTGAAGTAAGAGCTCTTGCTAAAGTCTATCCTTCAATATACTTCTTTCTCTCTTACTTTGTTTATCTTTTCTTTTTTCCTCTCTTTTCTTCTTTTTAAATTCCCTCCATTCCTTCCTTCCCTTTCTTTCTCTTCTCTGTCTCTCCCTCTCTCTTCTTACTATTATTATTGTGAGATGAACTCTTTCTCCTTTGCCCAGGCTGGCCTCAAATTCCTGCACTCAAGCTGCCATATGGCCCCTGCTGCCGGAGTACCTGGGACCACAGGTGTGCACCCCCAAGTGTGGCTCTTCAATATATTTCTTGACACACATGGTAACATCCAAGGGAAAACTTTTCATAAAGGCAAACATTATCATGCAACTACCTCAAAACGTACTCTATTTAACTTCATGGGAGAATCATAGATTTAAACATATCTGAATTATTTTTTAGAATATTAAAATACCTCAGTGATAAGCTATTCAACAGTCAATTCATGGCTAAATAAGACTTCAATATCCCTCACCTTCTTTTTTCTCTGTACTGGTCATTGTTCTGAGCACTTTTATTCTTAATTTCATAATACCAATCTCATTTTATAAAAATCTCCATGTTTATGAACACCTGTATTAGAGTTATATATTGGTACAATGTAATTTTTTATGTTGGGTCACCCATTCGATAGGCTTTCAGGATACCATAGCTGGTATCTTTTTCAAGCTTTAAAAAATTCCTTTTTTGATTGAAGAAGTGTTTAGTAAATCTACACAGAGCTGTTTTACCTCCATTTTTCAGACTGCACTTCATGGACGACTAAATCACACCTACATTACCACAAATGTCCACAAATTAGAGAACTCACCTGTTATTTTTCTTCAACCACTATTAAAAGCAAAGGGGTAGAATAGCAGCATATTGTTTTTTGAGCACTGTCAGTAGCTGTGTGTTGGGGGTGCAAATCTTTCTTAGCACAGGAGCTTGCCCGTGACTCTTGTCCAGCTGACTGAAGACATTAATAGGAGAACAAAGTAAACTGTGTTTCAAGGTGAATAAAGCAGCAAGAAGGGAGACAAGGGTTTCACATGAAGACTCTAGAAACATAATTCCCCAGCTCTTAACTTTTTTGTAAATGTGGTGAATATCAAGAATTAATGCAGGAAAATGGAATGTTCTGCGTGTCCCATTTAGCCATGGATAGACTGTTGAATCACCCATCAGATTAAATGGAATAAATGACATTACTGTTAACTATACAAGTTATCATAGGTGCTAAACTCACGCATGACTCTTTCTCATAGGATGAAACGAGGAGCAGCAAGGAAATATCTCTACAAACAAGGAAAAAAATCATCAAGTTAGGGAGGTGAAGGAAATCCGTGTTATTCCCTCCTGTTCTATTTGAATATTTTGAGAGCACATCTGTTGATGAAAAGAACTAGTAAATATTTATAGACACCATTACTTACCTTGGGTAGCCAGTCGGTTTTGCAGAATAAATGCAGCTCCTGCTAAACATTCATTGTAAAATTTAAATTCTATCTGCATGAAGAAAATTATTTTCCTAAAAACAATTTTTCCAACATATATTCCTTGTTTGCAGGAAAATAAAACAGAGGACTAATACAATGTGGCATAATCATTCATGACTTTTATCCACTATCTAAATATAATGTGTTAGGAACATAGGTTAATGAAAACAGAACTTCAAAACATCAGCTGAATTAGAGATGTATAGGCTTGAAATTATTATATTTATTTACAGATAAAAATATTGAACATATGAATATTCCAGGGAGAATCTGCTCTGCCCAGTTCTGGGGTCCATTATCTCAGAGAACTATGGAAAATGTAAACAGAATTGGAGGAAAACTAATATTCCTATCAAGAGCCAAGCACAGTGCCTGGCCGCTGTAGGCAAGCAGTGATTAATTTATTGACAGAACTAAATTTAAAGTAAGATCCATGGTAAAGATCAAATAATCCGTCATTATTTATCTTCATGATTAAAAAATATTTTAAATAAAATGGACATAAATTTAATGCATCAAGAATAATGCTATATATTATATAATATATAAAAATCCCTTTCTTGTGTTCTTTTATTTAATGAGTATATATATATATATATTTTTTTTTTGATCATCTACGCATATAGTGGCTCTGAGGATTAGCATGTAAACTAGAAAAACAAACAAGATTCTACTCTAGAGGGGAAAGAAGATACTAGAAAAAAACAAATGAATAAACAGGTAAGGCTGAAAATTTCTATGAAGGAAATAACTAGGATTATACAATAGTTAATATGGGAAAGGGGGTTCTGAGGTAGGAGTGGAGGAAAGGAGGTGCTGTTTGACTCCATCCTTCAAGATGAGGTGTGAATGAAGTCAACAGCCTAAAAAAACATCATGTCAGAAGGATTAGCATATGTGTCTCTCCAGAATGAGAGGATTTGGTATATTTAGGAAAAAGAAAGGAAGTCAGATGGGCTACAGTGAGATCAGATACCCCAAGCTGAGGTAAGGAAAGTAAGAAGGGCCACATCATGGAGGGTTTGGGGGAAATAAGGCTCAGACAGGTCACCTGCAGGGGATGCCTCTGGAGGGTTTTAAGTAGAACATGTCAAATCGGTATTTCTTGGTAGTACATGTAAATAAATAATAGTTTTGTTACTATGTAACTACAGAAGTTGCAGTTTCTTTTCATGGTTGGAAATATCTCCTAAAATAGAAAAGTTTATTCATGAGGAATATTCTAGATTTGGGAATACCTCTATGTATGATGAACAAATTTTGTATTAATTAAACATGATGATCTTGTGTGCCTGCTTCTCTCTCTCTCTGTCTCTCTCTCCCTCCCTCTCTCTCTCTCTCTCTCTCTCTCTCTCTCTCTCACACACACACACACACACACACACACTCACATACATATACATACAATACACAGCAAGTAAATTTATTTTATAGTATACATCTTTAATGAAAATCATAAATCAACCAATGGGCATATTAGGAAATTCAGTTTTGGTCCTGTAATTAATTCTGGTGAGCTTTTGCCTATGGTGCTAGATGATCTTTTATTTGACTGAAAAAGTAGTTTGTGGATTGACGATTCTTGAAGATCTCTTTCCGTTGGTGTTTCCACTTACAATTGTGGACCTCTTTGGACTTTTCCAAGTTGAAATGCTGTTAATCTCAGGCACTCAGTTGGTTTTATGATTTGTTAAAGAAGAGCTTCAGCTTGAGCCACATACCCACGAAATGGGTCCTACAGACTGTTCTCTGCTGATGGGAAACAGCAGGGTTTTCTTCTCATTGCCCAGTGAATGCTGGCCGTGTTCCCTAGTATTTGGAATTCTTTTTCACTATTTTGCTGTTACTGTTATAATCATGCTACAAAATTGTGGGGTATCCAAAACCCATAGAGGTGACAAACTCAGGAGAAAATGCATTCTAGAGTTATGTAAAACTAGACCATAATTGATGGCCATCGTGAGGACTCTGATCTCATCAATGGATTAATCCATTGATAGCTGCTGGGTGGAGGGTCCTAGCTGGAGGAAGTAAGTCATTGGAGGTGTTCTCCCAGCCCTTTCATGCCCTTCTTCCTTGATGTTTCTGCCTTGGAGCTATTTGACAGTGAACTCTGGACTGAACTTCTGAAACTATGAGCCCAAATAAACCTTTCCTCCTCCAGGTTGTTCTTATCAGGAATTTTAGTCACAGAGATCAAAACCCGACTGACACACTCAGTGAGTCCCAACAAGCCCTGGACCTCACAATTTTCATGTAACCCTACACTTGCAGAATTAAACTCCCTTACTCAAGCATCCCTTACCGATTTAAATACAATTTACGACACCCGGAGACCTACTGTTATCTCGAATGCAAGGGCATGCCAATAAATTCAAGAAGGAGACTTCGGGGATGAGGGAATGACATCACCACACAGTGTCCAGAACAGAAATGAGAGGATTGGGAGCAGGATAGAGCAGGAGAATTTAACAAAGTAATTTTAAACATTTCATTAGAAGGTTGGTTTATTTTAATTCCATTAGAACACACCATTAACAAGACTTGTTCCCAGCTGGTTTAAAGACATATTTCTAGTCATTTACTCTGCATTTTGTCCCAAATTCATTGCTCTGTTTTATTCTTTACAAATTGCCATAGTTTTTCAGGGCTGGGATTGTAACTGTTTAGTGGAAGATCATGGGTTCCATCTCCAGGACCACGAGAGGAAAATTGTTCTTGTTTTCCAGTTCCTGAAATATTTCATCATTATGGTGTTTTTTTTTTTTTTTCTATTTTCCCTTCTGCATCCAAACATCACCCTCCCAGATTACATCCACAGATTTCTCTCCCCCTTGGCTTCTGGGTTGGTTTCCTCCCACAGGGACAGTGGAGCAGGAGGTCAAAGGGTGAGAGATCCTTATTCTCCTGGCTCCTTCTTTTCCAAGTTGCCCACAGGGACCTCAGATGCTCTTCCAAGGTCTCCCTCAACAGCTGGCTCCCAGCTTTGGGCCCTAGGGCCATTCTCCTCTCAGTCTTAAGAGTACTATTCTTCCCCTGGATCTACCATTAGCCCTGATATTCTACGCTATCCCTAAATGATTTTCTTAAAACCCTCTCACATCTTTGAAAACAGCCTGTTTTTCAACTTTTCTCAATGTATCCAATTTCATTATGCCATCTGGCTGGGTATCCTCTAACTGTTGGGTAAAAATCATAAATAGAAGCATTGCACGCCAAGGAATAAATATATTTCCAGTTTAATCACAACATTCAATAGATAGAACAGAGTTTCATCCTGATTACCTTGTTTAATCATTCATTTGGCATTCATCAAACATGCTTCTTGGGTGTTTGCTATGCCCTGGATACCATATGTGCTACTGGGGACATGAAAGCAGTAGTCTCAAGACACAGGGCATTTGTTGAAAGGGAGCAAAGACAGGCAGTTGTGTATAATGAGCAAATATATCAGGAGAAGTTGAGAGCCATTTAACTTTGGGGAAGTGGTTAAGGAGAATCCAGGAATTCTTCTAGAAATGGCAATTAAACCTAAACATGAAGAATAGAGAGAGAGGGCAGAGGAGGGTGATAAGAAGGAAGGGGACTTTTTGGTCAGGGGAAAATAAAATATCCCTACAGGTCCAAGGGTAGGAAGGGGCATGGCATAGTTAGAGAACAGAAAGCAGCTCAGCATGGCAAGAGCATATAATAGAAAGGAGTGAGTAACACGATGTTGCACATGTTAGCAGGGGTCTTGTGTGTTGTTTTAAGGATGTGAACTTTGTTTCAAAAGCAATGGGGGAAATGAGGTCATAGGCAAGGGAATAGCACTTCTAGAAAGCTCATGCTGCTACAGTTTGGAAAATGTGTAAAGTTGGAGGTGAAGAAAGTGCACAAGGCTGGAGGCTGGGCAATGAGTGCTGGCACCTTTGCATTAATCTAGCAGGAAAATGACAGTGGCCTGAATAAATGTCTTAGCAGTGGAAGTGGGAAAAAGTGGAGAGAATGGAGGAGTGTAATCCGCAGGAAACTTGCAGCTGGGAACCCAGGTACCACAATTATCAGACGAACTTCAGAATGTGCACAGCTCTGCTTAGCAACAAAAAGTTGAGCTTTAAACTTGTCATAGCCTTTCAAGAATTTCAGTCAAGCATTTTCATTGCTGAAAGAGCCATCGTGAAGAAATTTCATGGAAGACTAGAGTTGTTGTCTTTATAGTGATTTGAACAGGGCCCATCAATAGAGTTTGCTGAAAATAAATATTTGCTTGGTGAATTAATCAGCTGTCCTTAAAAAAACAAAAACCTGTGTTTATAATGTACCCTTAGTGATAATAAATTTCTATTATGTGCTTTGCAAATTCATTTTATCTTCCTGGATAAATACTAGCCTTAAGCAAGAATAAAATCAAATAACTTAATATTTTTTTAAAAATTACCCCTGTAGCAGGAATGGTATTCCAGTAATGAATTTAAAGGTCTCCACAGAACTGCTCTTTTTTAAAAATTAAATATTCTTGAGAATGATATTTTGGTACCTAAATATATCTTCCATTGTCTATTTTTTTTTGGTAGCCCAACATGCTTTTCACTATAAGGTATTGTTTTACCTTTTAGTCTGTAAAATGCTGTGCTTAGTATAAAGAGATATCCTTTTTAGGACACAGAGATACCATTGACTAAATTATTAAGTTTTTGCAATGTTATCACCTTTTCACTGAAAATCATTGCTCCACTTACCATAAATGTCTAAAACACAGGTGGTATAAACACAAATTATCATTAAAAATTATTCTTAGGCACTAAAAAGGCAATTGAGAGAATGAAAAGCTTAAACATGTTCGAGATTTTACAGTAGTAAAGACCTTAAACACACACACACACACACACACACACACATACACACACACACAAACACACATACAAACACATACACATGTTTCTAAATTTGACCTGGATCATAAATTTATTTTGACTAAATGGTCTACCTCATTAGGTTATGAATCTTCTCTAAATATCAAAGAGAAGAGATGATATACTGAGTACTTACATATAAGATTAAACAGAACTGACCTTTTGTAATTTTCTGTTATCACTTTTAGTTGTAGCTAGTGAGTAATGATATATAGCTCCATTTCAGGTTTAATGTTCAAATGTTTGCAGGTGGGTATCATATTTTCATCCACATTTTCTTTCTCTCTGACTTGTTCTGGGTCATCTTGGGGTGTTCATAGGTCCCTAAGGAGGTTTAATCAGTGGATAACATGCTGTGTTCCTGATGACACTCTTCTTCCTATTTTTTAATATCATAATGTACTGGTGAGACACATTTAATTTTTTCTGTTACTAGAAGAGAGTACCATTTATTTTTCTTGACATTGTTTTCCCCATTTTTCTCCTTCACTGATATTTATACCTTAAACAGTTATATCCTGGGAGTACTAACTCATTGTTGTTTTAATTCTTGACAATATTAGTTTTCACTTACGTATCATCTCACCTACATTAATATCTAAAATAGTCCCCATTGAGTTGAATATCTTCAACAATAAATATGTACTAAATTAAGACATGATTAACCTCTTTCTATATGGCTAAATTTAAAAAATATGCAAGTAATACAATATTATTGTCAATATTTTATGTATTTTAGAAAAGAAAAACAGGCAGTTTAAAAAACCTTCATATATGTATTTTACATACATACACACACACTCACACACCCCATACCACATCACAGAAAGGAATGTGTGAATACAATGTGGCCAAATAATAATTTATCCCATATCTTTCAGAGAAAACTTATATATTTAATAAATGAAAAATTGGTATATTTATATCTTCACAGTAAACAAGGTCATGATTTTGTCTTCTTTAGGGATCATTTATTAAAAGGGCCATAAGACCTTATATGGAAGCAGTATGGACTCAGATATGCTCCTTACATTCTCACTTTATATCTCTCTTATATATGTGAATTCAATTCTGGGTTTAAATTCCTGCAAGAGCTTTAAAAAGTAAACTGGGAAACAAACTCTATAGAATCTGCATGATAAATGCAAAGACAAGAAATAGTTGAAAAGCATTCTATTGCTCAGTAACAAACTCTCACAAGTTTAGCGGTTTACTACAACATCCATTTATTGGCTAAAAGTTCTGTTGGTTGGAAGTCCAAACATGACATGCGTAGTTCTCTGTCTAGTCTCACTGGCTGACATCAAGGTTTTACCTGGGGTGTGTTCTCATGGGAACCTGAATCTACTTCCTAAGGCAGAATTCAGTTCACTGTTGTTGCAGGACTGAGATCCTCATTTCTTTGCACAGAACACTCCATGCCTAAAAGCCAAGTACATTTCTGGCCAAGAGGCATCCTCCTCCATCTCCAAGGTCAGCATCAAAGAACTTCTACTGTGTTGACTGCTTATTATACTTCATATCTCTCTCTCTCTCTCTCTCTCTCTCTCTCTCTCTCTCTCTCTCTCTCTCTCTCTCTCTTTGACCTCTAGATCCACACTTTAAAGGTTCATGTGAGTGATTAGGTCCATCCTGACCAGAGGTCTCCTTATCGGAAAGTCAATAGAAATTTTTAAAATAATTACATCTGCAGAATCTTTTGCACATAACACCACCTCAATAAGTGTTTCATTGAAGAACTGAGAGATGGACAGTGTATGTATATGAGGAGCTGAGACTCTTGGGAGCTCTCTTAGAATTCTGTTCCCCACAAATGGAACTGAAAAAGCAGACTGAAACCTTGAACAGAACATGGCTAAGTGAGAAATACTTGGATGGCAAAGTGAATTGATGGTTGTTTTCATTCCAAGGAGTTCCAAACAGGTTATATTTCTGAGAGTGGTGACATTATCAAAAGAGTACCAGAGAATATAGGGGTTTCAAAGTAACAGAGAAAATTAGGAATGAGAGCAGTAAACCTGGAAGATGTTTCTCTCTGCCCAAAGACAGGGAACTCATGGTGGTCTGTAAAGTCCTTCAGTGCTGCAGGCAGTTTATAGAAATGCTGTGGGCATTTTGTAGAGCTTATTTTGGAGAAGAGTTGCATAGTTGAAGTTCTAGATGTTGAAGCAGGAAGTCCTGCCAGCAATAGTTAAAGCCTTTAGGAATGCAAAGGATTACAATATGGAGATTTACAGTAGAAACTTGGAGTGTTTCAGACACAGGTTGAGAATGACAAACTATTACTATGTTTTTGTGTGTGTGTGTGTGTGTGTGGAGCTGGGGGGTGGGGTTGTTACCAGGATTGAACTCAGGGACACTCAACCACTGAGCCACATCCCAAGCCCTTTTTTTGTATTTTATTTAGAGTCAGGGTCTCACTGAGTTGCGTAGGGCCTCACTGAATTTGAGGCTGGCTTTGAACTCATGATCCTCCTGTCTCAGTTGCTAGGATTACAGACATGTGCCACCTCACAAGGCTACTATGTCGCTTTGATAACAAGCAGTAACCCAAACAATTTGGGCTAACATAGACCATCAGGGATATGGGTCAGTGATCAACATATTACATAAGATCAGATGCTTCTTATTTAATAAAAATGAAATAATTAGGAAATTAACTGCAGAAAGGCAATCCCTATCTTGTAGTGAGTGGGGATTCCAAATTGTTAGTTATCTCATAGGTTAAGTATTTTGGATAAGTGGCCTAGATTTATTAAAGTAACCAGTTTTTATTTTCCCCAGTACTGGAGGTCAATCCAGAGTATTGTGCATGCAATGCAAGCTTTTTTTGCAACTGAGTCCTTTTAATTTTCAGATACCATCTTTCTAAGTTGTCCAGGCTGATCTGAAGCTTGCAGTTTTCTTACTTCTGCTTCCTAAATAGTTGATATTATGAGTATGCACCACCATGCCAGACTCAAAGTTTTTTTAAATACCACTAGTGTGATCTCATTATTTTCTTTATTATTTTTTTTTTTTTAGTTTTCAATAGACCTTTATTTTATTTATTTATATGTGGTGCTGAGAATCACAGTGCCTCACACATTTGGCAAACACTCTACCACTGAGCCACAACCCCAGCCTGATCTCATTCTTTAGTAGCATAAATGACCATAGCAATGTGAGTTTAAATTGTAACATATAAAGTTTACCTGCCTGGAATAAGTGAGTTTGTATTTAATGTTTAATATTTAGGATGTTTTGTTGGTACATCGGGGGCCTTGTGTATTTTATTCATCTTTGCAAAATTGAAAATTGGGCCCTGTGGGAGTTTGGTGTTGTGCATTCACCATTGAAGATGCTGATGTAGCTGTATCCTTCCCACCCAGGCTGAAGCTCTAGAAAAAGTCCAGCGTTCACTCAGGTATCTGAATGCAATCCCTGGGCTGAGACTGTGGCAAATAAAATGTAGAATCCCAGATTGCTCTTTTTTGGTTGTGTTCAATTTATAAATGATATGGCCAGCGAATGGGATGTAGAGGTCAGCCAATCCTGCTGTGGGCTTGCTGAAATGCTGGAAAACAGAACACCTCCGTCAGTGCACGTCTTTCCCTGGGTCAGAATGAGTGCTGCCTTGTTCTTTCCTTCAGTCAAGCAAGCAACGTAAAATCCAGCAAACCCAAGGCCTTTGTGTTTCTCACCTGGCAGTTCCTTCCCAGTAGTCAGTTTTATCTCACCTCTATCTCTGCAATCCAAAGTTTGTATTGCTTAAAAAGCCTTTTTTGTTTTTGTTTTTTTAACTTACACAAGTTCTTTTAGACCTGTCTAACTCTTTGGTTTGTGAGGCAGGACATATGGTCAAAAGAAAGAAAAGCTATGAGCTAAACACACAGTGTCTAGAAGATCTGTAAGAACCGGTGGTGGGGGTCTCAGTGGTAGAGCACTCCCCAAGCACATGTCGGGCACTGGGTTTGATCCTCAGCACCACATAAAAATAAGATAAAGGTATTGTGTCCAACTATAACTAAACAAAATATTTTTTAAAAAAAAGAAGCAGTGGTGAGAAGAGATAGAGGGAAGGAGGTTAGGCTGATGGTATGTAGTATGAGCTTCAAAGAGACCCAGAGGATACTTGAGAAGGAACAATGCTTGCTATGACAACTCTATGTATATATATTTTATAGACCAAAGATAAAATCAGAGAGTGCCTCTCAGAGTAGCAGTATTTAAAATAGCCACCACAGTTGGGGTACTAGTCCTGAGCTTGCACCAGAATTACATGTTCTTTAGTGCATTCAGAGTTGATAAGAGAGCATGCTTGTAAAAACTAGAATGTACCTCTATTTATTTCAACAAGAAATATAGCTGCACAGATTGAGTAGGACAGAAAGATAGGAAAGTGTACAAGGCAATTCATATGATTTCCAGGGAGCTCCATAGTAACTATGGAAGGAAGCAAAGGAATATTTGCATACTAACTCTCTCCGTAACTAGAATACACCATACTTGCAATGTCAATGTGTACATCTGTAACACAAAGACATCAACTTGATGAATAACTCAAATCTTACACTTCGGTTTATCAGGAAGTTTTCTTTCCTGAGCCATTAATGAAAACCCAAATATAAAAGATTATAGTTTGTCTCTTCCCCTTCTCCCCATCCATCACTAATATGTTTTACCCCACAATTGTAGGCATACTGCTTCCTTTTACTTACTTCTTTTTTCTTCCAGATAGATTCATATCATTGATTAAGCTCCAGCAACCTCTTTTACCCATTGATCCTAGCCATAAACGATAGACACATTTATAGATACCAGATAAGTCGATTCCCACATCTCCTCAGCTACACATTTGCAACATATTCCCATGTACTGTAAGCGGGAGAAGTGTTTCCTATTGTCTTGTAAGTTCTGACCCTGACATTATGTTTAGTTTAACTGGTAAGTAAATGATATGGTCTATAGCATAAGCTGACTTTCTAACAAGTATTTTTTAAAATACATTCATAAAAGATAAAGGAAGTATCTCTTGCAAGATAATGCTGTCTGACCTCAGGGACCCCAAAATCACTTACACTGGAGGCCCAGGTGCTAACAGAGGATGAACAACTAAATGTTCCCGGGCATAATGGGATCTGAAGAGGACTCTTCTCTGCCTGCACTTCTGCATATGCTGAGGTTCTTATTTAAGAAAGCTACATGGTGTGGTGGAAAGAGTGAAATAAAATGCAGCTTTAGCTTTGTGTTCTGGAAACTGGAACTTTGCTGATTGTCTAAGACAGATCTATTATAGAAATTAACATGGCATAGAGTAGGCAGTCAAGGAATATGTAAAGGAGTTGCTCTCTTACCCTGCAGCTTGATCTTCTACTTAATTCTTCAACTATAATTTGAGTCCAGGCATAGCCCATGGAACATTACTGCTAAAGAAATGAAATATGCCTTTGAGTGGTGAGGAAGAAATCTTATACGCATTCTAAAAATGTATATGGTTTCTTTATGCTATGAAAATTAAATAGGAGTCATGAGGCCGTTTCCAAAGAAAATACTTGTGTCTGCTATTTTTCTTATAACTTTCTTCAATGCAATTAAGTTTTTTGTTTGTTTGTTTTGGAGAGAGGAAGAAAAGAATTTTGAATGTAAGAAGACAAAACCCAAACAAACAAATGAGGAAAAATAATGTTTTACAGATCACTTTAAATGATTTATCTCTGTGCAAAATACTTAAGACATCATTTATATGATCCACATGTACTATCCTGAAAAATCTGGGAGTGTGCATTTGTGTGTGTGCACATTCATGTGCACCTCTGTATGTGTGTATCTTTGACTTGAAAGCAAGATTGCAGGTTATTAAGACATGTCACAGGAGTGCCAAGTGCCATATAATAATGGAGTAGCTGAAGGCAGGAGCAGAAAGAGGGGAAAACATTTGTATAAGAAACAATGAAAATAAAATTCTAGGAAAGAAGGAAAATGAAACAAAGTGAACCAAACCTTTACTCTTGGTCTCTCTGTTTTGTTATTGGAATCTATTTATTGATCAAACATTGTGACAAACAAACACTGGGGTGTATATAAAGTCAGGGCTTGGATGGCCCATTGAATGGCATCTATCACTCTTCAGCCCTTTACAGACTTATTTTTACTTTGAATAAATAAGCTGAAATATTTTTAACTAGTCACCTTCCAATCTACCCAATCCAATGCTTCTGATTTAGAATTTTTCTTCCACTTTTTACAAGAAAATATTTTGTATGCAAAAAAAGCCACTATTTTTACTATGCCATATTCTACAGTCTAACTAAATTATCTTACCTTGTCATTCTATAATGATTGTTAAATGGAATAAACAGTTGGGGAATTCTGATAAAATATTTCTTTTGTTTTTATATTCTAATTTTTCATAATTTTACTTGGAGAATGTTTTAAAGTTGATTTTTATATATGTATTTTTGTTTGTTTTTTATTTTCTGGATTTAACACATACTGATCTTCTGATGCATAAGAAAAGGTTAAAATAAAATCTCAGTGTTTTCTCTGTTTTCCAATCTAGGAAATGATGAGTGATTCATTCAGAATCAAACAGGAGAGCTGCAGGTCAGTTAGAGGTTATCTGCAGCAGGATGGTCTCAGTTATAAAAAGAAAATGTTTCAGAAGGGTGTAGTAAGTTATTCTTTTTATTAAGATCACCAACCATGAAGATTACATCATATATTTCCCTTTTCCCTTTCACTGTAGCTGCTAAGGATAATGACACAGGATGAGGTGTGCTTCCTGCATGTGGCTTAACTGGTGCTAGTTATGGAGTTAATGTGATAAATGAAACAAAAGTAACTGTCCATCCATAAGTAATTTCTATGTTTTATAGAATATGGCTTCTAACCCAAATCACTGTCTTAGTCAGTTCATGCTGCTCTAAAAAAGCACCTTAGACAGGTATTTTTACTCAGAATGGAATCTTTTTTTTTTTTTTGCTTACAAATCTGGAGGCTGGGAAGTTCAAGATCTAGTTTCCTGCATTGGTTGTCTTGTAGGGCTGCTCTCTGTTTCCAATATCAGGTCTTGTTTATGTGACCTCCCGTGGCGAAGGTGGAAGGGTGCTGATCCCATTCATAAGGGCAGAGCCTTCATGACTTAGTTATACCCCAAAGCCATGCCTCTTAATACTATTGCATAGAAGATTAAGTTTAATGTGAATTTTGGAGAGGACATCTTCAATTAAAGCATAGCAGCAATTAAAAATGCAATTAACTCCTAATTATCAATCCAGAAGAATTTAACCAAGTAGGTAGAAGAAAATCAAAATATGGGAAAAAAACACATCAGATTGAGAGAAGTTATTGATATCTGCTAATCCTTCTGCATGGTTTCTGGTATTATTTAGTAGCTCTTGCTGGAGACAGTAGAGGCAATTCTTTTAGTTTTGGACATATTCTAGGAACTCTGGAAATAAATTGGTAGCAATTATTTTCTGTACAAACTAGTGATTACATTCTAAAAGAAGTCAAAGATCTGTGGACAGCCAAGGAACTATGTGACTACTTTCCTAGCTTCCCCTCCAGGACCGGTCCCTGCTCATGAGAGGGAGGTGGAGCGGGAAAGGAAAGGGGAGAGAGAGAGAAATGATAGTCCTGGTTTGCAAACAGATCTCTAAGGCACAGGATTTCTACATATCTGTGCTTTGGACTGATGGCTTCCTAAAGCATGGGGAAGTGGAGAACTCCTGAAGACAGGTCACCCGTGGAAACAGAGATTTCCTGGTGTTGAGCTAGCAGTCTGACCCAGACCTGACCAAACCTTCCTACAAAAGGGCAAGAGGGAATTAGGAGTGCAACTAGAGAGGCAGTGAGAGTGTCTGGCCCACCAAGCAGTAACAGCGAGTGTCTTCACGAAGACTCGCCGCGAGTGATGAGGCCTATTAGCGAATTAGAGAGATTTCAGGCAATTTCTAGCTTAACTTCCTTATTTTATAGAAGAGGAAACTTATTCCAGGCTGTATAACTATTTCTACGGTGTGTGCACAATCCACAACTCATGAGCCATCTTTTCCAGAATGTTCCTTTGAGTTACAATTTTCACAGAAATGATTGAAAATGGTCACAGTTTTACTGGACTTCCATAGTTGTATCCTACAGTTTTGGGCTATTTGAGCATCTCCAAGGTAACTTTTATATATATATATATATTTAGTAAAGTTAAAGGTGTTTTAATTCATTGTTCATGTGAAATGTGAAATTCAGAGTATGTCTTTGAAAGATTTATTTTTTAAAGTGACATTGACTTTCTATTAAAACGTATGCATTCTTAGATGAAAAGTCGATTTCTTCTAAATATAAAGATAATCTCTAAGCTCAATGGGGTAGGAAATTATTTTTTCATATGGACCCCGGAAAAGGCCTGGTTTCACCAACGATAAAACAAGAATTGTAACCTGAATTTTGCCATAAATGACTATGGAGAAAAATACCCACTCTGTCATCAGTAGAGGTAAACATGCTGTCACTAGCAGCCCTGCTGCTCTCTTGAAAGCCTCTTTAAGAAATTCATTAATAATGAAGATTAGTTGTTTTCCCAATTTAATTAGAGAAACATTTAAATATCCATTAACCACTATTGAATAGTAAGTGTTGCAAATTGCAAATAATATTTTTAGCGATTAAGTTTCAGATGTCTAACAAAGCAGTAAAGAAGATCTGCCTTTTCTAAAGAATTCCCATTACCTCACATCTCCCCTCATCATCAATATCCTCAAAGGAAAACAAGTAAACCAACAAAAAAATTCAACCAAACCAAAACAACAATAACAACAAAAACATATCTGTCATTCTTCTTTGGGGACCTTTTTCAGGTCAGGAAATAAAACTTTAAAAATGGGTATTAGGAGATGTGTTAGCTTTCTATTACTGTAAAAAATACCAAAGATAATCAACTTAAAAAAGAGAAAAGGTTAATTTTGACTCACAGTTTTGGAGGTTTCAGGCTATAATCAATTCAGACCCCTGTTGCTTTGGGGCTTTAGATGGTGGCATATCACCACTGGAGTGTGTGATGGGGCAAAACTGCTCAACTCATAACAGAGTGAAAGAGAGAAAGAGAGAAGGGCTGCAGTCTCTCTGGCCCCTACAAGAACATGCCCCAGATGACACAAAATCTCCCACTGGTCCCTACCTCTCAAAGGTTCCACAATTAACCAATAGCACCATGGACTGAGGACAAATCCTTTAACACATGTGCCTTGTGGGGACACTTGAGATTCAGATTATACCAGGATTACAATGCAAGTAGTTACATCTTTTTATTTTCTTCCATGTTGAAAGAACCAGCAACTTCTGGACTTTTGTAGCAAAACACACCATAAAGATATTGACAAGATTTATCTTGTTGACAGTGGTACAAATATAATTTGGTCTGAACAATCTCTAAATAAATAGTTTTCTCGCCACCAGATGATAAAAGAATATAATATTCTGTTCTGGATCTCTCACTACCTGAAGAAGATATCTGCACAAAAATCTAAAACTAAAAGAAAACTTGGCAAAGGAGATATAAGATCTTACCCATGCAGTGAACTTTGGGGTTCCCAGTAAAAGTTGCATTGCATTACTTTTAAGGAAAAAACAGTTGCAATTTCAGGGAAAAAAGAATCAATGCTACTATCATTACTTGAAAGCTTGTTTCAGAAAATAAGAGTCCCAAATTACTTAAATTTTGAACTTGAGAGATAGAAGCAGGTGGAATTTTCATCAGCAGCAGCATCATATTGATGTTATTAATATTTCAATAACTCAGTGCACCAGAAAAAAAGCTGATAGTAATGGTCTGGGGTTGTAACCAGAGAGGAAGTGGGTAGGTGGGTTGTTGGTCTTACTGAAGTTGTACAAACTATTGTACCATGGTATATCTGCCAGGTCTGCTTCTACACACAGTCAGTGTGGCCAAGCATAACGCTGTCCATCAGAAAAGAGTTAATTATTTAATTAAAAGGAGAAGCTTCACACGACCGCATTATTAACTTGATGGTAGTTGAGTTAAACACAGGGCCAGATGCATTTGAGTTTGTGGGTTGTATTTGATTTTCATGTGTTTGTTCATTGCCATGCTTAGCATTATTGGGCTGCTATAGTCAAGAAGATAAAATCCTTTAATACTCTATTTAGAACTACAGGAGACGAAGCTTGATCAATACTTTTTATGAATCTGTAAACTATTACAGCACAGCATGTTCCCGAAGACTTTTCCCTGGTGACATGGCTATATTATTTTGGGGCCAGAGGCCCAAGCAATATTGAAATCCTGCTTGAATTCATCTTCTACAGACTATAAAAGTGACAAGATCCCCAAAGATTTACATTTTTTTATGCTATAGATTAATCAATCTTGCAGGTGGAAAGAGAAGGATTTCCGTCTATGTGCCATAGACTATCTTTTCAGCCTGGGGAGAGTATAAGAAATTAATTTTTCTTTTCCAGCAGAAGAGGATAGTGAGGGCAACTTGTCTAAATCAAAGAAAATGCACTTAAAGTTTCTTTTTGCCACATGCTTTTTGATGGATTCTGACAATGATGTCAGTAGTGTCATAAAGAAAAACCTCCAGAAAGCTTAAGTTTATTGAAAATAATTCTTTGGCAACAACAAAATAACAGGTGATTGTTTTGTGTGTTGTTGTTGTTGTTGTTGTCATTGTTTCCATTGCTGTTAAATTCAAACTCAAGTGCTGATTAAGCCATAAGTCTATTTGGCATTGTTACTAATTTCGGTATTTATTTTTGGTATTGTTCAAAATCTGAGGATTCACGAAGATGATTTTATCCCATAAAACTATATACAGGGATTTGTCAGAACAGATATACGAGAGTGGGCTTCCTTTGTTTAAAAAAGCTGTCAAATTTTTCCATATTCATCTGCTAAAAATAGAATTGTTTTTTTCTCCCAAGGACCTTATCAATTATTTATGCACAGCAGCAACTAAATTATTTTAATTTTTATTTTGAATAGTTCTACAGCATAAAAATGCTGCTGACAATTTCAAAATGCCATTGAGTATTTTACAGACTAAGGATATTTTCTAAAAGTATTAACTCATATGTCCCACCAATTTAAATAAGATTTTCTTACAAAGAATTAAAAACACTGGAATATTTATTCAAATTTTTAGTGCTGTTAATTCATTAAAACTGGGATAATGAGCTGGGGCTGCAGCTCAGGGGCAGAGCACTTGCCTAGCACATGTGAGGCAATGAGTTCAATCTTCAGTATCATATTAAAAATAAACAAATAAAGATATTCTGTCTATCTACAACTACACAAAAATTAAGAAAAAATTTAGGATAAGCACAATTTTAGCATGATCTATTAAAATTAAAAATGCATATAGTCTTTAATACAGAAAGTTCACCTCTAGGAATTGATGGATTCACTCACACATGTAGATAATAGTTTCACATTTGTGCATAGAATTGTGTTTAAGTTACTCACAGAAGAATCTATAATAATGAGTGTCAGGAAGCAATCTAAATGCTCATCCTTAGTAAACTCCTTAAACATGTTATGTTCCAACTATATTTTGGACTACTATGCAATTGATACACTGATGTCCTGACATCAGAAGATACCCAAGATTCTGTTGGGTGATAAAATCATGATCGAGAACAATGCATATTGAAAGTGTATAAAGAGGAACAGAAGGGAGTATATCTCAGTCCATTTAATAAAATATCTGCCAGGATATATTTGAAACCATGAAATTGATCACAGTGGTTACTTGTGAGGTGGGGAACTAAGCATCTGACAAGAGAAATAGGAGGAGGCATTTTTCCTGTCCCCACTTACAAATTGTTGTTCATATTTGAAACATGTGAATATAATAAATATTAAGATATAAAACAAATACTTTATAAAAATTAAAATAAACACATCACCTCTAAGGGGACCAGGTTGTATTAGATAAATAAGGTCTTCAAAAATTTTAGTACCTTTCCTGGAAGATGCTGCCCCTGCACCTCCCTCTCCTCCATCTTTACTGCTTTGGTGTGAGTCTCCACTCTCTCCCTGCCAACATTGGTCTGCATCTCTCTCTTCTCTAGTTTATCACCAGGCAGGTGGAAAGTGCTGGAGAATTCATGTTCCCATGCCGCAGGAGCAGCCTTCAGCCATCACAGGAGATGGAGGTGGAATCAGCTCCGAATCTCTCAGGGCAAATAGGTGTATTAGAAGTCTCATATTGATTTTTTCCCATCCATATCCTGGAAAAAATTATTCTTATTTTCATCTTCATTTCCTCATGCAGAAAGTGGAAACTGAGATGCTACTGGCTGGCCCTGGATGGGTAGAAGGTCTAAGGACAACATCATTCTCTGGCTAGCACAGCCTAGCTGTATCCACTTATGTCCATATCCTGTCTTTTGACTCCTTGCACCCCTTTCCTCTCACAAAAGCTGTTTGCACCCACCCCAACCCCCCTAAAGATGGAGATTTGAGACAGAAAAAATTTTCCTTTAACATCTTTAGGGCTGGCTTTGAGTAAACCTCTTTCCTTTCATCAACTTCTGTTGGTTGAGGTATGAGCAACAGAATTTCCAATCCAGTAATATACAGTGGAATTGAGTCCTATCATTCAAGGAGGAAACCTGTTTGATAAAGAATCCTTTATTGCCTGCTTTCCTTTTTCTTTTTTAATATATTTATTTATTTTTATTTCTTCTACTTAGTTGCACATGACAGCAGAATTCATTTCAATTTATTGTACACAAATGGAATGCAACATTTCAATTCTCTGGTTGTACATGATATAGAGATGCATCCAGTAAACAGAGAAAACATTCGGCCTTTAGTTTTTTGGGATTGGCTTACTTTGCTTAGCATAATATTCTCCAAATCCATCCATTTACCTGCAAATGCCATGATTGTATTCTCTTTTAATGCTGATGTAATATTCCATTGTGTATATGTTCCACAGTTTCTTTATCCATTCGTCTATTGATGGGCATGTAGGTTGGTTTCACAGTTTATGTACTAAAAATTCAGCTGCTATAAACATTGGTGTGACTATGTCACTACAATATGCTGACTTTAAGTGCTTTGGGTATAAACTGAGGAGTGGGATAGCTGGGTCAAATGGTGATTCCATTCTAAGTTTTCTGAGGAATCACCACATTGCCTTCCAAAGTGGTTGCACCAATTTGCAGTTCCACCAGCAATGTACGAGTGTACCTTTCCCCTCCACATTCTCCAACACTTTTATTATTGCTTGCATTCTTGATAACTGCCAATCTCATTGGGGTGAGATGAAACCTTAGAGTAGGTTTGATTAGTATTTATCTAATCACTAAGTTATTGAGCACTTTTTCATATATTTGTTGATCACATGTATATCTTCTTCTGAGAAGTGTCTGTTCAGTTTCTTAGCCCATTTATTGATTGGGTTGTTTGTTTTTTTGATATGAAGTTAGTCTGAGTTCTTTATATATCTTGGAGATTAGTGCTCTATCTGATGTGTGTGTGGTAAAAATTTGCTTTCATACTGTAGGCTCTCTCTTCACCTCAATGATTAATTCTTTTGCTGAGAAGAAGCTTTTGAGTTTGAATCCATCACATTTATTGATTCTTTATTTTAATCCTTGCACTATAGGAATCTTTTTTAAATTTGTAAGTTAATGATTTATTCATAGAGACATATTTTTCTTTCCATACTATAAGCATGAAGTATAAAGTGATAAAGAATAAAGATTATTATAAGTAGCTTTTAGTGGTATAAGAAAAATCTACAGGGTATGAGAACTATCAGATCACTGCACTGAAATTTTGTATATTTTTTTCTATTAGGTTCAGGGTCTCTGGTCTAATTCCTAAGTTCTTGATTCACTTTGAGGTGAGTTTTGTGCAATGGTGAGAGATAGAGGTTTATTTTCATTTTGCTACATATGGATTTCCAGTTTTCCCAGCACCATTTGTTGAACAGGCTGTCTTTTCTCCAATGTATGTTTTTGGCACCTTTGTCTAGTATGAGATAACTAAATTTACGTGGGCTGGTCTCTGTGTCTTGTATTCTGTACCATTGGTCTATAAACATATGATCTACTCAAACTGAATCAGGAGGTCATACACAATTTAAACATATCAATTTTTAGCATGGAAAGAGAAGACACCATTAAAAACCTACCAACAAAGGAAAGCCCAGAACCAGTCAGATTCTCAGCAGAGTTTTACAAGACCTTCAAGAAGAACTAATACCAATACTCCTCAAATTATTCCATGAAATAGAAAAGGAGGGAACCCTTCCAAACTCATTCTATGAGGCTAGCATCACCCTGATACCGAAACCAGACAAAGACACATAAAGGAAAGCAAACCTCAGACCAATATCCCCGATGAACATGATGCAAAAATTCTCAATAAAATCCTGGTCAGTTGCGTACAAAAACATATAAGAGAGACAGTGCAGCACAATCTATTGGGGTTCATCCCAGGGATGCAAGGTTGGTTCAATAAATATATTACATCACATCAATAGACTTAAAGATAATAATCATGATTATCTCAATAACTGCTAAAGCATTCAATAAAATACAGCATCTCTTCATGTTCAAAATACTAGAAAATTAGGAATAGTAGGATCATACAATAACCTTATAAAAGCTATCTATGCTAAACTCAAGGCCAACATCATTCTAAACAGAAAAATTGGAAACATTTTCTCTGAAAACTAGGACAAGACAGGGATGCCCTCTTTCACCACTTCCATTCAACATAGCCCTTGAAATTTCAGCCAGAGTAATCAGACAAACAAAAGAAATTAAAGGGATACACATAGGAAAAGAAGAACACAAACTATCACTATTTGCCAAGGTCATGATTCTATATTTAGAAGATCCAAAAAATTCCACCAGAAAACTTCTAGAACTAATAAATGAATTCAGCAAAGTAGCAGGATATAAAATTAATACCCATAAATCAAATTTATTTCTGTATATAAATGATGAATCCACTGAAAGAGAAATTCAAAATAGCCTCAAAAAATATAAAATACTTGGGAATCCATGTAACAAAAGAGGTGAAAGACCTCTCTAATGAAAACTGCAGAACACTGAGGAATGAAATTGAAGGAGCCCCTTAGAAGATGGAAAGATCACGCCTGTTCTTGGATAGGCAGAATTAATATCATCAAAATGGCCACACTAGCAAAATTGTTATATAGATTTAATATAATTTATATTAAAATACCAATGACATTTTACATAGAACTAGAAAAAGCAATCGTGAAGTTCATTTGGGAAAATAAGAGACCCAGAATAGCTAAAGCCATCCTTGGCAAGAAAAGTGAAGCAGGAAACATCATGATACCAGACCTTAAACTCTACTACAGAGCAATAGTAACAAAACAGCATGGTATTGGCACCTGCTTTCCTTTTCTTTCTTCCGTCTTCACTCCTTTACCAAAGCTTCCTGACATTACTTCCAAAATAAACTATTTACACTTTAATCTTCATTCCTGGATTTGCTTCTGGGGGAAGCCAAATTAAGACACTTGATACTACAATTTGGGGGGAGGTGGTAAAATGATAACTGCTGTGGAGTGAGTATCAGCTAATGCACATTAGTTTATACTGAGACTTCACATGTGGATCAGGATTCAGGCTCAAGGGGACAAAGTGGGTGATGAAATAACTTAACATATTGAAAAAATAAAGAAACAATGACAATTATACAGATTTTGGTGTTAGTTTGGCAACTGCCTACTGGTAAATTTAAACAAAATACTGAAGAAATGTCTAGGTTACCAAATGTCATCTCAAGGCGTGGTAAAATCTAGAAAGTCTTCCTGGCAGTGGTAAGAGAGAGACTCTCATCTACAATTAAAAGTAGCTTCTGTTAAAAAATCAGGCCAGAATCTGATGTTAAGAGGAATAACATAGAAGGCTCAAATCTTGGCCTTCTGTAGTTAACTAAACACTCTGATAAGGAAGAATTAGAACCTTGAGAACTGGGATGAGGAAAGTCTGATCCCCAGACTTCCTAAGCTCTCTGGGCCAGGAGAAGTGGCATTCTGAAAAATAACCACCATCCCTTGTTTGAAGATCATATAAAATCTCATCTTCAGCAGAAGACTCACACAGTGATACTAGCATTCCTCATGGTCCATCTCCCTTGTTGTTTCTGAATTAATAACTGGGGTCCCATCTCAGCATGGCCAGCTATGGGAGAAATCAGATTATTTGCTAAAAGAACAATTGTATCTGACTAAAATGTACCAGGATGAGCCAGAAGAATCCCCCTGGGAAAGGATCTCGTGGATACTAGACTGGGGTGAGGGATAGAATGTAGGACTGGAGAAGAGGGTTTATTTTCTTGCTGCACTTTCCCAGGATGGAGGCCTTAATATCCCAGCAAGAATACCTGCTCTGCTGAGATGCTTTCTTATAACATGGGGACAAAAATGACAAAAAAACAATGAGGGACAGATGTGGGACAGGGTATTGAAGGTAGTCAAAAGACCCCAGAGAACCTGCTATGCTTAAACAAATATATCGCACCAACACCAAGGACAGCCAGAGAGAAAATGCGAATGGCCTCTTCAAGGTGCCACCTCTCCTCCCTTCTCCCCTGGGCTGCTTCCCTTCCAGTGCATACTAGATCACCTCTCAGATAAACTACTCACACCAGTCAGAGCTTGCTTTGGGGGAACCAGATGAAATCATACATGTAATACCTGCCTGGGTGCCTGGCAGTTTTCAACATCAATGCTTTCTCTTCTAATCATACCTACCGAGTTCCACTCCATTTACTGGGCTGGAATAGCAAAAGCATTTATTTGTCTGAAGGCAACATACATCATATGTTCACATAGACACCCAGTTCTTAAAAGCAGGAAACATTACTGACTAAATCTATTTTAGACTCTGAATTTGTCTTCCATTGGGTGTGGTCGGATTTATTTTTAGTGTCCTGAGCCTATGCTTACATCCATGCGGGTAGATGTGTGTGTGTGTGGGGGGGGGAGGTTACATAGTAGTAAATTAGGCAGGTTTAATAGGAGGGGGTGACATATAGACTTGTCTTGGGTTTGAATCTTACTAACTTTCTTTATAGAAATGCGGAGTGAGGATCATCAACTCCAGACCAAATTTCATTCTCTATACTCTGAGAATATAGTATGCGTTTTGCAAGACTTTTTGGGAAAGTTTTTAAAGTGAGTTGCTCCATGCCAAGCACACAATTAATTGTAATACAAGCTAGTTTCCCCCTCACTATCTACCCCAGCCCTGTGTATAAACCCTCTGCTGTAATTTACATAATGTTTGTGGTACAGAATAGAAATAATGTCTAGAAGAATTAAGGGAGATGAAGTAAATAGACTGCCTGTTACAGAAAAAGGACATGCTAAATGTCCTTTTCCATATTGCGTTATTTCTATGTCCTTTAAATTGTTAGACTTTCCACCAAGAATGTTATCTTGTCACTGCTGAAGAGAAGAAAGCTACATTCTTCATGCAGAACTTGCTTCTGGCCTTTCATTCGCTAGAGCAGTGAATCTCACACGTCATTCTTTCACTCTCATTATAGATCCACCTCATTGCCTGGCTTGGTGCAATGAATACAGTACTCATTTACCCAAAAGAGGATCAGTTTGGGAAGTCACTGTCCCAATAAGGCCCGCTATCCCATTTCAGATGTTATTGTGCACAACATGGAAGTGAGAAGGGGGAACAGGTGCGGAAACCAGAGTGCAGATGTAGCTAGTCAGGGACAGATTTCTTTGGGCAGCTACTGCTGTCCTGAGCTCTGCCTTTCAAGAGTGTGGTCCCGGCTCCAGAATTTCTAAATCAGAGGGACCAGTGGCTTATCAAGGCTAGGGTAATGGGAGTAAGTTCACCCACCTGCTAGCAATAAGGAGATTCAATGGAGATAGTTTAAAAACAATAATAAAATTGACTGAAAGTTAATTGACCAAAGTCTGCTTTGTATTATTACCACATGGCAGCAATTCTAAACAACATCAGTGTTAAAAACTCCTCTCTGAAGATAATCATTTCTTAACTGACTAAATAATTCCTGTGGGTTCTGTTGCTGTTTTTATTATTTATCCTTTAATAAGCATTGCATTGTGCCTGGGAGCTGACTCATTTAACAGCAGCCCCTCTCCCCGAAATAAGTGTGAACTCAGTGTCATACATTCAATTCAAAATGACTTAGGCTTCCATCGAAAGAAATTCCCCTCTCCCGGTCCTTTCTGTGTTTAAATGGATTTGAAAGAACTTGATAGCACAGAGATTGTAAAGAAGAAACAACTGGAGTTATTTTGATTCTGGCATTCTATGTGGTCATTCACGTTTAAAGTTTAAATCAGTAAAAGAACAAATGCCAACTGTACAGAGTGTTAAAGCAGTGTGGTAACTACAAATTGGATTCGTGTGAGATATCTATCTGTATTATTTTATGATTTTTTATGAAAATAATAACTTTGTTGTATGGAAGAAGGGGGCATCAAAATACAATCTATTTTGGGCTCTGCAGACAGGTAGGCTGCTGGGGTGGATTTAGGGTTGAAATCTGATGAGAAGACAGAGCTACAGGCTTCGCCTCTGCTTTTTATATACACAGAAGTTTATGCATTTTATATGGATTGCTTTTACACATCAATAAAAATAACAGTGGACTGTAAAATTGGTTTTAGTCACACTTTACAAAGGAATGGCAATCAAGTCCTTTTTAATATTGAAAAATAATGACATGAAATAGCATTTCCATGTAAGTCGATAGAATAATGACATTCAGCTGGCATTAATGTAATTATATGAGTGTCTATGTGTGTGTGTATATATGTGTGTGTGTGTGTGTGTGTGTGTGTGTGTACGTACACACCTACACATGTATATGTACTATACACAAGAGAATTTATATTAACTACTATCAAATAAACAGAAACAAGGCTCAAGTAGTTGAAAAGGTAGGGAAGCACTTTTCTTCTGGTGAATAGGAAGAAAAAGCATCACAAGTCCATTGAACTTTAATATCCTTGATTCCTATTCCAGGTGGAGAGCAGCATGGCTAGCTTTGTTATCATGACTGCCTTCCCCTAGTAAGTCTTGGTCCAATAATATAGAGCGGAATGAATAACTAAAGTAACACGTCTTAGGGGCTGTGCTACAAATACTCCTAATATGGTATTACCTCTTGATAAACCCACTGTAAATTCAAACTAGTTGGGGTGGAAAATGCATTTCATGCCTCTAGACTGTTGCACATCCTAGTAACAGGGTGAATTATAGAGTGCCGGTTGTTACCCCTTGTGATTGAGGGTGGAGAGGGGGCCTCCTGGAAGCCGCCACCGCCCAGCATGTCCACAGAGATGCATATCATTAACGCAGGAAAAAAAATCAAAATCCAAAGTACAATTTCTACTGAGTGTTTATCACTTTTGCATCATTCTGAAGTCAGAAAAAGGTGTTACATCAACCCTGGTAGGTTGAGGACCATTGGTACAAAAAGACCGAGGTCTCATCCATCTCCACTCTGTCCCCTGACTGTGGTTCTGCCACTTCTGTTATCACTGTCCAATGCTTTATTCATTGAGTTTTTGAGGTTAGAGATTCGAATTATGGAATTGATTTTTTGGATCAATTAACTTTTTGGATCAAGGATACAACCATACTCCTTAGACATGGATCTGTTGATGGCTAAACTGAAAGATTTTCTTAAGGTTGGGAGATAACACCTGACTTCTGGGGAGAATAGCAGTAGCAGACATGGAAGCAAACTTAGCTTATTCAGAGTTTGGGGTCAGTTCTAGCAAGTTTCTGGTCTTCACTGCTATGCCCTTTCCTCTTCTCTTCAAAGGTCTTCCCTAAATTGTCTTTTTGAACCACCTCACAGCCCCAGTGTCCACTCGATTATAGTCAACAATAATGCACTGTAGCTAGAAAAGAATGTTTTGAATATTCTCACTAAAAAGAAATGACAAATGTTTCAGGTGATCGGTATGCTAATTTCCGTGATTTATCAATACACAATATACATGTATCAAAACCTCACATTGTGTGCCCCATAAATGCATGCAAATGTTATGTATGAGTCAAAAATAAAAGACGCTGACACCTCTGGACCAAGTTGTGATTGTTATTGTTTTTCTCCATAAAGATTTCATGGAAATGGGATGGAATTTACCTCTTAGTTGGTTTTAAGAATCATGAATACTCTGAAAAAGCTTTTGGTACAATAGGGAAAGCAAATGTTGTAGGTAATTTCCTTCGTTTGCTTTCTCCATTATTGAATTTATTTCTAATTTACTAAGCACGAAAGTCCTCTCACAAACACTCTTGAACATTCCTACAGAGAATCCTGAATGCCATGGTAGTGATTAAGATATTATAAATACATAAATAGCCTAATGGCTTCCCTTCATGAACAAATAATGACTACATTCGGTTTTCACATAATGTGTGCTATTTTCAAGAAATTCTGCAAGGAATATTGGAACAAAATATGCTTATAAAGTAAGGGAATGTTGAAAAAATTCATTTCCATGATTATTAATGTTATTGTTATTGATAAAAATGGTTAGAATTGAATCTTTGAAAAGACTTATTCTTATGAGCACCATTCTTGTAAAGTATTCAATATACTTTTTTCAAACTAAAGTGTTTACAATGTAATAAAATTATTATCTTAGTTTTAGAATCCATGTACTCCAACTCTAACAGTTACCAGCCATTTTCTATATCAACAGACTATTTTGGTGAAGATTCCAGACTCCAGAGTTATATTTCCTGGGTAGAACCCTGTTCCATTAGCTATGTAGTTTCCATGCTAAATAACCTTGGACATGTTATTATTCACCTCTTTGTGCCTCAGTTTCTCAGATGTAAAATTGTTATAATAATAGCTCATAGAGTTTTTACGAGGCTTACACATATTAATACACATAAAGTTCTAGGGAATTTCTTGGCATATAATAAAGGCTCAGCCAATGTTTGATATTTCTAAGGTCTTCATGATTTTTTTGCCATTATAATTTGAAACTGTAATTAATTACATGCTATAATATCTAAGGGAGTATAGAAATATTAATTTTTATATAAGAATTTTATTCTATCAATTTAGATGAATATTTTCATAAGTTCTAGCAAGCATTTTTCTCCTAAATCACATAGAATTTTCTCTGCAAATAATGATAACCTTCAGAAAACAAATTATACTCTTCTTTGTGTTTTTTTTGGGGTGGGGGATTAAACTCAGGGGCTCTCAACACTGAGCTACATTCCCAACCCTATTTTATATTTTATTTAGAGATAAGCTCTCACTGAGTTTCTGAACACCTTGCTTAGGTTGGCTTTGAACTCATGATCTCCTGCCTCAGCCTCTGGAGCTGCTGGGGTTAGAGGCGTTTGCCCTAGTGTTGGGACAAATTGTACTCTTCTAATACTTACATACCTTATTTCTTCACCATGTTTCATTGTCTCATAAAATGATTGAAATATTTACTACAAATGGGTGTGAAACATCTTTGTGTTTTTGATTCATACTTCTTCATCCTACTCTTTATGTAATAATCGTTTTATTAACTTTCCTCTCTACTAGTTTGTTAATCATTTTATTATGAGTGGAATTTTGCTTCTGGTTCTTAGCAATGTTTATCTTCTTTTTGATTGTGATTATATATACACATATGTGTATATATAATATATACATATGTATGCGTTTGTGTGTGTGTGTATATATATATATATATTCTATTTGTTTTTTATTTATCACTGCTATGTGTTTGGAGTAGACAGAATTGTGTAAAAATGAAATTAATAAATATCATGTCTGAAAGTTTCTTAATCATATTTTAAAAGAGAAAAAAATCATGGTCACCAAAACATCTTCCTGAGATGTTAAAAATGGCTTCCAGAAAATTCAAGTCAATTACATTAATTGTAATATTGTCCAAAGAATAGCCAGAGTTAAATGACTATCTTATTTTCATAGCATCATGTTAGACTAGGCGAATGTTTGCTTCAAATTTCATTTTTCTGAAGGTATAACTTTTAGCATTTCTTTGATAACAGCACAATAATTTGCAGTTGTTGAAAAATTTTCAAATTGCTGAAGTTCTGGGAATCTTTTTAAAGGGTTGGCAAAGTTTCTCTATAAAAGGTCAGGTAGTTAATATTTTCAGCTTTATGGACCATGGATCCTCTGTCACGATTTGTCAACTCTTTGTGGCAGCACAGCCATTCGCAATAAATAGATGACTGTGTTCCAATAAAACTTTATTTACAAAACCAGGCAGCAGCTGAATTTAACCCACAGGCCATAGTTTGCTAATTCCTGTGGCACAGTCATCTAAATGGGTTGTTCAGGAATATAAATTCTATTATACAAAATATTGCATTCATGAATATAAAAGTAACTTTCTTGAATTTCATAATTGATTACAATATATAAAAAAGTAAAAATGAAAATTTGATTAAATGGTTTATATTAAAATGGTTTCTGAATGTTAGATTCAAAGCAGATAGGGCATGTGGTCAGAAAATTGAATGCATTTATTTTTACTCTGCACTGCTGAGGATCAATAAATGTTAGCCAATATTGTGTGACTCTAACAATGGTGAAAGTAATTAATATATTAAGATTATAAATTATGGTTCTCTGGGATATAGTTACATATTAGGACCCAACATGAAATAATATTTCCCCTTTGATATCTAAATTACTTAAGGATGCAATTCCTAGTCCTAGAAATGATACAAATTAGAACATGATACACAAAGCAAGGACTCTAAATTGTCATAGAACATAGAAACTCCAAGGTCAAAATGTTTCTACATGCTGTCATTGGCTACCAAAAAGAGAAATAAAGGATGGAAAGTTATATGGCAAGTGTTATTCTTTTTAAGATAAGAACAATGGCAAAGACTGATCATAAACAAAAAATAGAAAACAGGCTGTGAGTTTTTTCTTCAGTTCTCCCTTTCTCCAGTTTTTTTCACCAGGTCTTATATGTTTTATGCCCTCATGTCTTGTCTCCTATTAAATTCTACACATAAGAGGACATGTAATATTATGGCATTTGTAATTATTTGTGAGAATATCTGAATTTTTTAACCCAGCATCTATTATGCTCTGAAAATAAATTCATCCTTTTAAAAGACATTGCAGAGTGTGGTGAAGAGGTGGGGTGAAAGGTCTGCCGCAGTCTGGCTGGGCACAAATCACGAGCCACTCACAGCTTTGTAGATTCAAACAGCAATTCTTTATTCCCGATCTCACACGGCTGTCTACAAACACGTTCTGGGGAAATCCACATTCTCTGCCCAAATCCACCTCCATTGGGCTTCTGTCTCCCAAAAATTCTGAATCCCGTGAGAACTCAAGGGGAACTGAGGCAGCAGGATACGCCCTATTCTAAATGAGGAATGCCCTAAACTCGGATTATCCTAAACCAGGAACACCCTAAACACGGATCCGCCCTGGTCCTTGAGCAAGGTCACCTTACATGCAATGTCGCTGCAAAATGTCCTATTTCCACGAGTCCTTCCACTAAAGAAACATGGGGGTACGCTGGCAAGGAAATTGTCATACCTACTTGGCTGATGGCTCCCAGCAAAGGTCACTTGGTAATGGAAGGGTGGTCATCTTGGGGTCCTTGAGGCCACAATTTTTACTTTGTCTAGAGGTGATGAGCCAAGCCAGTTCTGGTAAAGATGATATGTGTGGCAAATACCTTACAGGACAACACCTGAATGGAATCTAACTAGTTGCCATATACTCAATCTCATAACTCCTGCAATTTAAGCTTTAGTCTAGTAAATTTTTCTTCTAGGAAGGAATGACATCAAGGCATGTCATTGCTCAGGAATTTATATCACACAAGGATTCCCAGCTTTAACAGATACACAACAACGGGAGCAGATTCAGAGGCGCATCTCTAGTGAATTCTAAGTTGAGCTAGTTTAAGAGATTTGGAGTTAAAAAAAAAAGAATCCAGTGTAAAGAATTAGAGAACAAGGTGTAGAGATCTGAAACATTTGAAAAATACTGAGTTTCGTGATGTTTATCATGATAGAGTCTGAATAAAGATCCGTATGTAAAAATCAGTACAAAAGGGTAATGTTGAAATTATTCCAATGCTAAAGCCTAAACTTTCTTGATTCATACGAAAATATTTCTGGCATAAAAACAGACGAAATTCTAGAATGGGGATGTGTCCATGTAGAAGACAAGAGATGCCTTCTTCTCAGTGCAAATATGGTAAGTTTTGACCACCTGTGCAGGAAGACACTGCACAGGAGACAAAAATTTCCATTCTTCTGTTGCTTTCTTTGTTGACTGAGATTTTGAGAAATGAGAATCATGGCAAGGAGAAGCTGTGCTAGTCTTCCCCCTGCCCCCACCACAGGCCAAATGAAATGATTCACTTCAGAGCACTTCAAAATAAAAGTGGCAAATATAATTTAGGCACAGAACATTCCTGAACTAATTCAATTATCTGTTTCTTTAAAGCAGATGACCACCTGGAAGCAGTCTTAAGAACCACAATAACAAATCAATTTTGGTGAGCAAACTAAGTTAAATATTAAGATCTAATAATGTTCTGTCTTGGAAGCAGCTGTGAGTTTATTTCCTTTTTAGAACAGTGCTAAGTTTATAAACATATCATGTATCTATCATCTTATCCTCACTGAAAACAGAATTATTGATTTTTGCTAAAAAAGAGAACACAAATAAATATATGTCTTAAAGGTTTATTGGAGTTATATAGTGTTTCTCTCAAATAATTTAGTAAGGACAATTTTTGAGGTATTTTTTTCCTGGAAAAGTGTTTCAGTACTTCAAAATGACATTAGTAGGATCATCAAATAATATAATGAATGTCTGAATATTTGTGTGTCTTCTTAAAAAGAACTTGATTATATAGGCAGGTGTAGGAGCTGAATGGCAATCAAAAATTAGTCTAAACTGTCCCTTGACACAAGTCAGTATCTGAACTCCTCAATACTTAATGTATTTCTCAATCTTATGCTTGAAGAAAACACATAATTGGATCAGGTTTTCCCCAATCCAATAATACAGCAAAGTTCCTGAAAGTAAGGTTGATTTACAAATACAGGGAAGAAAAGGCTTCAATTTCAGTCTTAAATCCAAAGCAGCTACTTGTTATAAGTTTTGATCCAAATCGTTTTTTTCTTTAATGTAAAATAAACACAATTGTATTCTCTGGTGTTATGAAGGTATGCACCTGTAACGGTATGCAGTTCATGGGGGTTAGAACAAAGTAAGAAACCGGGTTATCCTATCTGTCTTAAACTTCACTATTCTCCCCATCACCAGCTAACACACAATCCTCTATCATCTAAATACAGAAGCCCTGAAGGAAATCAGTGCCTCTGAATACTCATCTGTTTTTCAAAAAAGAAAGGCATGTACGTACGTATCTGGTACAAATCAAAAATGCATGCACATGGTGGTTTTTTTTGTATGGTATTTATGTCTTTGGAGAATATTCAAGTTTTAAGAAAATATTAAGAGTTATAGTTTGTTACTCAAATGAAAAATGTAATATGTGTGGGATTTCGTGGTGTTTTAAATTTTCATGTGTTTCTATCTTTCCTTTTCTTTCCCCATTTAGGACCTATTTTATGCCAGGTAGTCACTGTATTAAGTATTACTAATGGAAGGATAGCATAAGGTCTCTATATCTAAAAATAAGTAATATACTTTATTTGTTATGGTTTTGAAGGTACAAGTGTCCAAGTTTGAAGCTTTGGAAGAAGTTAGTGCTGAACTGAAGGTCAAACAATTACTTTGGGATTCTTACTCTGAATGGAATAGACTTCAACAAAAATAGTTAACGGTAGGCAAAAGCTGTCATTTCTTAAGGTTTTATTAAATTAAACTTCCTTAATACTATTCACTGAGGATGCCCAGTAAAACAAGAAACACAGACCCTAACTTATAACTTGAGAAAGTAAGCTCCTGCTTCCAGGGCAGAGAAACTTGAAGGTCATACCACCTAGAACAGGGTGAAGAAGCAGAGATGTGTGATTTTTCTCAGTTCTCTCTGAAAGTAGGAATAGGTTAGGAAAAGGTAAAGAATAAGAAAACATATTTTACAAAGTTAAACATTAAAAGGCAATGAATCTACAAAATTCTTTCAACAAATCTATATCAATTATCAACTAGGTAATGATTTTCTAAAACCCAGAATTCGACTAATATTTGTTCTGCTCTAAATAAAATGTTAAATAGCTTCATAGGAATTCCTATGTGTGTCAGAAATAATGCACGTTTTCAAAAGTAGAAATAATGATATTTTATATTCTTCTCAAAATGTAGAAATTAAAAATTAGTTTTGTATCATGCAAAAAGCTTAATTGTGAGAGACCTCTAATATATCTTTCCTACTAAAACGGATCAGAGATAGTATGGATATAACATATGGCTGTTGGTGCCCAATAATGGATTGGTCTGAATCACTCTTCAAATATTACATTTTCTTCTTACCACTGAAGTGCAAATTGATTAACCTGAGATTTTTTTCTAAGGGAAAAGATCAATTTTCCACTCATCACTATCTGTGACATGTCAGTGAGTAGGGCATTAAGTGCCCTGAACACAGTGGATCAGCGGTATCCTTGCTGACACTTCTCTGACCATTTGGTAACAGACAACTCTGGGCATCTTCTGCCCATTTCAATCCTCCAGAGCCACAACAAATTATCGTTTGCCATCCTCAAATGATGATGTCAGTGGTATTACCATTCAAATACATTTGTTCAAGGAAGATGAAATGTTTTTTTTTTTTTTAAAGAGAAAACCTCTCATTCTAGAATATTCCCCTCTTTAGATTTAAGATTAGCTGACATCAATTTGCCTCACTAGTTCCTTGAGGCAAATTGGTCAAATAGTGCTTGACTTACATTAAGAAATGACAAGCTCTCTTTTATCATTAAAACATGAACATGTGTTCACTAGCTATGTTCATGTCCTGTCTTATTGGTCTCCAGTTACACGTGTGAGGTATAATCACATAAGGTAGAGTGCACATATTTTTCCCTGTCTTTGATTAACTCTTTCTTTCCTTAAGGCATTTTTAAAATATATCTCAACATGTGTAATCAAGTCAAAAAAGGAATGATGAATGGAAAATGTTTAATTGTTGCATGAACAAGATATGTCAGGATATTAATATAATCAAACCTGAGTTTATAGACTGTAAGTTTTCAAAATGGCAAAACAAAACAACTTGGAGTAAGTGATGTAGTTAAAATTAATTATTTTCTCCTACAATGTAACGCTGACCAACCTTACACCATTAAATTCAACTTCTGTTTTATTGGTACACTCTGATTGCTTTCATAACAACTGGAGTAGAACATTCCTTAGAATAATCTTCGGTGTTGAGGACCTCCAACATATAGAAATATATTCTTGCACTTTTAGGAAAAAAAAATTGCAATGTGTAGATAATGAGACTTATCATGTTGGGGAAGTAGGTACCTTAAGGTAATCCATATACAAATGACGACATAAATAACACCGCCACATGTACATTTCCAACACCGCATCTCTGAAAACAAAACACTTTTTTCAAACAAGATCAAGTTTCATGTGAATAATTCTCACTGTTTCAAAATGACTTTTTGAGCATCCATGAAAGTATAGGAAACACTAAATTAGCTATTCTGGGGATCACAAACCTGACAGGTAATGGAATGTTATCAGAGCCTCTCAGCATTGGAAGGGACATTATTATAAAGTCATCTAAAATTATTGGTTTCCAAGCTTCAATCACTTAAGTAGCCCTCTCACAATATTGTCTACCCCATACCCTTCTTTATTAGTCTTCTATTGGTGCTGTAACACATTACCATACACTTGATAGTATAACCAATGTACATCTATTATTTTTTAATTCTGTAGATCAAAATTTGGAAGAGAATCTCATAGGCTAAAATCAACATGTTGACAGAGTTTCAGTCCTTTCTAGAAGCTATAAGATACAGTATGTTTGCATTTTCCACCTTCCAGAGACCACCATGCTTGGCAGGCAGCCCCCTTCTTCCAACTTTAGAAACAACTGCATTGCATCTCTGTGATCCCTCTTCTGTCTTCACTTCTCTTTATGACTATAGACAAGAAAAGGCTTACAGTTTTAAGCACTCATGTGATTAGCCTGGTGCCACTCAGATAATCCAAAGTCATTTCCCATCTCAAGGTCCTTAACTTTAATCCCTTCTGCACGATTTCTTTTGCCATGTAAGTTGATACATTCACAGATTCTGTAGATTTTAAGTTGAAGATGAGGGTAATTTTTCTGCCTAATATAACTTTTAACATAAACTAATTAATGTTTTAATGACATTGACTTGCCTAGGTTTATTTTTAAAAGAAATGTATGTATCAAATCCATAAATGGTAAACTCAGATTAGGATACATTGAATGAAAGTAGAACAATGGTATCAGATCTAGTTAGCTTGATATTATTGCTTTCCAAAGTTCAGAACCTATTGCTCACATGGTTGAAAGGTAGGTTAGCATGTCTGTGTATATTATAATATCAATCTGAGGCTTTCCCCTAGGCAGTAAAGAAAAATTGAAACTATAATTGAAAAGGGAATTTAAATGTCTCATTAGGCAGGTCAGTGATTTTGAATGCTGTGTCCATGTCATCCTGAATATTATTTCATGACCCATTCACGGTTCATTTAACACCAGAAATATATATTCTCCATTCTTAGACAGTCAATACTTGTGGTTCAAGTTCTTGCTGGTGTAAGAGAACCCCTGATCAAATCCTGGACCCATGTCTATTCAGTCCTGTGCTTGGACGGTTTCTAGTAGTCAGGAGACCTCCAACTGACCATACCTCTCATTCAGCAAGTTGATTTTCATATATACAAGCACCTCACTTAGAGTACTTGCTATGAGGATAAATCATTCTTTTAGAATTTCTGCCCTTTTTTCCTAGTTCTGTACTCTCTAGCAATGCAGCACAAGTCAAATTACTCAGTTCAGTAAGACTGAAAAGAGCATTGAGTTTGAGCCAGGCTATCAGGATCGAGTTATAGCTCTGACACTAACTCATACAGTATTTTTGGATAAATTTCTATTTTAAATATCAGCTGAAGAATGGGGAGTAGTATAATAATATTGATGTCAAACACACAGAACTTTTGTAAAGATCAAATGTGCTAAAGCTGAAAAATCTCCTTGTAAGCCATATGTTTGGAAACTATATAATGAATGATTATTAAATTAGAACATTAGAATATTATCTTGTGAATGAAAAAGGGTGCTAACAACAACAGGCATAATCTGCGAATGTTCTAGCAATCAGGTGCACACTACACATAGGGGACTTCATTCTGTCATTAAAAATTTAATAACTCCTGTTTTACACGGAAACGCTTCTAAATTTGAAGTCAAGTGATCATATCACCTTGTTTGTTTCTAGGCCCTCTTCTTTCAAACATTTCACATATGATGTTTCTTGGACACCCTTTTTGGGGGGTCAGCCTCCCACAGGTGGGCTCTAGTTCTACAAGGGTTCTGTTCTGGAGCATCAGAAGCATGTGGAATGCTTGAATTCAGAGTGTTAGGTCCTGCCACTTACCACTCTGGATAGTTTTTTTTTTTTTTAATTTTTTTTTTTTATTCAAAACATTACAAAGATTTCAGAATCACATCGGTTACACATCCACATTTTTACATAATACCATAATAGTAACTGTTGTATTCTGCTACCTTTCCTATCCTCTACTGGATAGTTTTTTGATCTCCCTGCATTTCAGTGTTCTCCTCTGCCTCTCCTACTAGGTTGTACTTAAGACCAATGAGCCAATGTCTTCCTCTTAAGGCCTTAGATTCGCATGTGGCACATGTGAACACCAAAGTGATTGTTGGTAAATCAAATGAATGACATTACTAGAACTGACAATACTCCAGAGATCCAACTGTGTTTTATTTATTTATTTATTTTTTTGTGAGTGTCTACACTAGACACTGGCAATAAAGCACTAAATAATAAATGTACCACCTCTGACTTCAGGGAGCTTACCGGCCAGTGGGAAGAACAGGTGTTAGGCATGCAAATGCACAAAATAATGAGCTGCAGGTGTGAGTAGAGCTTGAAGGAGAAAAGCAAGATATAGTATAAGTGTTGCAGTGCATCTGTGGGCCAACATTTATTCAACCAATGTAGACTACGCTGGGACAATTATGTGTTCTCTGCTGGTGCCAACAGCGAATAACTACATACAAAAATTCATTAGTCCTAAGCAACTGTGCCACACTAAGAGCCACCTTGAGCTCATGATCATTAAAACTCTCAGGACCTTTGCATGCAATGCTGTCAAAATGGATCTTTCCCTGGGTAACTTTTCCATTGGTTTTTTTTTAACCAAATGGAGAATTTAAATTTATTGTTTTAATAAAGTTTAACTTGATGGCTTTGGCCTTTGTTCTGATGTGTCAAAATAATTTCTAATTTTGATTCTCTGTAATAACACATTAAGTATGCTTTTTAAATCAGGTCATTTGTCGTCTCTGAAATAGATACGCATCCTTTCTAGGTCTTATTGAAGGGATTTGTAAGACTTGTAGTTTCTAGAACTTTTCAGTTAAATTATTTTAATTTCAGTAGCATCATTTGAACCTCAAAGCAATACTTGTTTCTAAAAGAAAATGCATGAAGATGAAAAAGCTTATTTTTTTAAATTAAAATCTCTATTACATCTCTGAGATATTTATTTATTTACTCATTCATTCATATTTTATAGAATGTCATTGTATTTCTTTTCTGATTTGAGGAAAATCTACTCAAGAAATCAGGAACATATGGTATGCATGCTTTTGAAATTATAAATGGAACACATACCCATGTCATTAAATTTTCTTGCACAATGTAATATAAAAGTTTGTGTAATTGTTTTCTGTACACATTTTATTTAACAAACTCTTCAGTTGGAATGTTATGCTATTTTTCTTAAAATAAAGCTATTATTAAATAAAGCTACGATAAACAAATTTATTGATAAAACTCAAAATGCATCCCAAACTGGGGACTGTTACATCTTAGAAGTTTCCCTAACACTGTAACACAATGACTTCTAATGCAACTTCCTCAAGGAACCTTCTGTTTTACATCTGGTTTATAATTCAGCACGCTCCCTTCCCCATATACAGCAGCTCCTCATTGGGGTCCTCTGTCTTGTTTTCCCAGAGATCTCGTCACAATTACACACATTGTCTAATTATTTGCTTATGGTCTGGCTCCTCCTCACCAGAAAGCAAGCTCCATGGAGCAAGGATTTTTGTGTTCTTCCCTGCTGAATTGCCAACTCCTAGAATAGTATCTGGCACCAGGTAGTAAGTCCTCCACAAACACCTGCTAACAGAAGACTTGTTTCATGAGGATCCCCAAACTGCTGAAGCATCTCCTTCTACCCCTAACCCCAATTCTCTGCTGAGCACTTGCAGTGTTCCTTCTCTGCAGTGATGGTGATGTGCACTCATTTATTTCTCTCTTTGGCACAGATTGTTCCTCTTGTCCTCTCTGGGCCTCAAGAGGACATGAGGCTGTATTAAAGGTGGTCTGTACAGGATCCATATATTATTCCCATCATTTTAAGAATTATGTTGGTATCTTGTATTCATTATACCAATGAGGACAGGTGGGCTCAATGAGGTTGAATAATTTGCTGGGGGTCACCCAGTTAGTGATGAAATGTTCCTAATGAACCATGACACACTGCCTTTTATTAGCCAGCTGGATAACTCTGGGTAAGCCATTTGATCTCTTTGATTCTATTTCCTCATTTATGAAATTAAGGGGTTTGATCTGATTTCTGAATCTGACAATTATTTTGTGACAATTCTTACTTAGATATTTCTTAAAGATTATTAATTGTATTTTAACATAGGGACTTTCCTCTTTTTTACTAGTATCTCTTTTATACAAAGGATACATTTCTGCAGGACTCTTAGTCTTAGAATTCTTAAAACCACAGATAGAAATAACAGGTCACATACTGAATTTTACAATAATAAATTAAAGAGTAACAGTGTAAAATGCTGACAAAATAGTACCAAAAGTACAAAACAGACGGTTTCTAGGCATTCTATATGTTAGTTATTATTTTAATCATGACTTTATTCTATGAAAATAATACCAATTATTTCTGTAGGATAATGACAATCATTGCCCTGCATGTCTATGTGGTTCTAAACTCTTTAATGTGTTAATTATTCAATCTCTTGAAAAATGGCACACTGGTTGTCTGTTTTATATGAATAAATTCTGAAAGACCAAGTTAAATGAACATTCTTTGAGTTAATTTTCCGTTTTTGGATCCCTGGTGAAAATCAGCAATGGTTGGTCATAGAAAATTTGGGGATGGGCTGGGATTGTGGCTCAGTGGTAGAGCGCTTGCCTAGCATGTATGAGGAAATGGGTTCAATCCTCAGTACCACACACAAAAATAAATAAAATAAAGTTCTAAAAAAGTATCAAAAAAAAAAAAAGAAAAAACAAAACTTGGGGTTATTGTTATCTGTGCTGCAAACAAGAAGAGTTACCTATAAGACACAAAACCAAAACATGGCTTATCAACATAGCTCATGTAGTTGATAAATAATCTTTCAAATGCATTCAATGAGGGAAGAAAACTGGGCCCTGCCTTCAATGATCTTTCAGTCTTCACCCCTCAAATATCATTTCACTTTGTAGAATCATCATGGCAGTATTTATCTTGCTTTCACTGCTTTCCATGAGTGAATTGTGGTTTGTGAACCATGACTGTGATTCCAGAGCGTACATAGTTTTCATTCCCTGTAGAGAAGCCCATGTTTAGAAGTAGCAGCAAATTCAGATATGTATGATAAAACTTTTCCTGAAGTTTATTGCTGATGAATTGATGGATAGGTCATTAAGTAGTAACTCCAGTGGGAAAGTTTTAAAATGTTAAACTCATTACACTTCCTTAAAACAGTCTTATAACGATGGCTATATGGTCCTCAGTTGTTTGTTTTTCAGTTGGGGTATGAAAACTTTTGATGTACGATTGCCACAAGTCTAAATGCATGGAATTCACACAAATTTAATGTTTTCACTCTCAATACGTACAAATCCAAGCGTGGCAATTCTTTTAAAATATGCTTAAGTCAGCTAGCCATTTAATATCTTCAAGAATTGTTATTTTGAGGGCCAGGATTGTATCTCAGTGGTAAAATGCTTGCCTGGCATGAGTGAGGTGCTGTGTTTGATTCTTAGCACTGAATATAAATAAATGATTAAAATAAAGGTCCATCAACAACTAAAAAAATTTTAAAAGAATTGTTATTTTGAAACTATGTACATAATATATCTTGTTTTTTTTTATTTTTTAAGGATGTTTTATTTATATATTTTTAGAGAAGCAAAAAGTCTTACAAATTGGAATTAATTTGAAAGCCAGGTTAATGGCTGTCATTTGTATTACGGAGTTCTGATATAGTTTCCACTTTGACAAGCCAAACTTGGCAAAACTAAATATTGGCACAAACTGTCAGGTCAAAAAATGAACTCCTAATGTGACAACTGAAGTGAACTGCTACAAAATTGGGCTGTCAACAGAGAAGTTATGACTTTGTAATGTAAATACTGCTTAAAAATACAAGTTTCTCGGGCTCCCATATGTCAAGGCAGGATGTGATACGTCCTATGACCCTCCAACGTGTTTGCGTTCTCCTAAGTATGTAGCAGCTAGAAGACTCAGGCTGCCAACCTCAACAGGAAGAGATGGCTTAAATTTTGCTTCCAGATTTAACTGAGAATAATATGTCTCCCATGTTACTTATGGTGGTAATCTAATATTTTTATATCAATTAAAGCCCTTCTAAATGGAAATGACAAGATTCTACTCTACAATATGCTTTAAAAATCTAATTTCCATCATTGGGAAAACCCAAAGAACTTTCTTATAAAATTCTTAAGGGAAAGAACTAATTTTTTTCTTGGTTCCTTCTAGGTAAAAAGATAACTTCAGCAACATCTCTGGCATGGCATTGAACTAGGCAGTGGGGATCAATGCCTGCCAAATAGATGTATGTGACTTACCACCATGGGATGTTTCAGGAAATGTTCAGAAAGAGTAGTGGTAATTGACATCTGTTGGTCCAAAGTGGGCAGAAATGATAAAGTGCCAACATTTATGACATAACAAAGAGCACAACACATGAAATTGGAGGATAATTTATTTAAAAAAAAAACAACGAATTTTAAATCAAAGCCAATCACACTAACCACAAGTTTCACATTTGCTGCCATCATTGAACACCTATTATATATTAATATATAGTATGGATACACATACTTAGTATATGACATTTAATTGAATTACACAAATGCAGAAAGGATTGCCAGGGGAGAGAATCCTCAATCCAGGGAGTTGGCATTCATTAAAGTAATTTCTAAGAGAAAATGTTTTTGCATAATAAACAAAGCCAGAACAAATTGTGTATGACACCAGATGACAAAGGTTGTTTGGGGAGGAGTCCAGAGTTTCTTCATGAACTTTAGTCCCTGAAAACAAACGCATTAACTACATTCTCCCCTTCTATTTAGGGCACCAATTTTTAAAGTTGACAACCTCCTGCAGGGATGTTCCGAAAGACAGAGACATCTTGTCAGAATTATAAATGTCCTTGGTGGTTGAGGCAGACAGAGATGACTGTGTAGGACATTGCTGACAAGTCCTCAGGATTTGAAATGGTAACCATCGTTTTGGTAAGATTTTTTTTTAATTTTTATTTTTTGATGAGGGAAAATGTTTTAAAAACAGTGAAGTACTGAATTTTTAAATCCAGTTTCTTGTATCATGTGGGAAATGTTATACATGTAATTGAGCACATAGTAGGTGCTCATTATATATTTCACCTTATTCCACTCCCCAATCACTGCTGACAACTTGAGTGAAGGGTGAATTACTGACTCTAATGGCTCCCAGAAGGGGCATGTAGGGCTACTCAATCACAGGACGTCTTATCTATGATCTCCTCTTTTATTTCTAACATGAGTCATGCTCTTTCCATGGCTCAAAGTGTATTCATATAACAGACATAGAAACAGATGGATGTATAGTCACAACATATATGCATGTGTATGTATACTTATGTACATACACAAATATATATTGCATGTTATATATTATGCATAATTATCTGTATTGTTATATACACACTCACAAATATAAAGATTTGTGTAGACATGCGTGCGTGTGTGTGTGTGTGTGTGTGTGTGTGTATGGGTACATTTGTATTTTGCGTGTATATCTGCTGGCTCTTTCTTCTGAAAGCTGTTACCCTTTTTACCCAAACTGATACAGTTACTACCAATTCAAATTTAACAAATATAGGAAAATGTGAATCCTTATAGTTGTTAGGTCCCAGAGATATATCTATCTAAATTTTTAAGTGTGTTAATAGGTGTTACCAACCAACTAACATATCCAAAATGTCACACCTGCCTCCCCTCCACACCAGCCCAGCCCATGCAACACACTCCTGAAAAACAACTTTGTTCGTTCTCTGGAACTTTCCTTCTTAGTATGTCGTGTCACTACCCACCCAGTTGTTTACTTATGCTCCTTCCTAACTTAGGAATTTTCTCTGTCTTTCTTATGCCTAATCCATTACCAAGTTCATTTAGTCCTACCCTCAAAATATTTTCCCAATCCATTCACTTCTGTTCACCTTCACTTCTATATTATAATCCAAATACCAATATGTTCGACCTAAATTACTTCAAAAACTTTTCATTGACATTCCTGATTTTTATTTATTTTCCCCCATCCTGCCATCTATAATGGTTTTCTATAACACTTAGAGTAAAATAGAATTTACAAGGTCTCACATGTCAAACATATTCTGGCTCCTGATTTTGTCTCTGACCAATCTTACAACATCATTGCCTTCATTCATTACCCAGAGTTCATTAACCTTCTTTTTGTTCCTCTAACACGTAACATAAGTCCCTTCTATATGAGATTAGCATCTTCTGTTTCCTCTTCCCCAAGTGCTCAGCCTTTGACAGTAGGAGCTGACTCTTGTTCAACAGAGCTTGCTTCTAATAGCACCTCCTTGGTGACACCCGTCAATTCCCTCTTCTTTATTCACACACTGTATCACTTTCCTGTTTCTTTATAGACACTCAGAACTCCCTACAATCTTGTTGTTCATGCATGAGTTTTCTTTCTTGTGGTCTCCCTTTAGAAGGGAGCTCCAGGAGAGCATGGATTTTCTTGTCTTATTTGTCACACGAACTCAGCATGTCAAACGGTGCCTGGCGCGCGATGGAAGAGTGATCTGAAAAAACAATGGACAAGTCAGTGTCCTTTCCCAAGTATTTGAAGCTGAAACTAAGAAGAGAATCAGCTTTAATCTCTAAATGTCGACTTAGATATAAAAATCCCCATCTCTTTGTGTCCTTGCTTTATGTTCCTGGGCCAAAGCTATGAGAATTGAAGCCAACACATAGAAAAGGCAGAGAGAAGAGCTGAAGGTGATTTTGATGGTATTCAATTCTTTGGTTGTTTGAGACACAGGTGTATTCTTTCCCTTCTCATCACCTGGCTGTTAAATTTGTATATGAGAAATCCTAACAAAATGCCAATAAATTCCTGTTTTTCCCCCTTGCTTATGTTGGTGTGAATTTGATTTCTGAAACTTTCAATTAAATTTTTCCATACTACTTTGCTACTGTTGGTATCTTTGCCTTTTCTTCTCTTACTTTCTCATCAAACTCTAAGGTATGGCCATCATACATTTCTTTCATCTCTCTATATCTCTTTCTATTCTTTCTGTTTCTTTATCTTTTTTTCTCTCTTTCTCTTCATCTCCATTTCTGTTCCTGTCTCTTGAACCTTTACATATATATGGAGTCTATATGCCTGGGCTTCTTGCTCCTGATTTTCCTGTTAGAAAACTTTTATGACACCCTAGACTTAAGTTTTGTACTCTTTCTATGATCTGTCAAAGTGTTCTATAGTTATCTGTAATGTGGCATTAGCAATTGGCCTTATATCTTTCTATTTGTTGCTTTCACTCTTGTATTTTTTTATTCACTATATATTCTTGGTGCCTAGACACATTAGTCTATGGTGATTGAATGAACAAGTGGAGCTGTTTTTCAAAGCAGAGCTAAAGAGCAACAGAACAGAATCAGTGTTCATAATCTGATCTATATCTGAAGTTTTCTTATTGAAACTAATACTGATCTGAAGTTTTTTAAAATTCTATTTACCTTGTACTTAGACAAAATTTATAACTGCATTTTTCGGTACTATTCTTTCCTTTGAACTCTTTTACTTTTCTGCTCATGTTCTGCATTTGCACTTACAGGGTGGGCTTTATTTTTTTCAGAGATATTTTCTTCCAGAATGAGATTCTTAAAATTTCTACCTATTAGTGTCATTTGGTTAACCACTTTGTCAAATACTGGCAACATTCCAAGCCACTAGGCATCCTGTTTAAAAGAAGTTCTTGTGGACAATAAAAAAAAAAAATAAATGCACATCATCCTGATAATTTTCTGTTAATGTATTTCATAAGCTAACTTTAAAAAATTTTTAAAAATGGAATAGCTATATTATCCTCCAAAGTTCTTGTTTTCCATAGTCTTTATTGCCTACTGAAACAATTAAAGTACCTAGGTTTGAGTTCATTTAATAGTTGAAAACATAGAGTACTCTATTTATATCATATGAATTTGTTTCCAAGGCAAGAGAATGTTCCAGTTGCCTGTGACTGTTACCTGGTGCTGCACTCACACTCTGCAGTCTTTGTGAACTCGACTTGGTATAACAATTTTTCCCGCTTCAACTCCATGGATCTTGCAATGGCAATGACACTAAATGACATAACTTTGCTTGTTTTGCGGGCACATCCTGTATGAAATGTGTACAATTACCAAATGAATTTGAAACATTTCATGCACTCTACCAATGATTTTTTTTTTTTTAACAAAATTGGATTCTTAACAGCAGCATCAATGAAGAAAAGCAGAAAACTTTCACTATAAGGCTAGGAATTTCAAAAAAGACATCTCTATATCGAAACACGTTGTCAAAAGACGAGGATTTCATGAAACACTCTATCATGTAAGAATTGACCTGTGTCCCATGGGACTGTGATGGAGCAGATGGGCAGGGGTGCAGAGCGTTGAACTCCGGTTCTCAGTGTGTTAGGGAATGATGCAAACCATTATAGGTGGCAGTACTTATCAGAACCCGAGCCTGCTTGCTATTTTAATTCAGTTTGGGGCTTAGAGGGGTGATGGAATTATTTGTTTTAATTTTCCCTAATACTTCTGAACTCACATCAGTGGTCATGTTTGCTACATAATGTGAATGCTTTCTCAGATTCTGAAGGTAGAGTTAATAATTTAAAAAACAACCATTCAGTGTAATCAAATACATTCATGGTTTAGAAATGAGTTCTAGAAATTCAAATCAAAATTAACCCCAAAAATGATCAATAGAAGCTGTGTACTCTTCCATTTCATAATTAACCTAAAAAATGGGAAAGGCAAAATTATTATTGGATGGTGTAAGAATTGCAGATTATAGATTTTAATCAGTGCCATCTCAATTATAGTTCATGACTAATTACCAACAGATTGTCCATCAAAACTTTACTGAAGCAACAGATATTTGCCAGGAAGAATGCTTTTTTATCCCCCATAAATGAATGTGTCAAATGGTACTTTTGTAGGAAATTGTTCAGAAAAGCTTGTATAATATACGAGTATAATGTATATGAAGAACAATAGTAATGAAATTCCAGATTCTGGGTGCAAGAGGCATTTAGTAGGGAAGAAATAGAAAAGCTGTGTTTTTCTCTTTCTGGTCTCATAAAAGCCCAAAGAGAGAAAAAAAATTCCCTTTAGTACCCTATCACTCCATTGTAGGTATTCTCCTACCTCTTTAGCATCTTTCTCCCCAACATCTAACACTTTCTTGTTCTTCTGAGGCAAATTAAACTTCCCTTCAAGAACTCACATTGAAACTCCTCCATAAGGCAGATATTAGAGAAAAAAAAGTATTCTGATTAAACTAATTTGCAACAAGATGTGGATGATTGAAATCCAATAGGCAGATAGTAAGCTCATGGAAACACTATAATTTGTCTGGAATTGTGTTAGTTCTATGCTCTCACATTGCTACAAAAACTTATTTTCAGAGAAGGACACACTGGAGCTCAAAGTCTTTAAAGAACTTACTGAAACAGTACGGTCAGTAAATCACAGGGCCATGATTTAAGACAGTAAAATGTTCTAAAAAAATTTTCTTAGAAGGTATATATGGTGGTGCCTATTAACTAACTAATGAAGTTTCAGGTTCAGGCTTTGGGGAAAGGGAGGCACGGATAAAAATGTTAAAAAATATGGAGAAAGAAGTCAAGGAAGGTAGTTACGACTGGGTGTCCGTTCTGCTAGAACATCTTCTTTAAGTTAAGCTAATTTTGTATATTTTTTGTTTCCATTCTGTCATCCTCTATTTTCCAAAACAACTACACTTTATGGTGCATTAATCTAGAAGTTCCAAACTGCTTCTAGTTCTAACTTATTTTTTTGTTTTTCCATTGAAATCTCAGAAATTCTGACTGGTGAGCAGGTGACCTCTCATATTTCATGTCTCATTATCTCTTGGTGAAATTTTCATTTTTCATACTGAGGGTTTGGAAAGTCTTGTAGCCCGTGGGGAAAAAGAGACACTAATAGTGGGAACTGTGACATGCAGGGACAGTCACTGGAAATGTGGGGGGTAGGTGTGGGAGCAAGAGGGAAAGAGGATGAGGAAGAAAATTGAAAAATCCACAGCCAGTGTTAAGTTGGCTGTTTCAAAATTGTTTTTTTTTTTCCCCCTGAAGTCAAGCTTTGTCTTTCACCAGAGTGACTATATTTATTACATCAATGTTTGGTACCGCAGGTCCATGTTGTGGCCTGTAGAAAAGATATTTGTTGTTTAGCAAGAAAATCTGAAAAAAAATCTAGAAAATTGTTACTGGTAAAAAGTAATGTTTCTCAAAATGAATTGGCCTTAGAATCTAGGAATCTCTATACTGGACTTGATTATTATTTTCTGCTCTGTAATACCTCACCAGTTCTATCACACATAATGTGAAAAATAGTTACCTAACCATAAACGAGTAAAAAAAAGGATAAGCAAAGAACATCCTCCCATCTGAAGACGTTATATCTCTTAGTGGCATTTCAATTAAAACAAAAGCTACCCAGGGTAGTATGATAATGGTTACTGGTCTTTGTTTTAAATGCACAGATAAAGCACAAACCTATACTAAAGCAAAAGTATATTAAAATACTCTTTAAATAAAATGAATATATTCATCAACACTCAAACATCTCTACAGCCTGGAGCTAATTTCCATGAAACTTGGTTTTTAAAGTTCATAACTCACTTGATTCTCATTCAACTGCCAGAGGATTTCTGCATGATGCATATTGTTTTCAAGTTCTTATTAAAATAATTAAGTAAAAGAGATTGCAATGTCAGATGCTGACACAATTTACAATTGCTTGTTTACTTTTATTTTCCATTGCAAGAGGCATTTGAAAGCAATTTCCCATATTATCTTCCTCCTACTCCTCAAAATAGAAGCTAATACTGAATGTCAAACTCCCTTTCCTCCCTTGAGAACCGCAGAGTATATGAGCTCTCCTATAGGAATTCAGATACACCCTCTTGCCTGAGGACATATCATCTGATACTGAGAAATGGATCTTTCAACATTTAATGAATATCTCCAACACTAACCTTGTGTGAACTGAGTCATAAAACGGAAACCAATAGTCTTTTGCACATCTTGAAACCCCTCCAGCTAAAATAAAAAAAGCAGCCCCTCTCAGACAAGGACTATAAATATCCTCAATACCTTTTAAGTTTAAAGAAAGATGCATGGATTGCTTAAGAACTTGATCTTAGAGTCATACAAACTATTTAGATGGTGACTTGGTCATTTTTAGGATGCAATTTTGGGCAATGAATCCCTCTTGGAGGCTCTTTTCTAATTTATATAACAGGATAAAGCAGGATTAATAATATCTAGCTCTTGCCCTGAGGATAAAATGAGATCAAGTTATTAAAAAAACTTCATTAAGTGCTTGCATATTATAGGCAGCCCATAAATGATTTTATTTGTTCTAGGAAGTTGGGATTCTTGGTCCAAAGGTGTATTGGTTGACCTCCCCAGAGAAGAAGAGTGGGAGAAGCAGGAGGAAGAGAGGAAACAAGCTGGTGGAGTGTGGCCATAGCTGGGGACTAACTATGTTAGTCTGATTTTCTGGGGAAGCTCTGCAGCTCAAATTGCATTACTGCCAATCCCACTTAGATGGAGACAGGGGTGGAGGGGGATGTCCTTTCTAGCATGGAGCCCCATTTGGCAGAGGGCAATTCTCCAGAAAAAGGGTACAGCTTTGAATTGTTATCCTAGAGTACCAGCAGCACTGGGAGGGTGTGTGTGAGCACCTGCTGGCAAAGGTGGTCTGGGTGAGCGACCAACAGCACCCACTAGTGTCTACTCTTGACATTGCTCAGACGCACTTGCTTCTCTCTCCCAGTTCATCCCCCCAGGCACACCTTCTCCAGAGTTCTGACTGGTCATGTTTTGCGGGAAGAGAGATGAGGAAAGAGTTATCCAGACAAATTAGATCCTCTATTGCTGCTATTGTTCCTGTAGATGTAACTCAGTGGTTTTCAATCAAAGAAAGTTTTGCTTTGGAAATATCTGCAGAAATTTATGGTTGCGACTGGTGTTATGTCCTCTACTGCTTAGGTCAGCCACTCTGGCAAAGATTTATTTAATAAATGGTGTCAATAGGGCTGAGTTTGGGAATCCCTGCCATTACTGAAGAGCCTCATTTCATTATATCTCTTCCTATTCTCGATTCCCATCACCTTGGTGAGTACATTTTCTGCTCTAAGTGAGTTATCTGGAGACCTTATTCTCTGAGGGATATAAGCCCCCATTTTAGTAGGCTTTATCCATTTATGGTATTTGTACATGTACAGCGGGATATTGAAATATCAAGAGATATTCCAGTGGATCACTTAGATGGAGAACATTATCCTCATCCTGCCATCAGGAGGCTGAGGATTCTCTTTAGTAGCTTTGGAGCTCAACCTTAGTCTCAGTTGTTGCTGGATTAGACATTCAACTGTGGCAGTAGCTAGATTAGGCTGAGTGAGAGGAAGCACAAACTGTGGATCCCATAGAGCCCTACCAATGGCTTCTGGGCTCACCTGCCTTTATCACTTGGTGGTTTATAATGATGATTTATGGCCACATGGTCACTGTTGTCCAGTGTGAAAAAACTTAGTTTCTACCATAGCTTAGTAGCATTGCAAGACCTGGTTGTTTTTGTTTGTTTGTTTTTCTATTCTTTTAGTAAGGTCTAACTCTCCAATGTGTGTGTGTTTTCTTTTGGTGATACTGGGGATCAAATCCAAGTACTCACATATACCAAGCAAGTGTTCTACCCCAGCCCTCACATATCATTACATTATTCACCCATTTGAAGCATATTCAAATATTTCTTAGTTTATCTATAGAGTTTGAAAACATTAAACCCATCTAGTTTTAGAACATTTTCATCATCGTCAAATAAAACTTCATACCCACTAGCCGTCAATAGTCAGTACTCCCAAATCCCTTGGTCCTGGAAAATAACTGGTTTACTTTCTGTCTGTATGGATCTGCCCACTTTGGAAATTTTCTTTAAATGGAGTCATGTAACATGTGGCCTTTGTGCCTGGCTTGTTGCAGTTAGCATAAAGTTTTCAAGAACCATTTGTGCCATAGAATATATTGGTACTTAGTACCTTTTTATTTGCAAGTAATATGTCATTGTGTAGATAAAGCTGATTTTATCTATCTGTTCATGAATTGATAGACTCCAGTTTGGGGAATTTATGACTAATGCTTTTATGAACATTTATGTAACAATATTTTTTATGGATATATATCTTCAAATTCCTTCTAGTAGGTGTTGAGTTTCTGGGTTATATGGTAACTCTATGTTTAACATTTGGAGAAACTGCTAAGATGTATTCCCAAGTGGCTACACCATATGAAAATCTCACAATAATACATAAAGATTCCAATTTATCCATATCACCAACATTAATTTTCTTATCATTTTTACTTTAACCATCTTAAATGGATAATTTTGGGGGGGAGGTGTTTTATTTTCACTATGGTTTTGATTTGCTTTCCTCAGTGATTAATGATGTTGAGCATATTTCCATGTGCTTATTGATCATTTGTTTATATTGCTTGAAGAAAATACCTTTTGCAATTATTTGCCCATTTTAAAAATGGATTGACTTTTTACTTTTGAGTTGTTAGAAAGACTTATTTTTTTTTCACTGAATTGTCTTGATAGTGTTGTCAAAATCGTTTGACCATAAATATGGAAGTTTCTGGACTGCCAGTTCTGTTTCATTGATCTATATGTATACTTAAATCAGCATGACACTGTTTTGACTATAGTAGACTTGTAGTGAGTTTTGAAATAAAAACCTGATAATTCTCCAATTTTGTTCTTTTTCAAGATAGTTTTGGATTTGTTGTATCTCTTTGCTGTAGCTTGTATCTGAATGTGTCCTCCAAAGTCTGTGTGTTAATGGCTTGGTCATTAGCCTGGTGCAACTGGAGGCGGGGGGGTTGGAATTTTTGAGGTAAGGCCTAGAGGGATGAAAGGAGTTTACTGGGGGTATGTTTTTGAAGGGGATATTGGGAACCCAGATCCTTCTCCACTCTCTGCTTCCTGACCACCATGAGGTAAACAAGCTTCATCTGTCACATATCATTTGTGATAAATTGCCTTGCCACGCAGCCCAGAGGCAACAGAGACAACAAACCATTAACTACAACCTCTGAAACAAAAATAATTTTTTCTCTTCTTTATAATTGTTTACCTCAGGAATTTTGTCAAGTTAGGGAAGGTTGACTACCATATTCTTGCACATTCCTATGAATGCTATTTTGGTAGTCTGTGGCACTCCTCTATAGGACTGCAGTAAAGGTTCATTTTCTGATTGCAACCAACCTGCTGGTCACAACTGTAATGCCCAAAGTTCTGCTTCATCATTTGGATCTGTCATTGCATTGGAATATTAGAACACATCTACCCTGAGGCTCTGGGGTTCTAAGTCTGATGCAAAATCTACCTCTGAATGCCAGATTTGCGAATCCAATAGATAATTTTTTTGTTTGTCTTGAGGTGAAGGAAACACATTAAGGGACTATTGACCCTGTCTGCTTTTGGTAGATTGACTCTTGGAAACTTAGTCTTCCTTACTGTCACTGGAATACCTGTGATGCCTGAATTATTTTGATAGTTTTCCAGCTTGTGATATTGTGGCTCAACTATGACACATGGGTCATTGAAACTGATCTAGGTCGCATTTTTTTTTTTTTTTTTTTTTTTGCTTTCTGAACCTTATAAAATATGACAAAGATGTTTCTTTTGTCACAAAAGGAGCAACAGTTAAAATATTAGATAGATTTTTTAATGCCCCCCTATTATCTAGAGCCTATGGTATTGTTGGACATTAGAATTACTTCTGACTCTACCCTCACCCTTCCTGGGCCTCATAATATAAGTAGGAGTATGAATGAGGTTGTGCCCAGAAAGGGATCATCTCAACTCTGCTACTTCCTGAGTAATGATCAGGAAAGAAATTCTAGGTATGGATAGAGGACAGTGGAAAAAACACAAAGTTATAAGCACTAGGATTGAATGCACTAATATTATGGCAGTGGAGCAAGAGAAGAATTTCTGGCACCAGAGTGGAAACCATTTAGATCCTAGTAGACATAAGGAGTTGGGAGATGACAAATCCTCATTGTCCTTCAGGTTGAACACTGTTGCCTGGGTCAGGCAGCAGTTGCATCTCATAATTTAGCCAGAGACTGAGCTTCTCATCCTGTTCACTTGCTCTACAAACAAAAATAGAACAAATCTTAGATGAATATGGAAGATTGACTTGTTCTGCTTTGTGCCCCATGCCATCAACTATAATTTCCAAACAGGAACACACACAAATGCAACCTTTTTTTCAATCTGACTGATCATGTATTTTTTCCTGATGTCTGAGTGGCCTTGGGTTATGGCATGTGAGACATACAAGGCTTCAATTATTTCATGAAGCTTCCCATGTGTCCTAACAACAACAACAACAAAAAAGTGCCCGTGTAATGGTGATTCAAATCAGCTTTAACAATGGCTCCTAAAGTAGAAGGACTGAGTAATGATTATTCAGGTCATATTTTTGTATGTGGGGAGAACGGACCATGGGATGTCTCTCCATTGGAGATGGATGTTGAGTTATGGGCTCCTTTTTTGTCCCTTGTGATTATTAAAAATCTTATAGTACCCCTTCCATCACAGTTTTTTGATCAAGACAATCACGCAAGTCCATTCAGAGTTGAGGATTGATGTCACTAGAAGAAGCACTTGAGATATGAAATATATATTGGTGCAACCATCTTTGGGATATACATTCTGCCACACTTTATTTTGATGATATTTTATTTTGACATGTACTGAAATAGCCTCCAGTGATTCTTCCAAATCCAAGTCTAATAAATCTACTATGTTAAATCTAACCGTATTCAAATATTTTTGTGCTCTTTACTCAAATCTCTTAAATTGACTTATTATTGAAATCAATCTTTGTTTTGTATGACTCAGGTTTTTCATTATTAAATCCCGCCTCTCAGAATATACACACTATGTGTCCAGAATTTTCTTTTGTTCTTGGCTCTATACTCGGAGCCTAGAATAGTGCTTAAGACATACTTGGTATTAAATGAATATTTGTTTATCAAATTGAGAAAAAAAGGGCTTATGTCAGTTTTCCATAGCATTTAAAGCATAAAACTCATAATTTGAATGGTGAAATTTAGGAATGGGGACAAGAGCCATTCATAAGTCAAGAATGACACTGAGAGTTAAGTAAGAAATTACTAAAGTTCAAATGACATACCAATTACCATCAAGTTTTGGACTCTCAAATTCAGCAGAAAAGGTTGTGTCTCTGCAGGGATTGATTTATGTGTGCAACAGTCTTGTTTCCCTGGTTTTGGTGTTTGTTTCCCTGGTTTTGGTGTTTGGCATCTGACTCTAATACACTGGCGAATGAAATTCTCCTCCTTTCACTACCAACTTAAATATATGTAAAGATTCTCTCCTCTGCAAGATCACATGTCATTATCCCACAAACTTCATAGGCAAGAATTAATACCTTCATTTTAAAGGATTTACTTGTTTAAGGTCACTAGGTTTTAAGTGACATCAATTTGATTCAAGCTTGCTTATTATTATTTTTTCTTTTCTAGTTCTATAGTCATGACCAATATTCTACTCATAAGTTCTGACACACATCAGCCTGCACTTACTCATTAGTGGATGAAGCAAGAGCCCAGGCAGAGTACTTTGAGACTCCTTCAGATGATTACCTTCACTAAAGATACTTGTCCCATTGAATTACTGTTTATAATAATAGTTGTAATTGACATCATTTTAGTAGTAGTAGAATTTACATAAAATGTATTATGTGTTGTTTCACTTATTTAAACATGCAATTGTGTTGCTAACATGCAACAAAATATTTCATGTATAGTCATGCATCACCTGGTAAACTTACTGCCAACAACAGGCTATGTAAAAATGGTGCTTCCATAACATTATGTCACCTATCATCTTATCATGTGGCAGTCATCTTAGTTTTAAACACATTTTATGATATTTATGTAATCACAAAATGACCTAATGATACATTTCTTAGAATGTATCCCTGTCATTAAATTATGTATGAATAAATGTATTTCATTCAAAAACTAAAGTTTAAAGTGTAATTTTTTTACTAAAGTAATAAATCAATTTAGCATTATATTACACCTTTCTTGTTTATATGCTTCATAGAATCCCTTGAAGTACCAGCTCAAATTTCTTCACTGACTTCAGTTCACTCATGAGGTCTTTATTTTCTAAACTGATAACTTTTATTGTCTGTTTCATCTATTTGATATTTACTATCTTGTGTATGTGGGTTTTTTATGACAGAATACTCTCTCTGAAAACTCACACATTGTCTTTTGTACCACATGTAAATAAAAAAATTATATATTTATTTTTTTGAAAGTGTGTGTTTTATCTTCTTATTTCCACCTAGGAAGCAGCTTACACAGAACATAAACAATGAAATAAAAATAGAATTGTGAAGAAAGAAAAATCAGAATAGAAAGTAGCAAACAGTATAGAAAGTACAATGCAAAGGATATAAGTTCCTTTGACTTTGCTTATCCTGGTAGCCCAAGGAAAGGAAAATTTAGGCATTAGTTAGATTTACGATGAAGAAAACCACTCAGGGGGATTGTTTTAGTTCATTATGTTCTGCCATAACAAAATATGAAAGGCTAAGTGCATTATAAAGAAAAGAGGTTAATTTTGCTCACAGCATGTTGCAAGCAAATATTTGTTTTCTGATGAGGGGTTTCTGATAAGGCCTTCTGACTAACTCACAACATGGTGTATCATATTGCATAGTGAGAGGGTGTGCAAGGGTGGTGAGAGCGGATGAGATCAGACATCAAGAGAGTAAGCAAGAGGGCAGACTGAGGAAGTTGAACCTTCTCCTGGCAATCAAATCTGTCTTGTGAGACTTAACCCATTCCTGCTGCACTGGCACCAATTCTTTTTAAGAGCAGCGACTCCTATGTACCCTCTAAGAGGGTCTGCCTCTTATAGGTTCTTCCATATCTTAATAGCATTACATTGGGGACCAAGCCTCCAGTGCACAGAACTTTGGGGAATAAATCACAGCAGGGATCAAATCATTTCTTGGCACTAATCTTTAAAATAAATTCCCATCATAAAAGCAGCTTTTGAAGACCCTGAGCAAATTAATGAGCAATATCCTCAACAGATCTCAGCACACCCAGTAGAGGTCTTAAAATAGTTTCTCTGATGTGTTTTCCTTATGCATCTGTAAATTAAGGCAGAATTTATAACTGCAAAACACATCATGAAACTAATATGGGACTCGTCTGAAAGACTGATGTAAAAATAAGATTTCTACATCAGCTGAAGTTCTAATACTACTGATTCAAGTCCAGGAAATGTATGAAACTGTTTATGATGTAGTGCTCATAAAGAGTTTATAGAGGTGATTAGTTGTTAAAAATTCATGTCTTGTCCAGTCTGGGGCTTACTCATCTGGATGTCTATTCTTCTCTTTCGAGATGAGGAACTTGATGAAACCAACAAATAAAATACTTATTTAATAAAACTAGAATGAAGTTAATTTCCATTTTCAATTCCAAAGTTGAATTTGTTCTCATGCCTTTTGAAATACAATATGTCTTTGGAAATTTTAATGAGTCAAGTTCCTTCATAAACAAAAATATACAAAGTTTTTTTCTTGAAGAAGTCAATGAATTTTAGTTTGTAATAAACTTGTTTATTAAAATACAGCAAAGATGGAAAAATGCAAATATCTTGAATATACATGGGTAGCCATGACATGATTCAGCAATAGAACATTCTCACCTCCATAGACCTCAAGTCACCATTTCCTCTTTACCTAAAAAACCAGCCTCGTGGCTTTAAGTACCACAGCTTAGTTTTGCCGATATTTTTAATTTTCTGTAGAAGGGACAATGCTGTTTGTATTCTTCTGTGTCTGGCTTCATTGCTCAGTGTTGAATGTATAGTTCCCATACTCGAGTTCATATTGTGCTGTATAGCAGTAATTAATTAATTGACACACTTTATTTTGCCAAATGGAAATACTGTCAAATACATGAGGTTTTCTATTATTGGACTATGGTAAATAACACAAGTTGGAACATTCTTGTACACATCTTATAGTCCCCACACAGGGATAAGATTGCTGGAGACATAGGTGGCCAATTTTAAGACATACTTCTTGCTTCCCAAAATGATTAGTTTAACTTACCCTCCTATCAGCAGTATTAAGAATTCCAGTTGTTTATCATACCTAGATTTGTTTCTGTTGTGTTCTAATTTGAGTCATTCTAGTTGGTGGGCTGTAGTATCTAATTGTGGCTTAAATTTGCAATTCCTGAATGACTAACAAGGTTGACTACTTTTTCGTATGCTCCTTAGCCATTTGGTTACTTTTCTTTGTGAAGCAGTTAATAAGTTTTTCCATTAGTTTGTATGTCTTGTTCTTAAATAGTGTTAAAAGTTTCTAATGCAGCTGGGTATGGTGGTGGACGCCTGTATTCCCAGAACCTGGGGAGGCTGAGGTAAGAGGATCCCAAGTTCAAGGCCAGCCTCAGTGACTTAGCGAGGCCCTGAGTAACTTAGTGAGACCCTTTCTCAAAATAAAAAATAAAAAGGGCTGGGATGTGGCCTCGTGGTTAAGCACCCTGCGTTCAATCCCCAGTTCAAAAGAAAACCAAAACATTTTCTAATGCATGTCACATTAATATGTTATGGATCTGAGTCCTATGTTTTCAAGTTTCTTAAGTTTTTAGTAAAAATTTTCTAAAAAGTTTTTAACATTAATAAAGTCTAATATATTAGCTGTTTGTTTATATTAGTACTTTTTTTTTCTTTCACTCTCCTAGGTCAAGAAAAATATCCTCCTTGTTTTCTTCTGGAAGCTTTAAAGTTTTACCTTTAATATTTAGATCCACTAGAATCCTTCATTACAACAGTGAAGTAGTAGACCTAGGACAATAATAGTAGTACCTGTCACTTGTTGTGGGCCAGGCAGTCGATATTCTGAAATTTTAATCCTTAAAATAATACTACAATGTAGGTGCTATATATATATTTTAAAGATAAGGAAATCAAAGCTGAGTGTAGCTCAGCACTACTGCCCTCCTACTCATGAGGAATGCACAGAGGATTTGAATCCATTTTGGGCTCTTTTCATGGACACATATTTATCATATATTCCCTTAGTGGGGTTCCTGTTTGTGAGCTGTGTGCAAGTGAAAACCTTAAAATCTGTGCATAGATGTTCGCAACGTAAAGGGTCCCAGTTTTATGGGGAAAGAAATCAATTGAATAAAATTAAAATAAAAAGCAAAATCGGTAGAAACATCCAAAGGATCATACCTATGAAAGATAAAATATAAAAAAGAGGAAAATAATGCACTGAGAACTCAGAAAAGAAGCAAATGGATCAAAAGGATTAGCAACAATAGATGCTGACAAATGAAATCATTAATGTACCACTTCCATCTGGAAAGTGTTGTTGAAAAGCAAGCAGGAAAGAGAAGAGCAGGCAAAATTGGTGAAGGTCAGGGACATAAATAATTCCGAGTGTTATCGCTTTATAGGTTAGGTTTCTAAGTTCGAACTCAAGGGGCTGCTTATTTCCTTGTTATTGCTTTGTTTTCACTCAGGCGAGCTCTCATCCAGAGAGGGAGAAGGCTCTGTTTTTGTTATATCAGCTATTGTCAATGTGACAAAATGGGAAATTTGTGTGTTATGCCACTGGTAAAATCAGAGTACGGCTTTCTATTGAATAATTTTTAAAAGCTTGCCTCTGTAAATGCATAAACATCAGCAAAATACAGAACTCCAAATTAAAAATATGAAAGTATACATACAATAGAATTTAATAACTCTCACTAACGTTTAGCGTGTGATTGGCCTGTTCCAAAAAGCAAGAAAATTATTTCCCTGAGAGGGTCCAAGGGGGAAATTCATCACGATTTTTTTTTTTTTTTTTGGAATCAGAAGAAAGATTCTTTGAGATCAATTACTTATTCTTTCACCTGTTTTTTATTTTCTTATGATAAGTTTAATATTTCCTCAACTCTGGTTTATGTTGTTATTGTTGAAAAAACAGAGTTTTTTATTCCATTATTATTATTTTTTTTTCCTCTGGATCACTGCAATGCCACAATTGGGGACTATGTTCCTCAGTTTAGTGTAACCTTTAAAACAATGCTTATAAAGAACTTAGTGAAGCTTAAAAGCAGAGTTAAAGTTGTCTCAACCCGGCTTTTGTGTCATTTATATGATTTTAATAATCATGATTCTACAGAGCAGAAGTTGAAATAGTTCAAGTGCTTAAAATGTTATAAAATGGTATGAAATCTGATCAACATAAATATAAATGCTATTACTACTTTAATGTTTAAGCATTAACATACCCCACCCTAGGATTTTAACTAGAGGACATTTTTTTTTTTTGAGAATTGAATATGATGTGTAAGGAAAAAAAATACTTGTAAAATGGAGTAAATATTCATGAGGAAATTTTATATGAAGCATCAACATTGTCCAGGGACCTGGCTTCCCCTCTTCTCCATCTCTAATACTAAAGGCTCCCCTGGAGATCATCTTGAGAGATAATCATGGTTCCCTACATGTGGTGTTTTAACTAAGTTTGCAAACGTATTTGGGGTTGCCCAAAAGGAGAAATGGAAAGCTGAAAGCTGTGCTATCTTTCTCAGAGACAGATGGGGAGTTTTCTCTGTTGGTGACCTTAGTAAGTCCTAGGAAGGAGTGATACAGTAAGTGAAAGTTTAAAAGAGATACACAGAATGTGGGGACATCGTATTTACTTATTTATTTCCTTAATGAAAGAAAAATGAGAATCAAGAAAAAAAAGGAGGAAAAAATGACACTTTTGAAAGTTCATGTGGTCTGGTTATGCCCAGCTCTGGGCATGAAGAAGAGGCAATCTGTTCACCATCCTGAAGTGGCCATCTACTCTTGTTGCAAGGATAGGAAAAGGTATGTATATGATGTAGATACTTTTTCCTAGTAAAACATGAAATAGGTGTCCGTTTATTTATTCATCTATTTAGCAAATGTTTACAGAGCACTATTTATGTGATAAGTGTATTGAAAATCTGGATAACTAAATAAACACAAGTTCTTTTTTTCTAAATATTTTTTTAGTTATCCATGGACCTTTAATTAATTTGTATGTGGTGCTGAGAATTGAACCCAGTGCCTCACACATGCTAGGTGAGTGCTCTACCACTGAGCTACAGCCCCAGCCCAACACAATTTCTGACCTCAAAAAAGTCACAGCTGGTATAAGACAGGTGCTCTCAAACGTGCCTTGCCCATAGTAGACAGTAAGTGCCTGCTCTTAATGTAACCACGGTTTCTCTTCCTGTGATACCATCTCTGGGAGAGCTACAAGCTCTAAGAAACTCTACCTTCTAAGCCAGGAACCCTGAAGCAATTGTCCTTAGTGCCGAGAAGGAAGAACAACATTGGTGCTATCTGAGCAGAGACAAAGGATACCGAATAACAACCAAGGGTAGAGGCAGGCTTTGTGGAGGAGGAGATGCCTGAGATAATTTTTAAACTTCAGTAGCACATTACTAGAAGGACAAAAATGAGAGAATAATTTCTGACAGAGGTAATAATTTGAGAAAAACAAAATCTAAATGTTGGAAATATGGACTATGTGATAAAAGCCAGGTGAGTCCATATTGCTGAAATTTAAGTTTCATGATTCAGCTGTCACTGCAAAATAGTTTTACAGGCCTGAAGAGTACAACAAGAGTAGTCTAAACAAACGGGAAGATTGTGCATGACCCTTTACAGAAGAACTCGTTCTCAGTCGACCAGAAACCTTGAAGGGATGCCAGGTGTTTGGGTATTGGCATATTCTAGGATTTGCATCTTGGAGGTTCTTGGAGCTTATGGTTCTCCTGAAGATGTTAACAGAAGGAGGATTCCTAACAAGAGGGGGCATTTACTGTTTACAAGGCAAGACATCCTTCCAAATACTTGCTGTGTCAGATTTTATTTAATCCTCACAAAACCTTTCCAGGTAAATGTTATTATTGATTCTGTTTCGTAGATGGGGAAATAGGGATTTGAGAAGTAAGATGGCTTTCCCAATGTCTTATAATGTGAAAGTGGCTGAGCCAGGATCCACACAGAGTCCAGATGCAGAATACAGTAACTAAATACAAAATAATCTATAAGGAATAAGTTGTGCTCAAATTGAGGAAAGGTAATTTGAACAGCAATCAAAAATATTTGAATAGGGAAGAGAGATTTAGGGTAATAAATAGGGACTAGAATCTGTGGGACCTGGTAGCTAACAGCATACCAAGAGAGAATGTGGTGTTTGAGTTTAGGAGTACTCTTGGATTCCCAGGTTGAGTCATTTATTCATTTTACATTAGCCACTGTGATATGCCAAGTGCTATGATAAGTGGTTGGACTACCGTGTTTAAGCAAAAACAGATAGGATTTTGTTCTCAATTTTATAACTCTGTGGAGATTTTAATTAATTAAATAATTACCCTATTTAATGTAAATTGCTACTGAAGATATGCAAAGCTACTGTTTTTTCTTTTTTAAATGAGAATATATGGAATTTAAGTTAGGCATGCAATCAGAAAAGGCTTCATGGAGGAAGTGATGTTGGAGCTAAGAGCCGAGGGATGGATGGGTAGGAGCCGACTGCAGAGGTATTCCTTGTAAGGAATGATTTCTTATGCAGCCAAAGCGGAGGAATATTCAAGAGGGATGATGTGGGGATATAGATATCCATGTACAAGTATGTATTGGAAAATGGCAAACACCACTTTACCTTTGGGAAAAGGCACATGAACAAAATTTGAGCAGAGGTCTGGCCCAGTTCAGAGAGTGCATAGGTAAGGTTGCCCAAGCAACGGGTGCAAAGTGAGAAAGGATGAAAACAAGGAGCTAGACCAGGGTGACATTTAAGGACTGTGTAGAGAAGGAGTTTTCTAACAGTTGCTAAAATGAAAGGACCCAAGAGACAAAAGGAAGACCAAACTGTAAGGATAGTGGAGGCAAAGATCATTGCAATGAGATGTGGCAGGTGTCACAGAAGTTGGGTCCAGTAAGGATCACAAATGAAGAGCCTGGTAACTGTACAATGAACAGTGACCTCGGCCAGGACAATTGCAGTGGACAGGTGACAGAGGAAGCCAGAGTAGGAGATTCACTGATTGCCACAACTAATCTGAGAAGCCTGAGCTGGTCTCCATAGGATAAAACCTCTGAATACCCGACGTCCCCCCACTGAGAAACACAGAGGCATGTGCCTTCCTGGAATTCAAGACCCACCACTCTAGGAGAATCTCAGACAACAGGATGCACTCAAATTGACAGCACAAACTTCCAGCTTTCCTCTCCATCTCCTTATGCCTCAGGGTGTCTGTCCCTAATGCAGTCTGCCGTGATCCAGGTCTTCCGCTCCATGAATTCCTCTTATTCTAAGGACCCATGGTACCTAAGGGTGACACTAATGGCCATAGAAACAGCCACTAACAGAGGAAGTAATATTCTTCTGCTAAAAAAGTCAACTATAAGAAAGCAAAATTAGAGCATTGAGAATCCATGACAGCTTTGCATAAGAGCAAGAACATAAATGTTCAAAGGACCTTTCCACAAGTTAGTTCCCCACAGAACTTCAACCCAAGCAGCTTGATGATGATCTCTCCCTATTTTCTGAAGATTAAAAGATAATGGCACAGTGAGAGGTGGGAAATATCAGTAGAGGCAGCATCATCCCTCATATCTTGATTAAAAAGTTACATGGTAATGGACAGAAGTGTTTGAAAATTATTATTATATTCTATCTTATTCTGCAGACAATTTGAGCTAATTTACAAAATTCATAGTCTATATTAGTGTAATACAAATGGATGAGGAAAATAAGGCCAGGAAAATAAAGTAGGTGTGTGTGTGTGTGTGTGTGTGTGTGTGTGTGTGTGTGTGTTTATGAGGCAGAGTAAGAGAAAGAAATTTTGAGATAAAACTTTTGTAAGCAGGAGATATTTGTCCTTGTTTTTATTTAACCTCAATCTTCTCTCTGTAAAGTATCACTCTAAAAAAGTATGTCTTTTAATTTGACAAAAATGCAAACTTATATCTCTACTAGCCGAGAAGGTGTAGAAGGCTTCTCTTGAGAGAAAAGGGAATGGACAAATAAAGATTTCTGATCTCAGACAAAAGAAAATCACCTAGGAAGAGAGCCAGAAGGGGAAGATTCTAAGGAGAGAGATGGAGAGCTATGCCAGGAGGCAAACACATAAAAAAGATTTAGTGATCTGACTAATTAAAAATTTAAAAGCTTTATTTGTCAAAAACATCATAAACAACCCAAATGTTCTGAGATAGAGGACAGGTTGAGAAGTCTAACTGCATTTTCTGTGTAGGTGGGAATTTGCTGAGCCAGGGCAGCTTTTAGCTGTTAGAGGTTAAGAATCCAGTTCAAGGTTACCCACCTCTTATCCGCCAGAGCCAGGATGAAAGCAAGCCTGGCTGTGCCCCATAGCGGATGCCCTGAACCACGTTTCCCTTTCTTTAGATTTACCCTGAATTTGTCTATTTCCTCTCTTGCTTGCTTTTAAATTCTTTTTGCAAATGGAGGATTGAACCCAGGGCCTTACATATGCTCGACAAGTTCTCTACCATGGACTCTCCCCATGAACCTCTATTTTACTCTCTTCCAAAGCTTTATTGTTTTCATCATTTTGTTTTGTTTTATATTTAATATATTTTGGATTAGTCGTGTATTTTCATGCTGTTTATTGTTGATGGAATAAATGAATATTCAAATTGGTTATTTTTGGTGTAAAGACATTTTCTTGGTCCAAAGCTGTTTTCATTTTCACCTTAATGATGAGATTTTCTCATACCTCTGTGAAATAGGTATTATTTCTATTCTCATTTTATAAATGAGGAAATCAAGGTCTAGGATCTATAATCAGAGCACTGATTAGGAAACCAGGTCCAAGTAGGGGACAGTAAGAGAACACATGTAGAGGGACCAGATAAAGTGGTAGAGCAGATAATCCACAGTGCTTGGGTCTGATGAAGTGGGCAGGAACCCATGGGCCTTTTTGGTAGCAATCCCTTCTGGGCTGGGTCCTGGAAGCCTCAGGAGCTAGTCTGCCATTGCAGAGCATCTTTTGATGACCAGTTAATCTGATCCAATCTTCGCAGTTATCTGACACTTAAGTACAGGCTCACCTAGGTATTGTGAGGCATGAAACTTATATACTTTAAGTAAAGATTATTTTAAAAACCTAATTTTTGTAAATTTCACAAAACAGAAGACTGTGCTAAGACATTTCTAAGACCCCTCTTGATAACCCCTGCAAATGAGGGGCCATTTAATCCAAATGGTTTAAACTTGACAATAACCCTGTTCCTTCTCCTTGGGATTTAAAATGTTAATAGGAAGTTTCAAGATACAATAGCTAATGTATTGATTGATAAAGTGATAATTTCATGTAGGGGTTGGGACGTTATGGACCTCAAGTACCACCAGAAAGGAAGTCTTGATGTTCACACAGGAATTAATTCCTACCCACAGTATCCAAGATCATTGATGAAGACTGTATGAGTTACAGTAGATGTAATCACTAGGTGTTTCATTTTCATCCTTCCTAGAAATCAAGAAATACAGACACATATTTCTCCATGCTAATTCTACATGCATACATATAAATAAATAGGAAATAGATATTTTATCATATATTTATGTGTGTGCATATGTATGTATATGTGTGTGTATATATAGAAAGAGAGAAAGCAGAAGCAGTGTGCACACACACACACACACATACACACATGTTTCTAAGGCAATTTTCTGGTAATCTACTAAATTATGTTTGAAAAGGAAAATAAATATCTCCTCACCTAACCCACTGCTATGGACTGAATTGGGTTCCTAATTTCATATGTTGAAGCTCTAATTCCCTAACTGCTAATGTGATATTATTTGGTCACGGGCTTTGGGAGTAGGTAATGATGTCATAAGATTGGGGCTTTGACGAAGAAATTAGTCTGCTTATGAGAAGAGACACAAGAAAATTTTCTCTCTCTTCACTATGCAAGAATGTACTGAGAAATTGGCTGTCTACAGGTCAGGAAGACAGCCTTCACTAGGAACCAAACCCTATAAAATGTTGATCTCGGATCTCCAAGTCTCCAGAACTGTGAGGAAATAAATTTCTGTTGTTTAAGCCACCCAGTCTATGGTAGTTTGTTATAGCAGGTTGAACAGTCAAAGATACCCACCATATAGTTAAAATTTTATGATATATGCAAGTACAATAAATGTACAATAAAACAATTAATGTAATTTTAATACTTTAAATCACATACATATTGTGTTAGTTAACACCCCCCTGCCCCTATTATGACAAAACACCTGAGATAATCAACTTAAAAAGAGGAAAGGTTTATTTGGCTCACAGTTTTGAGGTTTCAGTACATGTTGAGTTGGCCCCATTGCTGTTTGGCCATTAGAGAAGGAGTGTGTGGCAGAGTAGACTACTCATTTCATGGCTTTGGGAAACAAAAAAGAGAGGAAGAGGAAGAGGAAGGGCCAGGGTCTCAGTACCGCCTTCTAGGAGATGCCTTCAATGAACTAACCTCCTTCCAATAGTTTTCATGTCTTAAAGTTGCCCCCACCTCCCAAAATAGTGCAACAGGGTTGAGGACCAACTCTTCAAATCATGGGCCTTTGGGGAACATTCAAAATCCAAACTGTAGCACATTATCTATTCTGCTAAGGTAGTTTCAGCTTGGATTTTATCTTCGTGATAGTGAAAGAGCCTTTAGGGTGACTAAGTATAGACTCTGCTATGTTCTGTGTGACTACAAAGTTAATTTTATTTTCTAAAAATCGATTTTGCTGGGCACAGTAGCACATGCCTATAATCCCAGTGACTGGGGAGGCTGAAGAGAGAGAGGAGTATTGCAAATTTCAGGTCAGTTGAGTGAGCAATATTGAAACAGAGACACCCAGGCTCTGATCAGCCTCAGGATGGCAAAATGAGGCTAGGTGAAATCACCAAAGGAGAAAACACAGAAAAAGAGAACACTGTAAGACTGAGCAGAAATGAGGAATAAAGTAGGAAGAGATAAAAAAAAATGACACAAAGTCAGGCTGCAGTTGCAGCTCAATGATAGAGCATTTGCCTAGTACGTGTGAGGCACTGGGTTCAATCCTCAGCACCACATAAAAATAAATAAATAAAATTAAGGTATTATGTCCATCTACAACTTAAAAACAAAATGACACAAAGTCAAGGTAATAAAGGGAGTTTCAGAAGGAGGGACTTTAGTCCCACCTTGCATGATACCTTATATTTCTGGTGCTTATCTTTCCTTGCTTTCAAAGTAAACTATATTTCTACATTGTTAGGGCAGGAATAATTATTTTAAATTTGACAATGTTTGGCACCATGCTAATGTCAAGCATTTGATAATCCTTGCTTATGGTTTGATTTTTATGATATTGAAATGATGACAAAATCATCATAGCTGATACTTATTGAGTATATAATGAGCAGTTCTATGTACTTTATGTAGATTATTAACTTACTCCCCACAATAATCAAATGATGTGCATTATCCAAATGTAACAAACTTCTCCAGAAAGGCAAACACTCAGAATTTGCCCTAATATATACTAGCAAGATCATATTTAAACAATCATAAATGGAGATTTCCTAATTTTGAAACTTTAGATTTAGGTTGTTAGTTAAAAATCTTAATTCATATGAGAATAGAAAATTACAAGTGTTGGTGAGGATATAGAGAAACTGGAAGCTTGTGCACTCTTTTTATAAAAATGTTTTTAGTTGTAAATGGACACAATAACTTTATTTTATTTATTTATTTTCTTTTTTATGCGGTGCTGAGAATCGAATCTAGTGCCTCACACGTACTTGGCAAGTGCTCTAGCATTGAGCCGCAGCCCCAGTCTAGTGTGTGTACTCTTATTGCTAGTACAAATGTAAAATAGTGCGGTCACTGTGGAAAATAGCCAGTTCCTCAAATAATTGAAAATATGATTACTGTATGATTTGGCATTCCACTTCAGGGCATATATACACCCCCAATTTGAAAACAGAGTTTCCAAGAAATATTTGTACATCCATGTTTATAGCTACACTATTCACAGTAGATTCCTAAAAGAGAAATCAATTCAAATGTTCACTGAAGGATGAATAAATAAGATAGTGTATGTACATTAGCCCTTAAAAAATAGGAAAATTTCTAACATAGGACACAACATGGGTGTACCTTGATGCTATAGTGCTAGATGAAATAAGCCAGTCACAAATAAGATACTGTAGTATTTCAATTATACGAAGTACCTATAATAGTGAAATCCACAGATGGTAAGTACAGTGGCCACTGACAAGGGCTGTGGCAAGGGGAGAATGAGAGCTGTGTATGATGGAAACAGTTCTGGAGATGGACTGCAACATAGTTATGTCCTTTATGCTCCTGAACTGTACATTTAAAAATAGTTACATTGGTAAATTCTGTTATGTATATTTTACCACAATTTTAAGAAGAGTGAAGAATCCAATCCCTCTTAATTCAGTTATTACTGAAGTCCAAAGCTGTCCTATTATTACTTTTCCGTACACTTTTTGAACAGGATAGAATGTCCCAGTATGCAGAAAACTCTTCATAGGCTGCACAGCTTTGATGCTGTGTATGGTACGTATATGGATTCTGTTATCCTTTGATATGAGGTGTCCTCCAAAAGCTCACATGTGAGACAATGCAAGAAAACTCATATGTGAAAAGATTGAGTTGTGAGAGCCTTAACCTAATCTTCTGATAGGGACTAAGTAGGTGGTAATTGTAGGCAGATATGATGTGGCTGGAGGAGGTGGGTCATTGGAGCATGCTTTTGGGATATATATTTTGTCCATGATAAGGGGACTTTTTTCTCTCTCTTCTTCCTGGTGCCATGTCCTGAACTGGTTTCCTCTACCACACTCTTCTACCATGATGTCTGCCTATCTCAGACCCAGAGCAATGGAGTCAGCCACCTGTGCACTAAGATCTCTGAAACTACAAGCCCCAAATAAAGTTTTGCTCCTCTAAAATTGTTCTTGTCAGGTCTTTTAGTCATTACAGTGAAAAAGCTGACTAAAAACAGATTCAAACTGGAAAGAATGGAAATAAGATATAAGGAAAAGATAAAAATGAACATGTGCTTATATCCCAGCTACTAAGACTGTGCTTAACTCTTCATAATAGGAACTTTTTGGAATATTTTAATTTAGGTTTTTGATAAAGAGCCTATTTTTGACTTGAAATGAAGAACAATTAATTCTACTATAGGCTTCAGTAGTGATGATTATATGGGAACCTGATTATACTTTATAATGATTCCAGATAGAGTAATTTTTAAATGTTTTATTGGATCTATGAAGGGATCATTGTGTGACTTGCATTTAGAAAAACTTACTCTCCAAAGAATTATCTGTGGTAGGCTATTACTGTTAGGTCAAGTTATGCGTTTGAAATTGATTAATCCATTTCTTGGGGTGACTGTCAAGTAACTCATCCTGTTTACAATTAATCCCTTCTGTAATCTGGACTGGTGCGATTTTTATGTGAAATCTGAGAATCCATGCAATATTCATTTCCCATATATAGACACATATATATGTGGGCAATATTCTCACCATTATCTATGGATTAATTCCAATTTGATAGAATCATCTCTCTCCAGAGATAGATTATGAAAGACTTTTAAAGGAACAGATTTCCATACTAACTTTGAACTTAATCAGCTATTTCATAATTATGCCAGGACTGCTACAAGGAATCCCATGGCTTCTTATTATTCATAGCAGCAAGACAAAATGTATGCAACCTTTCTTCATTTTAGGAGGTGGTAAAAGGTCTCAGAGATTACCCTTCACATGCTAATATTTCAGAAATCTATTATTTTGGTGTAGTGATAAAAAGGAAAGTAAGTTTCAAGATTTTCAAGTATTCTTCTCTTTATTACCAAAACTATCTTTTGTGTAACTAAAATTATTTACTGCAATCACTGAGTGAGCTTTCATTCATGGTGTTCACTAAAGAAAATATTGAACTTTTGCCATTTTAAATGTAAATACAAAATAAAGAGTTTGAAAACCAAATAAGGGCATTGTTTTATTCCTCCCAATGCAGCCAACAAACTGGATTTCAGAAATATTTTTGAGGTTATCACTGGTTAGTCTTAACAGCTATATAGGACCATTTCTCTCTTTTTTTGTTCTTTTTGATAAATCTTGCTCTTATTTTCAACTTTCTAATAACATATTAAAAGTAATTCTTTAAGAATTAAATTCTCATGCATAATGTATGTGTTGTACCAATGTTTTTATCAAAGAACATGCTGCACTGCTGTGTAAAGGAGGTACAATATTTTGTTGCCTAAATATGAATGACTTCAGTTGGAAATATTTTCAAACCTTTACCCTTGAAGTGTGGTCTGAACCACCTGAAAAATTCATATATTGTTACTTAATTGCCTATGTGATAGCATTAAGAAGTGGAGACATCTCAGGAAGTGATTAAGTTTTGAGGCTTCTAACCTCATAGATGGGATTAGTGCCTTTAAAAAGAGCTTTTACATCACATTTGCTTCTTTTGCCCTTCCCTCTTTCTTCATGTGAGGATGCTGTCAAAAGAAAACCCCACCAGTGCCACAGGATCTCGTTAGATAATTTACTGCCAGTGCCTTTTTCTTGAACTTTCCAGCCTCCATAACTGTAAGAAATAAGTTTCTGTTTTTTATAAATTACTCAGCCTAAGGTATTTTGTTGTAGCAGCACAAACAGACTAAGATAACATGGTTATCAAATGCACGAAGACGTGGTACCATATTTTGTATTTTCACTGGTGCATTATAAGATGATTTTCCTCTCAGCACTCTAAGCTTAGCGAAGTCAAGCTTTGTTTTTCCCCGTTACACATACATTATAAAAGCTTCATAGTGTATGCTGATGTGCAGCTGATTTAAGAGCCAGTGTATTAGAGATGCATTTCAATGATACTACTATGAGAAGGAGAGCATGTGAAGGGTGCATGTTCAGTGGTAAGATTTTATGCATTGGTAGCAGGCATTGCTAAGTGACCATGCCGTTTTGATTAGCCTTCTACATTCATCTTTAGGAAGTTACTTATGTTGGCATCAAGTAGGAAACTATTAGCCATGTCTGATCTAAAACATTCCCTGTCTTTGCATGGTGATTATAATTTACAAATTCTGTTGGACAAATCTATTCTTCAGACCACTATAAAGTAGTATCAAATGATGTCATGGTATTTCAATAATCCCATTGGTCAATTAATGGGAATAACTGAAATCAGTACCTTTTACTCTTTTCTTGAAATATATATATATTTTCACTGTTAGCAATTTAGACTCAGAAACATTATCAAACTTGATAATGTTTTCCTTTCAGATCCTCTGCCCAAAGAGAAGAGTGGATCCTGGTGATTAAATGCAGGAATTCTCTTCAGAATGTCCAAATTCCAGTCCTAAGCTCTTCCTCTTAGTCTGTGCTATGGTTTGAATGTCTCCTCCAAAATCCATGTATTGGTAACTTAATCCATAATGTAGTAATGTTGGCAGGTGGGAATTTAAGAGGTGATTAGGTCATTAATGGATTGATGCCATTGTCACAGGAATGGCTTAGTTATCGAGAGAGTGGGTTCCTAATTAAAGGAGAGTTTTGTTTCCTTTTCACTTGCTTTTTCATGCTTTCTTGTTCCTCTGTCTTCCATCATGGATGAGAGAGTATGAATTCCCTCACCAAGTGGGTTCCTCAATCTTGGACTTCTCAGTCTCCAGAACTGTAAGAAATTAATCTCAGTTTTTTTTTATATCACCCATTCTCAAGTATTTTGTTATGGTAGTACAAGCCATCCTGTGACCTTCAGAAGGTATGGAAAGTTTCTGTCACCTCACTTTCCTCATTAGTAATAGATACATGTGAACTAGGAGAAATAAATTCATTCCAGTCAAATACTATTACAGTTGTCAATACTTATTGCAATTTGTAGTAGAATTTAGAACTATCCTTTTATAGTGGTCATCTTCAAAGTAGTCTTTCCTGGCAGTAGAAACTTCAGAAGTTTCTAGTTGGTTTTAAATGCAGTCTTTCAAGTACATTTATCACTATTTAAATGTATGTGTACCTCCACTTATAAAGAGATGAATATTATGTGGTTTTAGACTATATATGGATTTTATTCAACGATCTGTCCTCCATACACCCATGCATTTAGTGAGTATTTAATGACTACCTTCCACAGGTCCTTCCCTTTTGAAATAAAGACAAATACAGCACATGCCTTCCTTTGGTGTGAGTTCCTATTCTCTGGCAGGACCAGATACAGACAGAAAGGGAAGTGTGTGGTTATTGTAGTGAGCAATAAGTACACTGTGCTTGCAGTGCTATAGGAATGAGCACAGAGCATAAGTTTTCAAGCCTTGAGGGCTAGAGACAGCATTACATTTTTCTAGTATCAAACGATTGACTTAAAAGATATTGTTTTCAGTTGACCTCAGCTAAAATAATACCTTAGATGAAACTGATGCATTCATAGCCTTTTAGAAAACAATTAGGGCAAAACTGGCTTGTTTCAAAGCTGGAGATAGAAACTTCCTTTTTCAATCTTATGGCTATTTTACTTTAGGGAGCAGAACACACTGATTATGGCTATTTGGCTGCATCTCAGTCTTGTTTGGAAAAGGGTGTTGGTGTATTTTATATAGCAGAGTTGAATAAATCCAAGTACTTACCACTGTAATTTACTGCATGTGAGGCTGGCCTGTCCCCTGGATCACAAAGGAAATGCACCAGGGAGAAAGTTTCCATTTCGCTTTTATATTTAAGAAATAAATCATTCTTTCTGCACAAAACACATAAAAGCTATAAAATTTAGCCTAAGCATTAATAATTATTTTTAACTCCTATAAATCCTAAGTTACTTTATAGTACAACTATAGGAATTCTTTTCTTTTTCTTTCTTTTTTTTTTAGATCTTTTATTTTCGTCTAGTAAAATGGGTCATTAATTTATATGGAGTCTTTATAGTTCTGAATTTAAAAACCTGTGTGTTTTCTTATCATGTTAGTTTGCTTGCAAATGCAAAATGTTGAAACACATGTACTCTGATTTTCCTTTTATTTGATGTCTTAAAAGAAATCGTTTTATCTTATCATTGGGAATTTACAGGATACTTACATGCAATTTAAAATAAAGAATGAATGAAAACACTGCTTAACCATTTCAAAATCATTGTGCCTGGAATATTCAGCCCTGAATTTTTAAATGAAGTGCCTATGTGGACATTGCTATGGGCACAGACACACCCCAACTGTGTGGGCTAATGATGATAAATCTTGCCAACTTCAACCCCTTTTGTTGGTTGTATTTTCTTAATGCTTTTTCAGAAATGTTCTTGGACCACTTAAAAAAAAATAAAAAAAGGAACTAAGCAACATGTTCATTTCTTTTACTATGAAACCAAAAGTGCTTTGGGAATGTAATCATTAAAATGTGCAAACATGGTGGTTTGGGTAGAAGGAGCCATTTTGTCCTTGACAGTTGAGATCTTTTCATTATTTTTGAAGACCACCCATTGAGTTTCCTAAACAAAGCTTTTTTCCAAATCCTCCATGACAACAATTCAGACTTGAAACAAAAAGTGGAAGCAAAAGGCAAAGTGCTCCATCTAGAGTACAAAGGAACCAAGTTTTAAAAAATTGGGATGGATTCTTCCTAAATAGGGTCTTTCAAAATTACCCTTCATTCAGGAAATGAGGGGTACAAGACCAAACAGTATTTTCATTGCATACAAACAGAAATTCCTTCCCAACATCCTGTTCTTCTCAGATTCATCAACCTATTCATAACATTGAGATAATTCAGCCAATTCCCCAAAAGGATTAGAGAAATTATACAGTTCACCTGAAAGTACTGAAATAGTGGATTTGCCATCTGTTTCTTAATTATGGCTTTACCCAATGTGTCAATGTGTTTAGAAAATATTCTTTATCTCCATTATTCATGTGGCATTAATTGGATTTCAAATACAGAATATAGTAGCATTCTCCTATATATATATATATATATATATATATATATATATATATATACCATTCTCAGTGTAAAACATTTGCATTTTGGTAATGTTAATATTGGTTTTCCTTCCCTCCCAGGCAAGAATCAGAGATTTATCATTCACCAAAAAGCTAATGAAGTCTAGCTTTATGGCTTTGCAATCACATGGAATATCATTGTAGTAACTTTGGGCATTTATAAAGTCTTGATAAATAAAAGTGGTGTTGAAGGCTGAGATGTAGCTCAGTGGTAAAATGCAAGTTTAGCATGGAGGAGACTCTGGGTTCAATATCCAGTACCCTCTACCCTGCAAAAAAAAAAAAAAGAGAATTTAGGATATAATTTTATTGATTTTGTGGGATCTATTTAGACAGTCTGAATTCTCTTTTTGTTTGTAGCCTATGATAGATATATTAGTGTAGGGATGACTTGTAGTAATACCTTTAGTTTCAGTAAACCTTCTGTTTACTTTAAACAGAAGCAGAAGTTTGTGGAAAGTTTTTCCAAAATGTACAGTTGAGATATATATATATATATATATATATATATATATATATATATATATAGAGAGAGAGAGAGAGAGAGAGAGAGAGATAGATATATAGATATATAGATATAGATATATAACTATATAGAGATATATATCTATATGTAGATATATATATACACACATATACATACATATATACACACACATATGTATATGTATGTATACATATATTTGTGAATACATTTTTCTATATATATAATATTTATTAGTTGTACCATCTTCAATAAAAATAATAAAAATTTGCATGAAATTACTAAAAAAAGTTTGAAGCCAAAAGAAACATTTCTAAATGATCAATAATGAAAACTACATATCTATTACACATATCAAAAGAAAAAGAAAATTAAATCTGCTAACAAATTTTATTGTTATGAAGTGGTAATCAAAAAGCATGTAGCTAAAAAAGTATACAATAAAAATATAGAAGTATATCAGGCCATTAATGAACAAAAAGTATACAATAAAAATATAGAAGTATATCAGGCCATTAATGAACAAAGTGAGTTTTTTTGTATAAGTTCATCAAATTAAAAAAATCATATTTTGTTGTGATTTTTTCTCATTGTAAATGAAATTTAATTTGTGTTTAATATTCTATTTTTTTCTAAAAGAGCTCATTTAAGCCATCTTCCTTTGTCAATAATTCTTATAGGGTTTGGGAATGAGTTAAATATCCATCATGTTCCTAGCTTATTCGCTCTTCCCTTTATTTTTGATTGGAGCTCATTTTTATCCATTTAATGTTGTAACATATTCTGTGACAAAACTAGACTTCACAATCCCCCAAAACCATTCTAGTTATTTTTGCTATTATATATAGAATAAAAAGGGAGATCATGACAACACAGCCTTCTAAAACTCCACTTGCTTCAAATTTTCTTCTCAAGGAGAACAGAACCATGATTTCTAACATCTAACTGTGGTTCAGGATTTGAGGAAGACCATTTCTAGTAGGTCTGAAGTATTTCTGACAATCAGAGATTCTGGTCGAAAACAGTGTAACACTGAAAGAAGAGGATTCCCAAACCTTGAGTTTTTGCAGTCTGGAGTTATTCATTAGAAGTTGGTGAGGAACTGTGGTATTATCTACACTTTTGAAATTTTACTGCTGATCTCTATTTGATAGGTTGTAAAATATTTTTTTTAAATAAATGAAGTTAGATTCGATGAATAGGAAAAAATGTCAATGGACTGGATTTTATTCTTGCACAGAAAAAAATGAATTAGGAAATATTTAATTTTAGAAAAAACAAGACCCTTCAACACATATTCCACCAACTAAACTCCTCCATGAGTCCTAATTCCATTCTGTGCAAAAGCTAGGAACCCAGTTCAACTTGGAATCCTAGAACGGTACAGTGAGCGCCATGTTTCATCAACATAAATAATTAATTGGAGAAGGACGTGCAATATTCATAGCTGGAAGTTATTAAAGTAGATTGCAATGAGGAAAAATATCTAAAAATTGAAGAAAAATAAATCATTTAGCTGAAAGTCAGCTTATGGCATTTCTTTTATTTATTTATATAATTAATTTAAAAAAAAATGCCTTTTCCTTTTGGGACAGTAACATATGGTGGGTGTGCTAGATTGTACCACAACTGGATGCTATTTAATGTGTGGGATTCCAAGGTTAGAGTGCATGCTGGCAGGAGGTGGGTGTCAAGGGTAGGGAGTAGTGGGAGTCTGTGTTTTGCTTTTCCATTTCAATAATAAGCAAACTGTTATTTTGGGAGTAGGAGCAATTGTTGAAGTTAGTGTCACCACCTGCAAATGATTTATGTTATTGGATGGTTTCAATTTTGTGGGAAGGGATTACGGTGATGGGTTCTAGAAAACCTATTGAATAAATAAATATTTCCTGGCAGATGTTGCTTTCTCCCCCCAAGCCAATACCAAACGCAAGGCATGGCACTTAGAAGTTGCCTGCAGTGATATTAATTAATGTCATGACGCTTTGTCTGCGTGTGTCAATAAGGTGATAAACAACTACTATTTACAGGATGCAAAGTGGCTGGAAATGGGTCAAAAGAACAATACATCTATGGTATCATTTCTCTTGTCAGACGCTCCACTGCTATTCCCAGATGTTCTTATTTCTAGGAGGGAAAAGAGGAGAATTTTTTCTTGCCTCTTAAAACCTGATTGGTAGGAGACCCTGAGAGCTGTGTAGTCCTTCAGAAAGCAAAAGATGGATTGCTTTTATGTCTAAGAGCCTCATTAGGATTTCTGAGGAAGTGAAAAGTGGTTTGATGTGAGACTGAACTAAACCTACCAGGTATAGAATTTTAGTGCTAGTTAAACTGCTCATCTTGTTGATGAAGTGATTTGAGGGCATGCTCAGAAAAGAGGGCATTGTTCAGGTGTGGCCCCAAGAACAATGATTTACAAATTAGCTGTGTCCAATCACTGAGAAAGCTTATCATCACCATCAGGCTCTCTGACATTACCTTCCCTGCCTTTCTTCCTTTTTAGAAGTAAAATAGGCCTGAAAAGTAGAATGGGACTGAGGCATGAAAAGGAAAGTTTGGAGATCTGAAACTAATTTCTCAAAGGGAAAAAAGGAGTATTTTTAACAAGAAAATTTTGTATTTGAAAGTATTTGCTATCACTGTCAGTTATACTTTAAAGCATTTAAAATTGGAATCATTTAACTCTTCTGAAACACCCAGACATTTGTGTATGAGTTATTTCTTTATCATAATGATTTCTTCCTTCTTTGTTACTATGGATAAATGCTAGCTACAACAATGTCTATAACTTCAATTAAGCATAATATTTCTCCCCAAGTGGAATTTATAATATGGTGTATACGTGATGAACAACCTAGAGAATAATCTGGGCATTATTGAAAATGGCATTAAGATTTTAGGCATATATAATGTTGTTTGTGCTTTGAACCTACATGTTAATAGAGTATTACCTCCTATTCTGGAATCAGCAGAAGTCGATTTGACCAAAATAATTTTTTTTTACTGTGTTTTACCATCGTATTGCTTAAAGTCCTTATACCTCTGAGATACTTTTAAAATCTTAAATTAAGATTACATTTGAGAATGAAATTAAGAATTAAAAATTGCATAATGATTAAGATTAGACTACTATAAAATAGTAACCTAATCAATAATCTGTGAGGACATTCAAATATATGTGGATTCTTATTGGATCTATCATTTACTCAGGTAGTTATTCATTAATCAAAAAATATTTATAAAGCCCCCCTATATCCATTTAATTAGATGTTGTAGAAAAGAATGGCTATAATACTTTCTCGGAAGTTCTAATCTATTAGGATTCTGCACCTAATCTATAGAAATACTGGACAGAAAGTTATGAGGGAGACTGGAAATGGTAAGAAAATGTGTAAGATTTTAACAGCAGATTTCCAAGACTGTCTGGAAGAGAAGAGGTTTCTATCTTTCAACCCAAATATCCACTCTACTTAGCTGGCAAAAATAATGATAGTAACCATGAGTTAACATGTATTTAGCATAAACTGTGCACTAAATGCTTTATGTGTGTTGGTAAATTTAATCCTCAACTATGTTTTGTACAATTACCATTACTACTTTTTGAGTGAAAAACTGAAGCTTAAAGGGGTTAATTAATTTGCTCCAGATCACAAAATGATGTTTGGACATGAAATTTGGATCCAGGTCTTTGACTTTCATAGAATGAAAAACAAACAAACAAAACACAAAACATTATGCATTAACAATAGCTTGATGGCAATCCATTGACTGTCCTTTAACTCTTACTGCACATTCACTGAACACCCTCTTCTGGTTTACATAGAATTTCCATTAAGTATTTTGCATGCAGCAAGAGAGCGTTCCAGCAGTGGCTGATTCCCTTGGACTTTGTAAATTTAAAAAAAAACTGTGATCCGACAATTTTTACTTTGTAATTTATACTGCCTTTTCTTGTGAAGTGATCAATGTGAATTGGCTCTTCCTATATAAATATTGCTTCTGAATACATTTTAAACTTTGGTGTATATCGGTCAGGAACCAGATCCTACACCAGGGTATTTTGAGCATCTAATCAAAATACCTACTTTATTATTACTATATTGTCAGAAATAATGCAGTAGTTTTTTCTTAATAATTTCAAACTTAGAGAAAACAATTTTGAGATCAGTATAAAGAAAACTTTTATTTGAATGGTAAGGGTAAGTTGTCAACTTGAGGGTAAACTGTCAACCTGATGCCTCATAACAACTAAATATTTTTGTATTTCTACATGTTAGGCAATTTTCTTCCATCATACAATATATCCAATGATCCAAATCAGGAAAGTAATATTACTCCCATATAAGTGTTCCAATGAATTCACATTTCCCCAATTATTCCCTGTAATGTCCATCTCAGCAAGAGGCTCCAATGCTGAGTCATGCTTGACCATTTCATAGTCAAAAGAAGGAGGCTGCAATTGGAATGTGGTGGGTGAAGACCAAGGATGCTAATAAATAACCTACAACACACAGGACATTCCCCCACAAAAAAAGATCAATAGTGCTGAGGTTGAGAAACCCTGCTCTTACAGATGTGCCCAAAGCACTGGAAATCCTTGATTTTCGACTATTGTTTAGGTTACCGTCTTGCTTCTGAATCACATGTCCATGGAGGGTCATAAATTTCCAATGAGAATCAATTCAAACAAGTTGATGGACTATTCAGTTGTTGATCACATTAGATTCTTCTGTTTCTCCAGAAAGAAAGCCATTAAAAACTTCATTTTTAAAGAAAAGCTACTATTTTAGTGAACTTTTTTACTGCTGTGACTAAAGGACCCAACCAGCACAATTATAGAGGAGGAAGAGTTTATTTGGGTGCTCATGGTTTCAGAGGTCTTAGTCCATAGAAGGCCAGCTCCATTCTCAAGGCTTGAGATGAGGCTGACCATCATGGAGGGAGAGTGTGGCAGAGGGAAGCAGCTGACATCATGGTTATCAGGAAACAGAGAGACTGCACTTACCAGATACAAATATACACCCAGAGCCCCACCCCAATTTTCACCTCCTCCAGCCACACCCTACCACTTCAGTTACCACTCAGTTAATCCCTATCAGGGGATTAAATCGCTGATTGGTTTTAAGTCTATTAAAACGTGATCATTTCTCTTCTAAACCTTCCTGCATTGTCTCACGCGTGAGCTTCTTGGAGACACCTCACATCCAAACCATAACAGCTATCTAAATGGACCAGAAGCAGAGATTCTGCAAGCTTCATTTAGATGTAGTCACTTGTCAGTCATTGAGACCTCCACCAATCACTTCTCGTTATAAGTTTGTATTGATAAAATTATAAATGGTTACATACAAAGATATTCTTTAGCAACTCTGAATAATTGAATTCACAGGTTGGATGGATAAAAGCCACTCTTTTAGAACTTTAAGAAGTGAGGTTTCCTTTGAGGTCTTCAGATCATTCACGGCATGCTCTGCAGGGATTGTGGGGCCCAGGTCTACTCCTGTCTTTCTTGCTTCCTAGCCATGTGATCCCTGTATTGTTTCACAGCAGGTCAAAAGCTACAGAACCAACCAATCTCTGAAGGAAGCCTGTAAGACTGTGAGCCCAAATATACCCATCTTAGTTTGGGGTACAGTCATAGTTAGCTTCCTACTAATTCCCCTTCTGCAATGAACATTCTACTGATGAAGCAATCTGTGGATAACATTTTACTTTGCAGTTGTTTTCAAGTGTGAACTTCTACAGTGACATGGTTCTGAGTGTGAGTTCCCTCCTCTCAGGACACTCACTTCAACTAAGAACCAATTTATTTTAGAGAAATAAATAAATGAAGAATGTATAATTTCTCTAATCTTGTACTGGTAGAAGATGCTTTCACATTCTGCCCTCCCCCATTGGCCAAATATTTAAAAACTATGTAGCTAATAAATCATATCTGTTAGGTAATTAATTAAATTTTCCAGGGAATTAATCAGTTGCTATTTAATATAAACCCTTAAAAATAAAGAAATATAACAATTAGCCTATGTAGCTTTGTCATACACACATATTATTTTTTTAAGAGAGAGAGAGAAAGAGAGAGAGAGAATTTTTTTAACATTTATTTTTTAGTTTTCAGTGGACACAACATCTTTATTTTTATGTGGTGCTCAGGATTGAACCCAGCACCTTGCACATGCCAGGCGAGCGTGTTACCGCTTGAGCCACATCCCCAGCCTCACATATTATTTTTATTTAAGAATTTAAAAATTTTTGAAATAATTAGCAAGTCAATTATGATTCCATCCATTGATCTTCAAGGTGTTAATCATTGTTCTATGGATTCATGACACAGGGTGCAAACTTGTGAATAAAGCAGCTAAATTTTCCATCTATTTTAAATGGACAGGAATTCACTGACACACAAGTAATGTTTCATCATCTATTTTTTTTTTTTTTTTAGGTACTGGTGGTTGAACTCAGGGGCACTAGACCATTGAACCACATCCCCAGCCCTGTTTTGTATTTTATTTAGAGACAGGGTCTCACTGAGTTGCTTAGTACCTCCATATTGCTGAATCTGGCTTTGAACTTGGGATACTCCTGCCTCAGACTCCTGAGCTGCTGGGATTTCAGGTGTGTGCCACCATGTCTGGCTTATTATCTATTCTTAATGAATATTAGGGTTAAGGGCTACTGGTAAGTAAAAATAACTTGTTAGATAGAAGACATATGTGAAAAAGCTTTAATTTTGCTTGTCCAGATTTGGAATGTTGAGTTGGTAGGTAGATGTAAAAACATGCAAGGAGTTCAAAAATACCATCAGAAAATGTAACACCAAAACCAGAAAATTTTATTTATTTTTTATAAAATTTTGTACAGGTAAAGAATATAGTCAATAGTTTACATTTATCTAAACATAATATTTTTAAATACCGTAGTGTGCATGACAATGTCAGAATTCATTGCATATTACTTTTTTTTTTTAAGAGAGAGAGAGAGAGAGAGAGAGAGAGGGAGAATTTTAGTATTTATTTTTTAGTTTTCAGCGGACACAACATCTTTGTTTGTATGTGGTGCTGAGGATTGAACCCGGGCGGCACGCATGCCAGGCGAGCGCGCTACCGCTTGAGCCACATCCCCAGCCCTCATTGCATATTACTTTTGATAATGTTACACAAGAAATCTGATGTTTGTTGAGCTTAAGAGAAACACCCTTTGGCTAGTACATAGAAGAATTGAAATTCCAACCAGGATCACTAGCATTTACATCTACTTTTACTAGAGTTAACACTTGCTGATGGCAATTCTTAACAGCGCTCATCATATTTCAAACAGTGTTATGTGGTTAAAATAGAAACACATAACTGAAATTCAGAAAATCTAAGTTCTTGTTGAAGCAGTTGTCTGATCTTAGACAGTAACCATCAAGTTAATCATAGAACTCAATAGATAGGAAGAATTTATTCTAAATGACTTATAATGGTGGACCTATAAAATGACCAGACAAAAAGAGACTTGGAAGTGATTAGCATAAGTAGCAACATAGACAGTTCCATAAGGCACAGCTAGGGAAGTAGTTTCCTGAGATTACCTTGATTTCTTTTGCAATACCCACCTAACTTCAGCTACATCATTTTGTGTGTTTTGGTCCATGTGATCAACTTACCATTTTCTGGAGATACCAAGTTTGCAATCTAAGAGTGAAGACAGAGGTTAAGCAGGCATTTTCAACAGAAGTATAATAAGAACAGGGCACTACCCAAGCAAATTCCATGTTAATATGCTATTATTTATTTGTCTTTGAATACAATTTTTGTCCAATCCATTCAAAATGAAGACTCAACAGGGATCCTGAAGTATGTGAGCAGGGGCTTCCTGTGAAGTTAAGTTAGCTAGAAGAGAAGGACATTAAATAAGAAAGTCAATTTAATTCTTTTCCAATTTAGCAGGGTTGGAAAGGATTTGCTACCCCCACCCCCAGAGTCTGTGCATGTTTGCTCTTGTTGTATACACAGTTATCATTTGTTTCTCTTTAAAGATATCTGGAAAAGTTAAAAGTAAATCTTTCCCTGTAAAATTTTTTTTTTTTTTGCAAACCTGGAGGATACCTGTATTGTTATAAGAAGAAAGAAGAAGGAATAAATATAATCCATACTGTGTAAAGGTAACATTCAATTAAAATATAACATGATAGGTTTTTTGATCATTTGACATGTTATTAAAATGCTATTGCCCTAGAATTTAGGTCTGATGAAGCACAGTGTGTGGACAAAACCCATCTGCACAAAAGGCAGCATATTAAAAGGTTTTGAATCAAGGTTCCCTTGCTAACAATAAAAAAATGACATTTTAACATGAGGCATAAAGCAACTAACAAACAAAGCTATAATCATGGGATTATTAGCAAATAAACTTGCTTGCATTTATAGAGCCATAGATCTATTGGGAAATATCCACGTGGTATGTAAAAAATAAATTTTTTAAAAAAGAATTCATGTGAATTTATACAAAATTTCACAATGCAATGAATGATTTATTACAACCTTATTTGTATTAACCCAGATGGTGCTCGATTTGGACATGTAACCCTGCATGCAAGGGATGCTTTATAAATGCCACACGTCTCTGTCAGGCAGCAGGGACTGTATGCCAGGACCGCACTCCACTCCAGAAGGCCTCTGCCAGCAGGAATAAAGAAGGGAAATGACATCTCACTTGTTGGAGTAAGGAAGCTGCAGTGTGCACAATAACAACAATCAAGCAATCAGCAGAGCAATTAAGTAGGAAGAATCCATTCTAAATGACTGACCACACAGACCTATAAAATATGACCATTGTATCTCACCCCAACAAAAGAAAACTTTGAAATAACCTTCCTCAAAGTTTCTGCTTTAAAAAGTCTTCTTTATATCCATCTGTCTTTCTATTATTCATTGCCAGAAAATACCAGATGATTCTCTTTTTAAAAAAATGTTTATTTTTTAGTTATAGGTGGGCACAATATCTTTATTTTATTATTATTTTATTTTTATGTGGCACTGAGGATTGAACCCAGTGCCTCACGCATGCTGGGCAAGTGCTGGACCACTGAGCCCCAGCCCCAGCCCCAAGTGATTCTCTTTAATAGAATCCTTCCAGACTTTCAAGTCAGATGTGGGAGAAACTCCTCTGGACTATTTAGCTTCAGATTCTGACATGTAAAGCCACAACAGGGCCCCTTTCTCTGTGTCCTTTATACTTTTAAGATGTTCTTAACCTAGAGCTTCAAGGTGCCTGTGAGTCCTATGGAAGGATTTTTTACACACATTTGCATGCGTATTTTTCTGCTGAGTTCGTCCAGTACAATAAATGCCAATCTTGTTGTACCTCAGTTTCTCCATGAGTGGGATAGAATTATGTTTCCTTCCCCTCCCTCCCTCCCTCCCCCCTCCTCTCTCTCTTTCTTTCTTTCTTCTCTCTTTCTCTTTCTTTCTCTCATGGTGTTTAGGGAATCCACTCATGTGCCTTACAGATGCTAAATATAAGGTTTACAACCCAGCTACACCCCTACCTATCATCTCTTTTCTAAGTCTTTTGTGATGTTTATGTACTTGGAAAATTTTCTTACATGAGGAGCTTTTTTATTCTTGAGAGAGATAGTTTGAGTAAGACCATGTTTTAAAAAAAGATAGTTAAATTGCTGAATCAAGATTTAATTAATCAATCAAGTATGTGATTATAATTTACTGAATCAAACAGATGGCATCCATTTGCAAGTAAAAAAAAAAAAAAACTAAATCTGAAGGGGAAAGCATTTGGAGAAGGACAAAGAATTCATGTTCATACAGACTATGCTAAATAAGTTAAAGCTTCTAACCCAGTGTAGGAATGGAAAGTACAGAGAGAATAATTTTGCTTATAGGGAACATTTCTCTCATTCTGAAATATTCATTCATGCGCTCTTCCTAATCATTCTATCTAAGAATAGGTCATTATGGCCAATCAAAAATGAAAGTCATTTGTTGAGGGAAATTCGAGTGAATTTAAAATAACCATTCAGTAAAATAAAGATGAGAATAAAATGAAACTGCTTATAAAATTTGGCCTGTTAATAGCCAATACAAAATGGTACATGCTGAATGATTACAATGTCAAAAAATTAAAGATGTAAGCACAATGATTAAAATGAATTAAGAAACTAATTCAAATTCTTTCTTTCTTTTTTTTTTCTTGGATGGTTGTATTAGTTTCCCAGCGTCTGTACAACAAATTACCACATATGTAGTGTCTGAAAACAACTGGAATTTATTCTCATATAACTTTGGAGGATAGAAGTCTGAGATAAAATTGTCAGCAGGTTCCAGGGAAGAATATATTCCTTAGCTCTTCTAACTTCAGGTGGTCCCAGGCGGCTCTTTGTTTTATGGCAACATAAATGCATTCTTTGCATACCTCTCATTTCAGGTGATCCTATTTTCTGTGCATATTCCTCTCTAGTTTCTTCAAGGACATTCTCACTGGATTTAATCCACCATAATCCAATATGATCTCATCGTGATCCGTGCCTTAATCAAATTCACAAGGATCCTATTTTCAAGCAAGTTCATGCTCTGATGTCCTGGAAGATCTTTGATTTTTTGGAGGGGATGGTTCAACCTATCCCAATGGTATTTAAATTTTTCAGAATCATAAATATCTCTCTGAGTTAACAAATAGGACAATAAGAAAGGGGGGTGGAATCTTTATTTGAATGATAATATTTAAGCTTTCATAATTTCAACTGGTTATTATATCCATAACCTAGACTGGTTTGAAATTTTTGTTCCTGTCATTAAAGGCTCACGTTAAGTGTATGTTGATTACATGCTATAATCTTACATGATAAAGAATTTCTTTGCACATCTGAGCTATCATCTGTGCAACTTTCTAACTAGATTGCCTTACTATCTATGATGTTTTTGATCATTTTCAACAAAGCCAAAGCACTTCAAAAAATTGCAGGTAACTTTACAAGCAACTACAAAAATCTAGGGAATAGTCATTAAATTCACTATGAAAGAAAAGTCTTAGAAAATGTTAAATATTACATATTAGATTAGAGCAACTATTTTCATTTGGGAAGGTATTTTATTGGTAGGAAATTTGAATCAGGTTTCACATATAAAAAATAAAACAATTATAAAGTTATGTTGTGCAAATCAATTAACCTATCATTAAGAAATCCTTTTCATGTGTTTAAGATTAATGTTTGATGCATATTAAAAGTTGGGATTATCAGGAAGAAAGTATGAAGCCTCATATTACTCATATGATGTCCACATGTTGATAGGCAAATGTAAAGAGGTCATGAGCACTCCTAAGAGTGTATTTATACTATTCTCTAACAGAAAAACATATGTAGGAGTAATAGAAAGTCCTGAATTTACTCTAAATCTTGCCATTTACTTGAGGAATGTTCTGAATAATTGTTCCCAATATAGCTTTGCCAAACCCAAACCCAACTAGCATAGTGCCTAGATAGAAGATAACAATGATGAGAAGAAGGTTTTCATAATTATGAGTATTTCTGCTTGTTTCTGTTAACAGTACCTGTGTTCTACAAGTCACTATTTTCATGTCCTCAAAACACTGATGATTTTTTTCCTTATAAAATATTAGAAAATATTTGCAAATATTTTGCAAACTACCAGGTATATGAAAATGTGCTGAACATCACTAATCATTGGGAATATAGATTAAAATCACAGTAAGATATCATCTCACACCTGTTAGGATGAAAATTATGCTAAAAATAACAAGTATTGGCAATTATGTGGAAGAACTGGAACACTTCTACATTGTTGCTAAAAAATGTAGAAGGGTCCAGTCATTATGAAAAACAATGTGGAGTTTCTTTAAAAAATTTAAAATAGAACACCCATATAATCCAGCAGTTCCACTTCTAGGTATGCTTTCCAAAAGAACTGTAATCAACATCTTGAAGAAATGTGCATCCTTACATACATTTCAACAGTATTCACAATAATATTGGGGCTCAGAGAATAATGCCACAAAATATGGCTCCTTGGCAATTGAGAAAACTGCAAAAGCAAGAAGGTGACTATGACTTTTCCACTTTTCTGTGTGAGCTTGTCATAAAAGAATTCTTTGACCTAATTCACCTGAAAGCAGGCCATAAGACTCTCATTATGGACGGGGTCCTCTCCTGCACTGAGAAGCCATAAAAGAGTAGGAACAGGCAGACATTTCTGGATCTTCTCCACCCCTGTTTAATACCATGATGTCATACTCTTTTTATCCAATCACACTTCTATATTTCTGCACATTCTTCATCAAATATAAGTGAACAAATACCTTCTTTCCCCTCAGTTTTGGGATGGATCTTTATTTCTGAAAGGTCCTTTGATCCATAAAATGTTGGTAAAATAAAGTTGTTATGATTTTCTATTGTTAATTGTATATAAAACAGACATAGGTAAGTGGTAAAATATCAAGTCTTCAGTTATTTAATTTTAAATTTAAATACAATTTACATAAATTTTTACATATTAAAGATTTCTTAATTTTCCCATTTTTTTGGTGTGTTATAATTACACATACTCTTAGGATTTATTATGCCATATTCATACATGCATATAACATAATATGACGAATCTTATTCCCCAGTATCTTCCTTTCCCTCCTCCCTCTCCAATTCACTTGCACTACTCTGCTCATTTCCCTTCTACCATTGTTATTTTAACTAGTGCACTATATATACACACACATGTATATGTGTATATTTAGATTTCATTGTGGCATATGTGTATATGTCGTAATTTGAACAATGTCATGATTTAATATTTTATTAATTTGAATAAACTCAATGTTTTGGGCAAGCCCATCGCTCTGATTTTCTAATTATTACCTTCATATGAACCAGCTATTCACATTTCTTTCTTTACAACCTACTTATCACATTTTGACAGAAGTTTGGAATCAGGGTTTGAAGAAATTTCAAGGTTAAGTCACCGGCATTCTCGCAGACCGGTTGTTCTGATTGCGTTCTTTGATCATCTTCAGTGACAGAGAACTCTAAGTCATATGGCAAATTCTCCCTTTTGCCTAGAGTCGATGGTGAGAAACATGTTCCTTAGGAAGCATAGGATAGGAACTATTCTCCACATCCTGGACACAGTTACCTGGAACTTCCCATCTTTTGCATGGGTCTCAAACATGACATCTAGAACCAAAATAGTTTAAGTGAGAAGATAAAAACACGGTGTAGGTGTAGTGATGACATCACCTCCCTGTTTCTTTTTATAGCATTCATAAGAGAAATGAATTTCTTTAATTTTTAAATTTATATATGAGAAAATTCACTTTTTGTTGTGCAGTTCTATGAAAATCAACAAATGTGTTCAGTCACGTGAGCACCATTACAATCAAGAGTCAGAATGGTTTCAACAGCTTCAAACTGTTCCTACTCTTCTCCTTCATAGTCAGTCCCTTTGCAACCACTAACTCAAACAACCCATTGGTCTGTTCTCTCTCCTGATAGTTTTGCCTTTTCCAGAATGTATGCAAATGGAAGAATGTATTTGCAGTCCTTTGAGTCTTGTTTCTTACATTAGGCTAATACATTTAGATTCATCCATATCTTTACATGTTTAATTTTTTATTGCTAAGTACTATTCTGTTGTATCATACTTTTAATGCTTTCAGTGATTTAAAGGCATTTAGATTGTTTCTAGCTTTTGGAATTGTCAATAAAGCTGTTGAAGCATTCACATACAGGTTTTTCTATAAAACATTAATTTTTATTTCTCTTGAATAAAAACATGAGGGTGGGGTTCTAGGTCATGTGACAATTATGTATTTCAGTTTGTATTAAAACTTTGTTTTACAAAGTTGTACCATTCTGCATCCCCACCAGCAATATGTGAGTTACCAGTGTTCTCTATCCTCTAAGCAGTTAGTATTGTCGATTTTTTAAGTTATTCTAACAGACACATGGTCACTTGCAATTCCCTGACATCTAACAATGTGAAGCTTTTCTATACTCATTTATTTGCACATCACGAATCTCTTTTTTTTTTTTATAAAATGAATGTTCAAATCATTTGCCCATTTTTAAAATTGGTTTGATTTCTTATAATTAGATTAATACATTTTTATGTATTCTGGATAGAAATTATTTAACAGAAAAAGTGTCCTGTGGGTATTTTCTCCCAGTCTATGGTTAGTTGTTTTATTCTGATAATAGTTTTTCACAGGGCACACGTAACCACAATACTGATGATATCCAATTTATTAATTTTTTTCTTATGGATGATTAGAAGCCATCGGTAAGAATCTTTTGCCTCACTCAAGGTCATAAAGATTTTCTCCTATGTATTTTTTCTAGAAGTTTTATGGTTTTACATTTTATTTATGTTATACAGTAATCCATTTGTAATTAGTCCTTATATAAGATGTAAGTAATAACAGGAGTATCATATTCTTCTTGTATATGGACTCCCCAGTTTTTGGCACAATTGAATTGTCTTTGCATCTCTGCCAAAATCAATTGGCCATATTTGTATGTATCTAATTTTGTAGTTTCTACTGTATTTCCTTAATCTTGTGCCTATCACTTGAATAATACCAGTTTGATTTTTATAATATGTCTTCAATGATGCATCCTATGACTTTCCCCCTCTTTTAAAAATTTTTTCAGCTATGCTATTCATTTGCCACTCCACATATATTTTACAATATGCTTTTTGGTGTCTACACAGTACTCATCAGGTATTTTGATTTGGGTTAAGTTTATTGTATAAATCAATATTGGATGAATTGATATCTAAGCAATAGTGAATTTTCTACTACATAGATGCAGTATGTATCTTTGACAAGATACATATTCTTTATGAAAAAAGAGAAAATAACAATAGGAAAAAATTATTTCTTTAGACATCTGTAATTCTAAAAGGATTTGAAACTGATTGACTCAAAAACAGCTTCTCCCATATCTGATTAGAAAATCAGTAAAAATACCATCAGTAAGTCTGAATCACTAGTGTTTTTTGGCATAAACATGAAATCAAAAGAAATCTACCAAAACTCCTTGAAATACTGAGTTTAACACACACTGAATACAAATATATATACAAAACTCAAGCATGTTTCTACATACCAATAATGAACAATTGAGAATTTAAATTTAACAGACAGTACTACATACGATGGTCCTAAAATAAAAATACTAGATATATATCTAACAAAATATACCAGAATCTTTTTACCAAAACTGAAAACCTATGATGAAGATACAGATCAGTACACCATCTATGACACTTTCACTAAGTTGAGAGACATTTTAGTTCCCTGACCTAAGTCAATTTTATTGGTGAACATGACTTAAGTCCTTTGATACTGGTGCTAGCTAGAGAGAAAGAAAGAATGTATGGAAATGAGCACATCAATGAAAACAAAAGGTATTTATTCAGAACAGGCAGGTCTGAAATCACGTTTGTTTGGCAGAGACTCACAAGGTTAAGTGGAACAGTGCAAAAAGGGGAAGAGGTTAGATGTGCTTCAATTAGGGCGTGTTGGCAGGGAATACTGCAGAGGGGTCAATTGGAAATGAGGCATCTTATGTGATTGGTTTTGGAAACGTATTTTACTTTTACTTATTAATCCTGAAATGGAAATAGGGGAAAAAATGGGAATTGACAGTCTTTGTTCAACTTGCAGAGACTGTGAGTTGACTTCCTGGGCACTTTACTGTAGAAGTTGAGAATTGTAGCTCTATTACCACATGATGTCCATCCTTGTCCATTTGTGAATTCATCCTTTCTCATGGCACCTTGAAAGAAGACACTGGAGATCTTTCATGAAATATGAGTTCTTCTCAGTCAGTTAAAGAGGCAGGGCATAAGGTACAGGATATGCACAAACAGGGAATCCCATCTGGTATCTTGAAGGATCGATCGTAAGCAGTTCTACATGCCCTATAAATGGTACATTGGTGACTTCACATAACATGCACATTATAAGAACGGAATAAATTCTGCATTTTCTTGGTATACATCACCCATCTTTTGATATTTTCCTCACTCTGAAATTAAGATTGCTGTCAGGGATTTCTATATTCAGTTTTTTATTCTCTCTCCCCTCCCCCACATGGTTGATGCTCTTAATTTTAACAATACTGCCAATCACTTGAATTCATAAAAAATCCTGCTCCTCTTCCACCACTGGAGTTATTTAGTCCATGCAAAGCTAGCCCAACTGTCAAATTCTAAAGGAGCCATCAAATGTTCATTAGGGTCTCTGCAGCTTTACTTTTTAGAATTAGATGGACAATAATCAGTTCTATTGTATATTATCAAAGGCAGAATTTGATTCTAAATTACATGCCATTCTCTACAATGAGGGGCCGTTATGAAAACTGCTGGTTGGAAGAATTGTTTGTGGTGAAAGGGTGGAATGCTCATCATTTGAGTTTAGCCATTGCCATTGCTTCTTTGCTACAGCTTTTGTGATAGTTCTACTTTTGTTTCTTCCCATAATGCAACTTTTATTGTTGAATCTCTTATGGCTTTTAAATTTTTCTGCAGATTCTAAGATCTATTAAAATATGAGCTAAATAAAACAATAAGGAGGCACTCATCATAAGAGGGAGAGAACGTTCTTCCCTACAATTACATAAATTTGAAAGATACTTGATGTGTTTGTATTTTGCAAGACCTGTATCACCACAACTTTGACTCCCAGTTACAAATTTCATGACTTTTTAAATAATTATCTCCCTCCTCACCATGCTTTAGATGTACATTATATCCATTTTGTGCTTATGACATATCTAATGGGTTTATGTTTTCCCAAATCAACTCTCTCTAATCAGGAGGAACAATGCCACAACCATCTGTGTTTCAGGAGAGGACTCTGGCTTTTTTATTTGCAAAATTATAAGTCTTGCTCTGATCTTTTACTTAAAACCATAGATCAGACTGGCTTAGAGATGAATTGATGGTTCCATATCTTGAAATACTATCACCTTTTAAACTCCTAACTATAAAGGTTAAAGCAACAGCTATAACAAAACAGAAACTTATGTCAGGCCAGGACAATTGACAGTACTTGCCCTGCAATTGTTTGCTTGTAAGTCTATGACAAAGGGCAAGAATGTTTTATATTCATAACTGTGTCTCCAGAATCCAAATCAGAGTACAGAACAGATCATGAATGAATGATTTTGGAACATATCAATATTAAATTTTCTTATCTTATCATTGGATCCCCAACATATACCACTTTCCTCCTTTTACTCAATCTTTAGAGTTTTATTCAGTCCACACTCTTTCCCCAAAATGGATCCATTCTTGTTCCAACTGCTGCTGGTTTCATGCAGATCCTCGCTGTTTTGTACTTGAATTATAGCAATGGCCTTCTTCCCCGTACCCTGGATCTCCCCTCTTCAGGTCAAGTTCTGCAAGGCTCCAGATATCTCATCTGATGAAAATCTGACATTTTCACCTGTGATCTTACAATTCTTTCAAAATTTACTCTTTGCCAAAATAGTGATTTCAAGTAACTTTCTTTAGATTGTAGGATTTCAGAGTTGTGATTCCAATGTTTAATATGGGCTCAAAATTTAATCTTTGAAACATCTATGCTAACTATTTTAAAAAGTGGAGCAAGAGTTGTAGCTCAGTGATAGAGCACTTGTATAGTATATGACTTGAGGTTCAATCCTCAGTGACACACACCACACACACACAAAGGAAAAGGGACACATGACCTATTCCTTCTGAGAAGATAAAGTGGATTTAACCTTTTAAGTACAGCTAAAAAATCTGGACATTATTTTTCCTTTCATTTATTTCACTCCCTTCTACCCTTTCTTGCTTTCCTTTCTCTCTCTTCTTTACCCTGAGTTCTCTTCCCCTACAGCAAAAGCCTGGACATTATTTCTAAAATAAAACTAAGAAGATTCTAAACATGGAGAGAGGAAGATAAACAGGCTTAGAATCCTAATACCCAGGACATGACACAGTAGTGAGTTCCCTGAGTTTTCTTTAGGTTTTGCATATCTCACATTTGAAGCAGAAGAAGTGGAGAACCTAAAAATGCAACAAAACAAACAAACAAGTATAGACAAAAATTTCTCCAACAAAGTCTATTATTTGTAGCAGTATAATAGGGCAAACACAAGCCTAGGAACATAGAAAAGCTTTTAGACAATAACAACTTTCTCACAAGAGACTATAAAAATAACTGGGGTCCCTCCATCCACACCAGCAAAGGTTGAGAGGGGAGCCTCCACATCAATCCTAATGATACTGAATAAGGCAACCTAAATACCATGCCAAAGTAGTGCCAAAAGAAGCCAAGTTGGTGGGCTATGAATTTCACATCCATAGGATGATAAAGAGACCCCCTCCTCTGGGGTCAATGGGGTCCACATGGGCAGCCTATACTTCCAACCCATTTGAGAGTAACAATGAGAGGCCTAGTGGAGAATTAGGGTTTTCATCAGGGTCCACCTGTAATAAGGTCATCCTCCTCCCCTTTGGGGTCAGTGGAGACATGTTCGAGCCATGACACAGCACTCCTACCCCTTCCAGCTAGGGGGCTAACTGATTACAAGAGATAAGTATGACAGCTTCCCTATTGGAGAGAAAATAGTTTATTGATGTGGATTTCTCTCTTCCAGTTACATTTTCCAAGCACTGAAAGAAATTAACCATCAAGCCAGATTTTTATATCCAACAGAAATAGCTTTCAAAAATGGAGTGGAAATCAAAGTATTCTCAAATGAAGCAAAATTGAAAGAATTTGTCACTGGTAGAATTACTCTATAAAAATGGCTAAAGAATATTCCATTAAGAGAAAAGGATACAACACACCTAGGGATTTTGGAACACCAAGAGGAAAGAACGAAAACAGTAAAGAAAGAGGAGTAAAAATGATAGCCTTTCCTTTTCCTTTGAGTTTTAAGGCAATTATATTATAAACAGAGACATTAATAAAATATAAAGAAAAGTACATTATCTGTACTTCACTTGAACTGTAAAATCATGACATTTGCATTAACATAGTATCACCTGAAATGACCCCTAAGAAAAGCTAACATATAAAGAGAAACATTAGAAAACTATGGATAAATAAAAATGGAATTCTTTATATGGTAGAAGTAACCCATAGGAAGCCAGGAAAAGAAATCAAAGAAACTAAAAACAGAAAGAACAAAGAGAATGCAAAATAAAAAATATCTTAAGCTCTAACATAACATCAATTATATTAAATGCAAATTGTCTAAATAGATCAATTACAGAAACTGTCAGAGTGTATTAGGGATCATGACCCAACTATATACTATTTATAATAAACTGACTTCAAATATATCATGTAGGCAGATTGAATGTTAAAACAAAGACATAGCATGCAAACATTAATCAAAAGAAAGCAGAAGTGGCTATATTAATAACAGAAAAAACTAGACTTCATAACAACGGGAATTGCTAAAGACACAGAATGACATTGTATAAGGATAAAAGGATCAATCCATTAAGAAGACATGTGATTCTTTTGGGCTGGGGATGTGGCTCAAGCATTAGCATGCTCTCCTGGCATGTGTGGGGCGCTAGGTTCAATCTTTAGCACCACATAAAAATAAAATAAAGATGTTGTGTCCACCGAAAACTAAAAAATAAATATTAAAAAATTCTCTCTCTCTCTCTTTAAAAAAAAGAAGACATATGATTCTGAATGTGTGCACAACAAACAACGAGACTGCAAAATACGTGAAGCCAAAAAAAATGATAGAACTGAAAGGAGCAGTAGAACAATCAACAATTATAGTTGGAGACGTCAATCTTTCTTTTTTGGATAATGATAGAACAGCTAGACAGAAGCTTATCAAGAATATAGAACCAAACACCATCAAAAACAGAATCTAATTGATCATTTCCCCAGTGGATGCGTTCAGTAACAGAAGACTACACATTCTTTTCAAGCATCTACAGAACATATACCACAACAGAGCACAACCTGACTGGGAAACAACAGCAACAAAAAAAGTAAAAAGGTTAAAAATTTTAAATTTTAAAAGAATTGAAATGACACAAAGTTCCTTCCAACCACAAGGGAATCAAACAAGAAATCCATTACAGAAAAAAAAAAGCCTCCAAATCTGTGGAAATACATATAAATAGTCTATGAACCAAAGGAAAATCTCAAAGGAAGACCAAAAAAGTTACATTGGACTGAATGTAAATGAAAATACAACACATTAAAATTTGTAGAGTGGAGTGAAAGCAGGGCTAAGAAGGAAATTTATAGCACTAAATGTATTCATAAGAAAAGGAGAAAAGCCTTAAGTAAATAATCTCAACTTCCACCTTAAGCACCTAGTTTAGGAGAAAGCATAATAAATCAAAAACACACAGAGTGAAAGAACTAGTAAAGATAACATTGGATATCTTTACACCATAAATTAAAATAATAGAACAAAGGCCTGGTCCTTTGAAGAGATTCATAAAGTTGAAAATCCTCTAATAAGACTGACAAAGAAAAGACAATAATTACCAATAACCAAGGTTGAAATGTACACTCACAGAGCTTGAAGACATCAGAATAATAACAAAGGATTGCTATGGACAACTGCACATGAACTGGTTTTACAGTATAGGTGAGATTGGTTGATGTCTCAAAAAGAACAAACTACCATAACTCAATCAGAAATGTTATAAAAATAGCCCCATACTAATTAGGAAATTGAATTTGTGTTTTGAAAAAAAAAAAGTGAAATATCCTGGCTCTTAGAGTTTCCCTGGAGAATCCTACCATATATTTAAAAATGCACTAACATAAATTCCACACAGTCTTTTCCAGGAAACAAAAAGAGGTGGGATATATCTCAATTTATTTTACAAAGCTAATATGAATCTGATACCAAAACCCGGCAAAGAAATTTTCTTTTGAAGAAGAAGAAGAGGAGGAGGAGCAAACACACAATAAGAAGAATTAAAGGCCAAAATCACTCAGGCATATACACATACATATCCATGAGAAGATATTAGTAAACAGAATTCAGCAATATAAAAATAATAACTATAAACTATGATCAAATGAGTGTCATTCCAAGGACTGTTTCAAAATTTCAAAATTAATTAAAGAAATCCACTATATAACTAAAGAAAAAAATCACATGATCATATCAATTGTCACAGAAAAAAACATACTAAATAATTAAAAAAATTTCCCAAGAAACTAAAAAGAGAGCTGAACTGCCTCAATTTGATGAAGACCATTACTGAAAACCTATACACAACAATATACTTAATGATGAAAGAATTCCCCTGAGATCAGGGACAAGGCATGGATGTTCACTCTTATTCACCATTGTAATAGAAAACCCAGCCAGAACAATAATGCAAAAGTGAAAAAAATTACAGATATAAAGAAAGAAATACAATAACCCCTGTTTGCAGATGTAGTTTTACCTATGTAGAAAACTTAAAATAATCGGCAGAAACCATCGCCCCCTGAAAACAATAAATTGATTTAAAAATGTCACAGGGATTAGTTTAATACATGAAAAAAATCAATCACATTCCTACATATGACCCAGAAACATGTGGAATCTGAAATTAAAAAGACAATACCTAGCCAGGAACAGTAACGCATGCCATTAGTTGCAGCTATTTAGGAGGATGACACAGTAAGATTGCTTAAGCCCCAGAGTTTGAGACCACCTTGGGAAACATAATTAGATCTTGTCTCAATAACAAAATAAAACAACCACAACAATAACAACAATAAGAAGTACCATTTATGATTGTGCCAAAGAAATAAAATACAAAGGCAAAATATGTGAACTATCTATATCCTAAAATGACAAGATGCTGATAAAAAACTAAAAACCAAATAAATATATAGGAAGACATACTATGTTCATGGATTGAAAGACTCCATTTTATAAATATCAGTTAGTTGATCCCAGTTTACCTGTAGTTTAAATGCAATTCCTATGAAAATCCCAGAAAAAAATTTATAGGAATAGATTTGCTCTGAAATACGTACGTACTAAAAGGCCAAGGCCTACAAGAAATAAGTTTCAAAGATAAGAGTAAAGTAAGGAAAAGACAATTTAATAAATTTCAAAGACTTATGTAGTAAAGATAATGTGATATTGCTGGAAGAATAGACACACAGATCAATGGAATAGAATGAGTAATCCAGAATTAGACCCACACAAGACTTCCCCCAACAGATCTTTTAGTTAGATCTGCTACAGACATTCTCTCTGTGACTTTATTTTTCCTTTCCTCAGTAGTCACTTTAAATTTTTTTTCAAATAGAAATTGTATATATTTAGGTGTATTATATGATATGTATATATTGTGAAATGGCTAAGCCAAGCTGATTAGCATTAGCTAATTAGTATTACCTCATATACTTAACATTTTTGTGGTATTAGAACATGTTAAACTACTCTTCAGTAATTTTCAAGTATTCAATCTATTGCTATCAGCTGTAGGTCATTATGATGTGAAATAGATCTCTTGGACATATTCTTCTAACTGAAATTTTGCGTCCTTTGATCAGTATCCCTAATTCTCTTACTTATTTTTGACAGAAGCACAAAAAGAATAGATTAAGGATGACTTTTTCAACTAATGGTTCTGCAGCAATTGACATCAGTAAAAATTATCTTCAAGAGCTGACATTAGGTAAAAAGTAATTAGACTTAACACCGAAAGTGTGATCTTAAGAGGAAAAACTAATGAATTGGACCTCATTGAAACTAGGCATTTTGTTCTGTAATATACCCTATAAATGGATGAAAACACAAGCTACTGATTGGGAGAAAAATATTTGTAAACCATATATCTGATAAATTAATATCTAAAATATATGAAGAACCCTCAAAATTAAATAGTAAAAACCTCAAAGCTCTGAAGCTAAAAAATTAAAAAATAGCCTTATTAAAAAAAAGAAGAATAGCTAGGCACAGTGGTACATGCTTATAATTCCTGCAACTCAGGAGGCTGAGGCAGGAGGATTACAAGTTCAAAACCAGTATCAGCAACTTAGTGAGGCTGTAAGCAACTTAGTGAGACCAGGTCTTAAAATAAAAAGATAAAAAAAGGCTGGAGATGTGGCTCAGTGGTTAAACAACCCTGGGTTCAAACCTTGGTACAAAAAAAAAAAAAAAATGAGAAATACATATGATGACACTGATCACGGAAAATGGGAAATGAGTGGCCATAAGAGAGTATGGCAGACCCAGAAATTGCACCCTTGGACATTTATTGCAGAGAAATAAAACTTATGTTTTCACAAAACTTGTAGATGAATATTTATGGCAGTATTATTCACAATCACCCAGACCTGCAAACAGCTCAGTTATCCTTCAATGAGTTAAACAAGCTGTGGTATGGCCATATCATGGAACAGTATACATTAATCAAAAGGACAAAATACTGACACACCAAATTAGCTGGATGAATCTTCGAGAGAATTATTCTAGTGAAAATAATTTTTTTAGAGATTATATATTATGTTATTCCATTTAACTAGTGGCCCTTAATTAACAAGATTTTAGAAATCAAGAACATCTTATTGTTTGCCAAGAGTTTGGGAGAGGATTGGGTCAAAAGGGAATTAAGTGAATCTATAAAATGGCACCATGAGGAAGAGAGTCTTGTAGTGATGAAAATACTCAATATCTTGACTGTAACAATTTCACTATGTTGGTTGTGATGCTAAAGATGGTTTCGTTAGAGGGAACTACGTAAAGGGAATATAGGATCTCTTTGTGTTATTTTTTACAATTTCATTTTAACCTACAATTATCTCAAAATAAAAATTTGAATTTAAAACAAATATATACACAGAAAAGAGTGCAATTAAGCAGCATGCATACTCGAATACGTTATGTAGTCAGAATTAGCATGTTTGAGATCATTAGGTCATTACCAAGTATTGATAGGGAAATTTGTTTCATGAAAATAAAGAATAAAGTTGGTATCTATGCATATATTTGAATTTTTGCAAACAATGCCATTGATTATGCACATTATAGTTCTGTATTGTTCTATAATAAAAACAACTGAACAACAACAAAAAAGAACAAATGTAGGAAAGTCTGGCTTATAGACTAGAAGACTAGGAAAGTCTTCTAGTGTAAAACTGTGTGAGACTCTTGTCTACACTTTGAAGAGTGTGTGGCATAAATTAGCTTTTAAGAAGAGCTCAGCAAATTTACCTGTGTATGATTTTGTCAGGTGTGGAAGACACTGGGAAGTGTCATATCTCAGATATTTATGGCTATAAGAAATGAGAGTAGCCATTAAATAATTTTAGTAACTAAAATCTGAAAGAAAATTTATTTTCTTGTTTCTAGTCTAGAATAATGAGATAATTAGCCCAGGTTGCAAGGTAATCCTAGGATGCAGGAGACTATAGTGGTAAAGGCCTGGGAACTAACCCAAGTTATACCCACATCATGCCCAAGGAGTAGCTGGTGGTTTCTCTCCTCAACTAGGGAGTAGCTGGTGCTAATTTTGCCTTACCTGTAGCTGCAAGCATAAGACCAGTCTCTGCCTTCCAAACACATGTTAGTCTAAAAAATTATATTGGTTTCTCTGTAGAAAATTCATTGACTATGTATATACCAGTGTCTATTCGATCCTTCTATTCTGTTCCACAGACTTATTTGTCTACCTTTAGGCTAACACAACACTATCTTGATTACTATAGGCTTTTAGTAAGACTTGAGGTCAGAGGGTATTAGTTTTCCAACTAGAGTCTTTGTGACATTGTTTTAGCTATCCCAGATCTTTTTTGCATTTTGATATAAATTTTTAAATTAACATTTCAGCTTCCAGTTTTATGAATTTCCACTTTTGTAGATGTCTATGTTTTGTAGACTTTGGGATTTTGATAATTTTTTTAAACTGATACCTTAAAAATACTGAGCCTTTCAATCCATAAATATGGTGTATCTCTCCATTTATTCAGGCCTTTCTTAATTTTTCTCAGCTCTATCTTAATCTTTTGATCCAGAGATCTTACATACTTTTGCTAAAACATCCCTAAACATTTTGTTTTTTGATACTACTTAAAATGGTTTATTTTAAATTTTTCATAATACAGAAATATAATTAAATTTTGTTATTAAGTAAATCTCAGCTATAGTATTCTGTGTCTATACTTTGGTTTCTCCACCTATGAAACAGAGGTAATGATATTATAAAACCTTAAGTTATTAACTGTCCTGTGAGCAGTTAATAAATAGAAATATAATAAAAAAGCTAATGATGAGACAGAGGTCCAATACTATGCTGCAAAATGTATGTTAGAAGATATCAGATACAAAAGATAATTCAGTTAAATGACACAGCTTCATTCCCACTTAAGATTTTTCAGATCCCAGGTTAGAATTCAGAGATTTTTTGAAAAATGTTGCTTTGGAATGCCTATGAAATTTGTTTTATTTTGAAGTTAAGTTGAGTAGTGTAGACTATCCCGAGATGACAATTTAAAAAGAGATGTGGACATTGAGATGGTTCTGCACTCACAGTGTGGATTGGCTGTGCCAGAACTTACCCACCCCATGTCCTTCAACACCTCACCTCCCCAGACAGCTGCCTGTTCCTCAGAACTTCTGCATGGTTTCCTATAGTATTGAGTGAAATCTGTATTTTGTGGAAATATGACATTTTTTTAATTAGACCTGGAAAAATAATAATTAAATACTGGCATTCGATAAAGACCCATATAACACATACATGGTTCATGACAGAGTCTCTTTTTCAAGCATAACTGAAAAGCATAAGTTTAAAATTAAAAAGAAAAGTGATTTTGATATAAACATCAAAATAGATCATTATCTGAATTCACCAGTTGCTAATTTCCTCTCTATTTTTTTGAAATAATTCATACCAATAGGGATGAGAATAAACAGAAGGAAGATAAATGATGTATGAAGAAAATGTATCACAAAGTTGTATTTTTATTTAATTTTAGTGTATTTCTTTTCAGATTGTTAAAACCTAATGACTCAATGAAGCCTGGAAAATAAAGAAAACTACAATAAATAAAATAAAAATCGATTTTATTTTTATGATCCAGAGAGATCTATCATTGGCATGCTAGCACATTTCCTGTTAGTCACTCCTTCCACACTATACTACACCCACACATGTGTGCACACACTCAAACACAGATTTTTTTTTTTAATCCTGATTACTATAGGCTATTTTTGTGGGGAGCATCAGGGATTGAACCCAGGAGTGCTTAACCACTGAGCCACATCTCCAGTCCTTTTTAATATTTTATTTAGAGACAGGGTCTTGCTGAGTTACTTAGGACCTAAGTTGCTGAGGCTGACTTTGAACTTGCATTCCTCCTGCCTTAGCCTCTGGAGCCTCTGGGATTACATGCATTTTTATTACCTAATGGAATCATGGACAATTTCCCATGACCTTGAAGTTGAACTTCAGCAGTATGAATCAAAATTTTCAGTCATAAGTAATAAAAATGCTGAAGTTAATCATTCTCTTATTAATAATACTTGGGCTATTCCAAAGTTTCACAACTATAAATAATTCTGTAATAAACATCGTTGTACATAATAAGTTCCTCGGAAAAGTATTACTGGGTCAAAGTAATGATTTTTACAGGCTTTGATTCCTAGTTTGCTTTTTTTGAGGTTAATCAATTTACACCAGGACCAATTGTATATGAAAGTAAATGTTGCATCTCACTCTCATCAGCATTGAGAATTATCATATGAAAAATGGTCTTTTATTAGTTTAAATTGGCAGCTTTTATAACATTAGTGAGATTGGACATTTGTTCTTAATGTGTCACCAAATTAATTTCTTATTTTATTGTTAAATTATTTATTGGTTCTATTTGCCTAAGTGTCCCCTAAGATTTACTTTATTTTATTTTTTAACAGATTTTAAGGTTTTGGGCAGGGGATATAGCTCAGTGGTAGAATGTTTGCCTAGCATGCATGAGGTCCTGGATTCTATCTCCAGTATCAAAAACAAAAACAAATACTAAAAGCAAAAACATTTTTAAGATCTCTTTACATATAAGGGAAACTAACTTTTTTGCCATATTTGTTAAAAATATTTGTTTTACTTTTTGTTTTATATTTTAATTTATTATATGTATACAGTAACACAGTATTACACACGTATACACATATAGTGTACATGGATATTTTCCTATAGACAAGGAAACTGATATTTTAAGTTGCTATTTCTGTCAGATCTTTTGTGCTATAGAAGTCCTAGCTTGATGAATTAAATATACACATGAATATATATTAAATAAATATATATACAATTAAATACATATATTCTTCAATTTGTTTCCCCTTTTATATTTAACAGGAATTTATTTTTATTATTTTATGAGATTCTTCTGAATATTTAAATAATTATCAAGGAAAATTTATTGGCTAATTGTATATTCTGCTACATATTTTTAAAACAACTTTCATCCTAAAATAAATTCTTATATAGGCCAACATAGAATTCAGAGCTCTTTGTTCTATTGTTTTGTCTAGATATTCTTGGATCACCATGTTCTGGTTCTCAGGGCAACTGCGGATATAAAAATACATACTAATCTTGAAATTTTAATATTACTTTTCTTACAGATGCAGTATTTAATAATAAAAATATATATGATTTGAATTTGCTTAATGGAGATACCAAAATTTGCTTTTTCTTGCTGTCTCTTTTCAGTGCCCCCCAGGAGCAGGAATATTTAGACCTTGCCTGTATGTGGTAGGTCTTGGCCTTGGGTGCATAATGAAATCATCTGGGGAACTGAAAGAATATTGAAGATGGTATCAAGTAGCTCAAGAAAGAATACTGTGAAAAGACAGTTACCAATTTTTCTTTTTTTAATGTTTTATTATCTGTCAAAGCCAGTTTCAGAAAATGAATCAGTTATGTTTTCCAACATTTTTATGCTCTGGAAGTTTCTGTAAATCTTTGGAACTAAAAAAAAAGTTAAAACAAAACATTTTAAAATTGGCCCTGGAATTCTGTAGAGGTATTTATCTGATGAGTGCAGAGTTAGTCCAATAGTTCATTTACTTGCTTATGCATTCTTCAGTTTGTTTACTCAGCAAATTGAGTCACTGTTATGTAGCAGACAGATGCTAGATACTAAGGACAAAAGTCATAATAAACAAATCAAACCTTTCATCTTCCTAAGGTATATAATCTAGGGAGGAGAAACATAATGATCCAACTATAGTAAATATGTATGAAATTGCATGGTCAGATGCTGGGAAAAGCCAGAGATTTTTTAATTGGTAGATGATATCAGAGAATAATTAATTGAGAAAATAATCCATGAGCTGAGGCATAAATTACAAGGAGTTAATTAAGAAAGAGGTGAAGTAGGAATATTTAGAACAAGAAGCAAGTGTACACAAACGTCCTGTGGTGGAAGGAAGCAGGGAGAGGGAACAATTGGGAGGAAGTCAATTTGTGGAGCAGATGGGCAGGATTTTCTTTTGATTTTCTGCCTTTATTACAAGAGTACAACATATATTAAAAAGATGCTAAGTCATGTATAATTAAAAAGAGCCAATAAAATTTTTTAAAAATGTTAAGGGCCAAACAGGATGTTGTTAATTATATTTTCATGTTGTACTCTGGAGAGTGGATGGAGTAGGGGTGCTGGTGCTGGTTTACAGAAGTTAAAGGTGGAAGTTAACGGAGCAGATATTTGAAGACTATGGATATAAGTGATGTTTAGAAGTAGGACTAGAACCAAAGCCTGCCAACAGTGGTCAATCTGCCCCACACTTTTTTTTTTTTTGAAAATTCAGGTTTGTGGGAACACAGACCTCTTGTAAATTTACAGTGTCTATGGCTATTTTCATATTTTAATGACAAAATTGAGTGGTTGTAACTAAAACTGCGTGAACCTGGAGGCCTGAAATATTTCTATCTTTCCCTTTACAGAAAAAAACTTGCCAACTTCCAAATCATTAAAGCAATGATGGAAATTGACAGTTAGGTGGACTTTGGGACAATTATTGCGTTGGTTACGTTTTCTACTTTTGGTGTTAGTTATGGTACTGTAATTTTTTTCTCCTAGAGTATTATCTGTATTAATGATATTTTGTGACTTAATATTAAATATTATTCCATTCTTTTATAAATACTTTGCCTCAGAATCTGTTTATATGATCTTTTATGAGTTAATGTACACTTAATCATATGGGTTTGATTAATGAAAGCTGAAAATATTATCTCTACTTAATAAAAGGTTTCAAAATATTAGCACAGATCCTATATAAATTTTATATTTTTTCCATTTTCTCATGCAATAATTTTTTTCAATACCTTTTTACTAATTTTAATAGTTAATATTTTTCTAACTTCTTTAGTTTTAATGTTTAGTTTATTTCCATCCTATATTGTTTTCTAAAACGTGTTTAAGGCCGAATATTGCTTTAAGTAATATTATTTGTCTGAATGATATTAGATAATTATTTATTATTCTATGCTAGTTTAATAAGAATAATGTCTAAGTTATTTAGGTTTTATTCTATATCAAGAAAATGTACTAAGTGTCTTATTTTAATTAATTCTTATCATATGGCTGTATAAATATTATTATCAGCATTTCATAGTAATCAGGATTTGGAGAGGTTTGTTATTTTACCCAAATTTACTATCACAATATATAAAAAATACTTTTTTTAATCCTTCTTGTAAATCAAGCTCATTTTGAATCAGCTAGGAGATACTATAATGCTCATATTTTGGAAGCAATGAAAATTTAGCATCAACATCATAAAAAGCAGCAAGATATCTACTAGTTATAATAAACCCAGTGATCCAAAAATCCTTGTTTCTGCCTAGAATGTTAACACTAATTGAACAAGGAGAAATGATCAAAACATGTTTAGGGTTTTGTGTCAGAGATGGAGATGGAGATTGAGATGAAGTGATATTATAAAAGGGCTATTCAGCAATGATTTTAATGAGTTCCTGAAAAAATTTGATTTTAGTATAGCTCCTTCTGAACTGAGGTGAGTTCTATTTCTGTTATGGTTTGGATCCCAAAGGTCCATGTGTTGAAGGGTTAGTACCCAGCCAGTGGTGTTAATGGGAAGTGGTACAGCTTGTGGGAGGTGGGGCCTAATAGAAGTAAGTTAGGTCATTGGGGGTGTGCCCTTGAACATGATGTTGGGACTCTGATCCTTACCTCTTTCACTTTGTTTCCCAGCTGCCATGAGTGGAGCATCTCTGCTCAACCAACATCTCTTTCCATGATGTCTTGCCTCACTACAAGGGTAAAAACAACAGAGCCAAGGAACCATGGCTTGAAACTTCCAAAAGTATGAGCCAAAATAATCTTTTCCTCTTTTTAAATAGATTTTTCTCTAGTATTTTGTCATAATGATGGACAACTAACTCACTCAACTTCTTTTCTAGGTCTCTTTCCTGATGTTCTGAACTAATCAAACGTATAAACCCTTATAATCTCCAGCAAGAATTACTACTAAAACTCAAAATTTCTATTATTAGTTGTGGTATTTTACTTGTCTAAAATAAAGCTCATTAGCTACTAAGAAGTTTAATCCCATTTTCTGCCATACATTTGGACCCCGAGTGGATATAGGATGAACTATATAATACTGTGTATGCATGGAGAAGTGATGGTGATAGTACTGGAAAGCATTTGGGCTGCTTCAAAATGCACCGTCTGGAATAGGATGCTATAGCTTTCCACGTTTTCTACTTGATCCAAGTATTGATGAAAATGAGAGATAGGAAGGGATAGTGGCGTACAGGTTCTCTTACTCTTCTTCCTGACTGCTGAGTATTTCATGATAGGGAAAAAAAAAAACCTGTTAGCCACAGCACAATTCACAAATAGCTAAACTGTGGAACCAACCTGGATGCCCTTCAGTAGATGAATGGATAAAGAAAATGTGGCATATATACACAATGAAATATTACTCAGCAATAAAGGAGAATAAAATCATGGCATTTGCAGGTAAATGGATGCAGTTGGAGAATATAATGCTAAGTGAAGTTAGCCAATCCCAAAAAACCAAATTATGAATGTTTTCTCTGATATAAGGAGGCTGGTTCACTGTGGGGTTGGAAGGGGGAGCATGGGAGGATTAGACAAAGTTTAGATAAGAGGGAGGGGAAAGGAGGAGGCAAGGGGTGTAAAAAAATGGTGGAATGAGATGGACATCATTACTTAAGTACGTGTATGAAGACATGAATGGTGTGAATATGCTTTGTATACAACCAGAGATATGAAAATTTGTGCTCTATATGTGTAATATGAATTGTAATACGTTCTGTTGTCATATTATAACAAATTAGAATAATTTTTTAAAAATTTTTCTTGTCAGGTTTTGATCATAGCAATAGAAAAGTTGACTAAAAAAACACGCTAATATTTTTTTTTCTTCCTTGCAGAATAAGGTAGGTACCAACTTCTAGTTACCAAGTTACAATGAAAACCAGAGAACATTTTTCTTTCCTGGTGGGGTACTCATACTCTGAAATGACCAGTGATTGTCCTATAGAAACAAACTTGGCCTCATTTTTATTTCTGTGTATACCACACATTTTGTTCTTCATATGCCAGGAATGCAGGGCATGGTCCAAATTCTATAGTATAAAATATCTAAGCATTCAAATGTGGCAAAGTGAATTAAGTCTTAAGACCCTGGGGTTTACTTGCCTTTAAAAATCAGGACACTGAAATTACAATGGCAAGCTTCCACAGGGGAGTTGGAACTAAAATCTCACTCATCTTTACTCAGCAGTGACAATTTTATGGTTCCCGGTCTACATGCAAAGTATTAACTCTGCAATCTGTGAGTTCCCCAAGTTCATTCTTACCCAATTACACTGGTTAATGGTATGTAAATGTGAGATCATTTTTACCTCTTTTCTTTCTAAAATTAGCAGAGTTGTTTCAATCAGAGTCCACAGATATAGTTGAATTAAATTAACTAATCCCTGAAATGTTCCCTGCCATCTTTAAATACCAATATTTATGTGATTATACACTAACATTAATGCTGTTGTTTCTCAATATTGGTGCACTCAATATTTATACCCTAAATCATTGCATACTCTTTTTTTTTTTTTTTTTTTTTTTTTTAGGAAACAGACCATTTTCCCAATGTGTGACCATGGGGACAGCATTATTACTATCTGCTTATGTCTTTCAAACTATTTCTTCTCCTTGCCTTGAAAAGGAGAATCTTATTTAAAAGAATTTTTTTCCATCTATCCTTTTATTTTCTTTTTACTTAATACCCCAAGTATTATCTTTCTACTAAAGTAGAGTTCATTGGCTCTGAAATATGCATAGAAACTGTTCTTTTAGAATTGGGAATATGTCTCAGTGGCAGAGTATCTTCTTAGTATGGCAACGTTCTAGGTTCTGTCACCAGCGCTGCAACAAAAACAAACACAAAACCACATCCATTTTTTGGGAGAAAGCAACAGAGAGAAACTTCTTCAGCAGACTCCCGCTAGAAACTGGTGACTCTGTGGGCTGTGGCCCCTTGGGCTTCTCCTTTGTACCCATTGACAGAAACCAGTCTCTCTGTTGGTCTGTGTTACCTTATCAATTTCCAAGTAAATTTCAGTAGGAGGAGAAGTGGAAGGGGAGTAGAAAGGATGAGACCTAGAAATACCACACAACATTTAGAGGAATGGAAATGTCAAGTTCATACTTGGAGGGGCTGTAGGCTGTAGGAGGGGAGTTTCATACAGATTCTTATGCTGAAAATTTGGGTTTGGGGTATTCAGAGTAGTAGTTCATGATGTGGTAGGGGTGGGAGGGGGTTGAGTAAAGGAAAAAATTTTATACAAGACAAAGAGCTGGCTTCCCAGCTAGGCTGAGGACCAGCTCAGGGTTAAAGAGCATTACTGTTCCTCTGAGAGATGTTACTTCTGCCTGGCTCTCTCTTACACTTGCCTGTCAGACTTCCTCAACTGGTGTCTGTAACTACACTTCATTCGCACTCTCACGACCTCTGCAAGAAAGCCTCTGGAGGGATTTTTAGGTCTTACCCTTCTCAATAGGGCCTTTTTTTCTCCTTCCCTGACTGATACTATTCTTAAAATGACTCAGTTTATAGGCACCAAACAAGGGCAAGATGGCAGCTACAGGGAGTCAGAGGCTCATTCCCATCGCCTGGCCTCCCCCTCTTCCCAAGCTGACCTCTCCGACCCTGCTGGAAAAGTCGTGAATCTCCTTCACATTATATGCTTAATGAGGCTATTTACCCTGCATACTAAATGAGATCATGACTGTGTAATAAATTCTCCATTCTGAGCTAAGCATACAGAGTGACCCACTTGAGCTGCTGACAATTTAACCTTTTAACCGATGAGAACACTATTGCTACACACACAGAGGCACATTGTAAGGTTGTCATGATTAAAGAATCTCAGTAACCTAGAGCTTTTTTACGTTTACTTTTTAAAAAATTGTTGCTAATTGAAATTTTAAGACCAGTTCTTACTGTTATTATTATTATTTTTTAATTCTGGAAAATATCTGCGAAAACTATATAAACTGATGAAGAGTATTTTTAAATGTTATATGTATATCCAAATGGGAATTTTGCATACACAAGGAAAAAAGCCCAGCTTGCCAGGTCTTATCTACAGCCTGATCTATTGGATGACTGACAGTAAAGTCTCATCACTTTCTGAGTTGGGTAGGTCTTGGGTATTGGGAAAGTTTTGTTATCAGGCCAGAGGGGTGCAGGTGGGCAAGATTGGAGATTTGGAGAAGGGATGGAAGTGTATTTGTAGAAAATGAAGATGGAGATTAGAAATAAACTTTTGTTGTAAAATGTGCACTGGGTGAGGTAAAACCTTTCCTCCAATTCCTGCACATTATTTACAAACACCTTGGTGAGTGGATTATTTATCTTGAACTGGAAGAAAACTAATCCTGATTGACATTAGAAATGGGTTAACACAGATGCAGCAGGAGGGAACTTCTTTTTTCTTCTGGTTTTTCATGTGTTGGGATGCTTTCATTTTTAAACTATCTTCTCTCCTAAAGCTTGAAATCTTATCAACACAAATACTTCTTTTAAGCAATTGTCTTTTCTTTTTAAAGGAAGCATAACCAGAAAGAGTCCTCTGCATCTTCATGGGAATGAATTTGTGTTTCCCCTGAGAGATGCTGAACAAACTGGTGAAGAAGGTAAAGCATTCAGCCAATTTCACACTGGGCCCTGCCAGCCAGGCCAGCCCCTGCTTATGTGCCCAAGGATGCTGCCAATCCAGGGCAGGGTAGAGAAAAGAGCCTTTGTTTTTATTTTCCATTTTATCCTATCCTCCCCTGCAATTTACCTAAACACTGTAGCCCCTGAATCTCAGTTTTGGGAAAGCTGGAGGGAAAAGCTGGTGGAGACCCAGGAAGGGCTATCTGTGGCAAGAGGGAGGGAGGAGACGAGGATTTCAGCTGCAGTGGGAGAAAGATCTGAAGAGATCTCCAGGGGAAAAATGGGTATGGTGTGTGTGTGTGTGTGTGTGTGTGTGTGTGTGTGTGTGTGTGTGTTCACACATGGTAGGAGTGGAGAATCATTGTGCTTTCATTGTTGATTCATTTATATGTTATAAAATTCCTGTGTGTCTAGCATGTTCCTCAATCTCCACAAACCCTCTGTCTCTGGAAAGAGCCTTCATATATATTGTTATGGTTTAGATGTCAGGTGTCCCCCTAAAGCTCATGTGGGAGACAATACAAGATGGTTCTGAGGGTTATAAGAGTCTTAATCAGTGAATTCATCCCCAGATGGGATTAACTGAGCTGTAACTGAAGGTGGGTAGGATATGGCTGGAGGAGGTGGGTCATTAGGGGTGTGCCTTTGGGATTATATAGTTTACACCTGGAAGCAGAGTCTCTTTCTGTTCCTGATCCTCATAGGAGCTGCTTCCCAGCCATACTCTTCCACCATGATGTTCTGTTTTACCTTGACCCCCGGAAAAATGGGATTGACCATCTATGGATTGAGACCTCTGAAACTGTGAGTCCCCAAATAAACTTTTTCTCCTCTAAAATTGTTCTTGTCTGGTCTTTTAGTCACAGCAGCGAAAAAGCTGATTAAAGCCAATAAAACTAGAATGCAAGATGAAATTAGTGCTAGCAAAGGAAAGATAAGACTTAAACCTACCTAGGGGGTGAGGCCTGCAGGTGGTGTAGCTCACCTCTGCAGCTGACACCACAGAGTCACAGCTGCTGTGGCCTGAGAAACTACTTCACTAGTCCCCCCACCCCCATCACTGAAAGTCCCACTTTCCTCCCAAGATCTCAACAGGCCGGTTCAGCCTTTTCCACTGCTGTGCTTTGAATGATGGAAGCAATTTCCGTCCTGCAGGGGGAACATTGAGTGATTGAGGGCCCACCCAAGGTAACCAAACCCATCAGCTGCCTCATTCTGCAATATTTATTCATAAGGAAGATGCATTTTAAAAAGGGGAGGCTTAAAATGTGGCTTTAAAACTTAACCCTTGAGGTCAAAGAACTCTTAGAAACCTTACTTACTAAGAATAGTTAAGGAGAAAAATGAAATAGCTATTGCAAAACGTCACTCCTGTTCTCTCTCATTCATATATAGATATAGATTTAGATGTATTTATATAATTATATTCAGATAGATATATAAAATCTATCTATCTATCTATCTATCTATCTATCATCTATCATCTATCTATCTGGCATACTATTAAGAAAGGTTAGAAAGCCTTTCTCTCTCCCAGCAAATGTAAAACTTAACAGGAAGGACTGTGATGTAAAAAACCCAGTTGCTTTCTTTTTCTTTTTTTTTTTTTTTTAAAGAGAGAGGAGAGAGAGAGAGAGAGAGAGACAGAATTTTTAACATTTATTTTTTTAATTTTTGGCGGACACAACATCTTTGTTTGTATGTGGTGCTGAGGATCGAACCCGGGCCGCACGCATGCCAGGCCAGCGCACTACCGCTTGAGCCACATCCCCAGCCCCCCAGTTGCTTTCTTTCTGAGACTTTGACTTTCCTGCCAAGTGCCTTCTCTACCTCTTTCCAGGAATTTCTTGTTTTCCATTAGATTTTTTTTCTGTTTCCTTTTCTTCCTCTATCCCTCCCTTCCTTGCTTCCTAAGGACTGGGTGTATATAATTCACTTTAGCTAGCACTTCTTAGTTTTTGAATTACTATTGTCATTGTCTGTCTGTCACAGCCTCTCTTTTTAAAAATTTCCTAATTTTCTCCTTTGTCTGATTCCCCTAATCTCATTGCTTAACCTTCCCACCCTTTGATGCCTGTTAGTGTATTTGATGCATCTCCTGACAATCCACCTCCTACATGTTTACTTAGATAATTACAGATGTTTGAAAAATACACAGTGCTCTGTGGGCATTTAATTTTGCATAGATCTCCTGTTCTTTTCTTCTTTTTCCTGCCCAATGTGTTTCTGCAATCCATGTGTCTGCATGCAAATTTAACTCACTGTCTTTGACTATTCATAGTGTGTGACATGGGTAATATGTTTGTGATACATTTTATGTTTCATTCTTCTACCCATGGGTAGGTATTCTGCAATGTTTAGCTGTGCTGCAATAAACATCCTCTCACCTGGTTTTGTTTTGTTGTGCACCTGTGTTGAGTTTCCCTATGGAATGACAAACAGGCCTTGCTGCGAGGGAGGGTATATACATTTTTAATTTCAGTAAAGTCCATTGGATTGCTCTGTGGAATGGCTCTACCAGTGTAGATGCACCCAAGCTATTCATTTCTACCCTTGTTGCATGCAAAATTATCCAACATTCAAAGATTTTTTCACATAATGTACGCAAAATGGAATGACTGAATTCTAATTGAAGATGGGGGAACATTGGGTAGTTAATCCCTTTCATAAGAATTATTTTTTCTGAGTTTGTGTTTCTGCTATAAGACGTCCAGGGCAGTAAGTGGCATTACTGTGCTCAGACTACACCCCTCCCTGTATCCACACCTTTAATCATAACCATCACTTCAAAATTCCTTCCACAGAAAGTAATGTGATTTCCTCACTCCTTTGATGGTAAGCTGAACAGAAGTGACACAATGCCAGTACTAGAGTGAGGCTTTAAGAGCACCAAGAGTTTCTGTCCACTCTTTTGCACTTCTTCCATCAGCAGAAGAAAAATGCACCCTGGGTAGCATATTGGGCTTTCTATTGCACTGAGTTACCTTAACAAATCACAAACCTCACGACTTAAAGCAATACCAATTTATTTTTACTGTTTTCTAGTTCCAAAATGGATTGTGCTGGGCTAAAATTAAGGTGTCAGCAGGACCATGTTCCTTCTGGAGACTCAAGGAGCATCACTTTCTTTGCCCTTTCCTGATTCTACATTTCTTGGCTTGTGGGTCCCTTTTCTATCTTAAAACCTACCACATGAGGCTGAAATCTCTTTACGCTGCTATTATTTCTGTTACTTTTCCTTCTGTTGTCTCTCTGTCTTGCCTTCATCTTCTACTTTTAAGGAGCCTGTAATTACAGTGGGCTCAGCCAATTAATCCAGGAGAGTTCAATATAGTCTTGTCTCAAAGTTATTTAATTCATCACCTTATTTTAATCGGCAGCCTTAATTCTCCTGTGCTGTGTAACCTAACTTTAACAGGTTTTGGGGAGTAGGACATGTACATCTCTGGGGGAACGTTAATACCTATTACAGATAGTGCTTAAAAATGAGAGCATTGCTGGATCTCATGGTGCATGCCTGTAATCCCAGCGGCTTGAGAGGTGAGGCAGGAGGATTGCAAGTTCAAAGCCAGCCTCAGCAAAAGCAAGGTGCTAAGCAGCACAGTGAGACCCTGTCTCTAAAAAACATATACAAAATAGGGCTGGGGATGTGGTTCAGTGTTCGAGTGCCCCCAAGTTCAGTAACCAGTACCCAAAGTGGGGAGAAAAATGAGAGCATTGTGGAGCAGACCTGAATCTAAACCCTGACCTAGAGCCAAGTGCAGCAGAGAACAATAGAGTAGCCCCAAGTGACCTGTAGGCACATGGCAAAGCATAATACCTGTTATTATATCACTGAAATGTTGGAGTTGTTTGCTCTTCTTGTGACAAAAGTTGACTAACTCATCTACAGACAAACTCCGCTTAAAATTTTAACCTGGTTTCCTGGAGAAGCCAAAAATTTTGCGACAATTTTTCATTGTCTTTTCTGGGCTAAACATGCACATTATGTCATCCTTTTCCATAAGATCTTCATTTAGGAATGATGCTGGATTGCTGTCAGTTATTATCACTAGCATCTTTTTTCCTAGAGCAAAGATGGTCTTCCTCCAAATCCATTCCATCACAAGACTCTGGCTCAGAATTCGACAATGAGTAGTACTGCTTTGAAATTTTGAAGGCGGAAGAGAAGAAATAGTCCTTAATCTGTGAAGGCAGCTGCAAATAAGGAAGTGGGCAGAGGAGAGATACTTTGCATCTTCCATTCAGTCATGAGAACCATTCTCTTCAGTATCTCAGGCTAAGTTTGTCTGGATGGCTTCCCAACCTATTCTTCCCCAAACTCTTCCAATAGTTTGAAAGCTATCTTCCTTGTATAAAGCTATGGAATGAGTGTCTTCCTGACAAACTAGACAAAAACAATGTTCACAGACCTGAAATGAGGAAATACTACCTGCCAATCAGTATGTATGTGCTTTCTGGTTGATTTTAATCTCTACCTCTTTAAAGTTGTCATTTCTATGTGGATCCATACATTTGATTACCCACATTCTCTTCATTCCAAGAGACTAAGACATTATTTTCATGTTAATCTTATTATTATATCTGATATTATGTTGACTTCACTCATCTTTCAGTACGTATGATTAGTTACTACTTCCATACCCTCTATATGTGAAGTGATTCATTAGGACATTATGATCAATACCTACCAAATACTATTCAATATAGTCTTCCAGGCAAATGCAAAGGCATTGCAATAATCCAGGTTTCAAATCCCCTGAAAGAATAACCACTTTCTTAGTTTATGTGATAGTCATCTGCAGGTTACAATCAAATAATTTATAGAATTTTTAAAAAGCTTTACTGAAATACAAACAAAATTTAAGTTAGCATTCAATTCATTGAATTCAATTGGGCTACATTTAAAAATATAACAAATTCTTAATATTTATATACAATTCTTGTGCACAATAATTTCAATTCAAATTTCGGTTCTTCACATTTACTGGCATTGATATTTGTTGACATTTGGCATTTGTTACTATGTTAATATTTGATTTTTGCCATCTCTCATAAAGCACATGTATATGATGCACATGCTTGGCCAGCTTGATGATATGCCTATTTCTATCATATACTCTATCATATTTTATAAATGAAATGGTGTGATTTGGATTATGATTATAAATGGTGATTCAAATGATGATCCCACCATACAAAGCAATCAAATCCTTCTTTCCCCAAACTCGAGTGAGCATTTGGACGGTTCCTGCTTTTTCAGATGATTATTGCATTTGTCTAAAATCCATCTTTCCTTCCTTCCTTTCTTCCTTTGTGATTTGCTTAATGTTTTAAAATTTTTATTGGTGCATTAATATTATATATGAGAGTTGGATTCATTGTTACATTTTTATTTTATTCAGATGAACCATTTACTAGCTATAGCCCTTAGACTGGAATAGCCTTGCCTGCAATTATCACCTGTTCCAATAAAAAGGTTTTTATTTTTAAAGTTATTTATTATAGCAGACATTTGTGGCAAGTGCTTTCTTACTAAGGTACATCCTTGTACTCCATCTCATGTTCCCATATTGGTGCTTTTGTATGTCTGCCTTTCCCCACCAACTTGTCTAATATTCTAGGCTCATATTTTTCCAGGATTCTGCAATTTGATCTATTGCATTAACTTGCTTTCTAGTGGCTGGGTGCTCTTTGTTTCTTGATGACCTGCTTGATTTTTCCTATGGCTGGCTTTGCCCTTGAGCTTCAATCCTCACACCCCTCACTGTCTTGCTTTGAGCACAGAGCACTGTGCAGCCCAATTCTGTATGTCTTTGACTTATCTGAATCTACTTCTTTAATCTTCTTACCCTAAAGAGAGTGAATATAATAAAGTGGTGTCCACACAAATACATTTTAAAGGTGACACAACCTTCAAATTTTAGCAGTCCAGCATGTTCAAGGACAACTTGAAGTTCTGAGTTAATATGTAGGAAAGCTTGCACGATTAAAAAATGTTTTCATGCTTCTGAATATCTTATGGTTTGGGTCCTAATTGGAATTGGATTCAATCTTTATTGGAAGGGGTGTACAAAATCAAATATCTGAATAAATTATGCTGTGTATATACAGCAGCCTTTTTCAAAATGTGGTTCATGTGATATTCACTGATACTAGATGAATAAAACCAAGATTATGTTTGCAAAATTTGAGAAATACTGAGGTTTATCAAAGTTAGACAGGTTTCTTTTATGTAGGTTTTCTCTGAACCTTTTATATGTTAATTGAATTCTGAATCTTTATGATAAGAGGTAAAGTTTGCAGAATATCCCTGAGTAGTTTGACTACAGATTTCTTTTATCTATGCAACACTTTTTTTTTTTTATATCTCACTAGATACTAGAATTCTATGGAACATGATTTCCATAGAAATGCCGCAAGATAGGCTTTCGGGAAACCTTTTAATGATAAAGGGCACAGATCAAAATAACTTCCTCTCAATAAGAGAAATCTGCCTCATTGCAGCCTGAGTTAATATTAATCTGTGAGCCTGAGACAGGAACTCAGCAGGAGAGTTAGATACAGTCAAGAACTATCAAAGGCCTGAGAACCAAATGGGCATTGTGACTGCTCTCTGGTGAACATACCTATTACAGGCAACCTTCCTTTTTCATTTCAAAAGCACAATGCATCCAGACTACAGACCTTCTGCTCTTACTGTTGTATTGTAGCAAGAATCATGTGATGGAACTGGTTCCATCTAATTCTCTCTGACAGTTCACACAAGGATGTTGATTGCATGCCACTTTTGAACTAGAATCTGTTACTCAAGACTAAACTAAGGAGGTCTGTATCTGTAGTCTGCAGTTTTCTTTAAGTTTTAATCCCCAAAACAGTATCAAATTTTTGAAGTGGATATGGGGCAGGATCATATTTTCATATATTAGCCACTGTGTTTCCAATTCTTGTATTTTTCTCTTCCCTGTGACCTTCAAGGCCTGATTTCATTTTGTAAATTCCTTATCCTATACCTACTACCTTAGAGAAAAGAACTTTGGAGAGTTAAAAAAAAATCCAAAACTAGAATTTCTTCCTTTTAAAACCAATAGCCAGGTTAGAACTAAAAAATAGATCTCAAAGAAAAGCCAAAGATACTGGCTACTATCCTGGTCATAGTTCCAATGAAGAGTGCAGCAGAAGAAGGAAGAAGACGGAAGACCAGGTTGAGAGCACAGTCTGTGGATGCAGAACTGGAGAGTCAGACTGAGTGATCAGCTGGCAGCAGGGGCATCGGCACCTAGGAACTGTCCCATGCCCACTGAGCAAGAGCAGTCTCTCAGCACTGTCTGAAAACCACACAGATGCCAAGAAATCGCTGCACCCATCACATTTCCATTCAAGGGACCCTGGAACATTGTACAGAGTGAACATCCCTGATATGAAATTCAAAAATATGAAAGGCTCCAAAATCTGAAACTTTTTGAGTGTTGACATGATGCCACAGCAGACCTCATGTAACAAGTCATAGTCAAAATGCATGAGCCCTCAAAATACTATGCAAAATTACCTCCAAGTATGTGTATAGGGGGTAGGTGAAATGTAAATGACTTTTGCATTTAGACTTGGTTCCCATCGCTGAGATATCTCATTATGTAATACTCAAATATTTCAAAATACAACATTTCCGGTTCAAGATTTTAGATAAAAGATTCTCCACCTATATCAAGATGGCCTGTTAGGCACGATATCCATTAGTATCAAAGGATGACCTCCTAATGTTCTTTGACAGTTTGACATCCAATAACAGGGATTCCCATCTATGGCCTGGGATTTTGCCCTCAGTTTTATTTTATGCAAATAGCTCTCCTTTCAGCAGCCCAGATCCTTTCAAAGACAGAAAATCTCTGGACACCTAGAAGAACAGTAATGAAGTAGAAGGGAAACCTTCTGATGTTGGGGGTCTGTATTTGTGTTGACTGAGTAGCACCCTCTCAAAATCTCACAACAACATCCAAGTCAAAGTCCAAAAACATCTCATCCTGCCTTACTGGTATTTCTGCCTCTTGGAAAACATAGGATAGGATGATATTTGCCTAGAGAAGTGTGTGTTTCTAAAATACATTAACACATTCCTTGACTGAAGGACTATACCTTGTACTGTTTAAAATTTATTTTCAACCTCATGTAAATTTCAAAAAACAAAAATCTCTAACTGGGAGCGGCAGTGCACGCTTGTAATCCCAGCAGCTACGGAGGCTGAGGCAGGAGGATCTCAAGTTCAAAGGCAGCCTCAGCAACATTGAGGCGCTAAGCAACTCAGTGAGATCCTGTCTCTAAATAAAAATATGAAATAGGGCTGAAGATGTGGCTCAGTGGTTGAGTGCCCCCAGAGTTCAATTCCCAGTACTTGTCCCCAGTAAAAAAAGAAAAAAAAAATCTCTAGCCGTAGTTTAAAAATGTAAAACACAAGATGGTTTTCCAAGATGATGCTTCTCTGGAAGAATCAGTGTAATGGACCAGGATAGGGATATGCTATTATGTCCAAAGATGTCCTGAGAGCCATATCATGCCTGATACAGTGACTCCTCTCTTAATGGTATGTACTATACATAGCCCCACCTTCTAAATACCCAAACAGCTATATTTCTTTCCAGTGAAGAACCACAGGGTCAATCTTCTAATATTATTGTAAAAAATGTTCAGTTCAGAAGTGATGTAGGTGCTATTAATCTCATCTGATTCAGGCTCCCATTCTCGTCTCTTGCTTTGCATCTATATAAGCCTTGAAATAATCTCTCTAAGCATGTGTGTTTGGAAGCATTTCCATTTTATTAGAGCAACCGGAGTCCCTAGGATATTTGAAATAGCTAAACTTTCATCTGGCTTCCTGATAACAGCCTATGTGCTGGGGCATTTTCATTTTTATTTATACTGTTCACTTTTTCTACATGATCAACTTTCATTGTTACATTTTCTTTCATGTCACAGGTATCTTTCCCAGAATAGCAGATGAAAAGCTATGAACATACTATTGAATATTGAACATATTTTTGGAAAGTATCTTTTTCTTTATATTCACATACCCTGGCTTTTATTTATATTTATGCATAAAGTTTGGTTGAAAAGATTTGTGCACAGTAATTATCTTTTTGTATGTATCAAGACCAGGCTGTTACATGGAGCAATATTCAGGACCTGGAAAGAAGATGATGCTATAAATTGCATTTCAAGAGAACTCATAAGCATTCTTTCTCCCATTTACCACCTTCAGAGTCACAGTGATTATATATCTTTGTCTCTTAGTTAAATGCTAATCAGAAATAATTTAAAGAAGGCCCCTGGAAAGACAGAGTTGCTTCCAGCTCAACCATCTCTTATGACAGACCTGGGAAAGACTTTCCTTTTCATAAATGGACAAGAGTGTCTTCATTTTTGGCCTCAAAATCCAACCATTAGAGAGCAGAATGGTAAAAGTGGTAACGGTACCTATTTCTTACCCAGATCAAGAACTGAATCTCTAAATCTATATAGTTGTCTTACTGTAATAAATTCAGGAACACTTTCAGAGCCTCAGCTTTTTAATCTACAAAATAAGCTTAAGATCTGCCAAGTCTATTTTGGAAAGTTGTTAACACATTTCAAATGAGTCTGTAACAGAAAGGAACATTAAACAATTAAAGCGACTACTTATGTCCTAGATGAAGAAAATTTTACATGTAATCTCAGAGATCTTCAAAACAAACATGAAGAACATATTATTATTCCCTATTTTCAAATAAACAAATTAGAGGCAAATTACATTTAACTGACTTGTAGAAGGCTGTACAAGTGGCAAATTTCTGTATGGTAGGACCCCAAATCCAGAAGCCAAAAGACAAATGAAGAAACAACTGCAATGCCTATCAACATGAGATAAACTTTATTTTGTTTTAGAAACCAATAAGCATATTTTAAAAATCACCTAAGAAAAAAGGTTAGCATAGAATAGGAATTAGAAGTTCAGAGAAAAATACAATCAGCTAAAGCAGTCTTAGGTAAAGAGTTACAAAGTAACTCATAAAAATATGAAAATAATAGTAATAAAAATTTTTATGAAGGTGTGTTTCAGATGAACGGGGGTTATAAAAAAAGTTCTACATCCATATTTGATGAGAATGTAAATTGAAGCAAATTTTGGAATGCTTTTTGATAATCTATATTAAAATTTATAGCATCTTACCCTCTGACCCAGAAATTCTACTTTTAGAACTTTACCCTAAGGGTATTTATACAAATATATTTTTTCCAAACCAATTTGTAGTAGAAAATAACTAGAAACACTACAAAGGTCTCCCAATTCAGAATTGGTTAAATGAATTATGATCTATGGTATACATGTATATGTGTGTGTGTGTGTGTGTGTGTGTATATATATATATATATATATATATATATATATATATATATATATATATAATGAAACTGTATAATTATTAAAAAATCAGAAAAATGTATATGTTACATGAAAAGATAACAAAGATATATTTTGAAGTTCAAAACTGTTTTGAAACAATAAATCTTGCATTTTGGGTATTTTTTAAAAATAAGGTATTATCTATATACAGTTGGCCCTCCACAATGGCACAGTCTGCATCTTCCAAGCCAACACCCTGCAATAAAAAAAAAATATGTATGCACAAATGAAGTGATGTGCAGGCACATCCTGCCTGTAGCCTTCTGCCATTTGGGATCCTTACTTTGTAACCAGCAGTCTTACAGGAGCATTGTTCTGGCATGTCTGGTTTGTATATTGTGTAGTTATGATGCTTATGTTGGAATCAAACAGATAAAGAATTTTTTTCCTCTTATAATTATTCCCTAGAAAATATAGTATAACAACTATTTTTTTTACAGTGTTTACATTGTGCTAGGTGTTATAAGTAATCTAGAGATGATTTAAAGTACATGGCAGAACTGTGTAGGTTACTTACAAATACTACACGAGGGGCGAGGGCAATGGTGGATTTTGATATCCTTTATAGACACCCAGGGACAACTATACACATCCGCAGTTTCTAGAGGACTCTGACCAGTTTGATAACAGTTATTATTTATTGGGGGAAGAAGAAAAAAAAGATTATAGTGGCTTTTTTCTTTGTTAACATTTATTTAGTGTTTAAATTGTTTGCACTCCAAGGTGATTTTCTTCCAAAATTTTTCTTTCCATTACGCCATGTTACTGTTTGAAAATGCTTTGTAAAACATAAAGAGTAAAATTACTATTATTTTGTGATCTTCCATCTTCCATGGTGTGATGGAGTTCTGCCCTAACAGAGTTCTTCTCAATCCTTTTGATTACCCATTGCCATTAGTCCCAGCCATTTGTCTGCATCTTCAGACCCACTTCCTGCTGTCTTCCTCTGAGTTCCTTCCTTCCCCTTCTGAGTTCAGAGGGGCTGATTCTGCAAACTACATTTCCCAGAAGTCACTGCACCCTGACCTTGGCCTTTGGGTAGGTGCTGCCAAAGGGGACTTTCTGGAAAGGTTGGTATGAGGGTGGAGGAGATAAGTCAGGGTAGTATTTGTCCCCTGTCTCTGCATTAGAGGCACATTCAGTGGACAGCAGCTCTTTCTCCTTAGGGAGTCTCTCCCTCCATGTCCCAAGTTCTACTCTTCTGCCCCAGTAACTATTCCAGGGTTATTTTTTTTTAATTCTAATTTGTTACATGACAGCAGAATGCATTTCAATCCATATTACACATGTATAGCACAATTTTTCATATCTCTGGTTGTACACTAGAAAAACTAGGGATAATAGGAGCATATGCATATCTCAACATTGTAAAAACTATCTGTGCTAAGCCCCAGGCCAACATCACTCTAAAAGTTCCAGGTTTTTTGCTTGGTTTCTTAGAGTTACCAGCCTGAAGTTGGTAGCACTTTCCTGTTTCTGCTAATGTTTTTGCTGTTTCATCTTCTCTGTCTGCAGAGTTGTTCCATGGTACCCATGGAGGACTGATTCCAGGACCCCTCATAAAAACCAGACTTCACTGATGATGATTTAATCTGTTATATAAAATTGCATAATATGTACATATAATCTATGCCCATACTCCTGTAGTCCTTGAACCATCTCTAAATTACTTATAATACTTATTAAAATGTAAATGTTATGCAAACAATTGTACTCTATTGTTTAGAGAATAACTGCAAGAAAAAATCTGTACATGTTCAATACAGAAACAATAACTTTCTTAAGTATTTTTGATATAGGACTGTTTAATGCCCCAGATGCAGAACCCACATATATAGTGTGCAGACTGTTCTTGCAACTCTCTTAAAACTGTTTTGACTAGGTCCTTGTATTAAAAAAAATGCATTCTAGAACTACACAGCCTGGCTTATATATTCTTGTATATCTTGATTGATACACAACTTTCATTCAATTTATTTGACATGAATTTTACTGCTTGATATAATGAAAAATACATGTTTTTAAGAGGAAAGTGTGCACACCTGGCATTAGAGAGAAGAAAACTAACAATATGGTTAACAGTTTTTCTGCTATTAAAAAATAATGCTCACACACTTTATTATCCCAAACAACAGTAAGGTGATAGAGACTCAGATAATTAATTGACCTAGAAATGGCAGAGATGGGATTCAGATGCAGGTCTCACTGACTTCAAAATCCAAGTTATTTCCAGGATGAGAGCAAGTTGTTTTCTGTGTGATTTTTTTTTTCTTTCCCTACTTAGTATCCTCTTTTACTTCACTTTTTCAGGTGTGTATCATGCACTGGTCTCCTCTCAATATAGTATTTTAGATTTTTAATGGTTACTTTCCGCTCTGCCACAAAAAAGCACTTATCTATTGTGCTATGCATCCTTCAGACCTTGCTTTCTGCTAATCTGATAAAAAAAAAAAAAAAAAAAACTTGAGCTGAACTCATATTTGATAATTGCTGCTCTGCCGGAAGAATAACAAACAGATTTGGAATTTTAACTCAAGCCTGTGGTGGTTTCACACACATCAAAAAAAAAAATTATTCGTCTATTCAACTTTTCTTTCCTGAAAATGTGCTGGTTGCTAGATACACGGCACTGAACAAGACAGATTGCAGCCTGGTAGGGAAGAGAGTCATCAAACAATTTTATTGAGTTCTGTGTAGGAGAATGTTCTGTGGATGCATGTGAGAGGAAATCGTACTGTGGAGTCCAGAGATACTTCCCTAAGGAAATGAAATTTGTGTTGACCATAAAGAAGACATTAGATAAGTAAAGGCTGAATAAGTGGGAGAGAGGAAAAGGTTATATGACAGCATTACATAGGTCTTGGTGCACGAAAGAAAATGGCCCATCAGAGAGACTTTCTAAAGGCCAGTAGTACTCGACTGTAGAGAGAGAAGCCAGATAAAGCAGAAGAGGTGGGAGGAAGCCTGATCATACAGACCCTCGAGGGACATATTAAACATTATGCACTGTGTCTTTTCTGTCCCAAGAGAAATGGGAAACTACTGAAAGGCATTTAACAAGGAGGAGACATGACACACTATTGCTCTCTAAAATGAATACTCTGGCTACATTATGGAGAATGAACTGGAAGACAGTGATAATGGATGCAGGTCAAATATTTAGGAGGCTTTTTGAGGATTCTTAGTGGTAGATGATGGTGGCTGGCACTATGGGGCAATGGAGGGAGACAGAGGGAAGAGATGGATTTGAGAGGTGTGTAAGAAGTAGAACTAAGAGGATTGAAAGAGTCAAGGATAGGAGGAATAGAGAATAATTCCTAGTTTTGGGTCATGTGATAGAGTGGGAAAAAATACATAGAGAAGCTTAGTGCAGAAGCCATGCATTTAGTTGTTTTGGACATGTTGGGCTAGGGGTCTTTGAGATGTCAAAGTGAAGATGATGTGTGACATTACTGCATATCCTTTTCAAGCACAGAAAAGAGGTCAGGATTGGATTACAAAGAAAAAAACCATGGCATTGTTAATCCTTGGATGATAGTTGAAACCAAGAGGGAGTAGATGAAATTGTTTATAAAGAAAGAGTAGAGAAAGAAGAAGGCCCAGCAGAGAATCTTGAAGAATCAGAAATATTCTGACCTCAAGAGAAACAACTGATAAATTCATCAAGATGTATTTTTTTTCTTGATTGTCATGGGAATTCAATGATATAGTCCAATTCTAACTTTGGAGGGGAAACATTCAAGAAGAGGGATTGTTTTAAACAAAAAAAGAAAAAGACTATTTCAAGTACTTAGCATGTTCACATTTGCAGGTACACACACACACACACACACACACACACACCTCCTTATGAACGACTGGAAAGGTACCCTCACATTGCTCTAGTTCTCAAGCTAGAAAGATATTGTAGATGTGTCTCAACAAAATCAAAAGCATGTTCAACACAGTCTTCAAGGTTGCTGGTGGCAGCCTGGACAGACTCTTCGGATTTTGCTAATGTCAATCTTCATTAGCTAATTTTCCAGTTTAGAATTTTGTTGTTCATGTAGACTACAAGAACCTTCTCCACTGAGTCCTGCTTGCTATCACCTGTGCCAGTAACTTTATTTTCCTTTTAGCTGTGAATCTTTTTGAATGAAACTTTCTCATTTCATAAAAACTAAAGGTTTGAGTGAAACAAATAATCTCTTGGGGGTCTTCCTTGTTACCTTGATTCACTTTAGGGTTGTGTGTGTACCGCTATAGCTTTGTACCCTTGGTGAGAGAGAGCAAAGTCCCTAAGACATAGAGGCCCACCCAGTCACCCTCGCTGAGACCCATCATCATTGACCAATCTGCTGCTTTTTTTGTAAGGCTTTCATTGGATTAAAAATATTAAATCAAGGATAAATTACCTATTCTTGAAATAGTTAAAGCAACATTATTAAACCTATTCATTCAACCCATAAAAGGCCAAAAATAATGTACAAGGGAGTAGGAGAGAAAAACAATTACTAAAAGTCGAATCAAATCTTTGAGAGGCCAAGCAGAAGTTAAAAGAGAAGTCCATGATGTTCTATCAAGATAATTGTCTGGGGTGTAAGGATAGTTACGTTGGATTTGGAAATAAGACTGTGTATATGTCATGTTATTTAAAGTTATTTTAAGATAGCCTTTTAAAAATAGCTTCTTTAAGGTATAATTCATTTATCCTAACATCTGCCCTTTTAAAGTATGCAATTCAGTGGTTCTCAGTATATTTACTAAGTTGTATAATCTGCACACTAGTTTTAAAACACTTTTATGACTCTCTAGAAAGAATTCTCCCTACTAGTTAGCAGTCACCCTCCTACCCCTTCTCCATCCCCCAGTTCTAGGCAACCACTAAAAAGAAGCCCTCATGGGCTCTCCAAGTCCCTAGGCACAATCCCAGTGTGCTCCTGGTGATATGTCTGACTCCACAGGTCAAAAGAGAAGTGAGTCTGAGAAACAGCTTCTTCTTATTTCTTTCTTATTCCTCCCTTACTCTCAGTAAAACTGAATCCATCCACATGTATCTCCTAAGAATTTCTTTTTTCCTTCTGGCTACACTAGGTGGAAAGTAACTACCCTGGGCTCCTGTGCCACTAATTACTTCCACTTGAAATATTGCTTTTGTTTTCATAATCATGAAAAACCTCTCTTACCACTTCTCACCTAGGTGAGTGGTTTTCCTTAGCATCCACACCTCTTCACCTCTCAAAAGCATTTTGCATAGGTCAGTACCATCTTTGATTGGAAAGCTGCCTCTTTCTTCACACTTTCTAGAGTCTCTACTAGGCCTTTGATGGATCCCTGATCCGTCTTTTGCTCCTTTTTCTACCCATGAAGGAGGAATGCCCAAGCTTCTCTCTGCACTCCTCCCCGTTTCCCTCTCATTTAATCTCACCCACTTGATGTATTTGAAGGTTTACTTATTAGGGGAAGAGTTCAGGTTTTTAGGCTTGTTTCCTTATCTTTGTTTCCTTAGTAGATTGGAGGAATTCTGCAAGCAAAAGTTAGACCATATATATATGTGTGTGTATATGAATATGAATATATATATGAATCCCTCCTTTTCTAGGGCTCATACTGGCAGTGGTTTGAAGAACATTCTCTCCTTCCAGTATCTCAAACACAGAATTCATCCAACCATACCTACCACACCTGCTCCTTCAGACAGCTTCAACTAGTGGACTAAAGCTTGAGCCTCCATCTGGCTTAAAATCTAGAATTTTCATTAATCTTTCACCCTCTTGACAGTTCATATTCAGTTGCCAATTCCCAAAGGTTGCTCCTTTTGGACATTTTTTTTCACCCATCACTTCTCTTTCCCCTTTACTCTAGGGAGAGAAATACTATTTTTTTTCTTCCAACTCTCTCCATGGCCTACTGTCCTGACTTTCTCTGATAGTAGAGGCAAGTTAGTTTTTCTAATATAAGATTTAAATGAATCCTATTTTCTATAAAGGTCACAATTGTTTACCTCGTATTACATCTATGAATAGCCCCAGTCTATTTGCTCAGCTTTAATTTGTCTCTCGTGTCACTCAGGCCAAACAAGATCACTTTTTTTTTTTCCTCAAGTGCCTCCCTTAGAGTTTCTGTTAGTTCAGTCTATTCTCAGAACATTAAACTCTTAACTTTTCATATCACCCACTGACCAGAGCTTTCTATTATCTTGTCCATGAAGTTTTTCTCTTTTCACCCTGAGAAATTTTTTTCCTCTTCTGAACTCTACAACATTTACAGTCTACTCACTTGTTTCCTTATCTTATTCCCTTAGTAGATGGGAGGAATTCTACAAGCAAAGGTTAGACTATATATATATATATATTAAATTAATATATATGTATATATATTTGATGATATACAGAGATTTCATCTTATTTTATATTAGTTTGTAGTAGTTGTGGCTGTGGTTATCAAAAAACACCAAATAATGGTGATTTAAACAATATCAAATTTACTTTTGTTTTAAACAGATTTAGGGCTGGTATTATGGCTGTGTTCCATGTCTGCAGAGATCCGGGTTCCTTCTTTACTGTTGCAATACCACACGTGACCTTGACTTCAGGGACTTTTGCTGTAAACCTAAAACTGCTCTAAAAAAGAAAATCTATTAAAATAATCAAGGCACAACTAGGAATCTCTATCCCTTTCCTCCAGAATAGATTGAAGTAAATATTGTGGTGTAAACAAACCAATGACAATGGAGGTTAAAAGATGGTTCAGGAAGGTTGAAGTCATTTTCTAATGGAATTATATTGTGACTTTTAAGTTTTTTTTTTTTTTCCTGGACACCAGGGATTAATCTCAGGGGCAATCAACCTATGAGCTACATCCTAACCCTTATTTATTTAGAGACAGGGTCTCACTGAATTGCTTAGCACCTTACCTTTGCTGAGGCTGGCTTTGAACTCTCAATTCTCCTGTTTCAGCCTCTGGAGCTGCGGGGATTACAGGCATGCACCATCACACTGGGCAAAAACTTTTAGTTTTTTACCTAGTAAAATTCATGCTTAATAATTTTTTTTCTTTATATAATATTCTGTGTTCTGAGTTAGTGATTATAGTCTTATTAACTTTAACAAGTTAAAAAAATCTTCCAAAATCAGTTTCTAATCAAGAATAGCTTTACTGGATTCATATCTAAATTATTTCTTTTAAAGGAGAGATTTTTTTTTCTCTATTTCTAAAGCTTGACAATTATCATTACATTTGCATGAACTTGTAAAATAGTTATTTCTGTACTATCCCTATAAGTTAAATTCTTCTAGAGTAAGCACTCAATAATTCCCCTAAAAAAGTTGTATTTTCCAAATAATTTTTATAATTGTGTATCCTCCTATATTTATGCCACCTGTTTCTGTTTTTAAATAAATATACAGAAGGTAATTTACCTTTTAATATTGCCCAATTTCTTTAGTCTCTATGCAAATTGAAAAATTTAACATATTTTCTTTTTCTCTCATTCTACACCAACTCTTCTGGTCTTCTAGGAAAAATAAATGAGTGCATATGTCTGAGGAAACTACTTTGTTTGTTCACTTCGTTTTTTTAAAGCATCAATTACCTAATGATCATATTCGTTTAATATATCTTTCTACAAGGTAAGGTTGCCCATTTAATTAGGAGAAAGGGGGATAGGATCAATTTATGTATTTATCTATCAATCAGTCATCTATCTACATGTATTAAGCTTCTCCAGAAGAACAAAACCAATAAATAATATATACAATTTCATGAGGGGATTTATTAGGTCAGCTTTCATGATGAGAAGCTGGATAGTCCCACAAATGCTGTCGATAGCTGGAGAGTGGTGGAAACTATTGGCTGCTCAGTCCAAAAAGCCGGATGCCTCAGAGGATGGATCAGGGATGTGGCCCCAGTCCAAGACTGAAGGCCTGGAAGATCCCTGGAGAATCACTGGTGTAAATGTTCATTCAAAGGTGGAAGAATCTGGCAGAAAAAAAAAATGCACCTGGTGAAGAAGGGTTGCTGAGCATGTATATGTACTTCCCCTCTCTTCCATGTTTTTATTCCATCTGGAACCCCAGACTACTGGATGGTGCCATACACATTGAGGAAAGGGCCACTCAATTTGTTGACTCGTATGCCAATCATTTCTGGAAGTAGCCTCACAGACAACCCAGAATGCACCCAGCACCTCTCTAGAGGTAGAGAGGGAGAGGGAGAATGTATATATTATATATAATTGAATTGTATATATATAATTGTATTGTATACATATATAATTGTATATGTATAATTATATGTCACCCACGTCCCACATGGGTTATGGAATTTGGGTTTCCTCTGAGTGAAGCAGGTTGGCTGCAAAATAAAGTTAAGAAAAGAAGGCGGCAAAAAACCCCCACAAGACACAGAAAGTAATTTTGAAAAACCAGGGCAGGATGGCTCTATGACCTTAGGGGTCAAGCTTCACACTGAAAAGAGAGAGTGAGAGCCTGCGTTTGCTTTATTGTATATGGGGGAAACTTCAAAGGTTTTCCATAGAATGTTCTTCTGCCAAATAAGATAGGAGGTGGGCTGTCCAGTTTCAATGGGTCACACCCAATTCCGGAGCAAGGAAAGCAGCCTTCCTACTCCAATGAAGACTGAGGTCATGTGCATTGCCTAACCCATTAAATGGGAGGAGCCACAAAAATGACTTGAAATGTCAGACCTAAATCTCCTTTGCTCAAGACACTAAATAGCTCAGGAGTGGCTTCCCACAATTATATATATAATAAAATATTATTTTCCAGTGGTTACTACATTTCCAGTTGTGTGTGTGTGTGTGTGTGCGCGTGCACGCGTGCGTGTGTGTGTGTGTGTGTGTGTGTATGAAACTAGAAACTTAGTAACCACTGGAAAATAGTTTATAGAGCCTTTAGAGATAAGACAACACAGAAATATGCAATTAGACGTTCTAGTAGGACATAAAGAGCCTTTTTTCTCTAAACATATTTAGAAGCCAGACTTTGTGAAACAAGAGGGTGTACTGTCATAGCTGCATCTCCACAATGATGGTTGCAGAGTCGTGGTATGTACAACAGTGTGCTGACTCTGGACTAACACCTGGAAAGAAGGTATGGCTTTGTAGCAGCAACAGCTATACCACAACTCAATCAACCACTCCTCACCATATGGTGGTCATGCTATAAGAAAACTCTATGTTAACTCCATCACCCACATAATTTTATTTTATTTTTTTAACCCCTTTTAAGGATAGGAAATTTATTGAAGTTCCAGAACCATGGGTCTCAGGAAAGTGGTCACCTTGTGATGTCAAAAAGAGCCACTTGAGGGAGCCTTTTTGACTGTCTTGGGCTTCAAGCTATAGGGACTGTGGCCAAGTGAGCAATTCGTGTGAATCATCTCCATGTGGTTGTATTTCTGGGTGAGCTAGCTAAGGAAAAGGTCCAACCCAAGATGAAGCATCGGGAGCAGGTGGACTCCTTCTGGATGTTGTCTAAGAAAAGTTGGCATTCTCTAGCGGTCTGCCTGCAAAAAATCACACATGCCGGGCAGGCAGGATGCCTCTTTGTGGTGTTATTGGGTTTGACTTGGAGGGTGATGATCTTACCCATCGTGGTCTTCATATAGACCTATTGCTTGACCACTTATTTTAAGAGAAAGAGAGATGTGTAGAGGATAGCCTTTGTTAATCTCACAATATCTTTAGAGGTTGGTTCTTTTGTTATCTCCATTCATCAGAAAAGGAAATTGAGACTCAGAAAGCCTATGTTTAACCCTGTACTGGACATGAGATTAAAATATAGGGGGCATGTTTCTGAGCTTGAGTTCTATATTTAGTTCATACTGTTTAGTTTTCTGGGTGAGAGGGAAACATTCCAGAGGTGAGGACTGTTGCTTTTCCAGGCAAGGGTCTATGTCCTCAGATTGATACTTCAGGTCATCCTGTTCTTAATAAGGCCAAGGAAAGGATTTGTGGCCCTTGCCTTGGAAGTAGCTGAACTACAACCTTGGGGCATCATGGCAAAGAGAGCAACAGTACAGCAGTGGCAGCTATATCCGCTGGGGCCATGATGGGGCAGAGTGTGATGCAGGAGTCCAGTCCAGCTCTGTATTGACGGGCAGCACAAAGCTGATCACGTAGGCAGTGGACGGATCTGCTGATAAGTGCTCAGTGATGTCATGCAGAAAATACTCCCAGGGTTTCAGTCATCTTGTTCTGTGCATCAGAGCAAGGGGAGGTGTGGGGGTTGGGGGGGACAATGACTTTCAGAGAAGTAGGGGTGCCAGGCACATGGATACACACATCAAGAACACAAGGGTGGCTGTGCCCCAGGGGCTAGAGTAATTAGACAAAGAGAAAAAAGCCAATGGAGCTGGGAACATCAGAATCAAACTCATTAAACCCGAAATTTTCTTGGAATCTAGCAGAACCGATTCCTGATAATGACGGATGGGATTTTTTTCCCCATGTTGCTGGTGTTTCTTGTAGAAGTAACCAGAAAAATGGCAAACTTCTCATTGTGCCTCTGGGTGGTACTCACTGTAAAGCAGCCACTCAGCCTCTGCCTAAACAAACCTTTTCCATCAGGGTGCTCCGGGGTTTATTTTTCCATCTATGAATCTGATTGTCCCCAAGAGAAGGCCAAGAGCACATACTTTGTGGGAAGCCAGAATGGCTTCAAATTGACATCAGGGACTGACCACAGGATGAAATTAAGTGCTTTCAATGACCCAGAGGTTTTGAGTGGGATGGGGATGGGGATGTGACAGGAAAGAGTTTGGAACCCCTCCACACCTCCCTTTGGGTGTCCTAAAGCTAAAGAAACACTTCCTAACTTATTTGGTTTTTTACCCGCTGCGATACTTTATGATTTAATTCTCTGAATAAAATGCTCTTCTGCAGTGTCTACATTCCTCAATCAAGAGTCTCTTCTTAAATGCACTATTGATCAGTTGATGCACTTGTTCTTTTTGGACTCCTTGAGAACAGTTATGAATCCATTGTTACACTTCTAAATGGGTCAAATCAATTTTCCAATTCCCTGAGAATAAATATCAAATTCCTGTCTTCCAGGAGCTATAAGCAAATAAACCTCTCTCCACTAATGAAATAGAGTCTCTTTTAAGTGTTATTGCTGGTAAGAGGGAAAAGTTCTCAGTTATTTTTCAAACCAAATAAAATGTTCTGAATATCTCTTTGAACCTACTAAATATACAGCTTTCACAGGTGCCTGTCAAACTTCACTGATATAAAATGTCTTTTCTTGGAAACTAATAATAAGTCATGAATATCTCTATTTTTATATCATCAATTTAGTGAATAAACATTTTTAGAGCACTTGCAAAAACTTATAGTTCTCCTTTTTAATCGTCTTAAAATCTAATTGAGTAGACTCAAGGAGATGATAGGATGGGATTACTAAGGGCCATAACACTGGAGGATAACAGGGAGAATGAATCTGTTAAGTCAAGCTATGTTAGTCAGCTTCCCCTAACTGTAGCAAATACCTGAGATAATGAACTTATAAAGAGAAAAGGTTTATTTGGGCTTATAGTTTTGGAGGTTCTAATTCATGATTGGTTGACCCTGTTGCTTTGGAGCTGTAGTGACACACCATGGTAGGAGTATGTGGTGGAATAAAACTGCTCCCTTATGGCTGGGAAGTAAAAGAGAGAGAGAGGGGAAGGAAGGGGTCAGAGTCCCAGAATCTCCTTCAGGGTCATGCCCCCTTTGACCTAAAGAGCTTCAGCTCTTAAAGTCTCCAGCCACTTCCCAGTAGCATTATGGGCTGGGGCCTAAGCTTCTAAAATGTCATTTGGGGACACTTAAGATCCAAACTGTAACAAATGGAAAACATGAAAAACAGAAGTGATTTGAACATAGGACAAGTGACAACCTCAGAAAATCCAGAAAAACATTCCAATCCATTGGGTCCAAGTTCAGGTCTGTTTCAGATAAAATAAATAAGAACAAAGTGAGAGAGGACTATAGGAAATGAATGAGATAGGAAACACAAAAGAAGTTAAGTGCCATCACCAGAAATGTTATAAATTTCTATACATCACTGAGTCATAATAATAGATACTGTGTGCCAAATTCTATGTGGCAGGCATTTCTTTCTGTCTTTCTTTCCTTCCTTCCTTCCTTCCTTCCTTCCTTCCTTCCTTCCTTCCTTGGATTGAACCCAGGGGCACTTAACCACTGAGTATGGCAGGCATTTCTAATCTTAACTGTGACAATCAATCAAAAAATTAACTAACTCAATCATCACGGTATCTATTTTTTGGGTTAGTTATTATTATCCCTATTTTATTGATGAGATGGAATAAATGGTTGGAGTTTACAAATTAAGTAAGACTTGAGGCTGCACTGAGTCCAGCCGCCTAATTTCTGAGCTTGTGTTCTCAATCACTGCAAGATACTACCAGGGTAACAAGGGGTGCTGGGAGCAGGCAGTTATAAAAACACAGAAAGGAGAGATGGAGGGGTCACCATGGGCACAGCAAAGACTTCCTGGAGATTGCTTCTTCTCCCTAGAGACATACTTAACATTTTCGTGGGTAGAGAGTAGTGGTTAGTGGAGACCAAGCAAAACAGAGGACAGAACCCAGAGTCCAGGGGAGCAAGTACCAAGCCTTGTTTGCAAGGCATGTTTGAGGCAGAGTATTTGAAAAGGAGAACTGAGATACAGTCTGAGTTTGCAAAAATAATTTGGAGCCAGAAGACATAGCACATTGAATGGTGAAGAAGCAGAAAAAAAAGATCATATGATTAAATCAGAATGCGTTAGAGAGACAGAAAGATCCCTCCCAGGGAGAAACTTTAAAGAGATAAGAACATAGGGCCAAGAATGCAACCCAGGGCACCTGCACCAGCTGAATCCTGAGAAGAGGGAGGAGACTTCTCCACCAACAGGAGCCTGCAAAGATGAAGGCAGTGAGGAGGGTGGTGGCAGTCTTTGGAAAGGAATGTGCTTGCTGAATAGATCAAAGGGTGTGTGGATTCAAGAGTCAATGGTATGAGAAAACTCAGCATGGTAGGGAGCCAGTATAGCGTAGAGGTCAAGAACAGAGATTTTGAAACCAGACTGCCAAGAAGCAAAACTGAGCTCCGATAAGCTATGTAACCTTAGATAAGTTATCTACCCTCTTCTAGCCCAACACCATCTTCTGCATGACATGATCATACTAGCATCTCTATGTTACTGTACAGTGATCATCAGGCCAAGGGCCGTACATACATATCTGTTAGATAATTCAAGGAAAAAAAAATCAGGTACTATTGGGGGGCATAAGTTCTACAGTTTCCATTAAGAAGTCCAATCAGTGAGAGGTAACATTCAAATATTAGCCTGGATACTGATCCTTACTGGAACCCTTGAGTTTTACTGAACAAATGTCATTTGTAATGGGGCATGGTGGTGCACACTTGTAATCCCAGCAGTTTGGAAGGCTGAAGCAGAAAAATCGCAAGTTCAAAGCCAGTCTCAGTAATTTAGCAAGGCCCTAAGCAACTTAGAGAGACTCTGTTTCAATAATAATAATAATAATAATAATAATAATAATAATAATAATAATAATAATAGAAAGGGGTGGGGATGTGGCTCAGTGGTTAAGTGCCTCTGGGTTCAATCCCTGGTACCAAAAAAAAAAAAAAAACAAAAAAAACAAAGTGCTATTTGTATTGCATATATACCATATATGCTTTTCAATTCTGATGTATTGGCATATCATACACACACACACACACACAGCTATCCCTCAGTATTCATGAGGGATTGGTTCTAGTACAACAAAATTTGCATATACTCAAATCCCATGTAGAAAATGGCCCGGTATTTATAATAAGTTAGACACATACTCTTGTCCCCTTTGCTGTAGCACTAGATTACTTACATTATCTAAGACAATGTAAATCTTATATAAATAGCTATATTATTTAGGGACTAATGACCAAAATAAAATCAGCATGATTTTTTTAAAAAAATATTTTTAATCCATGGTTGGTTGAAACTGGGGATGTGGAAGTTGCCAATAAAGAAAACCAAATTAATACGTAATGTTTTAATACCCAGCTCAGTACCCTGGGCATCCTTAATGTTTAATAATATCTGCTAATGATGGTAATTCTAACAGTGAACGTGGCTACATGATTTCATAACCTATCTTTGGCAAAGTCATGCAATATAGAAGTTTTGTTTATTTTAACTTTGCATTTCTTCTCCTTGCCTTCAAAATTGCATCTCTCAGAATCACTTTGGTATATCACCGATAGCCAGTTGATAGTTTACAGGAATACACCAAGGTTTGGGTAGACTAAGTGGGAGGAATTTTAAGATTAAATGATATAATAGAAATGATAGGAAGAAGGGAAATATTTTGCTTGGGCGTGGGGAGGTGCTAACAAACCAAGATATTTTCTTGGCACTATTCCATTATTCTATGAAGGTTATGGTCTATATAGCCTGGGTCTGATTGCTGAGACTTTTTCTTCCCACACTGGATAAGGCAAAAGGTGCTATGACTTGTATCCCTAATTGGAGTGGCGAGCCTGGCAGTATTTGCCTTTTTGTTTGCCATCTGGGCTCTATTGTATTTCAGGGTCTGACCTAAGACATGAAAAATGTCATAACCAACTCATTAATAAAAATGAAGATTGTGACTGTTTTCATTATGGTCAAAGGTACTACCTCTGTCCCCCATGTCACCTACTAGTTCCTAATGACTAGAATACACCAGGATGCCACAACTTTTTGGCATTCATATCTGCTTATGAATAATAAAAATGCAATTCAAACATATGCCTTCTCATTCTGTGATCCTCTCATTCCCTGTTCTTGCTCTTAATGCACAATGTGAATGTCAAATCTGTTTGCTTTAATTATGTTAAGAGGTTATGTTGGAAGGTTATCCATTTAGTCTTTAACAGCATGAAATAGCACTTATATTATCATTGTCACTTTCTGCACATAAACAAGAACTTGATTAACAGTAGCTAACCATGAGAAAATAAATGTTCTCGAAAATGCAGACATTTTTAGTGTTTAAGCACTAGGTGTCACTAGTATACTCTCAACTACAATTATCTACACCTTCAGAAGAATGCGAAGGGAGGCAAACAGATGAAGAAATACAGGCATTCTGAGCAAAAACGGACAACTGTCCTTTCAGCAAATAACATTCCTTTGAAGCAAACAGACATCTCTGAGACAAAGTTTAAGGAATAATAGTGAGTATGGTCGTAAAGTACCTTTGAGCTAGGTGAGAGACCATCATTCTGCATTTAGAAGCATATGAAAATTGTGTTGGAATCAAATATTTGTAAGCTGAATTATGTTTTCCCATTGCCTTTCTTTCCAATTTTGGACATGTCCTATTCCTTCATTTAATAGTTGCAGTTCTGCATAAGATAAGACTTACTTCTGAGTGGGTGGAAATGTTCTATATTTTAAAATGAGAGGTAGTTCCATGGAAGAATACAGATGGAAAAAAGTCATTGTGGTATTTGAGATTTGACATTTTACTGTATAAAAATTATACCACAATAAAACACTAGCAAAAATCACCATTATTCATCTTAATGTTGTTTCCAATAGCCTTTTGCTTTTGTAAGCAGATATTCTGTGATTAAGTAATGACTCTCAGAGCATTTTCAGGTACATAGACAAATGAATGCTGAATCCTTCCAATCTTTGCATGTTCTAAAATACGCCATGTGGCTAATTCCCACATCTTGGAACTGCTTACCATTCAATAAAGATTGGAGTTTTGATATTTAAGACACCAGACTGGTGATTTTCACATCGATGTGGAACCATTTTGTGGACTGCAGTAAGTGTCCCTTTGAGTCTGAAGAGGTTTCACGAAGGTGAGCAGGCTTATTATTGACAAAGGAACAGTTGTTTTAAATTGTGTCTATTACTTTTTCTGAAAGCAGAAATATCCTCATACTCCATAAGTAGTGTTTTAATTTGATTATGTATGCAAGTTCTCTTGAAGTCAGGCACAAATGCAATTTACCAAGTGACTTTTGCTTTCATGTCATCTTCCAGTCCAATTATTAAATATGATCCTTAGCTTTTGTTTCTCTATAAACTGGGCGATGATTAGTCATTTCATCAAACATCTAAAACCTGGAATTAAAAGTTTGTTTAAAACTTTTTCAAAGAATTTTTTGATGTGTGTGTTTAAAACACACAAAAAAAGGGATAAAAAGAAAAAAGAAAAATCTCAACATATTCAAGCGTACTGCACTTTATTTAGCTCTTATTACCTGAAAAATTTGCCTCTTTCTCATCACCCCAAATAACAGATTATTCCTTTGGTTGGACCTATGCTGATCTTTGAGATCAAACAGAGTATGTCTGGACCTTACCTACTGAACTTTGATTCCAGACCATTGACATACTCAGGCTTCAGGTTCCTGTATGCTTCTCTTGCTTTGAAATTTTTGCTTTGAGAAATTTTATTTCTCAATTGATTCTATGCTTCCTGGAATCATTTAGAGGCTTTCTATCTTCTTGTCTCAGGTCTCTGGAATTTTCACATTGTTTCTATAGTCTACCTGTCCTACAAACCAGCATAATGCATGTGTTGATCCCTATTCAAAACCTTATTCCCAATTATTTTGGATGGATGGTACAGGATTTTGTATACTCTTCTTCCACCATATTGTTAGAAGCCAGAAACAATTCGGGTAAAAGAAATTATTAAGTTCCTATTATGTGCCAGGTACCAAGCTAAAGAAATGAGGTATACATGGAGGTTTAGACATGGTCTCTGATCTTGGATACCTCACAATATACTGCAGGTCATATATTCATAAACTGGTCATTGAAATATCATTGTGGAAACCTCCCATACACTAATGTTGTCAATTCTAAAAAGAAAGATAGAAGATAATATATTTGCTGCAGTGATCTAAGAATAAACCACTATAATCTCATAGGCCAGAATTCTATATCAGAGAATTAGATCAGCCCAGAGATTAGACTAGTTTGAGGGAAAAGTCTAACATTTATTCCACCAGTTTTCACACTTGTCTTTTCTGCTCTTGTGTACTTTGGTACTCACATTATTCCCAAACTCTAAATAAAGTTGGAATGGGAAAAAAAGAAAGAAAAAAACTAAAAATAAGAAAGGCTTATTCATTTGTTAGACCAGAAAGTGAGAAAGAATCCCTGTTAGGCTAGACAAAGGTATCATGCAAGATTGTTTACAGTAACCCCAAACACAAATATGTGTGTGTGTGTGTGTGTGTGTGTGTGTGTGTGTTCATCATGAAGACAAGAATTAAATATCACCCATTGAGCATGTTGCAAGCCACTTCTGTAGATAGGGCTGTGACAGGCAGCTTCCAATTCTGTTTCTTAAGTGTCTGATGGCTTTTGACTAATTTTTAACCCTGTTTTGTTCAATAATATTTTATAAGGGAGAAAATGGCTAGAGTTTTTCTTTTCTTCCTCTTCAGAGGAAGAAAAGAAATCCTCATAGAATTGCATTTCCTTTAGGATCCCCATTGGTAGTCCACAGTGAAGACCTATAATAAAGAAAAAGTGTAGAAGAGCAGCTTACGTGAATGATGATGAACAAGATGTACTGTGGAGTCGGGGGTCATTGTTGTCTGCTGCTGCTATAGATGGAGGCCCTGCTGGTGTGTTTGGGGAGGCTGCTGCCATCATTCAGGGAACTCTGTCAGCTCTGGGCATGGCACAAATCCCTGATGCTGTCCCTGTGCTGCGTGAGGCACATTATTGTGTCTCAAGGGCAGACCCAGGCGAGAGAGAGGCGCATCTAGAGTCAGCAATATGAAAGATAAGTTTGCACTTGGTGCCACAGACCAAGAAATGATAGTTTAATATCAATCATCACAGACAATTGCAAAAGAACTAGATGTTCATACATAGAAGATATATTGCCCATTATGTGGCAAATGTATCACGAACAGCACCCCAACACTTACCTACTGAAAACTGAATAAGCATCATATCTCCAAGAGCAAATAAGTTCAAGCTGATGTGTTTGTCAAGTTGAAATTGGATTGACCTTCAAGTGCCTGTATTTCTAGGGTAGCAACTACAGAATAGCCTCATTTAGGGCTTCATTATCATAAGTAGGAGAGAAACTTTTGCCACTATCTTGATGAGTTAGTAGTTTTCATCACTGAAATAGATATAAACCTCCTGCCTGAAACACATATGTATCCTCCAGTCATTGTACCTGAGATCTTAGAATCCCAAAGATCATCCATCTCTTGATCTCAAAGCTGCTTATAGCAGAATCACCAGCGAACACAGAGCTTTCAAAAGACAGTTCCTTTTGCCTTACTTCTTGAATAAGTAGCTATATTTGTTTCCTGGCATTGCCATAGCAAAATTCTACAAATCTGGTGGTTTAAATAACAAACAAAAATATTGTCTCACAGTTTTAGAGGCCATGAATCAGAAATTAAGTTGTCAGCAGAGCCATGTATCTATGAAGCCTAAGGGGAATACTTCCTTATCTCCTCCTAGCTTCTGGTGATTTCAGCCATCTTTGACACTGCATTACTCCAGTCTCTACCTTTCTCTTCACATGGCTTTTCTCTCTGTTCATGTGTCTCTCTGTCCCTTGTACTCTTCTTATAAGGACTCTAGGTATATTGTACCAAGGGCCAATCTATTCCAATATGACCTCAGCTTAGCTAATTATGACTACAAAGATTCTGTTTCCAAATCAGGTCACAGTAGCAGGTACTGGAGATAGAACCTAAACACATTTTTGGGTGAAGAGTAACAATCCACTCCACATCACTGGCTCTCGGGTGAAAATCACTTAGGTAATTTGGAGGTAGCCACATTGAGAACCACTCATAAATCATTCCAGTTTCCCTGAAGACTGGGTATGTCCAGGGAATTTTGGATGATGGAGTCAGAATAGGAATGAGCCATCTATGTAAAACACAAATCCTCTAGATTCCCAAATTATTCATTATGATAACCATGCTGCTTCCTTGATCTTGGATGAGGATCACTTGATATTCTTCAATTTAATCAAAACCTCTATAGAAAATGTATTATATTTTGAAACCTATTGCCTAACATTTCACCTAAGAATTTTACACTTAAAAAATTCTAGCAGCAGTACTATTCAGTTATTCAAGCAAGGCTAAATAGGTCGAATGCATTTGCAACTGCAAAGAAGCACACAAATGCATAGGCATACACATTTATCTAAGAAAGTGAAATACATTACTCAATGTAGTCTCTCAGAAATGTAGCTATTATTAAGGGTAACACAAATTTAGGGTTAAATGTTACTTATTATTATTTTTAAAACAGCTCTTAGAGATGTGTAGTTCAATGTATGCAAAGATCAAATGGTCAAACAAATGTAGAATAGCCTAGTCCACTTCCTGACACATGTGCTTCTCAAATTTCTTTTCAGCTACGTTCAGGGAGTCATGAAAGCTTGTCAGGTATTAATAAAATGAATTCAGAAACAAGGTTTATGGTTCAGAGGGCAAGAACATAAAAATGCTTCCTGCACAAACAGAATTATGTGCAATCACTGTCATGGAAAAGGGCAAAATTGGGGGAGGTTGTCACAAAATGGGTCACAAGAACCATTGGAATATAGAATAAATAGGGACATTCTGGCATCAGTCCCACAATGTGCAGAGATTCTATTAGCTTCTATGATAAACAAGCAAAATTAAAATCTGTGTGGGATGATATCTGATGAAAGATCTTAATTCAGAAAATAATTGCACTTCCTATCCTACCCTCTATAAGTTAAGGAGACATCAGTTACTTTCCTTAGTATAGGCTGAGTATTCCTAATCTGAAAAATCTAAAGTGTTTTAAAATCCGAAACTGTTTGAGCACTGACATGAGCCTGGAGAAGAAAATTCCACATCTGATCTATTCAATGAGTCATATTTAAAACACTGACAAACTATGTGCATAAGGGCATAAAGTGTATATGAAATATAATGGCTTTTGTGTTAATATTTGTATGTCATCCTCAAGATATACTCATATTTGTAAAAATGTATCAAAATCCAAAAAAAAATCCAAAATCTGAAATGCTTGGTCCCAAGCATTTTGGATAGAGGATACTCAATCTGTGTAAAGTATAATATATTGAGTATGCAAGATTTTCAATTGCAGAGGTATAAATTGAAACAATGTACTCTATAAGAACAAATATTTACAATTAGCCTATAAAATTATCAGGAACAAAGAGTCCTTATTTGTATATACTGATGTATGGTTCTGAATACAATTTAATGAAGAGAAATGGCTCAGGGGTAACTAGGGGATTTATATCCAGGAGAATATGAAATTTGTGACATGTACATAAAATGTCCATCTTTTCTGATCCTGACATTATCTCAAACCCTATCTCAAATTCATTCTTAGAAGCTATAAAGGTAAGTCACAATATGGCCAATCTGTTTATAGACTAGGATGATATGGGAAATGCATAAAGATGCTAATCAAGTCACTTTATAAATGTCAATGGTTTGCCATCAAACAAAAGAGATAATTCTCAAGCAAAGGATCAAAATTTATACATTTGGAGAAAGATATTTCCAACTTGAGACAGAATTGAGAGTAATATGAAAAAAGTTGGAAGTTAAATAATGAACACTAAAAAGGGGTACATTTTGTGTAAAGTGGGTCAGAAATAAAGAGTAGAGGTCAAGTCTTCTCAGAAGTCTGCTGAGTTGGAAGTGTCTGAGTGAGGTTTATAGACCCCAGAGACTAGCCTCAGAAGCCTGTCATGTTTGTAAAGATGAAATTGTCCAAACTGGCTGACTCAGGATATTGGTTCTCTGTACATATTATTGAGTTCTCCCCCATGATTCTTATGGACACTTAAGTTTAAAAGACAGTGCTTGGGTTTTATAAAACATAAAGAGGTTCAGAGGTGACAGCTATAAAGAATATAAAGAAACCAACTAGGATGGAACTGAATGAGAAATTATAGTATGTAATTGAAAAGGGTTATATGAATTTCTTTAAAGAAATGAAAAAGGTAAAGAGCAAAGAGCAAGTTCATGAGCTGACACCTGATTCCAGTAAAGGAAAATGAACTCAGTGATTTAGAGGCAGGTGTTCACAGTTCAAGCAGAAAGGTGACTTGCTACAACTTGTAAAGAATGGCAGCGCCTTGGGCTGTGTCCTTCCGACAGAATTCCATACTCTTGAATATGCTCGAGCAAAGATGCAGCTTTGAATGGCAAACAGAAAAAATATGATGAAATGGTCATGGGAGAGGGGGAAGGAATAGGTCATTTATAAAAAGGCAGAGAGGAGACATTAGAAATTAGATATCAGTGATATCTAATGATACTGTTTGGTCGAGTCTTGGGAAACAATTCAGTCAGTGTGTGAACATCACAGAGTGGTACTTAATACAAACCTAAATGATATGGGTTCATCATTCAATGTGGCCTCTTCATGAAATTGAGAGATGTAGTAAATGCAAGATGTCTGAAGCTGCTGCTAGTGTAACGTGGTATTTTATTGTACAGTAAACATTTTTCTAAATAAAGGAGTACATTCTAAAATAGCATACAAAATATAGCAATGCATAAATCATTTATGGTCATTTTAAAATTATTAAGTACTATGTACCATACGGAATGTATGTGTGCTATCATTTTATGTAGAGTTGGCAGCAGGTGTGTTATTTACACCAGCACCACCACAAACATCTGGGTAGTACATTGTGCTACAAAGTTACAATAGCTATGACATCACCAAGCCACAGGAATTTTTCAGTATTAATAAACCATTACTTTATGTAAAAAATTGAAAAAATGAAAAATGTTATGTATGAAGTGTTGACTAAAATGTTGTAACGTGAAACATGACTATATTAACATGTAAATTGCAGCAATTCTTATGAGTGGTGGCATTAACTTAATTCCAGACATAACCACCGGGCATAGTTATGTACAAAGCTTTGTGTTATAGACTTAGGGTACCAGTTCCTCTTCTCCATAAACTCCAACTCTAGGATGAGCCGATATTTAAACACAAAATACCTGCTGCTATATTTCGGATCCTGAATGTCCACAGGTCTCCAGCCAGTGGTACTATTGGCATGTGGTGGAACTTTCAGGAGGTGGGGCCTAGTGAGAGAAAGTTAGGTTATTTGGCACATGCCTTTAAGGAAATATTAGGAGCCTGACTCCTCCTCTTCCTCTCTCTGCTTCCCCAGCCACTAGGAGGTGAACAGCTTTGCTTCCTCATGTCTTCCATACCATGTTGTTCTGCACTTCATCATAGAACCAAAAGCCACAGTGCCAACTGAATGTGGTCTGACAACTTTCAAACCATGAGCCACATTGAAACTTTTCTCCTCTAAGTGGATTTACTTCAGGGCTTTTTTCACAGTTATGATAATCTGACTAACACACCTGTATCATACGACTTCCACTATGGAAAAATGTTATTTGAATACATATGTGCCTCACACTGTACTCCCTATGGAAATAGCAAGGATCATTGTAGGATGGGTGTGAGGCTAATGGCAAAGTTATGCACAGGGAGACATAATACGAGAGCAAATAATGGACTCAGCATGGAGGAGAAAACTTGCTGGAGTGACAGAGGAATCAAATGAAGAAATGTGGATGAGATGTGGTTAGTGGGATGTTTGAGATGAACTCTAGGCAGTAGGGAACAACATCATGGCTAGAAATACTGGGGAAATATAGATACAATGCAATTTCATTTTATATGAATCTAGATATGCAAATTTAAAGTAACGAAGTTTAAGAGGTATTAATAAACTATCACTTTATGTACAAAATTTGAAAAGTGAAAAATTTCCTAAATGCAAAAGATTGTTAACTTTAACCTTGTTAACAGTTTCACAACTTCATATGACCATTTTAGCTGATTCAGAGAAATTCCTCCCATCCTTTGTCTAAAATTTACCTTCAAACTTCTCTGAATGCATGTGGTGACTTCCAATCCTGTAATTTTAGTCTGCATAATTGTCTTAGTCCATTTTCTGTTGCTATTACTGAATACCACAGACAAGGTAATTTATAAATTGTAAAGGTTTGTTTTTTTTTTTTCTTTCCAGCTCATGTTTCTGGGAATCCGAGGATAAGGATCTTCAAATGGAAAAGTTCTTCTTTTTTGTTGGATCCTCTTTGTAAATTCTCAAAGTCGTGTAGGGCATCACAGGGTGAGACAGAATGCAATAGTTGAGGTCTCTCTGACTATTTTTTTTTTTTTAAAGCAGAGTCCCATTTGTTATGGTTCTACTGTTACTCATTTAACCTTAATTACCTCCAAAATCCCATACTAGGATTAAATTTCCATCCTCTTAATAACTCACAATGGGGATTAAATTTCTACATGAGTTTTGGTGGGGCATATGAGCCACAGCCACGACTCTACCAATTATGTCCTTGTACACGATAACAACATAATTGAAATCCTCATTAAATAGTGCTACTAGGGCTCAGGCTAATGCCTGAAGTAATGTTTCCAAATCTGAAACTTTGAAACAGGATTTGAATGCAATCAAATGACAGGAAGAGGTTCATCAATCCACTGTCATGTGTTCTTCTGGAGATTTAAGGAAATGTCTCATGTGAACTAATAACGGAGCAGCTGAGCAGAAGCATGTGGAATGAAACATGTTCCACCAAGGTGAAGCCACTGTTCCAGAATGCCTTGGCTTCTACACAGTTTAGATTTATTTGCACAGAAGAAGTGTTATTAACTGATGCACCTTTTGTGTGATGTAAGCCTTTAGGACACTTGTGTAAGACACAACTCCCCGATGTTGATGGGGCAGGAAGCACATAATTGGAAGATGCAGATAATTGGCTGGAGAAGAAGGAGAAAATCACAGGGCCTTAGAAGTCACAGGAATTCAGCCTTTGAGTGAGGGAGGGATGATGGCAATGTTTAAATTAGCATGACATACCCAGATTTCTGTTTTAGAGAGATCATTATGGCAACCGTGGAGGGGGGAAAGACTTCAGGCTGTATGTCCTGCTGGGGACCGGGTTTGTGTGTAGGTCAGAAGATGGGGACCTATCAGCAGTGTCAGTTTTGGGGAAGAGAACACAATTTCAAAAATTATTAAACCAGTCAGCCAACAAATAGTTAGTGAACATCTACCAGGAGCCAACAACCATTCTGTGCCTTAAGAGGTAAAATCCAAAGTCCTTGGAGCTTGACTAGATGAACAGAGTTAATAGCAATCTGCTAGGGGAAGAGGGAGAGAGGGAAGTTCCTTTTGCCTCAGCAGTTTTGCAAAGCCAATTTGAGAAGACGAGTTTTGAATGTGGTCACAAATGAAGAGTCAATTCTGAGAGGCAGACATAGAAGAAAAAGGGTAAAACTGGCCCAGCAGACTAAACGAAATGATCCAAGGCCTGGGTGCTCCAGGTCAGAGCCCAGGGAGCTAGCTTCTCTAATTCAGCACTGGTGTCCACTGATGGTAATGGAAGATTCAGCTCATGTCAAGGAATACACTGGGAAGACCTTTGAAGGACAAGATGAGTCCTTTGGGTTTTATCTCAAATGCATTGAATGGTCACTGGGACATTTCACAGGAAAATTTAAAGATGAGATGAAGAATATGTACTGTAGGAGGAATCTAGTCTTGGTATATAGGTGGGTGCTTCATTTAAATATAAATTTCATCCTGTATCAGTTATCCATTGATGCCTCTCCATATTTAGGGTATTTCTGGTAGACTGCATGAAGACTTTTACAATTCACGCAGGGTATTATTACCTGGAGTAGTGATTTTATATGGTTCTAAAATGCCCATTTTTCTCCTATGTGAAGGATTTTGAATGGATTTGTTAGTTCAAATGACAAGACACTTTGATAGAAGTATACTTTTACTTGTTCTGAATTATCATATTATGTTATTTGTCTCTCTTTGCAAATGTGTATTCCACATCCAAGGCTGGTTACACCCCAAAGAAATCATTTGCATTAAATCAAACATTTCATTATTCTTCCTCTTTTAAAAACGTAAAGCAGGTATTTAATCAAAAGAGAGACATTGCCAATTTCAGATCTTTCTTGTCTTTTAATTTGCAACTTACACATTTCTACTAATAGCTCATTCATTTCTATGCTAATATAACTAATGATTTAAAAACATTTGAGAATCAATTTTTAAGACTAAGATTGAAAAAGCTTGTTTATTTCTATTCAATTTCTACCCAGTGCTTGTTGGAATGTTCTCCTGAATGTTGTGGTGGGCGATTCCTTTAAGCAAAAGCATAAATTGTCTTTTACAGAACTACTGCCTCTAGGAAACCTTCAAGGATTGATTTTCGCACTTTTTTTCCCCTTACTCAGTGTCACTTCAGAATCCAGTCATTTTGTATTTTTCTAAGTTGCACCTATTATTTAGAAGCCAAAGCAGCAGTAGCACCCGTTCATCGATAGACTTCAAGACTAATCCTCCCTCTGCCACAGAACTGCAAATACATATAGGACTCCATCACTAAGGACTGCACAGAACAACAGCTTAGATAAACATATGGCAATTTACTAGACTGGACGTTCCTTCTGGGTAAAAATATCCTTCCAATTATACTGAGTCCATTATTAAATGCAAAGAGAAAACATTCTGTGCGTTTCTCATGCTCTCCACAAAGTTCAAAGCCAAACGAAGCCCAAAGGTCAAAATAGGTTTTTAGAAGAAAAGTGAAGGAAGAGAAATACTCCGGTTACCAGGGGACAAACATTTGTACCCTTCACTCCTTTGCATTCTCCCCAGGGCTGAGTATTCGCTGTTCCTGAAGATGGTAGCAAAACAGCTACTTTATAAAATAGGGCAGCTTCCTTTGTTGTCCAAAGAAAGACAAAGTCAGAAAAGCTAAGTAGGCAGGAAGACATGGGGAAAGGGCAGGCTGCCAGCTTACTCTTGCCCTCTACTTGCTTCTGAGTGCCTGGGACTCAAATGGCTTATTTTATCAGACTTCTCATTTGTGGTGTTTGGCTCATTTTCTAGATTTGTCAGAGGAGCATTTTCTTCAGCCAAGTGTTCCCAGGTCAATAACAACACAGCCTTATTGATCATTCTATTTTTCTATACACGTGTGATGGAAAAAACTCCCGTCCACAAGTGTTTTCTTTGTTATTCCTTGCACGAAATGTCAATCTTTCTGTGATCCATTTATACAGAGTATTTGTATTTTTTCCATTTGTTACATTTTCAGAAAGTGTCGATCCTTTTATGATCCACATAGAGAAAATAGTGTTTGATGAGTGGTAGAAAAGAGAATTCAAGGTGATAGAGTTAGAAATGGATGCATAATTTTGTTCTCCTGAGCCTCAACATTCACAGAAAAAAAAAAAATCAAAGTTCCTATATGACATTCGGGCACTTAAATGTATACCCAATAGTGATTGGAACCATTGTTGTATCAACTGGTGGCCCTTGTGACATTTTCAGAGAGAAAAAAAAAAGTCCTTCTTTAACATAACATACCCAGAAAGTGCCATCCGTTGGGCAAAGTATTTAGTTTAAGACAACAGATGATGATCCTCCCTAACAAGAATCCACCTGCAAACAAAGTCATGAGTGTGAGCTTAGGCATGGTGATTAGAGGACCTCCTTGCTACACTAGACCACCACTGAAAATTGGGGACGAGGAATCCACAGAGAGAAGACACAATGCAGCAACAATGAAAGGGTATGAGTGTGAAGGGCAGGACTCTCTCACTTCATGAGCCTGCAGTCTCTGCAAAAATAGACCTGGACACCTGACCAAGAGGAAAGACCAGAAAACGAGAGAAAACCAACGAAGAAGAGCTTCCAGTTAGGCTGGTAATTCAGAATGCAGCAGTCCTCAAAATAGGTTGAGGGTTATCTGTCAGTTTTTCCTGAAATAAGACCCAGCCAGATACTGAGCAGCTTAAAATAGACCTATTCCTTAGGAATTACCAAAAGGGGATAAAGACAGGCAATTTCCATTCTGTGCTCTTCTCCAGAAATGACTCTCTTATTTCCTTTCTCTGCACTCACACTCTTTATTCCCAGACCCACTAAAAACACCAACACCCTAGATGACTGCTTGGGCATCCAAGGCAATGGCTATAGAAATACCTGATTCACAGCCCGTCCACCCAGGAAGGCTACATAGGAAATGCTTCCTACGGGGTCTCACTTCAGGGAAGTGGACTCAGTAAAGAGAAGTGGGCAGGTGAGTCTTGTCAAGTCCTCTAGAACTGCACAGGGTCAGAGAGTGGACCCTCAGGAGTCTGAGAATATCCACATGCACTGTCAAGCTGCTAGTTATAGGCAGGCAGAACAAGAAATGAAGGGTAGTATTGGGCTTAAAGGAAAGGTAAATATCCCCAACAGTACCGACCAGGAAGGAACTTCTCTACCTGGAAATCTAAGTGGAGAGAGAGAGAGAGAGAAGTGAATGAGGTAGGAGCATACATTTGGAGCTTTTTGTTGATGGGCTCTTGGTTTTCAAACATAAGACTGAAAGAGGAAATAAAAGGGATGAGAGAGATGAAAGGAGAATGCACCAGAGTGCACACACAGCCTTCTCTCTTGTTATCTCTACCAAATGAACCAGGAGAGGAGATAATTTAGTGCCTCCATTTAACCATCACGGGCAGTGTTAACTCGAGCAGTCAGTGAGTATTGTAAAATATGTTGCCAGTAACTGGAGTTGACACAGACCTTGGCAGAGTTACTTAACAGTTCTCTACCCTTCTCCACGGAGTCCCCTCCTTGAAGAAACTTTCCTTCTCCACCCAAGAAACTGCATCCCCTTGATGCCTCAAATCCTTCTCAGAAGTTTTCAGACAGATATTTTTGATCTTTTAAAAGCTATTTGCAATTAAATATAGGAAACATATCAATGTTCCAAAAAACAACTGAGAGTATGGAATACATTTTGATGGGTAGCTTTGTTACCACCTACTCTGCTGGCCCTTCATATGAATTAGATAGCTAGCTAGCTAGATAGGTAGATAGACAGATAGATAGACAGACACTGTCATTATAAAAAAAAATCCTCAAGTATATGGGTGTATTTTTAAATAGTAATTCTTATAAAAGATAATTTTTATTAAAAACATAAAGCCACAGTTCAAAGGGCAGTAATTAATTTAAAACATACTTTTTAATACGAGAAAAGAATGGATAGCATAAAAGAATCCATTAGCATACTTTCTGCCATTATTCATTTCATAGCCTTTTGTAAAATTCAATACTCAATACAAGATTCAGTTCTAATCTCGTTTAGATCTATATCTTTGGAAACTATAACCCAAAGCAAAGTATGAAAATTATCAGTTATAGGAGACAGAAAAATCTTCCCAGAGATTGTTTTTTGGCATTTCCTGCTAAATCACCTTTACAAACAACCCCTCAAGAGTCTTAAATTTTGTTGAAACAGCCTCAAATTCAGAATCTGCCAACCTGCAGGTAGTGAGCTTTTTGGGAGAGCATTGGAGAATAGTTGGAGGGAGTTGGAACTACTCAGGAAAACACACTTGCTAATGGCAGGCTGGAGGCCAGAGTTCCTGAGAAATTGAACTCGGAGTTGAATGCACCGTCTTTCAGTTATGTTACTGCCTGCAGGTTTTTGTAGCTTAACCCAAGGACATCTGTGCGTCCGCCAGCCCCCCCCGCATTGAGTACTTGCTGTGTATGGTGTGTTCTTGAAGGGTTTTTGGGAAATGAAGCAATATTTCCAACAGCGGTCAAAAACAGGTCAAGAAGCCCTGGGTAGTAAAAGAGAACTTTAATTTCTTTTTCTTGGGTCTTAGAGAATCTAGGATTGAGTTTCTTATCTTGTGTGGTGAGGAAAGTTGGCATCTATATTATGAATGCAGGTTAAGAGAAAAACAGTAGGAGTCTCAGAAGGTGCTACCCGATCAGGTTGTACTGTGTATCTAGCTATATATTTATCCCTGGGTCTCTTTCTTATTTATAAGGTTCTCTGTGACTATCTCTTTAAATATCAAACTTTTTAGTTTTGTTACAAAAAATGTAGTGGTCCCAGAGACCAGGATGGTGCTAACAGAAGAAAAACTGAGGGGCCCCCACAAGAAAAGTAGAGTCAAAGGGTTGGAGTTGAAGCCATGGGCCAGGTTTCAAGTGAGGGTTTGATTTTTACCGCGTTTGGTAGTTGGCTTCCTGATTAATGTTACAGAGTGTGGTGTACCATGTTTGGTCCTTGGAGCATAAAGTAAATAAGAGGTCATCATTGACCCCAGGGAGGTCAAATTATCTTGACTAATTTCATTCTCTTTTTTTAATCAAAGAAATTTTAATTTGAAGGACATTTGCCAGGTAACTGTGTTAAAAAAAATAAAGTGACTGTTTTCAAGTGGCAATAATGTTCCCACTAAAACTTTACCTAATGCTTGATCTTCATATTCCTCATTCCTCCATACCTGAATCAGAAAGAGTGATGAGCCAAAGATGGCAGAGCCTTAAAATGTAATGGCTAACTTTTAAGGCCGTATGAAAATAGCTCTTTCAATGTGATCACATCTAAATGGCTGCGTGAAATTTTTTTTTTTTTTGCATCGAACTTTCTGGGCCTCTTAAAACTCACAGGTTTCAGTGGAAATAAGCAGCTTCCAGCTGGGTCATCTGACTTAGGCAGGAGAAATCACTCAGAGCCTTAGTTTTCAGCTATAAATATACGATGGCTTTGTGCATGTTTGCAGATACTTAAGAATTGAAGAAGTCGATGGTTGAATCTAATCTAGGTCTAGGGCAACATTGGAAAAGCAAGGTATCCACAATTTCCCTTGCTTGGTTCCATCAGAATCTTATGTGAGACCAGCAGTTGATGGGTTGAGTTGGTTGGTATTCCCTTCAGGATTAGGTTTGGTCCTGGTGTTCTGTGTACTTCTGAATTGAGAAGCTAAAATGGGTTTGCTCCTCTTTGGATGTATCACACCAAGGCGTGCTCTGTAACTTGGGTGTGTGTGCTTGGCCTCCAACTGGATTATAAACAACTTCCCTGGCAGACCCTTTTAATTTAGTGAGAATTGATATCCCTGCCAAATGCAGCATTCTCCAATACCTACAGAACAACAGCTCTGAGATTTTAGGGAAAAAAAAAATTCCACGGTAAATAAGATTTACAGGTTTTATGACTATGTCAAGCTTTAAACAACGTGGACTGGATTTATTTATTCATGGAGTTCTCAAAACCTCAAATAGGGAATGAGGGAAGAAAATGAGCTCTCTGGGTCCTTGCTCAGCCTCTTAGTGACTTTGACCTGGAGCAAGTTATTTAATCTTCCCAAGGATTAATTTACTTATCTGAAAAATGAAGATACAAACCCTTACATCACAGAATTGGTCAGTGGATTAAATAAGATAAAACATCTAAAACAGTAAGATTTTTCTCCATTTGTTTTGAGATGTATTTTGTATTGCTCTGCTTCTACATCCTCATGTAATTTAGATTATGTCTTTGGCATACTGAAAATGTAGACTTAATTTTAATGTACAAACAAAGCCAAAGTATTGCTGTTCATTTTTAATTCTAGCTAATCACTCTTCTATTAGATGTCCCAGTGGAACTGCACAGCAAATCTCTGGGAATTATCTGATCACTTTGTGCCCTTTTAGATGTGACCTTAGTATTATCCTCTACTGGTCATTGATTTTTCTATTGGAATTTTATAGAGCTTTAAATGGCCCTGCACTAATGATGCCAATGTGTTTTAAAATATTGAAAGGTAAACCGATGCTTCCTATAGACAGTGCATGCTCTTCCTGAGAAGTTAAATCCCTTTAGAGACACTGTCCTTTGTTCTCCTATTACATTGAGTAGAGTTGCCTGACTTGCTACTCAAGAGCCATCAGGATATCCGAGCTCTGAGTTCCCAGTCATTTACTTTATACATTGTCACATCATCCATCTTCTTTGGAGTGCAATAAATATCTCCGCAGAGGTCACTACCTTGGAGATAGTTCAAGTGTTAGCTTCAGCCCATGAAAAACTCAAAGTAAATCATACCATTTTTGGCTCTTCAGAATCTTTCCAGCCTATTTCATAAGAGATCACATTTCTGAGATAGAGGGGAGATTTTAAATTCTTCACATAGGACTTTGTAAGCATGCCCTTTGGAAATAAGAGAGAGTCGTGACTATAGATAAGAAACCGAGTGACAAACTGTGGTTTAACTCATCTCTTTCTCTCAAAAGTAGGCATGACATTTTCAAAGTTACTCTAGGAAAATTCCAAAAGCTGACAGCATGTAAGTCTGATTCTTATTTTGCACGACAGACTGTATTAGGTAGGGAACCTAAGAGTTATTAAATAGTATTTGTTGTTTTCTGTTAGGTTTATATGATATCAAAGGTGTGTAGCCCCATCTCCCTATGGGATAAACAAGCTATTTTCAAAGTTTTCAGGGAAGGTATAGGGATATAGAAGGACCATTAACACTTTTAAGTACCTTGCTTATATCAGTCACAGTGTACTGAGTGTACACTGTGTGCCAAGCTCCAAAAAGTAACACAGAAGGCTTCTGTCCTCAAAAGTGTACTAATACCTGAAGGTTCAAATAATGAAAGATAAAATTTACGGCAGTAGATAAACCATGGTGCACACTGCAAGTACTACAGGAGCTCAGAGAAGAAGAGAAGCTAGTGGGTTGTGGACTGGAAAGATGGCTTTTTTTGGAAGAAAAGAACTTGGTCAGGAAATTTGAATAGGGTAGGATTGGCCAAGAAGATGAGGAAAGAGATTTATGGAAGTAGGAAAGGAATGGCAAAGAGTAGAGTGAGTGAAGAACCTGTAAAATGATTGTTGTGAGTGAAGTGAATGAATTAAATAATCATTTTGGACATGTAGTTTGGAGCAAGTGGAAGACAAAACTCGAAATCTCTAATTTGACCTTGATGGATGTAACATAGATTCTTTAGCTAGGAAGTGGCAGTAGGAAAACAGATCCCCAGGAAAATAAATTTAGTAGTTTTATTCAGGATGGGTTAGAAATGAAGAACATAGGGCATGGTAATTGGGATGATCTAAGATGGTTACTGAAGACTAAGGGTCACAAAAGGGATAGAGAAGAGATCAAAGAAATATTCAAAGGAAGAATGGCAATACATGGAAAATATTCTCAAATTCTTAGGATAATTAGTCAATGTGGGAAATGCTCCATTTAAAATTTATGTGAAATGTTGCGATAATTATGGGTTTTAGAATTATACTTGAGTTTGAATCCCCCCTTGCTTCTTGAAAACAGTAATATCAGGAAATTTATTACATTATTTGTACCTAAGTTTTCCCAAACCTAAAATGAAAATAAAGTTGTTTATGTTAGGACTGAACAAGCTAACACATAAAAACCCCAACAAATGCATGGTACCTATTAGGCACTCAAAAAATATTATCTCCTATCCCACCAAGTTAATCCTAAAACATCCTATAATAGGGAGCTTGAAAGAACAAAATGGAAATTCTCTTCAATCTCATTGGCTAGAAATGCAATTAGTTATTTTCCACAAATGGTGGTAACTTGAACCATAGTAAGCACTTGATAAATACTAGTTGTTATTACTGTTGTTGTTGTTACTGTTAGAGATGGTGAAAAAAATGGTGAAATGAATTCTGGAGAGAACAAAGTTATGGTCCTGAAATGAACAAGAAAAGTTAAAGTACAAGGTAACCCCTGGTGTATTATGTTATAAAAAATTAGGATAAAAACTGCAAAACCATGCCAAAAAATAGATATAGTTAGTAACCAAAGTGACTGGCTTTTGTAATTCTCATTTCTGGTAAGAACTCCCTCTTAATTTAGGAGCAACACTAGGTAATGCTCATTTAACTACCTGAACTGTGAAAGATGTACGACTTGTCCACTGTTGCCAAAAATACCCCTTAGGAGACACTCAACCTGCCACGGAGGGGACAGAAAACCAAGGTCCTTAAAATAAATACAACTAGCAATCTATTTTAACATAGGGGGAAAATAGGAAACTATGAATGAACAAAAAACACAGTTCCCTGTGATGGTTTTTCATAAAGCCAAACACCAAATATTGGCTTTCCCTTGTGTTGGAAAATGAATAGATAAACAGTTTTGCAATGACCTGAAGGCTTGGATAGTGAGAATAAATAAATTATTGACACATGAGGAGTAGACAATTCTCCATCCGCTGTTGAGCTTTTCATTCTTTGTGGAGCAGATGGTCTAAATAAAGCAGCCAAAAATAACAGGTGGGTTTTATTGCATTAAGCCACTGAAAACATTAAGCATCTACAGTTTAAATCATGTTCAAGATAACAAGCCTTAAAATAATTTTGGAATTTTTTTTTAGAATTTGTGAAACACCTTTGTCCATCTTAAATAATATCAAAGCACAGAGACTAATGCATAGATGAACATATATTTAGGGACAACACGGGAGCGACAGATTGGAAGAAACAGCTGCTCTTTATGGAGATGGTTTAACACAGGGTTGTTAAACCATGTTGATAGACTCTAACTGATGTGGATAACATCACCTTTTCTGAGGCCAAACAAAGCTCGGGTCTAAGTCATTGTTGCTATAAATCTGATGATCTCACATGTCCCACACATTTCCATTTACCATATGGAAGTTGGTTACCAAGAACTCAAATACAGTATTCCTCCTATAATTTGTCATGTGCATAAGTCCAGTTAGAATTCAAGTTGCAGTCTAATAATATCCATTCAATATTTTATGTATTTGTCATAGAATAAATGTTTTTATAGGTCAAGGAAGAGTCTGTGATGTAGGAAGGGATAAATATATTAGAATATATTACCTGGGTTGTCAATGGAGGAGACAATATAACTCTGTTCAAGATTGTTACGTTTTAAACATGTTTGTATTAGTGCATTACAGTTATGCATAGTATTGGAGTTCATTTTGAAACTATGAATGAACAAAAAACACAGTTCCCTGTGATGATTTTTTGTTAAGCCAAATACCAGATATGTGTATTCATAAAGACGTATAACATAGTTTGCTCCATTTCAGTCCCCAGTACTTTTCATTCATCCCCTCCTCCTACCCCTGATCATTTCCTCTACTCTCTAGGTCTTCCTTCTATTTACTTATTTATTTTTAATAGGTACATCATGGTTTTATACACAGGAGGAATGCATGGGATGCCTTGTGGCATACAGGCACATAATTTAATGAACTTCACTCCTTGCTTCTTCCCCTTTCCCTCTTTTCCTCCCTTCTATTTTTGAGATGTGTGGTATTCTATTATAACTAAATGCATTTGATGGGTAGGGTTTTTAAAGTGAAAACCACATGTCTTTATTTGTCTTCCCCAATATCCTGGAATAACCACCATTAACTTTTTTAACAGAAGCCTTCAGAATCTGTGCATGTACATCGACAGTTGAATAAATGCTCAAACCATTAAGTCTACAGTGCATTTTAGGGATCTTTTAAATTCATAAAATATCTTCATCCTTCTTGAATAATTTAAAATTATAGCCACTTTCCTGGATATGAAGCATGAATTATATAAAAAATGGGATTATGTCTCCACTCAATGTTTTCAACTTACTTTTAAAAAATTCCACTTTTAAAAAATTTCTCATAGCCTTCCTTCATTATCATACATGGAGATTTACTTCATACTATCCAATGTCTAGGCCCTCTCTTTAGAGAGATCCTAGTTATTTTCCAAAGGATGAGTATTTGTTTAATTTCCTTGCTTATAGACACACTTGCTTATGCAATTGTACCACTATTTCTATATAGATAAAGAAGACATGATATACCTTTTGGAACATACATTTTTTAAAATTTCTCACTGTCTTTTACTTTCAATAATCCATACTATTTTTTTAAGTGTTTGGTTTTTTAGGGGACTACAATGTCTCTTATTCTTGCATCTTATCCTGGCTGCATTTTTGCATCAATGAAGAACTATGTACTATTAATAGTTTGTGGGGCAGGAAAGAGGATATAGTAGAAGAGAAAAAAATGTTTAAACCTTGGGCCAAGAATACAGAGAACATTGGTACTACCACTGAGATGTAATAATTAATTACTAATAAATAGTGTATCTTTGATAAATCACTTGATAAATAAACATGTCTCTTGGGTTTTGATTGTCAAACAAAATCTATCTTATGTAAGCTCAGTTCAAATACAGATACTTGCAAAAACAAATGTAGGGTGTAGGTATGTGGTAGGAGTGTCATTGGCAAGAGATAATTTCTACCTAACAAAAAAGACATGATATGGCAATATGATATTATGATAGTCAGATGAGACTAGATAAATGAGAAGAAACAGAGAAATGCGAGGGAAAGAAAAAAGAGGATTTGATCCTTGAAGATCCTGAAAGATCGAAAAGAAAGATATCCTGTATGTAGAATACAGAGGCATAATGTTAAGGTGCAACCCCCATCCTCGTCTCCCGAATCAAAAGACATGGTATGAAAACAGATATAGTGGGATTGGAGTGAAAGAAGCATAGAAGTAGGAAGTCACAATGACGAAGGTCCTGGCAGGGCCATGCACAAAACAAAGAGAATTGGATATTGAAAAGATTCTTAAGTTGATTAGTGCATATTCTGGCTCTACTACACCATGATGAACAGCTGCAATTTGATTACTTGTATATAGGTTTTGGATTCAGTGAAACAAATATTAGTGGAGCACGCACATCTGTCCCTAAAGAATGAGCTGAGTCCAAGAAAGATCAGTCACTCAGCTACATAGAGGAAAAGCCAGACCTGGAGCACTCTCCTCTGATTCACTGGATTTCCCTTAGCTGAGACCCACAGAAAACCTCCACTTTGTAAATAATATTAGCATCAAGGCTAGATACAGATTATCAAGCATTTGTTGGTCTATTTTTTCCTACTCTGACCTGGAGTATTTTACGTTTTATTCCAAATTCATTTATAGATATACACTTTACATATGTGCCTCAATTTAATATTATAAATAAAATTGAGAAAAAAAGACGAAGAAATTCTCCTTTCTCATCAAACTTGCATTCTAGCAACTTCAAGCCCACTTTACCTAGCTGTTCTTGACCAGTAAAGATAACTGAATTCTCAAGAGTTATTTTGGTCCATCCAAGGTACAGTTGCATTCTCCCCATGTTTGCACTTTCATCAGATGTTCAAGAAAATGAATGGTCCTATTTTACCTGCTTATTCCACTTACAACAATATCTTCCAAGTTCATCCACATTGTCACCTATTTCAGACTTTCCTGCCTTATTAAAACTGAATAATGACCCATTGCAGGAATATATCACATTTTACATGCAATATTTAAAATATTTCAATTCATATGAGCAGTGAGTAGAATGGTGTTTTCCAGAGGCTGTCAGGAAGGGAAGAAGAGGACTTGTTCAAGGACTCTAAAATTTCCAAGTAAAGATGAGTCAGTTCTAGAATGTTTTTGTATCAAACATTGTACCTATACTTAACAATACAGCATATTGGACTTAAAAATTTTGTTAAGGTGGTAGATCTCATGTTTTGGTTTTGATTAACACAATGAAAGAATGTTCCAAAACACCAGAATAGGGACATGAATAGACTTTGGGAGGTGATGGATACACTTTTTACCTTGATAGTGAGATAGAAATAGGTATATGTATGTTCAAACTCACCAAAATGTGTATATTAACTCACAATAGCTAAACTATGAAACCTACCTAGGTGTCCTTCAACACATGAATGAATAAAGAAAATGTGGTATATATACACAATGGAATATTACTTAGCCTGAAAAGAAGAATAAAATGATGGCATTTACCTGTAAATGGCTGGAGGTGGAGACTATCATGCTAATCGAAATAAGTAAGTCCCCCCAAAAAAGGTCAAATATTTTCTCTGATAGACAGATGCTAATTCACAATAAGGGGTGAGGCTAGGGAAGAATAGGGTCACTTTGGATTAGGCAGAGGGGAGTGAAGGGAGGGGAGGCGAATGAGGATGGGAAAGATAGTAGAATGAATTAGACATTATTACCCTATGTGCATATATGACAACATGACTGGTGTGATTCTACATCACGTACAACAAGAAGAATAAGAAGTTATATTCCATTTACGTAGGATGTGTCAAAGTGCATTCTACTGTCATGTATAAATAATTAGAACAAATAAAAAATCTATATACCAAATATATGCATTTTGTATGTATCAGTTATATCTCAGTAAAGTTATTAATTAATCAACATGTCCTTATTCACATATTTTGTAAAAGGAAAGTGAGGGTGGTAAGAAGGCAGGAATTAAAAACTTCTAACCCTTACAAAGACAACTATGGTCTTACCCTCTCAGCTTCTACCACATCCCAGTTGCCTTTGGTTTCTAATCAATCTTTTTTTTTTTTTTTTTTTGGCACATACTCAAGTTCCCTGGGCCTCTAGTGCCAATCTCCACAGCAAATTCATGCTTCCCATTGGCTGTTCAAGGAAATTTTTATGCTGCAGAGATTAGCATGTTTACGCAAACATTGGCTGATCAAAGATTGTCCCTTCTCCTGTTTGTACCACATGGTGCAGCACCTTAAAATATGTCAATCATTGCTTTTCATTGTAGCCTCTTTTCTTCTTTCTTCTTTCCCTTCCTCTTTCTTTTCAGGGTGCTAAACAGGTTTACTTTGTGGTAAGATAGCCTGAGTTCAATCTTGCCTCCATCTATTGAATAGTAGTATAATTTGCAGAATCTTTTCAGATTCAGTCTCCTTAAGAAGAAGGGTAAACATAGTTCTTTTATGTGGGAAAATTAAATGTGATCACACATGTGAAGTGATTGGTATACTATTTGACACGAAGATGCATTCAGATATTAGTCATATCATTTATCATTGCTAGTAATATTATATTGCAACTATTTTACGGACATTGTACAAATACTGAAAATACAGTTACTCATTATTTTCACATGACGTGGTCTTTGAAACATCTGTAGTCTAGTCAATATGTCCAGCTAAACTTTATTCCTATTGCTGGAGCAGGCTCCTAGCAAGGCTTCCACCCATGCTCTGCTTTTTTATTTATCATTTTTGCTGTTTTTTTTTTTCTAACAGAAAGAGAATCTCTAAAGTGTACTATTCCTACCTTGACTATCTGTACAGTAAAAGCTTATTTTGCACAAGTTGCAAAGTGGCCAAAACACCCAAGCCTTTTGGATGCACAGTTCAGCTGCTGATTTTCACATGCCATATTTCTTTTTGTGTAGCAACAGAAAGGTTCTTACAACTGCATCCTGTTTCATCCTGTCATTACACTTCTTGAATCAGGGCAAGTGAATCTGTCTTCCTGTACCCCACAGCTCCTGAGATAAAGATTGTTGAAAAATAGGGAAGATAATCCTGTGTTCTTAGATTTTGCATCAGTCACAGGGAGAGGCCGCTCTTACTGCATGGCTCTTTAGTCTTCATTGCCATGAAACAGTGTCAAACTTTGGACCCAGATTTCTATGTAAGGCTTTAGGTTATATGGTTGGAAAAAAAAGTATTTTAAAATGCCACTTTCCTCTTTTAAAACTCACTGTGAACAATGAAAAAAAATAAAGGTAAAAGTTTTCATGTCCAATGAAATAAGGAAGTTTTCACAATCTCAAACTATAAGCACACCTAGCAAATACCATAACAACTGGGCTTATGTCACAAAAGCATTCAACCTGCTAGGTCTCAAAGAAATTGCTAACAGCATGAAAACCCCAGAAAAGATATAAGATAGATATAGGAATTCAAAGATGAATTTACAAGAAAACAGGTGAATAAAAAAATCTGAGCTGGTCTGACTCATAGAGAAAATATAAGAGAAAACTAAATCCTAATAAAGATGAAATTCATATTAGGAATAAAAATAACAGTAAGTGGACATGAACAGTGATTATTTGGAAGTTGCTAGTTCTAAAAGAAAAGGAGATCCGGTGTATTCATAATTGGTATTTTTGAAGAAGAGTTTCAAAAACTCTAGCAAATAGAACAATTCAAATTATAATACAGTATCACAGGTACAGAAATGAGAAAAAACCCTCAATTCTGCAAATAGAAAGTCTGAAAAATTCAGACAGAATCATCTGACACATTTTGGAAGAGTTACCATATTTGAAAAATTTATCAAACTACTGTGTTTCTACAATTCATCAAAAATAATGAGTGCTAGACACTGAAAGTGTATGACTACCCCAGATCCATGGGTTGGTCACCCCAATGTGATGGTATTAGGACATGATGCCTTTAAAAAAACAACTAGGTCATGAGGGTAGAGTACTAATTAATGGAATTAGAACCCCAATAAAAAGTCATAGGTAAATTTGCTTTATCTCTCTCTCTGTTCTCCCTCAAATGAGGATATAAGGAGAAGGCGGCTATCTGTAAAGTAGAAAGATACCTTTACCAGACAACCACTCTCTCTACTTGCATCTTATTTTGGACTTCCCAGCCTCCAGACCTGTGAAATACACATTTCAGTTATTTAAACCATGCACTCTGTGGTATTTTTGTTATAGCAGCCCAAACCAACTAAGACAATGAGCATGTAACAAGAAAGGCAAATAGTGTACACAGGTTAAACGTGGGCTGGCTGCGTGTGTCTTTAAGAAAACAGTCAATTTCTGAAGATGATGAATAACATCTGTAAAGTTCTGAGAGAGCCACCCAGTGGCTTATACTGTCCAAGGCATCTTCCACTGAGAGACTACAGACATTCCCATGAGGTAAGAAACTGGTAACAACTACAGAACCAAAGTACTCTCCGGTAGAATGAATACTAACCAAACAAGATACAAAGCATAATAGAAACTTAGGTAAAAAGATGTTATGGTTTGGATGTGAAGGATCCCCCAAAAGCTCATGTATGAGACAATGCAAGAAGGTTTAGAGGTAAAATGATTGGGTTATGAAAGCCTAACCCAATCAGTGATGTGATCCCCTGATAAGGATTAACTGAGTGGTAACCAAAGGCAGCTAGGATGTGGCTGGAGGAGGTGCATCCTAGGGGTCATGCCTTTGATAATTAAAATGTTCATGAACTCAGAGAGAATACACAGGAAGTTAAAGGACATTTCAATAAAGAGAGATTCTAAAAAAGAACCAAATATTAACTTTTTGAATTCTTAGCATTTTCTTCACTTATCAATGGGGTTGGTTCTGCCGTGATTTATTTGGAGTGAGCTATTTAGGATTTTTCATGTTGTTAGTGTTTCTACTCATCTTCTAGGATAATTATCTCTTCTACATTTATATCAGGGACCACTGCTCTTTCTGATTGTTAATGGGACAAATATTTGTTTGGAAAGTTCTGGCTGAAAGAGTTCTAAATAGAACTTTGGAACATTGTTTGGGGGGGTGTGTGTTAGCGCAAAAAGATCTGGCTGGACACAAACTTCACAGATCAGCCAAAAGCCTTTATTCAGGAATGGAATCATGGTTCTGATGGATCCACTCTCCTGATGGAAAATGAGCCACTAAACCACAGGAAGGGACTGGGCTTATATAGATTATGGGTGATTTAGTGAACATGTCAGTTTGGGCACTCAGGAATTCAAGTTTTGGGGTTGGGGGTCAGTGGCCAGAACCTGGAGAGCATTTATCTTGGAACAGATTAGGGTTTCCTAGAGAGTATCATTCTAGGTATGATGAAACACTTTCTCCCGACCAGTGGCCAGCATCTGAAAAGGAAATTCATCAATGTATAGATCTTTTTTCACTCCCTTTCCAAGGCCATATTATCTTGGGGTTTTTCATTTTCTGTATCCAATACTATGTATCCTGGAAAGCTTTAAACCTTCCACCTCTAGGGCGGAGTAGATGTCAATTTCAGCTGGCCAGATGGGTTTTTAGTGTCTCCCCAAAGTTCTACTTATAGGGTGAGTTGACAGACCTCTCTGGGTAGATGGTGCATAGCAGGTATTCTGTAACCCACTGACAAGCCAAAAAATGAAGTTCCAGGTCTCTGTTCCCCTGATCAATTTCCCATAGTCCTTTTCAGCTATTCATTCACATGCCACAGGGCTCAAAAGGAGAGCAGATTGCACTCCCCTCTGTATCTCTGCCTTGAATCCCCTGGACCCACTGTTCTTTATAATTCTCTTGGGATTGAAATTTGCCAGGTGCTCTTTAGGTTTCTTAGTAGGCGCTGGCTAAGACAGAGTGGTAGCGTTTGTTAACAACTCTCAGTTCTGATAGGAACAAGATTCAGCATAAACTCCTTGAACTGGGTCTTCACCTCAGTTCTTCATCTAGAAGCTGAAAAACAGGGCACATTTGGGGTGTCTAATTTACCTATGATGTTTCCTTTTGTGTTCCACCCGACTTTGTGGTAACCTGGCTGCTCTCCCTGCCAGGTTCAAATGTGTTTCCTTTTAACCCCGCTCACAACACCAGGATCTCTGGGCTTCTGAAAATTTCAAAACTCTGACAGACAAATAATGATTTCTAATGCGTTTATTTTTTCAGATACCCACCTTGTTATGAAGCCATACTCCTGTCATTCAAGTTTCAAACAGAGCAAATGGGAAGTGCTTCCTTCCTCTACTTGGCCATCTTGTGATCCTCAGCAATTGAAATTGTTTTAAGACTTTTTAAAAAACATTTTTTTTTTCTGAGCTGCTTGGGACTTTTCCTTAATAAGCATCCATTAATTTTATATAAAATGTATTTCTTAGCTAAAATTCTAATAAAGTAGAAGAAAAAGTAAGATATAAAGCAATAACTGCCTACTCTTTTTCTAGAATACCATAATTCAACCAGCAACTTCAAAATCAGTGTTAAAGATTGATCACAAAACATATTATTCTGTCAACTTTTTTGTATAGTCGACATTTCCTCAATACAAATTTTTGAAAACTCAGCTTGTAAATTAATTTACAAAAGACTAAACTTTTGGCATGAATATAGTCCAAGAACTCTTTACTGTTGTGCCCAAATTTCACCATGAGAACAAAATGTCCTTTCTTCCTAGCTAGATTGACTGTTTTCCAAATTAATAAAAAAAATTACATCCAATCAAGAATGAAAATTATTTGATTAGCTATTCAATTACAGAAGTGAATATGTATATAAATGTGTTGATCAGAGAACAACCAATTGCATGACCTATTTATTGTTCTCATTTTCAAACACTTGTTTTTCATTTGATTTAAAATCAGAAAAATTCAATGAAAAAAAAAAGGAAAGTAAAATCATGATGAGTGAGTTTGTGCAGGCAGATGGATTTTGATGTAAGATCTAAAGCTATGACTCTATTACAGAACTCAGATGATTCAGTTTGTTTTGGTTGAATTATTAAGTACTTATTTGCCATTCATGAACAGAATATATTGGGCCATGAAAAAGTTTCAGAGGGTTTATGAAATGTCTGTTATATGTTCCAATAAACATAGCTTATAAAAAGATTCAGAAATTATGAGCAAATGTTCTAGAAGTTGATGATTTAAATTCTGCAATTACTAATATTATAAATTTTTTGTAATTCCCAAAGAGACAGAGAAATGATGACAGAAGAATTAAAAAAATATATTATTAGTCTCTCTTTTACAGAATCATTTAGAGCTCATTAAGTCCCCTTTCTTAGTTAATCCTCTATCACAGATAAAAGACAAGGGAAAATAACATAATGCAACTTTCTGAGGCCATATACTGCTCATCTTTGTGAAATGGTGAAAAATTGAACTTCACTTTCCTGACTCTCATTCCTCATGGCTCAGTAATGCAAGGCGGGAATGTTGGAAGAAACAATTGATGATCTTATTGGGTCTCCAAGTAGTTCAGGAAATGTAATCTCAGGGCAGGGAATGAAAAAACATCTTGTCTGCTCTTTCTCTCAAAAGGTTTTAGGAAATGGGCTGGGCTGTTCCTCAGAGGCAGAGCACTTGCCTAGCATGTGTGAGGCACTGGGTTTGCTCCTCGGCACCACGTTAAAAAAATAAATAAATAAAATAAAGGCATGCTGCCCATCTACAACTATTAAGAAAGAAAGAAAGAACAAAAGAAAAAGAAAAAAAGCCTCAAAGAGGGGGGGAAAGGTTTTAGGAAGTGCTTATTGACTCTGGCTCTACGTAGGATGTGATGTAAATCTATTTAAGCAGATACAATTCTAATTTCTCTAGGACAGCTGTTTTGAAATTAGTGGCCACGAATTTCTTGGGCTATGAGTGAGTTTCAGAGGGTTCATGAAATTTCTACATTTCTATCTTTCTCTCTATATATATAACTTATAGAAGAGAGTATTCAGAAATTAAAAGCAAATGCTTTAGAAGTCATCTAAGTGACATTTCAAGATATTAATGGTACATATGTGTGTGTGTAAACCCCCACACACATGCACACGCACTCTGAAAACTATTTTTGAAAATGTTGAAAATGCTTCCCATAAAATTTGGGGCTTAAAGTTCAACTTCCTAATGCACTGTACCAAGGAATAAAGACTTGTACTTAAAGTTTTATGAACTTTGCATATTGAATTTGATAACCAAGAAGACTCAGCCACCTGACCTGCTCTATGATATACCTCAAACATCCTGATTGTACAGCCATCCTCTGGTCTGATGGACATATTATCTGACTCCAAATTTTATTCCCAGCAGTAAAATCCAGAGGAGTAATATGGATTTGAATCCAAGACTAATGTTTTCCAACTTCCCTCTAACAAAATTAAGTAAACCATACAGTACCATTACATTCTTGGAGTTATGGTAAAGCATTCTATGAGCAATGCTGCTTTATCCTCTCTTACAGCAATTATCTCTTAGAAGCCAAGAAAAAAAACTGTGCATCATCATTACTTGAAACTATAAATCAACTTTGGGAATAGCAGTTTTGAAAAAGTCAGGTAGGAAAGGCCACCAGCTGGATCATCTCATATTTCTCAAACAGACCATTTTTTGAGCTGTATTTAAGAGCAAACCAATGTTCTTCTTCCTTTCAGAGTGGTCTATCACTGTGTAGTGGTCTTTTTTTTTTTTTGACCTTTTTCTTATCTAAAAATGGCTTCATGATTTGACACAAACTTTCTCCATCTCTCCTCTTGATATGACAAGAATCTCAAGCCTAACTAAGAATGTTAAGCTTTAGGAAAAAATAATTCAGATCACCTTTTGGGGATCCTGAAAAGCCAAAAATAGAAACAAGAAATTATAGGACTCAGGTTGTGACTCAGAGGAAGAGCGCTCACCTAACATGCATGAAGTACCAGATTTGATCCTCAGCACCACATAAAATAAAGGTACTGTGGCCGCCTACAGCTAAAATATAAATGTTAAAAAAATGAAATTATAGAGTTAAATTTTAAAAAACACTGAACTTTGTATTTCCATTTGTGTTCCTCAAATACCAAAAGAATGCATTACATTCTCTAATTATTTTTTGCTCACTTACAATGATGCACCAACTATGAAAAATGGCATATCTCTTTTTCATATGTTCAAAATCACATATAATTTGGTAGGAAGGGAGAGAAAAGAAAGGAAAAAACCAGTTCATTACTCCTCTATCATATTCTTACTTGTCTTTCAGTTCAAATATAAGAATACTGTACTTCCCCTTCCCCTCCCTTGGGTACTGTTTCCGGTTCTATATTTGCTCCATCTTTCTAAAGAGTAGCTGACATCATACTGGGGTTTTCATTCTCATTCAGAAACATCAGAGACATTCTCTGCTGAGAAGAATTCTCAGGCAAAAAGCTATGAAGTCAGTTTAAATGGCAATTCCTCTAGACAAAGATGTGACTACAACAGCAATTGACCTACCTGGCATTGTTCTAAACCAAAGACTGTAAGTAATTACCTTTCACTATTGTTCTCTCTCTTTCCAAAGACATTATTATAAATTTAGAACCAGTAGGACTCCCATAACTCAGGCATTGTTCAGTGCTAATGCTGTCCACAAAATATTGTATTCTCTTGTCCATAAGCAGTAAAACTGGTTGCTTCCTTTTAACACCTTTGAATTTACTAGGATGTAGATTATTATGGGAAACACTCTCCAGACCGTAGATTTTCAATCACCAACCTGTCTGCTGGGCTAATACTATTAAGAAACAGACCTCATCTATCTCTGTTGACTGAATTGTTGATCTTTCCTACTCCACTGGCTAATGAAGAGACATTTGAAGTCTCTAACGTTTGTATGCAACACAATATGAATTTATAGCAGAACATGAAACCTCTATGCACATGAGTTCTACATAGGAAAGATACCTGCTACCCATAATGTTTCCTTCAGGGAAAGCAAGTATGGCGTATTCACACATCACCAGCATCTCTTGTCCTCAACTCTTCTTTCGTTCTTTCCTCTTTCCTTCAACTCCTTGACTATTATTCACAATCTAGCAGAATCACATTTTATTGCTTTTATATTGAAAGTACAGTAGTCCAGAACTTTCCAGAGATAACTTCATCACCAACAGATAATGTCCAGATGAGTCATTTGAGGTGGCCGTGGCATTGATCATACCTTAAGTTTGCAAAACACTTTACAGTTTACAAAGTATTATCACATACGTTGTTATCTCAGAATGACCAACAGTCAGACTGGGCCGCTGGAGACTGATTGACATGCTCAAGGTCAGGCTGAATTGAGTGGCAGTTCCAGGATGGAGATATCTTTGAGGCTTTGTCAGGTGCCCTTTTCACCACGTCATGTTGCAGCTGTGCAGCCATTTTTGTTCTAAAGAACAACTTTTTCAATAAGAAAAGTAGAGCATTTTATGAAAGCCTGCATAAGGAGAGAAAATGACAGCATGTGATTTGAGTACTGCTATATGACAGTGTGACAGAAAAACTTACTCATCTTTAAATCCCTCTTCAACTAGGCTATGGCAAATGCCTAGCATGCTAGCATTAGTAATACATCGCCTTGAGCGAAGGCTTATTTTTCATGCATACCCCTGTTACAACGCAAATGTTCCAAAAAGGCAAAAATTCAAAGGATGAAAAGAGTCAATTTGTTAAATTTATTTTTAATGCTATATGAGCAGAAATTGAACACATGTAGGTGACTATTGAGTTTAGGAAGATTTGCTGTAAATATGCCCTACTAAGAGGGTGGGCCTGAACATTTTGTGACAGTAAGTTTCTTCTGAATTAAGTCATATACATCTCTAATGTGAACCTCGAGTACTTTTTATTACTGTTTATCAGTCTTGACTGGTGTGTGTGTGTGTGTGTGTGTGTGTGTGTGTGTGTGTTTGTGTGTGTTTTCTTAATCAAGAAATTAGAAAAAGGAGTCAGAAAAATTGAGCAATTATTCATGTGAGGATCTTTTTCCCTAGTTAGTATGACCAATCTTAGCCACTATGTCCTTCAATTATTCTTTTTGTATTTTTCTTGGCAATTCTGGTGTTCTGGTGAGAGGAGCAATTAAAGGACACTAGAGCTATGGTACATTTGCCACAGTTCTCTAGAGATACAGGACAAAAGAAGACATATATAATTGGAATTGGCTCACTAAGAACCATGAAGGCAGAGATGTCCCACTACTGATTTCTGCAAACCAGAGAACTGAGAGAACTAGGGATATAATTCAGTCCAGTTATGATAGCCTGAAAACTGAGGTGGTGGTGGTGGTGGTGGTGGTGTGGTAGGGGGGCTGCTGGTGTAAGTCAGTCTGAAGGTGAAATCCAGGATATCTAAGGGGGGGAGAATATGGATGTCTATGCTCAAGGACAGAGAGATTTGGGGAGAATTCACCTTTCCTTCTCTCTTTTGTTTTACTTGGGCCCTCCACATAATGACAGATGCCCATTTAAATTGGTTAGGGTGGATTTTTTCCTTTAGTCTATTGATTTTCATGCTAATCTCTTCTTCATTAACATACCCAGAAATAATATTTTGCCTACTCTCTGGGCATCCCTTAACCCAGCCATGTTGACACACTAAATTTACCAATCATGCTCATGGGCTGGATTAAGCTGAGAGAAGCAAGACCAAAGAAAGTCTTAGAATCTTGATGAGATGGAATTAACACATCTCAACCTTTTGAGTTCTACATTCTAGACATCTTTCTATACATGATGAAAGCCGTAACTTCTCCATACAACAAAACATATATAGTATAGCACAAAGTTTTAAGTAGAATTTTGAAAGGCTCATGAGCTACCTAACACCAAACATAAACCATTAAGAGATTATGAAACTCCAGTTAAAACCATTTACATTAGATTTTGTGACTCATTAATGTAGGCACATCATGTGCTAGATATTATATCTGAGAACATGGTAAGTACATAATAACTAATTTTTAAGTAAAGATAATATAATGATAGTTTTTTACAGATATATATTATTACTAAATGAATAAGCAGGTATTCATCTCGAAGAAAAAAAATGATAATGTTTAATCATGGGAGGTAGTTTTCCATGGATTTCTGTGTTTTGGATTTTCTGTGTTACTGAATAAAGGTGATGCTTTACAGACAGGCCTAAGAAACTGGAGAGTGTGTCTCCTAAAGACAGCTTGCCTGAAAGCCATCCATCTAGTAAAGTCTCCTTCCCCTCTTCTAGAGACTTTTGCTCACATTGTAGGTAGTAATCATATTCTCCTCTCTCTGGGAGATCTGTTTACATTGCAGAATGAAGGCCTTTCTCTCTGGGAGGCAGAGTAGCAGATGGCCTTCCTAGGGATAAGACCATTTTACACCCATTGGCCTAATGTCCTTAGAAAGTATGAAATATAATATATGTGTAAATTAGTGAGGTATCATATTCGGCAATACCTATTAAGTTTTTTTTATCTGATCCTAACTAGACTAATTCAAAATCCACAAGACTCAATACATTTCTCAATGTTTATTTTTTTCTCCCAGTTGAGTTTTACATAGCTTTAGAACAACTACTGTTCACCTAAAAGACAACTTTTACCAACTATTGTGTTTCCTGGCTCCTGTGGTGATTGTATTAATTCACATTTTAAAAGAATCTGACAATCAGATAAATGTCTCTTTAGATGAAAGTATAACAGCGGCAGTGATGGCGGCTGACATTTATTGATATATCCACAAAACATCCTGCCATTAGCTTGGTAAGTAGCTGTTTTCCTGCTGAAAATGTGTCTAATTTTCATCAGCTTATCAAATGTGGATCTAACGATCAATCTCAAAGCAGATCTCTAATTTAGCAAATAGCCTACAGGGCTGTATTCCTGATATATTCCAAATCTCTTTTGTCAAAAAAAAAAAAATAAGATCTTCATCAATAGAATGTTTGGGTGTTTTACACACATACACACACACACACACACACACACACACGCACGCACACAAGCAGTGGCTTTAAGAACCGTGTAGTGACCATTAGAATGTACCTCACACATCTCCACATGCAGGGAGCATAATTGATTGACTGTCTCCACTTCTGTACTCTAAATCCCAGCTGCGCATTCTGAGTAAAGCCATGCTTCCATAGGCTGCCACCAGCAGGTGACTGAGTAGCAGCAGGTGAAGGCACAGCCAGGATACTAAGGAAGTCCTTTTCTGATAAACCATGGTCTCCTCTGAGGAGTGATTGGCTCAATACTGCCCCCTGCTGGGCTTTCCTCAACACAAAACTGAAGGCTCCAATGTTTCCATACAATCTTTTCTCCCCTTACTCTGCCATAATAGATCTCCATCGTGGTTCAATGGCTTCCCCCAAACTCCCTGGTTCTGTCTTCATGTTCGTCCACTGACATTTTCCCTAATAAGTCTTTTTTTTCAGATTTCATGTTTAATATCTGATCCTTTATATCTGATTCCCAAGGACCAGATATAGGACAGATTGGGTGGCTCCAACAACAAACACTTACTTCTCACAATTCTGGAGGCTGAGAGGTCTAATAAATATAAGTTAAATATATTTTGCTCTGAAAAAAACTTCTTGAGGTGCACACTATTTTTTTTTTAACGTGTTGCCTATATTGAGGAAGAATACACTAGGAGATAATAGAGAAAGATAAATAGAAAAATGGGGTGCAAAAAAGGGATGGCAGAGAAACCTTATCAAAGCGAGGAGAAAAATCAGGAGGGTGAAAGCCAGATGTCTCCAAAGTGGGAGGTGGATGGAGGCAGACAGTGAAAAAGAAGATCAGATGGTGAATGTGGCAGAAAGAAAATATGACTCCCACGGTGTTCTCAGGCTTGGTAATGCTTCCAGCTCCCTGCTTGTCCTGCACCCCAGGATGCTGAGGAGAAAGAGGTGGAACAGAGAGAAAATGTGCTGAAGAGAACAGATCCCTCACTGAACAGCAAGTCCTTCATCTGTGTGCATTCTCCCTGTGCTTCATCCACATCCTGAATCAGAAATCTTCTCTAGCAGCAACAGTGTTTGTAATGTCAGCGTTCAACAGGGGTAAAACTTCTGGCTAAAACATAGAGGGTTCTTAAAAACATCTAGCAAATTTCATGATTTGGCTATTTAGCATCTGTTAAGACTGGTCCTGTACAAAATGCAGCATTGATAAATTAACAGACAAATTCCCTCCTCTTATAATAGTACCATTGTTCACACATAGTCCCTATCCTTGCCTTTAGACAGTGTTGATTTAGAAAATTTAAAATAACGATGTGTTTACCCATGGACCGCTTCAACTAAAGCCACTATTTCTGTGAACTCTCTCATGTTTTAAAGCCATCTCGGCCAGTTTGTGCTGTTGTAATAGGACAGACAGCGTGGCTACAATAACAAACACTTCTCCACAATTCTGGAGGCCGGGAGGTCTAAGATCAAAGCATTGGTGGATGCAGTGTCACTCTTTCTGGTTTAAAGATAGCTATCTCTTTGAATCCTGCACAGCCAAGAGAAAGACATCATCTCTCCTATGCTCCTTCTTATGAGGACACTAATCTCAATCATATGTGCGTTCACCCTTATGAGCTGACTACCTCCCAAAGCCTCCACCTCCTAATGTCATAACATTGGGGCGCTATGCTGGGAATGTGTCCCTTAGAAGTTTACATGTCACAGTCTTAATTCCTTAATGTGTTAGTGTTGGGAGGTGAGGTGATATTTGGGTAACAGTGTTGATGAACAATTAAGTTCTCCTGAGTGAGTTCTTACTCTAATGGGACTGGATTCATTGCCATAAGAGGTGGTTGCTATAAAGCAAATATCTCCTAATTATTCCACCCTCCTCTTCTTTCTGTGCCTCTCTGTCTTTCCACTTAATGCCATAAGTTGAAGAAGCTCATGTTTCAAAGCTGAGCAAATGACAGCAACATGCTTGGATTTTCCAGCCTTCAGAATCATTAACCAAAATAGATCTCTACTTTTTTTTTCTTACATAAATAGCCTAGTGTTAGGCATTCTGCTATAGCAACAGAAAACAAACTAAGGCAGAGGTTACGATTTCAGCATAAACATTTTGGGAAAACACAAATATTCAGCCCATAATAGTAGCCAAGAAGTCCTTTTGTTTAATCTCCTTTGCTTTATTTCTTTACCTTCTGTTGTTACAAAGAATCACCATTTTTCTTTCATTAGTATCAAATATTTTAACATTGCAAAGGATCATGGAGATGATCTCACTTATTCTCCAACATAGAAAGAGGTCTGTCTAATCAGTGGAGGAACAGGTCTATATAATATCTACCCACGCACCCAAGGGAACTTCAGTAGTCCATAAGAGAATGATCAAGTGTATAGAGTCACTAAAGATACAAAAATGGGGTTTCTCTTTTTTATGTCCTCAGACTAGCCACTTATTATAGCAATGGGGCAAGCTTTAAATCCCCAAGCCCCTCCCTCTACTCTTTTGAGGGAGCCAATATACAATGAATGAAACTTTGCAAGGTAGTGTTGTTATTGTCTTCATTAATTTTTGTTGATTAGACAAATGAGATTAAAAGAGATTAATTAATTTTCATGGCTATACCTGTGTAGTGCCAAAATTGATGGTTTTTAAACACAAATCCAGCTAATATCGAGATCCATTCTCTTTCTATGGCCTGCATCAATACTGTGCAGAGATGGGAAGATTTTCTGCTTTCAAATACAGCTGTGACTTATACCACAGGGTATGAGCTATGTTCACTTGCTGAGGAATCCATCTTACAAAAAGTGGGAGATACACCATGAACAAAAGCCCAGCACTCCTGATGGACAGAGAGAGATGTATGGTGAACACCTTTGTTTAACTCACCTACTGCTAAGAGCCATAGCCAAGTAGTAATGATGCAAGGCATTTTTGGTTGAAAGGTGATACCAGCAAGCCATTGAGATGATATGATTATGTTAAGATCTGCATTCAAATGGATATTAGACCCCTGCTGTCCACTTTGGCTGCTACAGGACTCCTGGAGAGTTCCCATTGGTTGGGGAAGTGCGGTAGGAGGGAATTCAGGAGGAGGGATTTCCTGTTGGTGGGGGTCTGGGGAGAACGCCACCTGTGTGGGTCAGCAGATTTCCTGGGAGCATACAGGGCTTTGGCGGGAGTTTAAAAATAAAGTTTGTTCCTGTTTGAGTGGCTCTGATTTTGTGCCCAGCCAGACTGCAGCAACCTACAATCAAGGAAGAACAGGTAAAGGCTGAACTAAAGGGGTGCCCTTTTTTACATCCCAAGGAAAGACAGCACAGCATGATGAATTCTCCTAAGTCTCCATATTCTTTATTCTGTATTTTGGAAAAACTTTCTGTTTATAATTTGACAGACTTTCTGATTTGGTAGTTTTACTTCCTTTATCAATCTTTTCTATCTTTGAAAATAAACTCCAGAAGCAGCCTGTTGTGATTTGGATATGAGGTGTTTCCAAAAATAGGTGTGAGAAAATGTGGGAATGTTCAGAGATGAAATAATTAGATTAGGAGAGGTGTAAACTAATCACTGGATTAACCAATCATTGGATTAAACCGCATAGGGTGTGGTTGGAGGAAGTAGGTCACTGGGGGCATGTTCTCAGGAACTATATTATCCCGGTTCCTTGCACTCCAGCTCTCTCTACTCCCTTGATGCTGTGAACTGAACTGCTTTCCTATACCACATCCTTCCACCATGATGTACCCCTTCACCTTAGGCCCAGAGCTGAGTTGGCCCACCGTGGACTGAACCTCTGAAACTGTGAACCAAATGATTTTTTTCTCCTCTAAGTTGTTCTTGTCAGTTTTTTTTTTTCTAATTTTAATTTTTTTTTTTGTCACAGTGATGAAAACCTGACTAACACATAGCCCAAGGTGAAGCAAAGAAAAATAACAAAGAAAAACACGTACAAAGGGTTTTGTTGCCACAAATATCCATCACTAGTGTTTTTAATTTGTCAATTTGTTTTGATCAAAAGTCCACTCAATAGGAACATAATTTCTATGCTATTGCCTGTATGAAAATACAATTATTCACTGTCTTATTACTAAATTGCAAGATGTCTTATTTTTAGAAATTTGAAGGGAAATATAATTAAGTATTGGATACAGTTTTTCTTTTCCAGTCAGAAGTGTCATAATAACTCCTATGTATACAATACTTCATAACTGCCAAAGTACTTTTATATGTATCATTTGATTTAATCTTCATATTTACCTATCCTGGAATTAGGATGTAACTGAGGATATGACAGGAAGGGTTCTATGTCATCAAATTTCTGTAGATTCTGCTATGCACTCCTTTCTCCTTGGTTAACTATTGGGTTTTTAGGAATCTGCACATATCTCCTAATTTCTGGACACTGTCCACAGGTCCCAAACTAAACTTGCATTCAGTTATGTCTGAAGTTCTGCCTTTTACTCTTTCCGCCATTCCCAGGAACTTGGTGGCATGTAGAGCCATCATCTAATGTGCCATGAGGATGCTTATGCAAGTTGCTTAATATTTAAAGCCTGAAAATAATTACTCCATATTAGTAGATTTTTGTTGTTGTTATTATCCCCTGTGATCTAGGAGCAAATCACTTTATTAGGAAATCATTAGAACATAATTTGCTCCTATAGGCAGCTGACATCGATTTTCATTTCTTATAATGAAACTGCAAGTTCTCATGATATATTATTATTGTAAATAGTATGCTGCCAGATATCTATTCAAAAATTGTCATTAACCCTAACACCTGTGCCTTTCTTAAAAATGTGTGTTTATCAAAGGTATGACACATTTAGACCACCTTTACTCTACTTATGCAGCAAGTCGTCTCTCTAAAGACATACTGAGAGGAGTATCAAAAAATTCCCATAACTGTTTCCCTTTGTGTTGCCCTGTTTCTATTCTCAAAAGGCACAAAACCCAGCTGAATTTGTTTGGACAATTCTTAATGAGTTTCTTACTGGTAGAAAACACAATTGAAGCAAAAGTAAAAACAGAGAGTCTCAGAAGGTCAGAATAAGCTGGGAAGTACGTGACTATGCTAGAAGAAAGGCTAAGAATGAGGACTTTTTAAGGGACAAAGATGCACAGAGATTCAGGTTTAAACTTTCTCTTAGAATCTTTGTCTTAGCACCAAAGTCGTGCCTTAAAAGGCAAATGTGTGTTGTTGCTCCAACTTGACATATACCAAAATTTCACCTACCCAGGGTTTCCAGGATACTTTGTCCTTGGAAATGAATATAACTTCTAGAAACCTGAATATAAGAACCAGTTCTGATGCTGATGGGAGGGATTCAATTATCTACCCCCAAGTGACTTGAGAAATAGGAATCTGAAGAGCAAAAGAAATGTTTATTATTTCAACCTAAAATTGCTAAGTGTGTGGGCATGATAAGTTCAGACAGAGTGGTAAGTTGTCTGTACTGTTTTCAAAGGAATAATTTAAGGTTTAAAGATCATTTTGTATGCACCCCTTTTCTTCATTGCTCACGGTTTCATTTGACTATGGTGAAGTTAAAATTGATTCAGTTTCCCCCTTAATAACAGAGCACATGAGGGAGGAAAACAGGCCTTTTAAAATATCTGATCATCTCAGTTACTTAGGATTCAGCTAGTGTCCTGCTTTGGAAAACCTTGATATTCAGCAGAGAGTTCTTTGGCATGATATTAAAACTCCTTTTACCCTCCTACAGGCCCATTTAATTTATATTTTATCACTTGTTTAGAGGACCATGAGTCCATTACAAGAAGATTTTTTTCCATAATATAAAGCTGATTTTTAATGCCTTTTTGTGCATAAGAAAACCATGCACAGGGTGGTTATGAATATAATATTTTGTGATTCTCAGATTCTAGATTATAGAAGAAAACTTAAATATTTTTCATCCAATTATCTCCTTCTGTAGATAAATAAAAATAAGCTAAATGATGCGCATCCAATAGCTCTTGGCTGAGCTAGAACGAAAATTTAAGTTTCTTTACTCTAAATAATATCCACTGTTTATGCTGTCCCAGAAATTTAACTCCTGAAAAGAGACTTCCAAGAAAGGAAAACTGTACTCTTTCCTTGGAAATTCCTCTCTGGCAAACTTATTTCCTGCCCTGGTCTCCAGTGCCTGACAGTTCCCAAGTGACAAAATTATTATTGCTGCCTCACATTGGGAGCTGTCATACAGTGGTTCTCACATTAAAACTCACCTGAGGACTTTTCAAAGAAGCCAAAAAAGGACTCCATCTCTGTCTATAATGGAATAAATGGTATTGAACTTACCCTAAGTAAGTCTGACCAATCACAAAACTGGAAAAATAGGAGGCAATTGTTTTCATGCATTGGAGTCAGATTGTGGTCAGCTGCCACCAGGCTGACTGCTAGGCAGAAATACCAGAGGCTGTGAACTGCTGGGAGAAGTTAGAGGTCTGACCCAGCAAGGGAGGTGCTGAATCTTGTTCCAACAGCTAGCGAAATTGCTGTGTATTCTATTGAATCCATTAGGTTTTGTTTTATCAGTAGTTAGAATAGAAACGTCTACGGTGCTATATTTTCTTTGTTATAAATTATGATCAGTGCATGATCCTTACTCTCTTTACATAGCCTTTCTGTGTCTCCAGTGAATGCTTAGGACTGAGAAAACTACATGAAGTCATAGTTTTACTGATTAACATGAAAATATTAGGAGTAGTTACAGAAAAAAACACAAAAACACATGTCATACAAACAATGATATGAATGATGGCTTATTTCATTTTGAAACAATATCATCCAGGAGACTATAAAATAATATATTTAAGGTGGTGAAAAAAGGAAAGGAAACTGTAAAACTGTATATTTCTATAGGAAAGTTTATGAAGCAATATTCATATTGAACGATAGTTTAATGAAGAAATATTCTGTTAAATAACAGGTAGGAAAACTTTTGCCAGCCTACATGCAATTTAGGAAATGCTGAAGTAAAGTTTTTAGACAGAATGTCTTAAACAGAAGAATCTGGTAATTAACAAAAAAATTAAGAGCATTAAAAGTGGTCAATATGTCAGTAAATAAAAAGAATAATCTTTATTTTTATAAAAGTTAAAAGAGCATTTAAAGCAAAAAAACACATTATTTATTTGTGAAAACTATAATGTATATAGAAATAAAATATACAAAAAATATAGGAAAAAAGACGGGAAATAGATGGTTTTATTCTTTTATGAAGTTCTTATATTTTACACAAACTAGCATAATAGTATGTTTAAGCAGACAATGAAATGTTAAGCTTGCATATCATCATTCCTAAACTGCACTAAAACTATATAAAGAAATACATTGGAAAAGACAATGGAGATAAACACAATATAATACTAAAAATTTATATACTACGACAAAAGATGTAAACATAGAGGAACAAAGACACCAAAAAAAGAGACTGAACAAATTCAGAACAAATTAACTTTGGTAAAATTAACCCAACCACTTCCACAATTACAAATTCAACAATTAATGTAGATGGAGTAAGTACTCCAATTGAAAAATCAATATCCAATCTTATGCTGTTTATAAAGAATATAATTTACTGACATTGATAGGCTAAAAGTAAAAGAACAGAAAAGATATAGAATCCAATTATTAAACATAAGGAAGTTGACATGTTTGCTTTAGTGTCAGAAAAATTAGATTTCAAGAAAATAAATGTAACCAGCAATAAAAATATATCATTTTGTTTTGAATAAAATGAGCAAATCACTAGAAAGACATTGGTAAGTAAATGTTCATGTATCCATTACTGGAGCTATGAAATACATGAAGTAAAAAGTGATAGAACTAATGGGAGAAGTAGAGATATCCATAATTATGACTAGAGGCTTTATAGCTTCTTCTCTAGTAATTAAAACTCCCCCCCCCACCAAAGGTTATAGAACCTTGGGACAACACAAGACCCCAACCTGACCTAGGGACATTTATAGCTCTATGCCCAACAACCACTGGGTATACATTCTGTTCAGTTTGCAGGGAACAACCTTAAGAAAGAATACACATTTGACCATAAATAAGTATCATTGAGTTCAACTGCTTTAAATCCTACAAAATATTTTCCCCAAATAAAAGATAACATTAGAAAATAATAAATTATCTAGAAAATCCCTACATTTGGAATCAAAACAGGAAGATTCAGAATAACTCAAAAAAAAGAAGATATAGTAAGAGAAATTAGAAGATATTTTGAACAAAGTGACTATGAAGATACAACAAACAAAATTTGTGGGATCTAGCTAAAACAATACTGAAAAAGGAATAATTTGCAATAAGTGCATACAATGAAAAATTCTTTTAAAACAAGAATCTAAGTTTCTACATGAAGAATCTAGATAAATAAGAGTAGATGAAAACTAAATAAGTTAAAAGAAGTTAATAATAAAGGGAAGAGCAGAAATAAACAAAAAAGGAAAAGTCTTTAAAATCATAGTATTTTTGAATAGATTAAATTCTTTGCACTATTTAAAAGAAAAATTAGAAAATACTAATTAAAAGTAATACTATAGAACTCAATAAAACAATCAATAATTTAGACTTAACAGACATATATAGAATATCCTATCCATCAACAAACAAATACACTTTTTTTCTCAGCAGCACATGGCTCTTTCTCCAAAATAGACTATATGTTATACCACAAAGCAAGTCTTGGCAAATACAAAAAAATAGAGATACTACCCTGCATTCTATCTTACCATAACAGAATGAAATTAGATGTCAATAATAAAATAAAAAATAGAAGCTACTCTTACCTGGAGACTAAATAATATGCTACTGAATGATGCACAGGTAACAGAAGACATGAGGGAGGAAATAAAAACATCCTTAGTGGTAAATGAGAACTCTGATAAAACATATGAAAATCTCTGGGATACTATGAACGCAGTGCTAACAGAAAAGTTTATTGCATTAAGCTCATTCATTTAAAGAAAAAAAAAAGTCAACAAATGAACAACCTGACATTATATCTCAAAGTCCTAGAAAGAAAAGAACAAATCAACACCAAAAGTAGTAGAAGATAGGAAATAATTAAAATCAGGGCTGAAATCAATGAAATTGAAACAAAAGAAACAATTCAAAAAATTGACAAAACAAAAAGCTGGTTCTTTGAAAAAACAAATAATTGACAAACCCTTAGCTACCTCAACGAAAAGGAGAAAAAAACCCTCAAATTATTAAATTTGCGATGAAAAAGGAAATATCATGAGAGACACTGTTGAAATACAGAAGACAATTAGAAACTATTTTGAAAATTTATACTCCACTAAATAGAAAACTTCAAGGGAAAAATTTCTAGGAAGCATATGACTTTCCCAAACAGAACCAAGAGAACATACACAATTTAAAACAGATCAATTTCAAGCAAAGAAGTAGAAGATGCCATCAAAAGCCTACCACCAAGAAAAGCCCAGGACCAGATGGATTCTCAGCCTAGTCTATAAGACCTACCAAGAAGAATTAATACCAATTTTCCTCAAGTTATTCCATGAAATAGAAAAGGAGGAAACTCTTCCAAACTCATTCTATGAGGCTAGTATCATCCTGAAATCAAAACCAGACAAAGACACATCAAGGAAAGAAAATTTCAGACAAATATTCCTGATGAACATAAACGCAAAAATCCTCAATGAAATTCTGGTAAATTTCATACAAAACATATTTAAAAATTGTGCACCATGATCATGGGGGGTTCATTCCAGGGATGCCAGGTTGGTTCAACATACGGAAATCAATAAATGTAATTCATCACATCAATAGACTTAAATAATCATATGATTATATCAGTTGATGAAGAGAAAGAATTTGACAAAATACAGCATCCCTTCACGTTCAAAACACTAAAACAACTAGAGATAGTAGGAACATACCTCAACATTATAAAAGCTATCTATGCTAAACCCACGACCAACATCATTCTAAATGGAGAAAAATTAGAAGCATTCCCTCCAAAACCTAGACCAAAACAGGGAATACCCTCTTTTACCACTTCTGTTCTGCATAGTTCTTGAAACTTTAGCCAGAGCAATTAGACAGATGAAGAAATTAAAGGGATATGAATAGGAAAAGAAGAATTCAAAACAATCAATTTTTGCCTACAACATGATTCTATCCTTAGAGGATCCAAAAATTCTACCAAAAAACTTCTAGAATTAATAAATGAATTCAGCAAAGTAGAAGGATATAAAATCAATACCCATAAATCAAATGAATTTCTGTTTATCAGTGATGAATCCTCTGGGAGAAATTAGGAAAACAACCCCATTCACAATAGCCTCAAAAAAAATGAGAATTAATTTAACAAAAGAGGTGAAAGGCCTTTACAATGAAAACTTCAGAACACTAAAGAAAGAAATTGAAGGTAGGAAGATCTCCAATGATCCTGGATAGGCAGAATTCATATTGTCAAAATGACCATATTATCCAAAGCACTATACAAACTCAATGTGATTCTAGGTAAAAATCTTAACATTATTCTTTGTAGTTATAGAAAAAGCAATCATGAAATTCATTTGGAAAATTAAGGGACTCAGAATAGCTAAAGCAATCCTTAGCAAGAAGAGTGAAGCAGGTGGCATCACAAAACTAGAACTTAAACTATACTACAAAGCTATAGTAACAAAAATGGCATGGTATTGGCACATGTAGACATGTAGACCAATGGTACGGAATAAAAAACACAGAGACAAACCCACATAAATACAATTATCTCATACTAGACAAAAATGCCAAGAACACATACTGGAGAAAAGATAACCTCTTCAACAAACGGTGCTAGGAAAACTGGAAATCTATATGCAGGAAATTGAAAATAAAACCCTACCTCTAAACATACACAAAACTCAACTCAAAATGGATCAAGGACCTAGCAATTAGGCCAGAGACCTTACACCTAATAGAAGAAAAAGTAGGTCCCCAAATCTTCATTGTGTCGATTTAGGCACCAACTTCCTTTACAAGACTCCTAAAGCACAAGAATTAAAATCAAGAATCAACAAATGGGATGGATTCAAACTAAAAATCTTCTTCTCAGCAAAAGAAGCAACCAATGAGGTGAACAGAAAGCTTACATTTTGGCAGCAAATTTTTGTGACACCACTTCAGATAGAGCAATAATCTCCAGAATATAGAAAGAAATCAAAAAACACCAAACAAACAACTCAATAAATGGGCTAAGGAGGTGAATAGACACTTCTCAGAAGAAGATATATAATTGATCAACAAATACATGAAATAATGTTTAACATCTCTAGTAATTAGAGAAATGCAAATCAAAACTACTCTAAGATTTCATTTCTTGTCAAAATGGCAGCTATCAAGAATACAAAGAACAAAACGTGTTGGTAAAGTAGGGGAAAAGGCACACTCATACTTCCCTGGTGGGACTGCAAATTGGTTCAATCAATCTGGGAAGCAGTATGGAGATTCCTTAGAAAACTTGGAATGGAACCACCTTTTGACCCAACTATCCCACTCTTTGGTCTTTACCCAAAGGACTTAAAAACATCATACTACAGTGATGCAGCCATATGAATGTTTATAGCAGAACAATTCACAATAGTCAAATTGTGGAACCAATCTAGATGCTCTTCAATAGATGAATAGACAAAGAAACTATGGTATATATACACAACGTGGTATTACTCAGCAATAAAGGAGAATAAAATTTTGGCATTGCAGGTAAATGAATGGCATTTGAGGATATCATGCTAAGCAAAGTAAGCTAATCCCCCAAAGACCAAAGACCAAATTTTTTCTCTGGTAAGTGGATACTAATCTATAATGGGGATTGGGGCATGAAATGAGTGGAAGAAATTTTGATGGGAGAAAGGGAAGGAGGGAGGTAGAATAGGGGTAGAAGAGATAGTAATTGAATGAGACTGTCATTATTACCATGTATAACTGCATGAATGGTGTGACACTACTTTGAGTAAAACCAAGGAAGTGAAAAATTCTGCTCCATTTGTGAACAATGAATCAAAGAGCATTCTGCTGTCATCTAAAACTGATTAGAATAAATAAATAAACAATTTTTAAAGAGTAATACTATTTAAAAATATAAATATTAATATAAATTCTATAGACATTAAAATGATAGAAGGATATAATGAAATATTTTATGCCAATATATTCAGCAATTTAGGCAAAATGGAAAAATTTCATTGAAGAACAGATCTAATCAAATTTGGTACTTACAAAATTTGAAAAAAAGAAAAACAAAGAGGTGTGTGTGTGTGTGTGTGTGTGTATAAAATTTTTACTTTATAAAAATAAATAGCTAACCATCTTAAAAAGAAAACTCCAGGTCTTGATGGTTTCACTAGCAAACTTTTTCAACTACATAAAGTAGAAATAATACTAATGTTTTAAATAGATGTGGAGGGAGTACCTCCCAACACATTTTAAGACCATCACAATTATAGACCAATATTATTCAGCACATAGATGCAAAAGTTATTAGCACAATATTCTTAAGTTGAAAATTATGTAAAAATGGGTTATTTATTGTGTTTGACAATTGTCACAGGAATGCAAAAGCAGTTTGATATTTAAACATTCACTGACATATTTCATCATGTTAACAGCAAAAGGTACTATAATAACCTTAACAGGTATAGAAAAAAGATTTGATAAAATTTTGCAATTATTCCTGCAAAGAAACAAACGTTGGAGAGGAATTTGCCAATCATAGCCTATCTATGAAACATATATAGTTAAAAACACACTAAATGATGAAATACTTACCACTGCCTGACTAAAGTTAATGATAAGGAATATAATTTTCAACACTTTTATTCAACATTGTACCACATCTTCCAGCCGGTAAAATTAGGAAAGAGAAGGAAGGGGAAGGGATAAAGAAAAAGAAATTCTGATTTTTCTTTTTAAACTTATAGATGATATTGTTTATATTGGAAATCCTAAGGAATCAATAAAAATGAACTAAATCTAATAAGCTACTTGAGTAAAGTTGTATGATACAATATCTAAGATTAATCTATGTCTCTATTCTGGAAAAAAAGTTATTGGAAAATGAAGATTAAAATACCAATTACTCCAGTACTCAAAAACAAAATAATTTAGAATAAATTAGCAAAGGATCTATAAAACCTCTATACTGAAAACTAAATTATTACTGAGAAATATGGAGACCTAAACACATGGAGAGATAAGTCAAGTTCATGGATAGATACACATAATATTGTTAAGGTACAAATTTTCTCAAATCAATCTATAAATGCATGTAATTTCAATCAATCAAGGGAATTCTAAATCTATTTCAAATTTTTATAGGGAGTAATAAATATTCAATACAATCTTAAAAAAGGAAAATTCAGTTGGACTACTTATACTACCAAATATTAATATGTACTATAAAACTGAAATTATTAGGATAGTGTGTCAAGGGCAGAAAGATTAGCAGACCAAAGTAGAGTTCACAGTCCCACTTGATTTTCAGTAAATGTTTCAAAGCTATTCAATGGAGGAAACAGTCATTTCAGTAAATGATAATGAAATACTTACATGAAAAATTAAATGTGCAAAAAATTAAACTTAACCTCTTTCTTATGCCATAAGCCAGAGGTTGGCAAATGTTTTCTTTTAAAGGTGTTGTATTAATGTAAATGTTTTAAACATTTTGGACCAAATTATCTCTGTCAGAACCATTGGGTTCTGTCATTGTAGTGCAAAAGCAGGTAGAGATAATACATATTTACATGAGTGAAACTGTCAACACTTGTGATTAGAAAGAAAAGTAAGACGTATCTCATCTTGACATTTTAACACTGGAACAGTGAAGTTTCTAGGAAAAAAACAGTGTATTCCTGAACCCTTGAGATAAGCAAAGATTTTTAAATGGAGCACAAAAAGCTCTAATTATGAGAGGAGAAAAACGTAACATCAGTTGGACCTCTTCAAAATTTAAAATCTGCTTATCAAAAGACACTAAGAATAAAACAATAAAAAGGACAATACACAACTGGGGGGGGGGGCAATACTTAGCTAAAATTCAGAACACTGGCTACACAAAAGAGAAGTACCATTTGTAAACATTGCCAGTACTTAAAGGTACTCAGTCATACACCTGACATCTGTGCATTGCACTACATGCAAAAAGTGATATAGCAGACTGAGTTTCAGCTTCCAAATAATAATTTAAAAAAAAAAAAAAAAAAACCATCACTAGTTCCACAGCACTCTTTGCCTACTCCTTCTTCCAACTCTGATTTGCTGGTTAGGAAACACTTACACCCCAGGGCAAGAGAAGATGGATGAAGAAGAAAGAGAATCCATCCCTCCTCTGACCTTTCTGTTCTATTTGGGCCCTCAACAAATGGTAGGATGAATACCCATGTCACTGAGGATGGATTTTCTCTACTCAGTCTACTGACTTAAATGCTAATCTCAACCAGAAACACTCTCAGACACACCCATAAACAATGTTTGACCAGCTAACTGGGCATCTATTAGCCTAGTCTAGTTGCCACAGAAAATTAAACATCACATCAACAAAATACAATTTTTTTAACGTTACTAATTTTATTCATTACCACATGTATGGATTTTCTCATTAACACTGTTGTTTTCTGAAGTGAGAATATTAATAGGAATAAAGCTATTTTTCTACCAAATGCACCCCTCACTATATAATTATTAATACAACTCAGAAAGTCAATTGCTCATATTCTAATGATTTATTTGCTAATGGAATTCTTTAGTCATAAAGGTATTGCAAAACCTTAATGCTGTATGTAAGCCAACAGGTGATATGATGACAGGAAGAGGTTAGCTCAAGAAAAACAATGATCCAGGCTACCATTATTCACACAATTTAACTGTACACAAAACATTTTATAAAGAATTTTTTAGAAATTCTTAATAAAAGCATGAGTCTTCATCATTAGTTCATAATTGCAAATGCTTAACAAAGAAATCTGAGAGCTTATGCATTTTCTTTTCTATAAAACATTCCACCCTTTTATCTTTTTTAAAAAAATAGCTATGAAGCATTCACACAACCAAGTCCTAGTTCTCATAGAAAAATTTAAAAATTTTTTCATAACATTGAGAATTTTTTCTGAACTTTTACCATATACTCTTGAGGCTTATGTAAACTAATTAAAATATATTGCCTCTAAAAAGATTTATGTTAAGAATTCTGTCATATTAAAAGACAGAACTGAGTCAACCCCAAATAAATTGGACAGAATCAATTGAAGATCACAGAAATATTTCCTCGAGGAGTGACAGTCAAGGATGAGTAACTGAGTTTAGAAATGGTGGAAACGCCATCCGAAGAGCAATGAAAAAGTAACAGGAAGGGAATTAACTCGAATAAAAATGCACTGATCTGACAGAGAGATGGACAGACAGATGGAGAAAGACCTGCTTGCTTTCTTCTCTAGACAATTAATTTCTTGTACATAGTAATGAATGGAAAGAAAAGAAAAACCATCAGAAGCATCAAAATCAGCACAGGAAGCCCTAAATAAAGCATGAAAAACTAAAATGTCATCTCACCCCTTGGCAAGTTTTAGATTTCCTTAACATATGAGCTTCAACCTCGTTGACACTAATGGGAATTATATGTGCCTCTAGAGAAAAGGAATCACCCAATTATGAGAACTGCATAACTAACCACCATGAATCATTGGAAATGTTCCTGGGAGCCAGGTTCATGGCCAGAAGCCATGCAGAGGCCTGAGGAATGAATGAATCCCAACTTTGTATAAGGCTAACTGTCAGGAAAACTGTGGGGGTGGGGGATAGTTGTAAAACTATAAAGTTTTACCTACAAAGAGAGTCCAAGTAGGTTTGTCACTACTCTGAATATGGTTTCTAACCCTATCAAACTAAGAAGTCATTTTAAACTATGGGAAGACATCCCAGGAAAAATAGCTATCTTCTTAGGCCCCTGTAACAAAATCGAACTGTTCTCGTGAGCAGCTTTAAAACATTCAAGCAGTCAGCAAATATTATTTGTTTACATAAACTCTAAGTATAATTCTAAGTATGATTTAATCCACATGGTGGATTAAATTCCATGTAGTTTGGTGTTTTGATTTTAGTAAGGTTGATAGCTTTCCCAGGATCCTAGGTGCAATAATTAAGAGTCCACTTAAAGTGGTAAGATTCAAAGCTGTCATTGTATAGGAGAAGTCATTCACAGTATTTCAAACTCACGAAGAAACCTCTTGCTTAAATAGATATTCCCTTCTCTGGGTTTAAACATCAATTACATTCCAATTTTCTGACTTATATCCAACAAACATTCTGTCTCATCTTAAAATGTAAACATCTCCCAAGGAAGTATTTCCTGCTTTATCAGTCATTTGTAACTCACTGAAGCTTGTGTGTAATATCCTTTCCTGAAATTCTCTCTTCAGTAATCCTGGCCCCTTAAATGCTGTGGCAGAAGAAAGAGACCTCTGTATGGAAGGTGAATAGCAATGATTAAAATGTGCATGTCACAATCATTGTATAAATGACCATGGATTTCTTCAAAAATACACAAAAAACAAGACAATTGACAACATAAGTGGTCCTATAATTATTAAAGAAATTAAATTATAAATTAAAAATCTCCTAAAACAGGAATTTCCAGACCCAGATGGCATCAAAAACATAAAGGAGAATTAACATCAGGTTTATGCAACCTTTTCCAGAAATAGAATTGAACACTTCCCAGATCACATTATGAGGTTAGTATTAGGTTGATACTGAAATAAAAGGTGGTAATAAAAAAGAAAAGAAGAAATAAAAAAAAGAAAGCTACAGATTTATCTCTAGTGCATTTAGATGCAAAAATTCTCAACTAAATATTAGCAAATCAAATCCAGTCACATGTGAAAAGAATTATACACAAAAGTCAGGCAGGATTTAGTCCAGGTATGCAAGGCTGATCCAACATTCAAAAATCAATTAATGTAATCCACCATATCAATAAGCTAAAGGAAAAAATTCATATACTCATACTAATTGATGCGGAAAAAGTATTTGACAAAATCCAACACTCATTCATACTTAAAAAAAAAGACCACAACCCTCAAAACTAGAAATGGAGAACTTCCTCAAATGAAGAGAAAAAAAAAAACATATGCAAAACCCCTGCAATTAATATACTTAATAGGGAAAGACTAAATGTTTTCCCAAGGTTGGTGGGAAGGAGAGGGTGTCTGTTCTCACTACTCTTATTCAGCAAATATGAGAAGTTCTAGACATTGCAACATGGAAAGGGGACCTATTTAGAAAGGAAGAACCAAAACTATTGCTCTTTGCAGACAACATGATTATCCATGCCAGGAAATCCCAAGGAACGTACAAAACAATGCACAGAACTAAAACGTTAAGATTAGCATAAAAAGATAAAATAAAGGGCATTTCTATAAGCTAACAAAGAACATTCAGAAACTGAAATTAAAATTTACAATTTCTGTAAAAATATTTCAGGGGGAAGTGCTGGGGAGCTAAATTAACCAACTTATATTGTTATATTGTGAGCATAAACCAATATGCAACATCAAATCCCACGATTATGTACAACTATAATACACCAACAAAAATATGGAAAAATAAAATATTTCTGTATGAATGTAACAAAACACTATATTATGAATTCCAAGAAGTACAAAATTCTGATGAAAGACATCAAAAACCCCAATACATGGAAACTCATACAATGTTCATGAATTAGAAGATTTAACATGGTAATGATGTTTACTTTCTCAAAATTTATCTGTAGATTGATTGAAATTTCTATCAATTTCCAAGCTGCTTTACACAGATGTTGGCAAAATCTAAAATTTATATATAAGAGTACTAGTGCTAGAATAGCTCAATTTTGAAATATAAGAACAAAGTGGTAAATATAACACTACCTGATGAAAAAGCAGATTATGTCGCTATAGAAATTGAGACCTAACATAGACACATTGAGCAATGCTTCAGATTAGAGAACTCAGAAGTAGACCCACAAAAATATGATGAAAGGATTTTTGTTCAGAGGCCCAAAAGGAACTCAGTATAGATGAGTAGGCTTGCTTTTCAGTAAATGATGCTGGAGCAATCACACATGCATAGGCAAAAGAAAAATGAAAAAAAAAACTTGTAGTGAAACCTCATATCTTATAAAAAAATTAACTCAAAATAGATTACATGCTAAATATGAAACATAAGCTCTCTGAAAGAAAAAATATATAAGGCAATGCTTCAGGACCAGTGTTAAAGAAAATTCTTAATACCTAAAGCATGATCCATAAAAGTAACAATTCATAAAGTGAACTTCATTAAAATTAAAAACTTTGGCTATATAAAGCACTCTGTTATGCAGATAAAAAGACAAGCAAAAACCACATATCTCACAAAGGAATTGTATCTAGCATATAAAGAACTGTCAAAGCTCAACAGTTAAAAATTTTAATTAGAAACTGGGCAAGAGGCATACACAGAAATTTCTTAAAAGATTGTATAAATGACAATTAAGCACATGGAAAATATGTTCAACATCACTAGCCATTAGAGAAATGCAAGTTAAAACCAAAATGAGATATCACTCTACATTTATTAGAATGACCAAAATAAAAGCAGTAATAATACCAAATGCTGGTAAGGTTGCAGAGAAATCAAATCTCACACATTCTTGTAGGATGATAAAATGGTAAAGACATTCTGGAAGAATATCTGGCAGGTTTTTTTTTTTTTTTTTTTTTTTTTTTTAACAAAGATAAATACATGCTTTGAATGTTTACCAAAATTCAGCAATTTAATTCATGGGTATTTATCGCAGAGAAATTAAACCTAAGTTCACACAAAATTATGTTCATAAATGTCAATAGCAGCTTTATCTGTAACAGCCCTAATCCGGAAACAATGCAAATATCCTTCATAGCATGAATGGTTAAGCAAATTGTGCTAAAACCATACCATAGAATACTATTCAGTAGTAAAAGATACAAACTAAAAACACACATCTTGGCACGATCTCAAAGAAATTTGAGGGAAAAAAAAATCTCAAAAGTTTCCATACTGTGTGCTATAGCACTCTTTAAAGGAGAACAATTTAGAGACGGATAACAGAGTGTTGGTTCCCAGGGACTTGGAAGAGAGTTAGGGAGAGGGAAAATGTGTCTCTAAAGAAAAACATGAGGATCTTTGTGATGGAACTGTCCTGTGTCTTGACTATGGTGTTGGTCACACAAATGTAAGAACATGATAACGCTGCATACAACAAAATACACACAAATTTATTAATGCATGTAAAACTGCATGTGAAATCTGAGTAAGGTCAGCAAATTTTAAAAAGACAAAAAAGAGAGTTAAAAAAGACCATGAATTTCAGGCAAGAACATAGGACTGGGGTTGTGGTTCAGGCAGAGATATTGCCTAGCTTGTGTGAGGCCCTGGGTTTGATTCTCAGCACCATATACAAATAAATAAAATAAAGTCCATCTACAATTAAAAAATATTTAAAAAGAACATTCTGAGACATTATTTTTGTCAAATGCAGCTATCATGACATTGTTTGTACAATAGCAACAATTCACAGAGAGGTATTAGCCTAGAAGACCCAGTCAGTTGCTCAGTCATGACAAAACTTCCTCTAGAGTTGAAAACTTGCACAAACAAACTGTCTTTGTTACCTGAGACACTCTTTCTCAATTGTTTCCAGTTCCAGCAATTTGAAATTCAGAGGAAGTTGGGATACAGACATAACAGTGGGTTAGCAGAGAGAAAGAAAGAGACTTTACTCTCCAGATCCAAAATATATACCCCATAGCCATCCCTCTAATGAACCACTTCCTCCAGCCATACCCCACCTGCCTCCAGTTACCACTCATTTATTCCCATCAGAGATTAATTCACTAATTAGGTTGAGGTTATAACCTAATCATTTCTCCTCCAAACCTTCTTGCATTGTCTCAAATGTGAGTTTTTTGGGGACACTCACATCCAGACTATAACAGCTATAATTTCAAGCTCTTGGCAGTTCTTCATTCCTCATTAATAGTAATTCCTGAATTCCACCTATGTAAGCAAGACCTAGATTATCAATTCCTCATTCCATCCTTCAAGTGTTTTTGAACTCTCTATAGAGTCTTACATGTATCCATTAATGCTTCTCTTATTTTCTCCCTTACTCCAGCTCCCCTGATTGAACTCTACCTCTCTGATAGACTTGACGTCTGCCATTAGACTGTTATTATCTCTGGCATATATGCTGGTTTCAGTGCTACAAAGCTCATAAAACTAAGTGTGAAGGGGGCATTTCTAATGCTTCATTGCACTGCAATCATGGCCTTCTCTCTGATTCTGCCATATTCATCACCTTCGCAGGAGAGTAAATGGGCTGTCATAAGGCTTCTGGGTCTTTCCTTAAGCTTCTGCCTAGAGTTCTTTGTGTGGAATGTAGGTGATCAATACTGGACCTAAGGAACAACTAATCTAAATTCTGTCTCAATAGATTTGCCTACTCTGGACATTTTATGTAAATTAAATCATGTGTTTTTTGTGGCTGGCTTCTTTCACTTGGTATATGTTTTCAGGATTTATCCATGTTATAGCTTATATTGGTACTTCATTCATTTTAATGGAAATAATATTACATTTTAGGGATATTTAACATTTTATCTTCTCAGTTTATGACTAATTGGGTTGTTTCCACTTTGGGCTATTAAAAATAATACTCCTCTTGATGCACACATCCAAGCATTGATATGGCCGTGTTTCGTGTGTTCGCAAATCCTTTCAGTGGATATTCGTGGGAGTCTAATTGTAGGGCTCATGAGATAACTCCATGTTTTAACATCTGAGAAATTGAAAATCTGATTCCAAACTAGCCGCAATATTTCAAATTCTCAACAGCAATGTACAAGGATTCCAATTTCTCCATTTTTATTGACATGTGCTATTGTTTATTTTTCTGATGATAGGCATCCTACTGCATGGATATAAAGTGATAACTCACTGTGATCTTGGTTTTCATTTCCTAATGGCCAACAGTGTGGAGCATCATTAGTGAATATGTTTGTTTGTCCTCTTCTGAAAAATTTCTATTCAGGTACTTTTCCCATTTTAAAAATTGGGTTACTTATCATTTAATTCTGAGTTGTGAAATGTCTTTATTTTGGATACAACTAACTCCCTTAACAGATAAATGATGTGCAGTTGGACAGGATTTTAAACATTAATAAGCATAATCTCCATCTTGTATAAATGAAACTAAGAACCAAAGGCATTAAAAGATCTATTATAGATCTATTCTAAACATACAACATGCTGTTTTATGTTTTAGGCAGAAATAGAAGTCCAGATCTTACTTACTACTGTGGGATAATTTAACAAAAAACAAAAGAAATGAGAAAGTACATATAGACGGCTGGTGTAGCCAGTGATATAGTGTTTCCTTAGCATGTTGTAAGGCCCTGGGTTTGATCCCCAGTAAAGAAGAAGGAGAAGGAAAAACTGTATCTTCTGACTTGGTTATTCCTTGACTTCAGCTCAACACTAAACCTCCTCAATAAGGAACACAAATGTCTAACTCTACTGGGACCCACATCAGGAATCACAAAAGAACTTTAACTTTATTTAATTTTTCCGACTAAAGAAGTCTTTTCTACCTAAATAATATCAAACAGCATTTTCCAAGGTCTTTCTTCTTGACTTCTACTCAGCAAGAGAGTCATACTTAGAAGGAAAATACTTACAAAATATTCTATTATTAATGAAGATTGTACTCAATGTATAGGACCAAATAAGAAGTGTTAAAAACCACAGGAGTGCTGTTGGTTTCCTTTATAGGTATTAAGAAATACTGTGTCATTAAATATATGTGATAGTCTAGTTTGAAAAATATTAGAAATTAAAATGGGGCTTCTCAAGAGGGATTTCTTTCTAGAAAGGTCAGCTATAAAAGAAGGGGTGGGGAGGATTTCTTACTCCCAAGATCACCAAAATAACATCATTTACTTGCCTTGATGCCCGTGTGTGAAGTTTTATGATGTTCACCACTAAGTGTAACAAATGTAGTTAGAAAGCAATAAGCAGAAACGCATCAGAAACAATCATATAGGTAATAATAACACAGAAAATTGGATTTTTTTTGCCCTTTTCCAAATACATATTTTCCTTTGTTTTTAGGTCAGTCACTTAAGGGTGTATGGTAAATGGCTTTTTAAAAGTATGCTTCATTGAATATATATAACAGAGGTCTTTAAAATATCATTTTTTCCAGAAAATGAATAGTCTGCTATTCCCATGTAATATGCAATAATGTCTTTGACAAATGTTTCTCATTGTATATACCTAATTGCCCTCCTCATGTATCTACTTTTAAGAATAGAATATAATGAAATCCTTTTTTGTTGTTGTTGTTTTCAGAAAATTTAAAAGGTCCTTTATTTCTCTGGACTATTGTTGTAAATGACTTGGGCATCATTTGAAGAGATAGCTAGGAAATATTCTCATTTTAATATCAGGGGTACATATTTGCAGATGAAAGAAATTGATAATGGATCTATAGGAAGAGTCTGAGAGCTTCAAGCACATAACAGATCCTGTTCTCACTGGCTGATTTTTTTTTTTTTTTTTTTTAAGTCACACAGGAAAGACCATACAGAACATGTTCTATGTCTTGCAGTTATAACACGATAACTTGAAGACATTGCTGTGATGACCATAGCAGCCGTGGTCATGACTGACTCCTGGGATTCCTTTACAAGACCCTAGGATCTAAGAAGAGTTTTCATCCAACTGATTCAGTGTTCTGGTCGCTCTCTTATTCTCTCCTACGCATGTGTTTCAGGTCATGGCTTGTGATTACTGTTCTTAAAGATGCTAATAGCTATTCCCGCATTTCACCTCTTGCAGGCAGCATTTGGAGAGAGCAGATGAACTTACTTGCAGACCAGTTTGGTCCCAGATTTTGCGTGAAGGGAGGGGATTAAATGGAGAATTCTTTTCCATGGCAAAGAAATATGTTGAGTTTCTGGAGAGACTTTTTTTTTTTTTTTTTTAAGGTATGGGAGAAAACTGGACTTTTCTCTGATTAACCCATGGACTAGCAAGAGAAAGTAAAAGAGAAAAAAATGTGTACCGAGGCAGGAAAGGAGCTCTGAAATGTGCTAATAGGCTAGGGCTGTGAAAAAGACAGTAGCCAGGCACCCCACCTTTGATAGGGTATGGATGAGAGGACTTCAGGAGCAAAGTTGTGAACAACTGAGTTCTGAGTTTTGCTCTTTTGTTAATTTCCTTTTGAAAAGCTCAAGTATTTTCTGAACTTTTAAGTACAAACACCCAGAATGGGTGGGGCAGAAGGGAATAAAAGGTGGGTCTTTGTAGGTGGGACAATAGGCACCACAGGAAGTCATGAAATGCAGGCAGCAATCTGAAGGCTACAGGAAGGATTAGAAGAAGATGCTGGAATGGCAATCTACAGTGGGTGGTAACAAGCGACCCTTGGCTTGCAGTAAGCACAGCTTTAGCAAACATTAAAATTCTTACAGGAGGGCATGGAATTTCATCACTGCTAAAGATAGTTACACATTCTTAAAGGAAAATTCTTTAAAGAAAAAAAAAAGTAGACAGAAAAGTCTAAGGAAAGAGATTGTTTATAAATTCTGGATTTCCAGTATAAATTGGAAGTGAGCAGGTCTTCTACATACTTTAATGCAACTGGGTAATGGCCTCATTTTAAAATGCAGTGGGGGAAAAAATAAAAAAGAAAGACGAAATAAATGGTTCAGATCCCTTTATCTGAATTTTCTGAAATCTATTTTTGTAGATTGATCTTTTTTCCTGAGATGATGACTTCTTCTGAGGTATTTAAGAGTGCCTCACAGGTAGATCAGCAACTCTCAAGCAGGTGGCTGTATGGCACAGAATTTTCTTTGGCTGAGGGAGCAGGAGTTTCTTTTAGGTTAAATAGACTTCATAGTCAGCAATCTCAGAATTATATTAGAAGATAATTTCTTGCTGACTAAACAAATCACTGTACAATGTAAGTCAGACACCTTCTCTGGGATTAAAGCAGCTCTGGCTGCTCTAAATATAAAAAGTGAATGTGACCTTTCGACACTGACCATGACAATGGATGAACAGCTCTGTGCAGCATTTGTAGCTCACAGCACAAGGAGTTGGCTGGGCTCTGCTGAATCATTTGCTGCATGCCATGAATCTCAAAAAAAAAAAAAAAGAAAGAAAGGGTCTCCCTTCAGTTGTTTCTGTAGCTATCAAAGTAAACAGGTCAGATGAATTATTGATAGCTTTTGGATCAGCAACGTGCCACTGGAATGACAAATGGTAAGCACAGTGCGACTGTCATATTCCTTATCCCCCAAGTACACTTCACAAATTCCTCCCATTGGCTTTGCTTACAGGAACTCTCTATCTCAAAGGCTTTTCTTCCCTTACAAGGACCTCACACAATTTTCCAACATCCATTAATTCTATCGTGGCTCATAGACCTGTTTGTAGGGTCAGCTAGACCCGGAAGCCTTTTCCAAATAATCATATGCATGATCATATGCATGATAAGTCTCTACCATCTCAGCACCATTTTCTAGAACTTCTATTATTTACATGATTACAAATTACATAAAATTTATAAAGATCCCAGAATAGTTTTTGAAATGTTCTGTTTATCTCCGCTGTTCAACCTCAAGTACCATTGAGTTTAAGATCAAAGCCTTCATAACATTTTCAGTTTCTTCTCCACTCCTTCCCTGTTGTCATTCAGGATAGTCTCTCATAACCACATGCCACAGGATCGTGGCTGATCGAGAATCATTTCTTCTATCGTTTTTTTTTTCTTTTCTTGTTGTCTACCATAGTGCTGTGTACACAGGAGGTGAAGTATTTAAAACACCCACTTACTACAGCTTCCATTTTCATTGCACCACTGATTGCTAAGAAGTGTTGAACTAAACATTGTCATAGGTCATTATTATAGAAAGGTCCTTTTCTTGAATTGATACTACCCATGAGATGGAACAACTATTGTGTAATGTGAAAATGGACAATCAGTGCTGCCCATTGTGCCATGAATAGTGCTCTTTCTCAGACACAAACTGTGTTTCAACTGCACATTCCAATTTCAGTTATATAGTTCTTTGACCTTTATCTTCAGGTTCTCAAACTTGGTCTTTTGGTTCTAATTTCAGAAGCCATTATAAAAAGCATACTACAAGTTCTAGGACAGCAGACCAATGTAGTGTTAGACTTGATTAGATTGATAAGAACCTCTTTAAGAAGCTCCTCTTAAGGTTTCTAGGAGCCCTAAGAGTATCTTCATTTATTTTTAGTTAAGTGCTTAGATTCATCAGCATGAATGGGTGTCAGAAATTCTGCCATACCACATTTCTGCCAGTAAGCTGAATGGCAGATCCTTTAAAGTATGTGGCTAGCAAAAAAATCATGGGAGGTAGGAATGTTGTTTCATAGAGTTGAATCCCTGTTCCCCATCCCAATTTGAACTTAATATTTTATAAAATAATTGTGAGCAGAGAATTGGTACAGACTTTAAGACACTTCTGTTCTATAATTCTTTATGGACCTTTTCTTTTTGCCACCTTTTAAGAAACTAATTTTAGTTGTACATACACATAGATTTAGTAAGTAAGACAAAAAATTATGTTACATGCATAATTCATTTGACAGAGATCTAGATCATTTACACCTAAGGGGGGAAAACACAAAATAAAATACAAAATAAAATCACTACAACAAAGCAAAACACCCAAATACTATGAAATTTATTGGTTTTATGCCAGAGTTTTTTTTTTTTTTAATGATAAAATCTGTGTAGAGTGCAGTTTTGTAAAAAATAAAACTGTGGATTTATCAACTGCAGGGCAATTATGAAGTCTGATAGTCTCTGGCATAAATATCCGAACTGGAGGATCCTTGATACTTTTGTGCTTGTTCCAGCCTCTGACACGGTTGAAAGAACCATTCCACCCCATAAATGTTTCTTCAAGTGTACATCCCTTTGTCCTCAGATAACATTACTTGGCTTTCCTAATTGTGTGTTCTTGGCGATGCTGTCTCTTCAAGAATGCACTTCCAATGCCCAGCTAACAGGATTGGATGCCTTGGTATTTGGGGTAGCATTTTAAACCTACTCTCTGCTGTGTTCTGTAGCTTTGGGTCTTTAGAGGCACATGTGTAGATACATAATTGAATAATGGCACTGCACCCTGTTTTCCTACAGACTGTAGCATATCACAAAATTTCCTAAATTCATATTTTCAGTTATTTGCTCTAAAGACATACAGATTCACTTTATTGCACTCTTATTAACTACCCCCTACCATGCCTTTGGCACTTAAAAACCTGCTTAGCAAAAGAAGAATTGCATCCATACACATAAACTCTTGCATACTGGGGAGTTTCTAAATATAAAATTTAGGTATTTTTTTTATGTTCATCTTATAAAACAACCCAAACGTGGTGAAACAGTCTTTGAAATGCAACATGGGCAGATGGGTTGAAAACTTTACTAGCATGATGGATGGGTCCTGTATTTATTCCTCTGTGAATGGCTGCTGATCATAATCACTTTTATAGCTCGACTGCAACAAAAAGGATTATTTCTTTTGTCCTGGAATGTCAGGATGAGCATATTTGTTCAGAGGATGAAGGGGACCAAATTAGACCAAGCTACTGGGGTATAATAAATTCACAGCAATCACAAGCCAATGTTCTTTAATTCTTAAGACACTATCAATTTTAAATATTCTGATCCTCTCATAGTTAGCTCGATTATCCTTTTGTCCTTATTGAATTAACTGCCTTTTCTTTTACATTGTCTCCTGAGGGGACCTCATTTTAAATCTTTTCAGTTTAATTCCATTAATTGGCATATTGTCTGGTCTCATGTTCTCCTCCTGGGTCTTGAACTTATGTTCCCCTCAGTTCTTAAACTCCTTAGCTGTATTTTGCAGCTTTGAATGACAACTTGCTCCATCTCTAGACAAAGCATGTGCATTCTTATCTTTCACTTCCAGGCTAATGTTTAACAATGAATTCACAATCCTGACAGTTTATCAGCCCATTAAATAAACCCTCGTATAGAGTTCCTTGATTTTAAAGCCATCATACTGAAATCCAGGAAAATTGGTTCACTAATTTGAGCATAATTTAAGAGCTAACAATTCTAAATTATGGTAAGTGGATCAAAAGTAGGTATATTTGTCTTTGTAGGTCCGCTTGCCTAGAAATGAGGCAGAGCTGGGTCACACTGCCTTGGGCTTATATTTTATCCTCATGAGTTATTAACTAGTAACTTTAGGAGGATTATATATGTCTCTAATCCTCAATATTCTCCTCTCTATAATGGGATTGATAATAAAAATTCATTCCAAAGCATAAAGATATAATGAAGATATAATGGGATAATCCTTACTGAATGTTCAATACAATATCTGGCATGTGGCAAATAATCAATGCTCATTCTCATTATCATAGTTCTTATTAACATTTCATCACCTCTATTGGCAGGGTATTCTATCCTCCCCACAAAGCACATTTATTATGGTTTGGATATAAGGTGTCTTCCAAAAGCTTCTGCTAATGCAGGAATATTCAGAGGAGAAATGATTAGATTATAAGAGCTATAACCTAGTCAGCCCATCCTAGTTTGAGTGGACTGACTGAGTGGTTACTGTTGCAGGTGAGGCATGGCTGTGGGCAGTGGGTCACTGGAGGTGAGCCCTGGAAATGTTCATCTCTCCTGAGGCTCCTTCCCTTCGGTTCTGCTTCCTGGCTGCTTTGAGCAGAATATCTCTCCTTGGCTGCACCCTTCTATCATGATTTTTTGCCTCATATTGGGCCCAGAATGATAGAGTCAGCCAACCATGGACTGAGACCCTGAAACTGTGAGCCCCAAATAAACTTTTTCTCCTCTAAGTATTCTTGTCAGGCATTTTGCTCAGTGTGATGAAAAGCTAACTTTAACAACATGTAAGTGCCACCTTCAAACCATGCAGAATGTCATGTCAGGAGGTAGGCTCTGTATATGCTTGTCACATACTTGATTTGAGCATTGTAGTCATCCTTCCCTTTAATTAAACTGCAACCGAGACACCATATCATACCTCTCTGCAAACCAGGATCAGCACAATGCCTCCTTCTCACAGAAAAGGTGGCATAACCATCTATTATCAACAATAAGTGTATGAGAAATCAGATTTTGTTTTCAACTTGTTTTTAAAGACGAGGTTAAATCTAGAAGCAGACGGCAGATTATGACCAATATATATATAAGCAGGAACATGGAACTAATTAACTGAGGAATGTTTAGGGACAGAAGAAATGAGTTGAATTTATCTTTAGGCCAGTCTTGATTATCTATAGATGATAAGAAGAGTAATTAAGTCATCAACACAAATCATAATGCCAATTTGCACAAAATTCAATTTAATAACTAGATGATCCCATTGCATTCAATTATCGAATACTTTCAAAAAGAATTTGGAACATAATTTAATACATAATTTAAATAACAATTAACCCATGAAAGAGATGGATACCCAGCCCAGAGATAATTGCCAAGCACTTCTAATAACATTATAAAACAGGATGTAAAGATGTATTTCATCATTGAAACTATAAAAATGGTTCTAAAGGATAATATTCTTAAAGAGTTTGATGCCTGGAGAGAAAATTCTCAAGGAGGATTCCAATCTCACTCAACTTCTGAGGGAATTTCTGGTGGAGACATAGGACAAAACAATATTTATAAGACTGTTAAACCACGCAAGTATTCTCTTAATTTGAAAATTCAGAAGTAAGGTTAGTTTGGTTTCTCAGGGGCTTTCTCTCTCCACCTCCATTTCTGCTCATTAAGACATTGTATCAGCCTAGAGACAACTACCTTGAAAATAAACTCCAAGTTTCATATCATCCACTAAAAAAAATAACATTTTTGATATTATGAATATACCTTTTTGAAGGTAACTAGATTCTGGCCCTAGAAGTTCATTTCTTGCAACTTTGAATGAGAAAACAACGAATGTAGAAACAATCTTACTCTAAGAAAAAAAAAAAAAACACAGCAATTTCATAGTGTTATTTCACAAAGTGAAGCGACAGAGCTAATGAAATTAGGGAGAAAGACACAATCCTAAAGTGGCTGAAAACTTGATTTTATCCCATGGCCATGCTCAAACCCAGGAGCCATCTTACTGTTACAAACTAGGGCACCCTGTAGGAATACCAAGGACAGACAAGAAAATCCTCTACCATGGCTCTGAAGAAAACCTTGAAGTACAGGCATTAGAAATGCCAGACCTGGATTGTTACCTCTAGAAATGAGAGAAAAGAAAATAGCAGGCAGAAGTTCGAGAATTAAAAAAGAAAAAAAAAAATCACTGAAGCAAAAATTATAAGCATTGGGATTCTGTTTAAATTCATGTATCAGAAATACAAATAGCATCTTCACTAAATAGGAAGAAGTGTTTATTTTTCACATACAAAGAGAGGGCTAGAGGCAGGAAGTAGGAAGTCTAGTCATAAGTTGGCATGGTGGTCCCACAGCATTATTAGGACCCAGATTTCTGCACTGGACCCTTAATGAGTATCTTTATCTGCTTCTGGACCCTTAATTAAGAGCATCTTTCATCTTCATGAATGCAAGATGTCTGCTATATCCCCATGCTGACCCTCCAGCTGTGAAAAGAGTGGAAGAACAAAGAAAAAGGACAAACTGCATTAAGCATCCCTCCCTACTTAATTATCACCCAGACTTCTATAAGATTTCTTGCATATTGTCCATCTCCTCTTCACCTTGGAAACTAAGTTGCACAAAGGTAGATTTTTTTTTTCTTGCTCCCTGATATCTAGCTATTAATACTGGATATAGAGTTAGTGCTCAGTAAGTATTTTTGAGTGAATAAAGGAATGAAGCAATGACTGTGATTGGAATGTAGTAATTAGCTTACATGAAACCAACCCAGAAGTCAGGCACTTTGAAGCCCAGAGTACACTTGATTGGCAAGCTCTGCCTTCACTGCCTCCAAAGGATGTTGCCTTTTTCCAAGAAGTGGGTGTTTTCAGTCACTGGATGCTTGGGACTACACTCGGTGAGATGGCATATTAAACACATGAAAATCTGTGCCTTTAAATACTAGCTCAGAAAAATTATTTTAAAACATGAGAGTTTTTAAGAGAATTCATATGGAGTGGGTGCTTCTAAGGAGGATTTCTGATTACAAAGTCTCAAAAAGCAATTGTGCATTGGGTTAAAAAGCTTTTCTGAACTTGACCTTGCAGAAAAGGGCATATTTTAGACTATCTAATAAATAAATGTACCTGCATTTTAATTTTTTTCTCTACAAAAATGTTAAAAGGAAAGGTTTCAAAACATAAATCCAGTGCCCGAGTGAATTGGCTGCAGTTTTATGATCAACAGTAAAAGCTGTCATCTGGTTTGTCAATTATACACAAACTAAAAGGTCTTTGAGGAGGTCTCCACACAGAGGACTTTAATGACTTACAAAAAGTCTACATCAGAATATGTGTCAAGGAACAGCTAATTAATAAGAGCCTGGTAAGGAAAGACTGACATTAATGTAAATTAATGGCATTATGGAGTATAGCAACAATCTGCAATTGAAGATTTACATAATCAGTCATTATAGTTCCCCTGTTGTCTCTGGGGTCAATAATGTGCAGTTTTAAGACATGCTAATACATATTTACTCATTAATCTACAATGCCTTCTAGGAGAGAGTCTGGGTCTCTGATTGAATTAATTCATATTTAAATTATAATAGCAGATAATTGCTTCACAGATTGGAAGAAAAATGCATGAACTCCAAAGAAGTATACTAAATATAGGTCATTTATATAAATCTTTGCTTTTCCAATTTATGTAGTAAGATAGCTTATGATCTACCAAAACATCATCATAATTAAAGGCTCCATTGAGGCAGGATCCCAGATCGGTATTTGCCTCAGATTGCCTGAAGAGACTGTGAAGGGTGTCTTTGGTGAGTGTGGAGGAGGCAGAGAATGGAGGTGGGAAGGAAGAGATGGATTTATTACCTTTTATTTGGTCATAAAATTACAGCAGAGTCTCAAAGCAAAATGCCAACGATGATGAGAACAAATTATTCCAGGTCCTAGGTATTCTCTATGACCCTTAATAGTGAAAAATCACTAAGTGATAATTATATTTGACACTTTGAAGTAAGTAGTCTAATTTTTTTTGCTTCTAAATTACCATAATATATTACAGAAATGAATTTAAAATGAAGCTTGCTACTGTGATATGGCCAATCATATTGACCTACTATTTATATAAATTTAATATTCCCTAAACTATATACTAATCAGAGATACTTGTTCCTAATTATTACAAGAGTAAATTTCCTGTATGCTACATAATATGTTTTCCTAAATGTCAATGGGTTATTCTGATGGCCTTTACAGTCCAACCTGGAACATGAAAGATCCATGGGTAACAGTGACTGTGTCATAGCCAGAATTACCGTGCATACATGAAAGCTAAGCACTGCTTCTTAATGCTAGAGATGGGGGTCACATTTTTGCTTTAAGATGCAAGTACAATAGCATATACTTTTCTCTTGGAAGCTAAACGAAATGTTTACACATTCCCAAATTGCTCTATCCTTTTTGGACGAATGACCTTTTTTGCTTTGCTGGGGTTGTTTGAGCCAATGTGAGGGAATTTATCATCTTATGATTGAAATGCCTTTTAAACAGGCTGCAAGGCATTGCTGTTTCGGCATTTGGCTGCACCAACACTTCATTTAGGAATGAGCATTAATCCCTCATTTGCATGGACACTGACTTCTCTCCTCAAATGACATTAATAGTCATTATAAATCCACTTTTTACTTGCTAGCACTATGCCAAGATGGAATGCTATGGGAAAGCATTATATGGAAATTGCTTTGGACAGCCAGCCTATGCATGCAGTCAGCATCATTCTATGTACCTAACAGTCAGAATTTGATATTAAAAAAAGTGGGACATAGAACACATGCACAAAAATTTTTTTAAAATCATAATTTTTGCATAAGTTAAGGAAATCCTGGTGCATAAAAAATAAAGAGAGATGGATTCAATTGACTGTGATTGGAAAAGATGAGTCAATGCTTTCCACTGTCTTCAAAGTTCAAAATCAAGCAAGATTTTTTTTGAGGGAATGAAAAAATAGGGTATAATGTGTAATCATAAATTATTCTTAGAAAAAAGAAGTGTGTGAGATCAACAGCACTAAGTAATTTTAAATTTTAAGTTTTATAAATTTGAGGGCTGTGCTCTAGATGAAATGGTTGCATTCAGTATTAGTTAGCCCTTTTAAGTTGCAATAAGACATGTTGGGGTCAAGACTTTCATAAGAGACCTGTAGAGAAGGTAGAACACATGGTAATATTTGGGCCTATTCCCTAAATAGTCTTTTTATATAGGCATTGAAAAAATATCACTAAAAATCAAACATCACACAAAAAAATCACCTGGTTGTAGGTCTAGTATGATTTTCCACAGTGGCCAATCTTCATGATAGTGTTCTTTATTCTTACAGGCTGAGGTTATTTCACTTTTATTACTCTTTCATAGGATCGATCTTTCCTGAACATTCCCTCCCCGTCCCTGCACCGCACACACACACCTTTTTTTCTTATAACATAAGGTAAGGATTGCTACACAGATAGCTCCTTCTTCCTAGAGAGGTGTGGTTTAAAATAATGAACACTGGGAATCTACAAAGAGATCTGGACCTTCATGAGAGATAATAACCTAAACTTTCTCAATTCCACCTGATGCTGGGTTAGAAACCACAAAAAGTCATATCTGATTTTAGCCCCTTGGCTAAGTCACACATACTTTACATTGGAAAATAATTAATCAGGCACAGATGTTTTTTTTTTCTTCTAGTCACCTATAACTAGAAATCAGAAGAAATTTGAATATAGAAATGTTATGATCCACTAATTAATGACTTTTCATTCCTGCTAAATTAAGTTTTCAAGAATGAAAAGAACAACAAACCAGAACATTCCTAAAATCTAATCTCAATACTGCCATTCTATACATGTAGAAAGTCTTTGTATAGATACGGTTGCGAATCCTTAGTCTCTTCATTTATAAAATTAAAATATAATTTTCCCCTTTTCAAGGATGCATATGAAAAATTCCGTCCTACCTCCTCTACCTACCTCCCACTATTAATTAATGGTTGGGATGAGATTTTAACTCAGGTGTTCTTTGACTTCAAAACCCAAGTTCTAGGCTCCTGTCCTTCTGGAAAACTCTCTCTTCTATTTTTATGAGGTAATAAATAGTATATTGATATATTAGAATTTTAAAAAAGACTTACAGAAATATGAATCTCAACAATTTGAAGCTATTAACTTGATGAATGATGTATATGATAGAACATGAATTGTACAGCACCTGTTCATAATTTCCTGAATAATTGGACAGCTCATTCATTATCTTGGTCCTTTTGGCATCCTTTGGGTATTCTAAAGGCACAGTGGTTCTGGGACCAGCCATGTTCAAATTAACAGAATCCTAAATCATCTAACACGGCTTCAGAGTGGGAGGGATGTGTTTCACCTTAAAATGGCTGGACATTTTACATCTTTACCTAAATGAATGGATGAAATCTTAGTTAATATTTTCATGTTCACATGAAACAATCCTCCCTTTGTTTTATCTAAGAGCTTTAATTTTCTTAAGTATTTAAGTTAGTCAGCATACTAGTTTTCCATTGCTGCTATAACAAACAACTATAGTTGCTGAATGCATCCCAAATTTGTCATCTTACAACTCAAACCACTATAGGTTTCTCTAGGACCAGTGATAGCAAGGTTATACTCTGTCGGAAGGCTCTAGGGGCAAAAATCTCTGTCTCTGCCTTTTTTAGCTCTTTGCACTGCATTTCTTGGCACCTGGCTCTTTTCTTCATCCTTAAAGTGGAACATCTTCAAGTCTTTCCTTATTGCCATCATTTGTAGCCCTCATTCCAATTCCCAGCCTCTGATTACAAGAAACCCTGTAATGGCATTGGGCCCACTCAGAAAGCATAGGATAAGCTCTCCACCTTAAGATAATTCATTTAATTATATCTGCAAGTTCCTTTTGCCATATAAAGTAATCTTCACAGGTTCTGGGATTAGGATGTGGACACCGTGGTGGAGGGACTTACTATTCAATCTATCACAGACAGATTTTTCAATTTGACATTGTGATACAATGGAAATAGATTTTAGGGTGTGTCTTTGTCCATTTTGCAATGCTATACTATAGGCCTATAGACTGGGTAATTTATAAAGAACAGAAATTTTTCACAATCTTGAGATTGAGAATTCCAAGGTCAAGATGTGAACATTTGGAAAGTACCTTCTTGCTGTGCCATCTCATGGCAGAAGGCAGAAGGGCAAGAGTGGGCCAGAGAGATCAAGAATGGGGCACATACAAGGAAACCACTCCCAATTTAGAAAACAAAACAAAACATTAGTATCTTCATGAGGGTAGCTTCCTCACTATCCAAAATCCTCCCACTTTGCTGCTTTGGATAAAGTTTCAACTCATGAACTTTGAGGGACACATTCAAACCTTAGGAGAGTGTATTATTGGTGTAGAACTATTTGTGAACATTAGGAGCAGTTTATTTTCAACCAAGCTAATTGTAAATAGTCATTATTATACAATAAGTACTTTCTTTGGGAAAGCTAATAATAAACTAAGCAACAGTAATGAATTATGCTCCCCTTTTTTTGAGATATGTACAATAATTGTTCTCCAAAGATATATTGCTATTCACCTCATTGAAAAAAATAAATAGGAGTCTTTCCTCAAATGGTAAAGAATAATAAAAATAAAAGCATTTAATATTAGCCACTTGTGATTCAGGGGTTTTGATTTACAATTTTAAAAGCTTTTCAGAAAACCAGGAAGTTGCAATAATATTTAAATCAATGTCATTCAGATGTCTTTGCAAGGCAAACAAAGCTCTATCAATTGAACAACCAAACCACTGTTCAAATTAATCAGTAGGAACTTGATAAATTCCACTGATGTAGAAAATTAGCACTTTGCATGTTTCCCAGATTTTGATTTCATTTGGGTGTCTGGTCATGAATTATAACCACTCTTCTTGGACTCGAGCTATTTCACTTGAAATCCATTATTTCTAGCAGAATTATGAGTCTTGTTAGGGAAATGCCAGCTATTTCCATTTTGAGCATCTGCACTGCAGTTCTATTATTAACATGGAGCTCATTTGAAAAAGGGAGAAGAATTAGATTTGTGTCTTTGGGGCGGTGGGGGAGGGGTGGGTGGTGGTGAGTGGCGCTTCAGTGAAACAAACAAGCTCACAAGGCTGCTTCCAATTGACACAGCTGTCATGTAAATATCTGTCCCTGCTGTATAGCTAAGGGATCCTGGGCTTAAAGACCTTGTAGCCATATGTAAACAATGCAGGGCTGATGACAGGTTTACAGCACCACGGAAAACATGCGCAGCTGTTTCATCCTCGTTCCTAGAGTGAGATACAAATGTTCGGGAGGCAGATCGCAGATGCTTAGGACTGAGTTTTCAGGCTTACAGGGCTAGTTCTGCTTCTGTGATGAGCTTTGCCTCACTGCCTCCTGGGTCATGCCATTCCAGCCCTGGGTGTGAACCCTTCTGTGCAGGCAGGAGCTGAGTCTCTCCCTCCCTCCCTTCCTCTTCCTCTCCTCCAACTTCAGCTGGATTGTTTCCCGGTAGGGGAGAGGCAAAGCTTCCCTTTCACCACGGACAAGTGGAGGCATGCTTGAGCCACACCTCTGCATGCTGCTTTGATCACCTGACTCTCCAGATCAAAGAATCCAAGGGGCTAATGATCTACCTTGGATAGGTCATTGACTCTATTCTCTGTTATTGCTGTCTTCTGTTCACAGCTTTCTTTCCAGGGTTTAGCCCTGGCTCCTTACAAAAGAATCAAACTGGAAACCAAGTTTGGGCAAAGGTTCTGCTTAGTAAAACTGAAAGTGCCTGTGGTTGGGAAATGGAAAGCAATTAAAGCCACACACAAGTCAAGTAAAAGGAAAAGTTTCTGTCCCTTTCCCAGCTCTGGAATCAAACCTAGGTGACTGCGCACATTTTTCAGGCCAACAAATACCTGGTGTTGACCTTTGGGTATTTATCTGGATTCCCCAGGTAAACATAATATTTCACAACCTGAATTATTCAGAGTCCAAGATTATTTTATGTGTTCAAGTCTCATTATGTATTTATGGACACAAGTCCAATAATAAGACTGACTTGTAAACAAGTACTTTTTTTTCTTATTTGAGTTCTTTTCTTAAATAAAGTAACACACTTAGAGTTTTCAATTCTGCTATCAAACCAAATCAATTTAAATCCATTCATAGCCATTTTGTAAATATGAGATTATGGGCAAGTTACTGAAGCTATCTAAGCTTAAGAGTCCTTATTGTAAAATGGGGATAACTAGAGTACTTTTATCTAAGGATCCTTTTGAGCACTATCAGGACAATCCTTACTCCATCTTTAGTTTAATTTCTGGCACACAAAATTCCCCTATTAAATATGAGCCATGATGATTAGTCTTATATTTTGAAAGATAGTGTTGTAAACTGGAAACCCTTATGAAAAGCAAAAAAAAAAAAAAAAAAGATTACCAATAATTCATCCATACATGACTTCCTAAATTCCTGTCCTGTAGCCTCCAGAGATTGAACTTTCAACTACAGTATCCTCTGAACTCCCTCATCTTTCCTAGATCCAAGATGCTATATGTTATCCAGGGAACCTCCTTTTCCTTCAAAAATCTAAAATTCTTATCCTAATCTTTCTCAAAAATGCTGCGGCAAGTTCATAAATAAAAGCAGCTCAGAACTCAGGTGCAGCATTTATGAGAAGGGAGTAGAAGGCTCTAATTGATGCATCAGACATTTTAGGTCATTTAGGAATATGATTCCAAATGCTCAGCTACATTCTGAATTGAAAAAGCTTGGGTAGATAGTGAAAGGAATTTAAACAGTCAGAGAATGTTTTTCCTTTGGGACAATGTGTTCTGAGTTCCAACAAGTGATATAAAAGTCAGCCTTGGAACACAACACTTCCTTAAATTGATCAATTATTAAGGCTCCACAAAATAGGGCTTTTTATAAAAATGTTCTATGATTCCACAGAAAGACAAATCTACTTGCACTTCAAAATAAATAAAACACATTTTTCCTACATCTTTTAAAAATACATTTTATGTTTTAGAGAAGAGTGTTAGATTTTTATTGCTGTGATCAAAGTATCTGAAAAGAACAACTTAGAGGAGGAAAATTTATTTTGGGGTCACAATTTCAGAGGTTCATTCTGTCGTGAGCTGATTCATCGATCTGGGCCTGAGGTAAGGCAGAACATCATGGTGGAATGACATGGCACAGGAAAACTGCTAAGCTCATGGCAGCCTGAGAGCAGAGCAAAAGACAGCAAGAAGCCAAGGACAAGATATAATCCTACATTCTCCAGAAGCATCCCACCTGTTTTCAGTTACCACCTAGTAATCCATTCAAATTATTAATCCTTGAAATAGATTAACACAGAGATGGGGTTTTAGCTCTCATAATCTAATCACTTTGTCTCTGAGCATTCCTGCATTGCTTAACACATAAGCTTTTGGGGTACACCTGGTATGCACAGCATTACAGTTTTAGATTTGTGACAGAATTGGGCAAAAATATAAAGTTCTCATATCCCTCCTATTCCTGAACATGCACAAACTCGCTCACTATCAACATCTCACATCACAGTGATGCATTTGTTACAATAGATCAACCTACATTGACACATCATTATTACTCAAAGTCCATACTTCATGTTGGGGTTCATGGGGTTCATATGGGTATTACAAATGTGTGACATGTATCCACTGTTATAGTATCATACAGAATAATCTTACTGCCTTAAAAATCCTATGTTTCCTGTATTTACCTTCCCTCCCCATTAACTCCTCACAACCATCACTGATTTTCTTTTTTCCCCAGTCTCCTGATTTTTCCTTTTTCAGAATGTCATAGAGTTGAAATCATATAGTAAGCAATTAAAATTGAATTCTTCCACTTAGTAATATGCACCTAGGTTTTCTCTGTGTCACTTTATGGCTTGATACTTTATTTCTCTTTAGTGCTAAATAACATTCCACTTATCCATATAAATGGAAGTATATCCATGTCTGAATATACTTCAGTTTAGATGTTTACCTCCTGAAGGACATATTAGTGACTTTCAAGTTTTAGAAATTATTAATAAAGCTGCCATAAATCTATGTGTGCATATTTTTGCATGGACATAAGTTTAAAGTTTATTTGGATAAAGCTAAGGAGCATGATTGCTGTGTCATATGGCAAGAAAATGGGTAGTTTTCTAAAAAATTGCTATACATCCTCCACAGTGGCTATACTATTTTGCCATATAGCAGTTAATGAGAATTCTCATTGCTCCATGTTCTTGTCAGCATTTGATATTTTCAGTGTTTTGGATTTTGGCCAGTGTAACAGGCATGTAAATGTATTTCATTTTTGTTTTAATTTTCAGTTTTCTAATGATATGTGGTGTTGAGCACCTTTTAATTTCACCTTGCCATTTCTTTAACTTTTTGGTGAGATATCTCTTCAGGTCTTTTGATAGTTTTTTAATTGAGTTGTCATTTTCTTATTGTATATTTTTATAAGTTCTTTATATATTTTAGATAACACTCCATTATTAGATGTCTTTTGCAAATATTTTCTCCTAGTCTGTGGCATGTCTTCTGATTTTCTTGGTAATACTTTATAAGTTTACATTTTAATGAAGCATAGCTTACTGATACTATCTTTCATAGATCATTCTTTTGGTATTGTACCTAAAAGGTCATCATTAGCCTCGAGGTCATCTAGATGTTTTTCTACAAATTTTATTGGAGTTTTATAATTTTTCATTTTATATTTAGATCTGTGGTCCATTTTAATTTTTGTAAGCAATGTAAGAAATTAGTGATGGTTGCTGGGTGGGAGTTAATGGGGGAGGGAAGATACATGGAACACAATCTAGTCTCTGATTAAATTTATTTTTTTTCATATTAATATCCTGTTGTTCCAGTACCATTTGCTGAGAGATTATCTTTTCTCCGCTAAAATGTCTTTTCTCCATCATCAAAGATCAGTTGATTCTATTTTTGTGAGTTTATTTCTAGGCTCTATATTCTATCCTATTATTTTGCCAATTCTTGTGTCAGGAACAGACTGTTTGATTTCTATAACTTTATAGGAAGTCTTAAAGTTGGGTAGTGTCATTTTTTTTTTGAATCTGTTCTTCTCTTTTGAGTATTATGTTAGCTAATCTGTGTATTTTGAATCTCCATATAAGTTTTGAATCAGTTTTTCAATACCCTCAACACAGCTTGCTAGGATATTTGGCCAGGACTATGTTAAATTGTGGAAAATGATATTGAGTCTTCCTATCTATGAACATGAGCTACCTCTCCATTTAATTCTTTGCTTTCTTTCATTAGTATTGTAAAGCTATATGTATTTTGTTATACAGAGCTAGCATTTATTTTGTTAGATTTATACCTTAATGTTTCTCTTTTTCGGTGGGTAATATAAAAAGTATTCCATTTTTAATTTCAAATTCCACTTGATCATTCACTAGCTTATAGAAAAGTCATTAACTTTTGTATATTTTGACTTTGTATCCTGTAATCTTACTATGATCCCTTATTGGTTCTAAGAATTGTGTCATATTCCAAGCAGGTTTTATATTATTGTCAATTCTTTGAGGTTTTCTGCATATGAAAATGTAATTTAACATCAATATTTTCTAGACTCTCAATACATTTCTGCATTTGTTAAACCCAGTGTTCTCCACATTATGCACAGATACAATTGAATAAACATTAGTTATTTGATAATATGTTCTTTGGATATTTTAGGTTAAAGGTAGAAAAATAATTAACTAAGACATATTTTAACACCTGCTTATGAGTGCTAATACCTTTATTAACAATATAAGAGCCATCCTAGTCCATCGATCAGAAAACTGCATCTAAGCAGTACCTGGTATTACTTTTATTGCATTTATTTTTATGGTAACCATACATTTCTGAAAGATGGTATTGATTTTCCACTTATGATATTGATTTTATCCTTACTTTTTAAATAAATGTTTATGTGTAAGCCTTAAGTTGATGTAAAGTAAACAATTAAATGTGAAGATTACATGTGATCTGGCAAATGTTATTCAAGAAGTGTACTGAAACTAAACTTTGGAATGAATTAGCCTGGTACATAAATTAGATCACAGAGGTAAGATAGTTTTTAAATGCAGTGTACAGTTAAATATCATGAGCCTTGGTGAAATTGGTAAGTGTTTAAGGATTATTGGTTAGTAAATTCTAACTACCTTCAGACTGAGGACTGCATTATTATTGCATGTTTAAACTTGATGCCAAACATAATGCCTGGCTTAAAGTAGAAATCAATAAACTATGGAGAAGAACTGAGTGATTGAGTGAATTCTGTGTTCCCATTTCTTTTCTGCCATCAAGCTTCAATTTCTAAAATTTCATTTCTACCTATCAAATACTTAGAAACCTAACTTGCCCCTTATTTGACACTACACGTATTAAAAAAAATACTAAAAACCAAAACCTAAATAGCACCCTGTACTTCAAAATTACATCTCCCTTCTCCCATAGCCAAAGTTCCCCTGCTGATTTTAGCTTGCTATTAAAACGACAAGGTGGAAAATCATACTGTCTTAGCCTGTGCTATTTCAACAAATACCAGAGACTGGGGAATTTGTAAAGAAATTCATTTCTTCTAGTTCTGGAACCTAGGAAGACCAAGAGCAAAGGGCCAGCAGGTTCCATTGTCTGGTGAGGATGCATCCTCTGGAGGGCAGGAATGCCCTTCCTCACAAGCATCAAGCAGAAGGGCAAGCAGCAAAGCACTGCTTGAAGCCTCTTTCATAAAAGTTTCATTTCCACTCATGAAGACTTCACCTCTTGATTCGTGGCCTAATAACCTTTAGTGGTCCCACCTCCTCGTGTTAGGAACATTGGGAACACTTGAGTTTTGAAGGAGACACACTCAAACCATGGCACATACTAAGCTGGAAAAAGACTGATGTGTCTGAAATTGCTACACAATTGATGGCATTTTAATAGAGGCCTCTAGGATTCCAAAACAATGTCTAATGGATAAAATGCATTAGTAAAATTAAGACAAGGAACATTCTACATGTACCTCTTACTTACCTATACAGAAAAGAGGAATATCATCCATTCATTCATCCAAATTTAATATTAAATTTAGAATTGCTATTGATCCCCGCACCCCTGGCTGGCTGGGCTTCAGAAGCACATTGGAAGCTTTATTAAACTACAAATTCCAAGTCCCCACTTCTCAGATATTTGCCTTTCATTTTGCAGGTAAAGATATTATGATTCAGTAAGCTTCAATGACCTAACCGGGGTCATGTAGATGACAACTGGAACGAAATTCCTCACTCACAGTTAACAAAGCTCTTTCTATTATAGAGACTACAGAGATTGAAAACAGAGCCAAAGCTTGTTTGTTTGTTTTTCTTTTAGGTTACTAAATTCTCAATTTTTAAGGAAAGGATACATATTACTTAAAAAAGGTATTTTGAAAAAGTTTTGGTATCTTGATCTGTTTTGCCATCATGGTTAATGGGAAAGGATCACACCCAAAATACACCTCTGTTTACATAATTGGTTCATTAATGGAGTGTGTTTTATGGGTGTGATGGCAAACGTGTTTTACACATCATTCCCATATAAAACACACGTCCATCATAGATTCTAATAATTGACTGAAGAATTAAGTCAACATACATAATAATAACTAATATTTACTGAGCTCTGATTATGTGCTGTTGCTATCCTAAATCCTTCATGTTTTATGTCATAAAAAATTCAAGAAGTAGATGATACTAGTATGATAAATGGATTAGTGAACGAAGAAATGAATGGATGAGGGAGTAATAAGCAGATGAATATAAGAAATTTAATATTGGGGAATCATTAATTATAGATTATTGGAAACCACACCAAACATTATAAACCCACAGGAGAATTTTCCTGTAATTGCTAGTGAGACTTTCCAGATAAATATCTGTTCAATTGTGATGAAAACATAACTGAATCTGACTGCAAGAAAAGTGAAATGTAGCTTACAAAATAACTAACATGAGATTGTTCAAGAAAGCAGAAATAATTAATAACAAGTTATATGATTATGAATTTTCAAAAGCATCTGAATTTAACAATTCTGTGTGCGTAAGGGACCTAATGAAACTAAAAATAAAGATCCTTTATATAAAAAGTATAAAAATCCCTCTATGAAAGGAGGATTTACCTTTCACTGAATAAATCTAATAATGTCAAAATCAATTTACAATATTAGAGATACTTTATTTCAAGAGCTGGAGTTTTCAGATATTTCTAATTATAATAAGGTTCTAGCAGAAACATAAGCAATGTCTGAACCTGAGAGGAGATTCTCAAGATATATTCAACTTCATAGCGTATGCAGTTCGTTTGCTTTCCACATTTGATAGATTCAGAGGCTCATATTCATTGTGAAAAGAGTGGTTATTTACTCTGTTTTATCTTGTGACTTTAATTTGAAGGTTTCCATATCCTTGTTGATACTGGTAATTTTCTGTATGTGCTAGAAATAATGACTGTGTTTATGACACATTGAATATTTTTGTACTGTGCTCTCTCTCTAATGGGGTCACAAAGTATTTAAGCATAAGGAATTTGTAATTACGATGCTATCTACAAACAAAACAGAATGCGTAGAATTTTAGTGTGAAATCTTTACAAGTAAGAATTTTTTCTGTTCCTTGTGTTAGAGCAATTGGGTGGAATAAATTGAGTCTTCCTTAGTAGGACTTCTTCTAGAATAAGGTTTAATATAATATAGGTGTGTATAAAACCAAGAGAGAAATGTTTAGAATTGCTAATTTATTATGCATGCATTATTTTATATTCCGTAGCTCAATGGCAGCAAACTGAAGACCTGCCAACCTCTGCAGAATGCCATTGTACTGCTCCCTTATGGAATGAAATATAGTACAAATCTACCCATCCCAGTGTGTCTCTCCTAATGAGTTCTACTTGGTGAAATGCTTGTTCATTAAAAATCTAAGAACAGAAATAACAGGATACATGGGAATTGAAGTTCCAGACCATCTCAACACTAATACAGCATAAATCATAGTCAAATCATATTTAATAAAGAGCCATGTGTACTCACACCATTTAGCCACAGTGCAGCCACTGCAATAAGTAACAAATTGCTGTAAATATATCCTGTCCACCTTAATTCCTAAGACATAAAATCTAGGCAAAGCCTTAATTAGATTACAACTAAGGAGCAGGAAGTGACAGCCAGTTATGGATGCACAGCAAAGACAAGCATTTTGCTATCTTTTCAATACTGTTACTATACACAAATTAAAAGCAAACTCTAATAACAATGCTCTTCTTACTTAGCTTATTTTCATATATGTAGATATTTGTTTTTAATAAGCAACAAAGTTTTTATTCATATAAAAAAAAGACAAGGAAAGTTTTTATATTCTTTCAGGGAAATTTGCAATCCCCTCTCCCACCATTCAGCAAAGGTATTTTAATAGAAATTAGCCATTACAGGATTTTTCCAAAGTACAAATCAGTTATGCCGAAAATATAAAATGTACTTGTTTTGATTGTCATTTAGTAAAAATGGGGAAAAGAAAAGAAGAAGGAAGAAAAATAATTTAGTTGAATGTCTTCTAAGAATTAGATATTTTCATATCTACTTTTGTATCAAATAGATATGCTGTGCATGATATTATGATCACCCTACTTTAAAATGAAAGGTGAAGAATTGAGGGTCAAGAAGGTAATAAATTCACATATAGTCCTGGGCCAAGATTCCTTTGTTGAAATAAATATTTAATAAGTAGTTTTGGTTGCCAAGCTTCTTTTATAGTGCTAAAGACACAGCAGTGACTCACACAGTTCTGTCCACATAAATACAAAGTTCTAATAAAAATACAGATAATTATACCTCATGATGAATGCCAAAAAACAAATAAAGAGGGTATTGTTGCAATAGATTTCATGAGTGGAAAAGTCTACTTAGTTTGATAGACAGGCTAGGCTACTTGGAAGAAGCAATATTTGAGCAAAGATAAAGATATGCAGGAGTCAATGATGTGGAAAGTCCTCCCATTTGTGTTCCAAGGTGAGAAATAAATTCAGAGTTTGAAGTAGGAAGATGATATGTTTGAGGAAGAAAAGACTAATCTTAAGGAAGTAAATGAGTTAAGGAGAGATTAGTAAATTTGAATAAATAGGTTTTGCCCAGGTTTTGTAGGACCCTTTAAAGCATAATAGAGTATTTGGTTTATTATAGATATATTGAAAAGCTATGTTTTGTTTATTTTTAGATATTTTAAAATATTTCTTAAGTTGATTTTGGAAAACATATTGCAGAACTTTTTTGGTAATGACTGACAAATCTTGCAGAAAAACTTCCTGCTGAGAACAGCAAGAAAACATGGACAAGACATAAAAAGTATCTGTTTCAATGCATTGGGGGGCTAACAAAGCATAGAAATTATGGGTATTGAACCCTTTGGAAGAAAGAAACCCGGTGAATGAGTCAGATATCTGAGACACCTTTGCTGCAAGAAGCATCTGCAAACCATAAGCATTTGGGGGAGAGAGAAGACAAGCAGAAATTTAAAAACCTTCTGTTGGTAGGAGAAGATTCTATTTTATTGTCTTCCAAAAATGGGGTGATCTAGTAAAAATGCAGGACCTTGAATTGATACTCTTAAGGACTGTATTTTATTTGCAAGTATGAACCAGATCCTGTGGCAAACAGATTAAATCTCAACTTCAACCAATCTTGATCCCAGCAATTTGACTAAAATGATCTGGGATAGTAGTTCATACTATCTGTCAGATGAAAAGGTATGCCTTCTCTAAATGAAGATGATGTTATCTTTGGCTTCAGATTATATTATGATTTTTATATTAATGTCCATACTAGAACAAAGGGACAAGACAAAGCAATACATACTATAAGAAATAACAGATAACAGAATTAAAGGGGACCCAAGTCATAGATTTATAAAGTACATGCTTTAAATGATGCAAGGGACAATTTGGGAAATTGAAAGAGTACTGAAAATCATAAAAAAATAAACTCATGAAAAATCTAGAATTAAAAAAGAAACAAGAAGATTTCAATAAATTGAGAGTTGGCTTAACAATTTGAAAGGAAGAGAATAGATAAAGAGAAAAGACAAGTAAGAGAAAACATCAAGAATAAAGGAAAGACAAAAAGATACAAAATCAAAAAGATACAAAATATGCAAAATAAAAGAATTATTGGTGATATAGTTAGATATAAAATATAAGAATGCACATTCCAGAAGAAAAAGTGGTGAAGAAGAAATATTTGAAGAAATAAATGTCTAAAAATGATGGACATCAATTTCAGGATTCACACAACCCTGTAACCCCCAAGTGGCCATCTTTGCACTGAATCTAAAGATTGAGACAAAGTAGATCTAAATAAATAAAAGTCTTCTTATGAGTCAGAAGACTTAATATAGTTCTGGCATTGCTATAATATTTTTGAAGATGGCAATACTCTCCAAATCAATCTTTAGATTCACAGCAAAGAATACAATACTGATGTGAAATTACAAAACATAAATATAAAACAAAATCACCTAAAGGAAACTAAAAAAAGAATGACAATTTTCAAAGCTATAATACTTAGACTAATAGCTAGTGTCCCAACAAAAGAGTGAAATCCAGACAAAACTTAAAATGTCATCAAAGTAGTGAAAAAATAATGCTGCTAGTGCTTTGCTTCCTAGTTTTTAATTATCTTTCAAAAAAGCAATAAAATTAAACATTTTAAGAAAAACAAAAGCAGAATATTCATTACTGGCATACTTGCACCAAAGTAAATATGAAATACTGCTTTTCAAGCAGAAATAAATTGATTCTAGATAAAAGCCAGGAGAAAATGGATAAATCTAAATGAATATTGACAGACTAAAATAATAACAATGACACTGGGTTCCAATAAACAATGAGAGATTCATTCCCAGAATGGTGACTTGAGAAATCTACCCAGACCAGGAATAAGACAAGGATATCTGCTCTAAAGACTTCTATTCTGCAATGTATTAAGGATTCTAACTAAAGCAATGATCAAGAGAGGAAATAAAAATGCACCTAAGTTAGAAAAAAATACAAATTTCTCTATTTATAAGTAATATGAGCTTGTATATAGAAAATTATAACTAATAAGTAAATCCACTAGAGTTACAGGTACAAAATGACATACAAAAATAAAGTAGTATATACTATGAATGAAAATGAAATAAAGCACAAGATTTCATTTATAATAGCATCAAAAAGAATAAAGTATTTGGGATTGAAAGTAAAGAAATTAAATAAGCACAAAACTTATATGCTGAAAATTACAAAGCATTGTTGAGACAAAGTAGATCTAAATAAATGAAAGTCTTCTCATTAGTCAGAAGACTTAATATAGTTCTGGCATTAATACAATATTTTTGAAGATGGCAATACTCTCCAAATAAATCTTTAGGTTCAGTGCAATTCTTAATATCGGTGCTGACTTCTTTGCAGAATTTGGCAAATAATTCTAAAATTCATAGGGAAGTATATAGGACCCAGGATAGATAAAATGTTCCTGCAAATGATGAAGTACCTGAAATTTCCATTTTCAAAATGTACAATGGAACTGCAGTAATCAAGATAGTATAGTATTAGAATAAGAATAGACATTTAGATGAAAGTTATAGAACCAAGAGTCCAGAAATAAATTCTCATGTTTATACTCAATTGAATGTTTAATAAGTTTGCCCCAAGTTTCAGTGGGAAAAAAAATAGACTTTGCAGTAAATGGGGCTGGGAATTATATAAAAATAAACTCTAAGTGAATCATATTCCTAGATAGAAAAGATGAAACTATAAAACTTTCAGAAAAAAATATACTCATGAATTTACAAGACAATATTCCTTAGATATGACATCAAAATCAGAAATGACAAAAGAAAACAAGCAAATTGGACTGAATCAAGATTAAAAACTTTTAATCTTCAAAGGGAATCATCAAGAAAGTGAAAAGAACACCCACAAAGTGATAGAAAAATTTGCAGATCATATATCTAAAAATGTCTAGTATCAAATAAATGAAGAATTCTTATGACTCAACAACAGAAAAATAAGTAACTCAATTTAAAAACGAGAAAAGAATTTTTATTTCTCTAATGAATACATCTAAATAGCCAGAAAGCACATGAAAAAAGATTCAGCAATATTAGTCATTAGAGCAACAAATAAAAACCACATTAAATACTATTTCACATCAACTAGTATGACTAGAATAAGAAATAAAACTGGAAAATAAAAGGGTTGACAAGGACATTCAGAAATTTTAGCAGTGGAAATGTAAAATGGTTCAACTCCTGTGGGAAACAGTTTGATTGGTCTCCGAATGTTAAACATAGAATTACTATTGCCCCCCAAATTCCACTCCAAGGCAAGCTCTCAAGAGAGTTGAATATACATGTCCACACGAAAACTTGTACACAGGTTTTCATAATAATATCATTAACAATAGCTGAAAACGTGGAAAGGAACTCAATGTCACATTAATTAATGAGCAAATAAATAAAATATTGTATATATGAATATTATTTAGTCACAACAAGGAATAAAATACTCAGATGTGATACAGCATAGACCAATGTTGAACACATTATACTAAGTGGGAGAAATCTGTCAAAAAGACTACATATTCTGAATCCATTTATATGAAATATCCAGAAGATATCTGTACACAGTGAAAGTAGATTAATGTTTCCCCGAGGTGAAAGGTTTGAGGAGTGATTGCTATTTTCTGTAGGGAGTGGTGAATATGTTCTAAAATTGGTTTCTGTGATAGTTTCCAAACTATTAACTATTAAATACTATTCAATCATATACTTTCAATGAGTAATTTGACTTTTATTTCCATAAAGCTTTTATTATATTAAATTTTATTTTCAATATAAGTATATAATTATAAACACCAATGTATATGTACATACATGAATATGGAAAACATGAGAAAGAGAGGGAAAGAGACAGATAATTAAATTACACTGAAAATATTTTAAGTAATTCAGGAAGGATATATATTTAGATCAAATGATCAAAAGAAGATAAGATACTAATTAGACTTCAATAATTCAAGAATGAATGTTTTAATATCAAATGTAACCATTAAAAGGAAAAAGAACATATAACATTTAGGTCAACATAGAGAGAAAATTAAGTAATTAAAATAAGAGTTAACAATAAGACAACAGAATAACTTAAAAACTTAAGACTAATGGAAAGTAAAGAAAAATGTTGCTTCTAAGTGACTTTCCCATTACATTAATATAAATGGACTAAATTTTCTAATTAAAATATCAAATGTGGGACTAAATGGTCCAACTACATGATGCTTATGAATAGCAAATCTAAAATATAAAGATATTGAAAGGAAGAAAGAAAATTATGGAAAAAATAACTATGCAATTGTTGGCCAAAAAGTAATATGATATGTCCATATTGGTATGAGATAAAGTCTTAAGCAAAACTACTGATACAAAATACTAAATTTTACAGTGAGTAATGATTGTACTCATCTGTTATACATAGAAATTCTAAATTTGGATTTGTCTAATAATATCATCTTAAGATATGTAAAAAAATATGACAACACTACAAAGAGAAATAGACAAATATTCCCTCTTGGTGATAAATTTTTATATACTATTCTCAATAAGTCATAAAAATAAGCAAGCACAATGTAATGTTCCATAAAATTTAAAACACATAATGAGTGTTTACTTACAGGTGCAAATTACTTTGACAAAATGCTAGAATGTGTACTTTATTCAAATATTCATGAAATATAAGAATTGTTCATATGCAGAGCAAGAAAATGAGTCTCAATTTTAGAAGATTAAATTATTCTAAATGTGATTCAAACATCATGAAATTATACTAAAATCAATATCAATAAGGTAAATCTGAAATATGCATTCTTAGAGATAATCAATAAACTATTATATAACCTGAGGAGCTGAGAAGAAATCACAATAGAAATGAGAAATATTTTAATTAAATTACAAGAGAGACATAATATAGCAACCTGTGTGGGTAAAGCTAAAGTTTGCTACAAGTATAATATATAGACCTTGTATTTATTTTCTGTTCCCTGAGACTAAGTAATAAATTTTAAAAATAGGCATATTTTGGCTCACAGTTCTAGAGACTAAGTCCAAGCTTAGGTGGCCACATCTGATGAAGCCTTTATAGTCCCTCAACTCATTGCAGAAATAAGAAAGGCAAGCACATGTGTGCAAAAGAAAACACAATAGTAGACTTGCTTTATAGCAAACTATTTCCACAATTGCTAATCCAGTCCCACAAGAATAAGAAAACTCACAAAAAGGGTAATGATCCTTTGATGAGGGCAATATCGCCTGATAACACAGCTGGATGGAGGAGTTATATGCCAAACACATGAATTTTAGGGGAGACACTCAAGGTATAGCAGACTTAAATATCTAAATTAAACTCCTCCCTCCAAAAAGTTCAATAATAAAGACACATTTCAGGCAGGAATTTAGAAAAAAAAAGTTAAAACCAACAAAGATATGAGAATATAATAATTTTAAGAGTAGAATTTAGTGAAAAATGTGATGTGATTGCTATCAGTGGGTATTTTGAATAACAAAACTGGTAAATTTATTCTGAGAAAAATTCAAGGAAATAAAAGATCTCTCTCTCTCTCTCTACACACACACACACACACACACAACACATACACAAAACACACACACATACACACACATATCAGGAAGAGAAGAGAAATCTATGTCTTCCAGAAAATAAAAAGATAAGAACTTTTATAACAATAAATTTGAGAATTTAGTAATATAGAAAAAGAACATCTTAGAAAACAAAGGTGACATAAGAAGACATAGAAATATGAATAATCCCGTGTATGTAGTTAAAGACATGTGCTGTCTGGTTCTGCTCCAAGGAAGGACTTGCCCCAGGTGCCAAGACTGAAATGAATGGGCATCCACCGGCTGTTAGTCACTTCAGAAAGGCCTCAGTTTCAGAGACCACCTTGCAATTCTGTAGTCATTTTCTATGACTGAGTAGACGTTAGTTAGTAACGTTAGGTCCTATTTTAAATTTCATTTAAATAGATTATTATGACATAATTTATATAACAGACTTAGTGATTTTAAAATGAACAATTCAATATATTCAAAATGTTTTATTGGGCTGGGGTTGTAGCTCAGTGGTTGAGCGCTTGCCTCACATGTGCGGGGCACTGGGATCCATCCTCAGCACCACATAAAAACAAACAAACAAACAAATAAATAAAAGATATATAAATATTTTACAATCAACACTTTTAATCCAGTTCCAAAACATTTCCCTCATTTCTAAGTAAAACTCCACATGCATTGGATATTTTCTCCCCATTTCCTCCTGCCAGTTTTTCACAACCACCAATATGTATTCTGTTTCTATAGATTTAGCTATAAATAGTTACAAATAGAATCGTATGATATGTGATCTACTGTGTTTGTCTTCTTTTAATTAGTATCATATTTTCAAGATTCATCTTAATTTGTATCATGGATCAATATTTCATTATTTTTTATGGCTGAAAAATATCCCATTGTATACCACAATTTTTAAAATCATTCGCCTTTGGATGGGCATTCAGGTTCTTTCATTTATTGGCTGCTGAAAATAGTGCTCTATGAACAAGCTTGTAAATGTACTTTTTAAATACCTGTTTTGAATTTCAAAAGTTATATACCTATGGGTGGAGCTGCTGCAGCATAGGGTAGTTCTGTGTTGAACCCTTGGAGAATGGCCAACAATGTATGAAAATAGGCTTTCATACTCTCTGGTAAGAGTGTAAATTATCAAACTTATATTATTCAGCAATTTGGCAAAGTTTAGTGAGGACACAACTAGAACTGTCCTCTGCCATCCAGGAAGAGAATCCTATGATACCAACCTGACAGCACATTGATTGGGGACTTCCAGTCTCCAGAACTGTGAAAAATTAAGTATCTGTTGTTTAAGTCACTTAGTGTGTGGTGTTTGGTTACAGCAGTCAAAGAAAACTAATAAGACAACTTCTTTTTGTGCATTTGGTCAAAGTCCCGGTCTAATCAGTAAATCACATGTGTATTATGGTTCAAAGCACTTTGTAGTTAAAGGATAAAATATAAGAACTGAGATTGGATTTGCCACCCATCAAAGTAGAGTTTCCTGCACCATGTCAGATTTCTTATTCCCGGGGCCCTGCTCCACTATTCTGTAGAATATTTGGTACAGAATGTGAAGAGGCTCACAGTGTTGCCCACACCCCAATAGTCTTCAGCTTGCAGAGTCAGTGCAGATCTCAGGGCCCTCGTAGGAGCTTCAGAGGGTCCGTCTCCACTCTCCTACTCTGTCCTCTGCCACCTTGCACTCAGGAAAGACTTTGTATACTTCAGCTAACTCAGCGCAGTTCCATGAGGAAGAATGGCAAAGTGGGTGTGAAAATCTCTGTGGTGGGATACTATAGTTAGACCCTGTCCTCCAAATTTCATGTACTGGAAGTTTAATCCTTAAGTTTGTATGCTGATTGGAGATAGGATCTTTGGGAGGTAATCAAATGAGTTAATGTTATCAGGGTACAGCCCCCATGATGTGACTGGTGGCTTCAAAAGAGCAGAGACCTGAACTAGCAAACTTGCACTTTATCACCATGGATTGGCCTCTGCCATGCTGTTATGCAGCAAGAAGGCCCTGAGCAGATAGATGTTGAGCAAGTGCCAGCACCATGGTCTCCAGCATCCCAACCTCCAGAACCATGGACCATGTATACTTTTGTTCTTCATAAATTTTATGTGTCAGGTATTTTGTTATATGAACAGAAAATGAACTAAGACACCAAGGCTCTTCAGTATTCTAATCCCTTATGTCAAATCCACACGCTGTTAGCACAGCTTGTAAATTTGGAATTATTTCTCCTTTTTCCTCTCTTCTCTATTCCCTGGGATAGAGTCATAAGACTCCTCTCTTTAAAATTGTTCACCTCACTATTAAACTTTCTCACTTTTTAGCTTTCTAATGGGTTAAAATATTTTTTAGCACACTGAATTATTTCAACGTTAGTTTGAGTGTGATTAGTTTAATAATTTGGTATTTCCTAAAATAATATTTTTGGAGTTTTTACTAATTTTCTTACAGAGCAAATCTTTTATATTTCTCTTCTCTCTCTGTAATTAAAATGAAGTTCATACATATTATAACAATATTTTAACAGGCATTATTTTGAAGGCAAAGCTACAAATATTACAGTTGCAAAATTACTATTCTTCAAAATGCTTAAATTTTTTTGGTAGAAATGAACTTACTATGTGACATTTTTATGCTTTTAATATTCTTTAAACATTTGTATAGGGAATATATTATTATAAAGCTGCCTACAGATAGCAATGACATCATTAAGTGGAGATAGTCAGGAAAGAGGAAAATTATTCCCTGTTAAATAAGAAAATCATGTCAATATGGCTTTCAGGAGGACATACCTAAACAAGATCCACCACAAACTTGGTTTACTTGTTTTGAAGATGTGGCCAGAAACTCAATGCTGAAACTTGGAGAAAATCCTAAAGACATAACGTAGTATGGGTACAGCCAGAGATTAGGCTAGTGCTCAAAACAACAGGTAGGAGGCCCATATTAGCTTGTCATTTTAAGACAGAGTCAGAGGTAAGTGTGCATGTTCAACATCAGACCTGTTTTGCTTGCCTTTGTGTAGAGGAAGCTTATCACAATGCCTGGGACATAGCAGGCTTGAGTGATTGACAATATAAATACAACGTTACTGTACCTCTTCCTCACTCTGAAGGAAGCATCAGCTTTTCTTCCAAAAGACCCATGCTATGGCACTGTCCTAAAGTTCTACTCTATCACTAGGTACAACTGAAGAATGCATTAAGATATGATAAAAGTTTGAAAATGCTTGGAGCTGCAAAGGACCTTAGTTCACACTCAAGTTAGGTGTATGAGTATGTCCCCATTAGGGCTTGTTGAGTTTACTCAATAGCACAGTTCAATGATGACAGAGCCAAAATAAGAGACTACCCAGACATGTAATTCTATGTCCTTTCAATCATAATAGGTAAGAATGTAGGTTTTAGAAGCAGGTAGATAAAAATTCAAACCCTGACTCTGCCACTTAGAAGCTGGATGACTTTCATCAAGTTCAGGAATTTAAGGGATTTGTTTAACCTGATTTCTTAACCTCAGTTTCCTTGTTATCGTGTATGAATAAAAACAGTGTCTACTTCTTTAGATTATTGTGAAAATTAAATATAAAACTAGGCAAAGCTCTCAGCACGGCACTTTCACGTTGCACCTAATTAATCACATAGTAGTATTGATGTCACTGTTATCATGTACTCTCTTCAGTCAGACAGAAGCAAGGAGCTTGCTTCCTTGCATCAAAGATAACATACAGCTGATTAATTTCTCACAAAACAATCAGTAATCTCAATGCAAGATTATCATAGTGAAATTTGCTGTCCCAGTAGAGATTAAGGGAAGCGTTGTGATAACTAGCCAAAGAATGCTTTCTTTCCTTAAGAGATGAAAAGTACTGTTCTTTTCAGTCCTAAATAATGCAGGAAATGGTGCAAGATAGGCAACATTTATGGGATCTTGGATTTAAAAAGACATAAGCACATAGTTAGCCACACACTATAAAAATGGATCTCTACTGTGTGTGAGGGATTCCTGAAGAAAAAAAAAACAATTCAGGTGTTCACACCATATTTTGAGAATGCTTGAATGCAAACTCAATTGTTCTTGAATCAAAAAAGAGAACCAGATTAAATTCATGCACAGCATTGTTACATAAAAATGTTGTTTGCTTTTGTCATAGATGCGTAAATCACCTTAATATAATTTAAAGAATTTAAGAGTTAATTTTTTAAAAAGTGAGTTAAAATTTGAAGATGACAATATAGGAGTGACTAGGAAAACAATGATCATTGAAGTCTGAAATTGGCCAGGCATGATGGCACACACCTGTAATCTCAGCGGCTCCCGGAGGCTGAGACAGTAAGAAAATGAGTTCAAAACCAGCTTCAGCAAGTGAGGCACTTAGCAGCTCAGTGAGACCTTGTCTCTAATTAAAATACAAAATAGGGCTGGGGATGTGGCTTAGTGACAAGTGCCCCTGAGTTCAATCCCAGCACCAAAAAAAAAAAGTGAAATTAATACAGGGTAATTTCTTAGAGGCATTCCAAATATGGTTGTCAACAAAAGTCTGTGGAAGGAGAGAGGACAAGAGCAGTCTTAAAAGCAAGAGTAGAAGAAGTAGAGAACCAGCAGTGTTGAATATTACAGCACTAAAACCTACAGAATTTTCATGCACCAGATGCTTGGGGAGAAGAAGGAATGCTAGTAGTGAAATTAGTTTGGAAGCTGTATTTGCAGAGAAAAAAAATGTTGTTTTTATTTTTCTGGCATTGCATTAGTACATTAGGAGGAGGGTGGAGGATTATGACAGAAATTATTCAGAGGAGAGGCTCAGGAACTTCAAGACAAATTTTGTGCCAAAGCTCTCCAATGGAAAGGTTGAGTTTTATCAAAATAAGACCATTGTTAACTCAAATAAAATGGCCATTGGTGACCTTTAAAATAAGAAAAAAGTCAAGGAATTGTATACGTTCATGAAATGTTTTGGAAAAGTTTCCAGTAAAGAAGAAAGATGAAATTATAGCTTGATAGGTGAAGAAAGAGAACAAGAGAGATAAAAGAGAGGGTGAGTGGGAATGATAATTCAGAGATATTAACAAATGACAGACAATGATAATAGTTTCCATTTGATTGTATTGCTGAATTAGGAGGTGAAGCCAGCCAAACTCGAGTGCTCTGAACTACAGTTATGGATTCAAAATGAGTGAAAAATGTTCAGATTCTCTGTTGTACAGAATTGCTTGTGAGTGAAACAGGGGTGAATGAGAGGAATGATGAGCACGTGGAAGCCCTGACTGAGGCTTCGAAACTACAAATGGTATTTCCCAAATTAACTGGTATGATTTTAACAAATGACCCAGTAAGGCAGTGTCTATTATTATATTGAGCAATAAGACCTCATAATGGATCATTGAGTTGGAAGTTAATCTTTGAAAGTATATCTGAAGTTCCCTTCGTAACTTTAAATGCTGCCTCTAGACAGCATTTAAACAGGGATACTTTAGACATAGATGAACATAATTTTAACATTTAGTCAAAATCTATGCTTTGTTTTTACAGGAAAAAAATACAACTTTGATTTCGATGAACTCATAGTATCTAAAGAGGTGTGCATATATAATATAGATATACACAATTTAGTATCTTTACCAATTAACTATTGTTGGATACCTACAAACCAGAACACATTTTAACTTCTCCTAACTAGAGAGCTGACAATATTTATTATGAAGATACTTGAATTTGCATTTACTGAGTGCCCGCTGTATGCCAGATCTTCAATAAAGTTCTGATGGTAGCTGGATGAGTAACTTGAAATTGTTGCTTTCAAAGAGAACTCACAGTTCTGACAAGAAGATGGAATGAGAAGACATGAAATGTACAAGTCACTGTTTTTATAGTATTCCCTAGAAGCACAACATATGCATCCATCTAGGGAGATTTGGGACCCCTGGCAGAGTGATGATGTTCCCTAACAACCTTAGGGTGCCACCTTGGCATCAGCCACTGAGCTAAACAAAGAGGAGAAAGTGATGAATAGGCACAGGTGGTCTCAGGCTGTTGAGCAACACAGTGATGGTGCTGGAGGTGTGGGCATATGGACAGGTCACTCCCAACATGCAGGGTTAAGCAGAAGAAGAGGGTCACCAGCACAGTTATGGAAGAGGGGAGAAGAGCATCCAAGTCAGAGAGCCGTGTAAAAAGGTCCCAACACAAACAAGAACCATGATGTGTGTGGTGAACTGCAAGAAACTCAATGTTTCTGGCACATAGGTTTTCGGGCAGAAAGGGGCTGTTGTATCAGGCATGGCTTATGCCCATTTTACAGGTAAGAAAGGTGAGGCTCACACTAGTAAGGAAAAAACTGGATCAAAGCAGCAGGACCAAAATTCCAACCAGGTTTATCAGATTCTCAGCAAATGATTTTTATATGTCTTCAGAAATAGTTTTTTAAAATGACTTTATAATAATCTCATCATGAAAAAAATACTAACATTGAGTTACCTGCTTTTATTTAGAAGAACAAATACATCTCAGTATCAAGAATATATGGAACAAAAACTAAATGAGAGAATAGAGGCAAAAACAACTAACAAAATATCTATGCATGTAATCAAGAAATAGTGCAAAAGTATTGTATTAAAATAGCTCAACTTACTTGTCTTTTTGTTCAATCAAAAATAGCTTATTGGGCTGGGGATGTGGCTCAAGTGGTAGCGCGCTTGCCTGGCATTCGTGCGGCCAGGGTTCAATTCTCAGTACCACGTACAAACAAAGATGTTGTGTCCACGGATAACTAAAAAAAAATAAATATCAAAAAATTCTCTATCTCTCTCTCTCTCTCTCTCTCTCTCTCTCCTCTCTCACTCTCTCTTTAAAAAAATAGCTTATCACAATTATAAATATTAGGTAAGAGATTAAGGTAGTGATAAGGTGTGTGACAATATCAACTAGAAACATATAAATAAGTTCTTTGAAGTCTTTGTTTCATGTCTCTGACTACATTGATAACTGACTCAACTTATGATTACATCATTCCATCTCTTTAAAATATCAAGGATATGGATTTTTTGTTTTTGCCTAGTTTCAGCAGGTTCCCAAACTCATGATCAAGTAACCCTCTATTAGCACCTTCATTAGCAAATCTGCCATGACCCATTCAGTTCTGATGCTTGGAAACAGTTCTGAAAGACCAGGTCATGTTTATTTTTCCCATTAAAGTAGCTAACAAATTGGGCATGAAGAGAAATTATGGCGATGTGATGAGAATGGAAACAAAGTAATTAAAATGAAATCATTTAATAGTGCTTACCTTAGGTGAGAGGAGAATGAACTTCTAAAACAGCCCATTAAGCCACAGCAGAAGCCAAGAATGCAACTAAATTCTGCAAATGCTATATAATCCTGGAGCTGTCCCAGTTCAGCTAGGCAAGGCACCTTTTGGTAAAAATTGATTTTTATAAACCTTGCAAACTGAACACATAAAGAGAAGAGTCAATATCATACTAATATGTCTCATGGTATGGAGCATCCATTGTCAGCAGTGGATGGTATGAGTGGATGGTATGAGCTTATAACATGTCTACTCGGGTATTTTCCATTAAGCAAAAGAAACTGGAAATGAAGCAACTAGATATCCTATGAACAAAACCAGAAAGATGGGTAAACTGATTATGGACTAGAGTCTCCTTGAAAGGTCTAGTCTTTAAGAAATGGACTTATGAATCAAGGATAGGTTCTTGGTTGGACATAAATATTAAAGCTCTGAATGTACCATTTATTGAGTTTCTTGGTTTTGTTGTTACTTGTTTTCCAAAGAGCATTGCAGGTAGAAGGAGAGAAAAAGTCAAGAAACTTTAGGAAAGTCACCACACACTCAACTCCAGCTTACCATGTAGGTTTCAATAGTCAACTTGTCACACATTGTAGAAAACTTTTAGGGAAGTTATTTCTAACCCATGCTACATGGAACAAAAAAAAAAAATCAGAAGAGATTAAGCTTCCCTAATAACATAACTGTAAAGGAGACCAGCCTAAATGAATAGAATATCAATTTTATAGAAGGTCTTAAATTGAATTTCATTTCCTGACCCAGAGTTATATATGCATACAATTAATGGCTAATGAATGCTGAAAAATAGAGGTCCTTCCAGACTGAGTTTAATATGGGGAAGAGAATTATTTATAAAGGAACATACTATATAAAATTTGGCATGACCAAAATGCTTAAGTAAATTAAACTTGTGTGATTAAATCCGTAGATTAAATTTGTGTGCACTCAGTACATACCATAAGAGTAAGTGGCAGTTCAACCTAAGTCTGAACTTTTGGGGTCAGAAATGCTGAAACTTTATTGAATTGAGCACGAGTATTTGATTCTTCTCATGCTGCAAGCAGAGACCTAAGTATAACACAAAATCATGTACCTTTCAAATTCCTGGAGATGAAATTAAGGAGAAGTTAACAGAATAAGATCTTTAGATGGTACCTGACATCAAAGGTTTGGTGAGGAAATTCTCAAAATGGTAGAGACTAACCTATTTATTCTTTATATATAGCATCCAACCTATACTAAAATATAAGAATAAATGAATAAATGATTGAATGAATAAATGAACGAATGGAAAACAGAAAGGCAATTCTAGTATTGGTATCTGTTTTCCCTTTAAAGACTAGATAAAATTTTATCTACAATAAACACCTTACTAGGACTATGTTAAAACAGTGACTTTCAATTCTGGAGATACATCTCAGGAAGATTAGAAAGAGTGAGTCATTACTAATTCTGTAATCTGGTTGGGCCGGGGTAGAATCTCTGTGGGTACATCTGTCATTTGACAAAGTGCTCTTTGATGGTTTTTAGATGCTAGTCACTGTCCACTCTGGATGTGGATGCACTGCGTTCAATTTGAACATGATAATATAATATGCAGTTTGATTGCAAAGTTAAATAATATAATAATTCTGAGAGATTTTGTACAGTGGTCTTTTTTTCTTTCCACCACTCTGGGAAACATCCTTAGGTCTTTCCAACCCAGTCCATTGTCCACAGAGTCTGACTGTGGAATCCCACATCACTTTACCTTACTGCGTTGGCCTATTTTACATGCCATTTTTTCTTTCACTTTCCTACTATTTCCTGTCAAAACATATCTGTGCTAGTCCTTCTTTTTGCTTTTCAAGATTTAGCAATCTAAAATTTTAATTTCCCTATTATGGGATATTAAAGAGTACTAATGATTTAATTAAGCTCATCTCCCATACCCATTAAATAATTTTCATGGTTAAGTTTGAATATTTAGTTAAAAATAAAATTGAATGAGCCAAATACATGCTATGATAGTTTACAGAACTCATAGGATAGGTAGCTACTGATTCATCAATAAATAGGTTCATTCCTGCCCTTAGGGTTTAAAGTAGAATTATGCTATAGTTGTGCATTACCAGATACCCACGGGTGGCAATTAAGCACTTCATATATGGTTAGTCCAAATTGAGAGGAACTATACATGTAATGTACACACCACATTTTGAATGCACAGTTTCAAAGGAGCAAAATATCTCACCAACATATTGTATATTTAACATGTGGAAATGATATTAAATAGGTTATGTTGAATAAATTAGTTATTAAAATCAATCTGTGTCTACATTATATTTCCACTGGCCAGTGCATTCTTAGATCCTTGCTATTCAAGGCAAAGTTCCCTGATTGACAGCATTGCATTAATAGAGAATTCTGAGAAATGCAGAATCTTGGACCTCGTTCAAGAGCTCCTGAATCAGAATCTGCAGTTTAACAAAATGTCCAAGCTGCCTTCATATGACAGCTTCTGAAGAACTTTTGTGACTTCAGTAGGATTTCAGTACCAACATGGGTCTATTATTTCTCCATGTCTTTGTGATCATAGTTCTTTAGAACCTATATAATATACCTTCATTGGGGGCATAGTTAACACTTACTAAATATTGATTTCAGTAAATAATAAGATATTCCTTTTCTTATTTGTATAACAGTTTTTCTCATATTGAAATGACAATGGACTCACATACTATCCTTGTGACAGTTCTACTAAGATCTAAGAAATGTATTTGCTTTGCACACTACAAACAACAGGAGACGGTGGCCAGGTGAGTGATAGCACCTATGATTTCACGAACATGCTATTTCCCTTCTTGCAATAAAAGGAAAAATTGAGATGGAAGCAATTGGATGCGAAAGTCCAACGGTGCTCTGAAGGCCTAATCGTTGGCCAGCTCTCCTCTGGGAGCAAAGTATATGAAGGTGGTTGTTAAACAGCACAGGCAGACAAGCTGCTGTTGCCTTTGTCTGCTTTGCAATTGGGGAATGGAGGAAAACCAAGTGATATTCTTTTCTCTTTTCCTTTTTTTTTGTTGTTGTTGCTGGTACCGATAGTTTTCATTTGGTTCCAGAATCCTGACACTACTTATGGAGGAATTTAGACTGAGTTTGTCGGTTCTGAAAGCAAAATATCATGCTAATGAATCACTAAAAGGAAGGCTGGTCTAATTATAGCCAAATGCGGCAAAATAATCTTTCTTATGATTGCCCCTGATTAGGTGTAGGCTGCTGTGCTCACTGCAGGGGGCTGCAGATTATCCCTGAAATGCAAGGTGCCCACTTACTGTCAGGAGTGGAAGGACTTGTAGAAAACAAAGTATTATGTCAGTACTTTATTATTTTTGTAACATTATGTCTTTAATTTTTCTATACCCAATTGCTTGAACTTAGAATCATTCAATGAATGCTTACTGATGAATTGATCTCATGTTCAAAAAATAAATAATCTAATGTTAAGTATTCATGGAATCCAGGTGTGGTGGCACATGCCTGTAATCCCAGAAGCTTGGGAGGCTGAGGCAAAAAGATCACAAGTTCAAAGCCAGCCTCAGCAACTTAGTAAGTCCCCAAGCAACTCAGTGAGACCCTATCTCTAAATAAAACAGAAAATAGGTCTGCGATGTTGATTAGTGAGGTCCCCTGAGTTCAATCCCCGGTACCCCCACCCTCCACCAAAGAACAAGTATTCAGGGAGAATCCTCTGCAGTCACTATATAATCTACTACCAATAAAGGGTAAATTATTTTAAATCCAAGTGGAATCCCATGGAACTCCAATGGCAGGAGCCACAATAATGAGGGGCTCATAGAGGTGGGTAGATGTGAAATAACTCTAGAGAACTCACTAGTACTAAAAAAATGAAAATCTCAACAAATGGAGTTTAGATATCTAATTGTCTTTAATTATTGCTTCATAAGTTGGACAGCATCCAATCTGAAGATGTAGATATTCACTTCATTGAGCATGGAAGAACAGTTGGTTTTCATAAGGTATTTTGAGCAGGAACAAAGAAACTTCAAAGCACAAAAGTGGATTGGTTATTATCAGGTTGTGTTACTTATAAAGGTTAATGCAGAAGGAACTTTCTTACCATGTCATCTAAAATTGGCCTGTTTCAGGATCTGGCTACCATTTATTCCCTAATTTCTTAAAAGGTCAAGTAAACATCTTAGTCTCAGATTGATAACATCCTGGAATTTTAGCATGATTGACTTTATTTGGGTTGTGTCTGATCTTTTCGGCTCAGTCCAAACCAATGATCTCCTGTAAATTTCATTTAACATGAGACTTTCAGAAACCTTCATCCCAGTAGCCTGCTATTGCTTTTCAGATACACCAAATAAAACAGCTTTTTTCTTTCTCACTGACTCTCCCAGCTGACTCCTTACTTTCCTCTGACTCCCTATCATAATCTTCCTAGCCATAGCCTTATTTCATGATCTTTCAGATGGGGCTTTCTACTTTCTATCAATTCCTTCTTTCTTTTGTGGCTGGTATTTCCAGAGGAAATCTGCTTAGCTAAGTCATTTTTCAAGTCAGCCCACCCCTTGTAATGAGTCGCATCCCAGGTCAGGTAGCTATCCCCTGGAACATTGGTACAGATCTTTTCCTGATAAATGATGGGGGAGGGCCAGACAACATAACTACGTATCTAGTTAGCATACATGTTCTCTTATCAACAAACATTTATTTAGAACATTTGTTCTAGGGGTTGCAATTTTAAAGATGGGTAAGACAGACATGGTTCCTAATTTTTTTTTTTTTTAAAGAGAGAGAGAGAATTTTTTTTTTTTTTGTAGATGGACACAACACATGCCTTTATTTTTATTTTATATATATATATATATATATATATATATATTTATTTATTTATTTTTAGGTGTAGATGGACACAACACACTGCCTTTTTATTTTTATGTGGTGCTGAGAATCGAACCCAGGTCTCGCGTGCATTTGGTGAGCGCTCTACTGCTGAGCCACAATCCCAGCCAGTTCCTAAATTTTTCAGAGCAACCAGTGCTATGCAGAGAATTACAGTAGAGTAATAAGAAAAGAGAGTGAGTTTTCATTTTAAGGAAAATGAAAGCCACTGGAATGACTTGGTTAAATAAATCAGCCTACAAAATATAAAATCATGTTTAATAATTAACACATAAATTATAAATTACATACAGGGAAATGCAATACAAATTATTAAAGTCCCACACCCCACCCCACTAGGTCATATATAAGTCTTCGGGGGGGCTTTCATGGGATTAAAAAATTGAGGAAAGACTTTTCACCTTTGTATCAATATGGTTATCAGAAACATATTTGTTTTTCAAGAGAATGTGTTCTTTTAGACACTGCTCCTGCATACAAAACAGTTGACATTCCCCCTAAACTGAAAACTCTGTAGCCGAGGAGTCTGTTTTGTTAGCCTTGTGACCTCTCCCTTCATCTCATGTTGTCTTAATCCATTTTCTGTTGTCATTATAAAATACCTGATTCTGGGTAATTTGTAAAAAAAAATAAATAAATAAAATAGAAGTTTATTTGGCTCATGGTTCTAGAGACTGGGAAATCCAAGTGTGTGGCACCAACCATCTGCTTGGAAACCTGTGAGGGTCTTCTTGCTGCTTCATAGCATAGTGAAGGGCATCTCATGAGATGGAGGAAGTGTGCTAGCCTGAGTCTCTCTTCCTCTTTTTTATAAAACCACTAAGGCCATTCTTGGGCCCCCACCCTTATGATCTCATCTAATGCCAGTTGCTTTCCAAAGTCCTACCTCCTAACACTGTTGATATGTGAGTTTGAAGATTTAAACACATGAATTTTTAGAAGATACTTTGAAACAATAGCACATATCCAAACCATCAGGCAATCCTGTGGGCTCTACCTTCAATATAGATCCACAATCCAATCATTTTTCCCTCATCTTCACTGCTACTAATACGGCTCAAGCTGTGATCATTTATTTCCTGGTTCAGTATCTGTACTCTTTGCCTGGCTTTTAATTTGTCCACCCCAACCCTTCTTCTGGGTATATTTCTCAGCACAGGGGCCAGCTTGATCCTTTGAAACTAGTGTTAGATAATGTCACCACCACTCAGGTCAAAAACCCTTCAACAACTCTCAATAAAAGACCAAGTCTTTGCAATGGCTGCAAGGTAAACTGGATCTCATCACTCTTCTCCTGCAATTACCCTCACCCCTCTCTGCTACACTGGCCTCTGTGTCATCCTTAAAAAATATCAGATGCATTTCTTTCCTGGGGCCTTTCCCTAGCTAGCTCTCTCTTTTACCCTTTCTCCACATATCTCCATAGCTGGCCTCCTTCAACTCTTTACAAAAAATCTCACCTTTACATAGATGAAGGCTCAATGCATCCTACCTTGGTGATCTTATTTGAAATTGTCAGCTGCTCCCATCAGTCCCTACTTTTTTTTTGTAATTGTTGCATTTGAACATACAGCATAAAATATTTGTTCATGACTGTTATTTTTTATTAATCATCATTTCAAGATGCCATATAAATTTCAAAAAGTTAGTGATTTGTGTAGCAATATAATCCAAGTGTTTATATCAGTGCTTGGTACATAGAAAGTTTCAATATATATTGTTGGATGAATGAATGAATAGTTTCCTGCCTCATAGACACATGATCCTTCTGGCATCTCTGAATCTTGCCATATTCCATGGATAAGTCTAGAATGAGATGGGACATCATGACTTCAGGGCTCTGTGGTCTCTATTCTCCATCCAGGAAAATGAATCACATTTTCTTTCTCTCAGGGCTTCTGGGTTACTTTTGATAAAAACCATTTTAGAGAACCAAAGCCAAGGAGATTCTTTTTAATAGCTTAAGCTTTAAGTCTTGTCCAAACTTTTCTGCTTGGGATGGGAAGGAAAAATGAAGGTCAAACAGTAACTCATCCTATTACCATAAACATCTCTTTCTTTCGTAAAAGTTCTAATGGTTGTAAGTATTGAAATCAAATTTAGAGGTCTCAGTTTGGGGCCTATTGACATCAACTTAGTTCTCTGTGGTTTTATAACTAGGACACAAGGTATTATTTTTATTTATAAAAACCAGTTATTAATTTACTTCGATTGGGCATTTAAGTTAGTAGATTGTGTTTCATGATATTAAATAATTTTTAAGTTTATATCATGCTGTCCCATAAAACATACCAATTTTTCTGAACTTGTCTTCCAAGGTTATGTTTAAACTATTATTTGCTTTTATAACAATGAAGCATAAATGTGTTCAGCAGTGGAAAGCAATGAAAGATTTACTGCTGATAGGCAGATATCCATATGAAACTCACTTGCAACATTTTCAATGGCTAAAAGAAGATGATGATTTTAAATTTTACTTTAATCTATATCTAGTTCCACAATTTCAAGGCCAAACTTAGATGCTAATTGCTGGTGGGATTTGTAAAAACATATTTTGATGTGTCAACTTAAATGAAATAGTTTGTCTTCCCAGGGAGAGAAGAAGAAATGAATGGTAAAGCAAAAGCCCTAGAATGCAAAGCAATCTAATTATTAAAATGTGTAGGTCACTGAGCAGAAATATTAACAGTGGTAACTTAAAAATTATGACACACTTTATCAAGGGTTGTCCTCATTAAAAATGTTAATGACAAAAATTTTGCCCACCTAAAGTGTCTAGGAAAACGTAACTCATGAAATATACTAAATACATGAATTTTTATAAAATGATTACGTTTTTTTAAAAAAGTGGCCAAATAAACTTATTCTTGTGTAATTGATTAATTAGCATCTTTGGAGCACAAAACCTACTTTTAATTTTTACTTCTGTCTTAATTATGATTGAGTGCCTATTAGACACTCCTATATACCTGAGAGTTTAAGTTCTCAAGAAATGTTATGAGTTAGATGAGTCCTCAAATATAGATCCATGACCAAGTTGATCTTGAGCAAATAACTTATCCTAAGCTTAGGATAATTATAGTGTCCACTGAACCAGATTATTGTGGGGATTTAGAGAAATGCTATATAAAACATATGCAGAGTAGTAGAATACAAGGTCAGTAAGTGTTGTTGGTAGTGATTGGAATTTTTTGTTGTTTTCCAAATGAACTTTGTGAATATAGCTTTGCAAACTTGCAGTGTCATTTTCAACGCAAGTACAGAATTTTAAGTTTACTTCCATAACTTGTCCATTTATTGTTTCATTCTATCTTTCCACACTTTTGATACTGTTTTAATCCCAAATTTATCATCCAACCTCTCTCTATCCCTCCCAGCTTTGTACTGTTTGCAGTTCTGTCATGTCATCTAAATCTTTACCCAACTCATTTGTAAAAAATGCAGAAAAAACAGGGTAACATTCAGATACCTAAAGTTCAACTGTATGGACTGAACTGATGCAAAGCCAAAAATGATCATTCTTTAGGCAAAATTGTTCCATCTGTTATAGATCTTTTAATTGTTTTTTCATAGGGTCAATATAACATCATTTTATGGTTTGAATAACAGTAATTTTTATACATTTCTTGATTCTTCTACTAGGTTTCTTGAAACTCTGTATTTCTTATTATTGGGACTATGATTCATTCATCTTCATTATTAATTTATGTAATCCAAAGTATGTACCCAAGTGCCTTAGATATACACTCACTGTATGTTTTCTGGATTGATAAAGTGAACACAGTATTTAAAGTGAAAATGGACATATCTTTGACATAAATATATGCCTCCAATCGAGGAAAAAGTCATTGTTTTGGTGCAATGCACAACTTCTGGAAGAGAACCAATCCACTTTCAAGATTAAGCATTAAAGGTGATATCCAGGCCATGCTCACATCTATTTCATTTCCCAAGCATCACATGCTTCTTTTTTACAATTTTCTTGCCTTCTTCCATCTTATATTCCCCTGCTGTGAAGCTTAATTAAACCATGTTTGCAAAGTATATTGAATTCTTCAGGATAAAGATGCTATGGAATTGTGTTATGTGTATGGTGATGTGACATCTCTGCTCTCTCCTGGTTCTGACTATAAATCCCATGCTACTCTGAACAGGAAGCAATAAAACAACATGTAATCTGAGGTTATATAGAAATATAGCACATTTCCACTGGGTGCTCCTAGAAGACTTTAGGAATGTGTTTTCTTTTGAAACACATATCCCTTACAGTTTTTCTTGCTAAAGGGCAGGGAGGAGAAGTCGGAAACCAATTCCATCACCGAAAATAACTAACCTTGTTTCATTGAACTGTGATGAACTAATTCAAGAACGATGGACACCATTTTACCTTTTAAGGATTTACTTTCTTCAGCTGTGAAAAGCAGAGTCAAAACAAGTGACTTCTCACTTACCTTTGAGATCTGCTGAAATGTCAAGCAAATAGGGTAGTGTAATTTCTTATGGACAGATTTATATACACTGATGTATATGACATTACAATTCTAATTGGAGACATCTTAAAAGATTAGGATGACAGATGAGCTCATGATTTAAATATAAGTGACTGAGATCAGGATTGCAAAATTTAACTGTCTGTCTTAAATATTAACTGTCTGGAATGTCCTCCCACTTAACTCTTCACAGAGAGACATCTTGGCCACTGCTCAAGTCCAGCAAAGCCAAGTTCCTTCTCCAAGGCTGTCCTGTATTATAGTTCACTCTTATACACTGCAGGTTTTCATTTTCCATCTAAGTTACTACCTACTGAGGATAGGCAGCACATTTTTTACTTCTTTATTCCTTTGAAGGATCAATGTACCTAGGCATTAGAGACCATGAGCACACAATATTTAAATGGCATTTGTAAATACAGTCTGACTCTATCTCTGCAGATTCTACAACCAGGTACTCAACAAACTGTGGATCAAAAATATTTCAAACAACTTTGTCTTGACTTAATACTTGTGGTCTTTTCTCTTTTAATTGTTCCTTCAACAATAAGTATAAAGTGACTTACATAGCTTTTACATTGTGCTACATAGTATCAGTCATCTAGGGATGATTTTAAGCATACAAGAGGACTATGTAGGTTATAAGCAAAGACTACACCATTTTAGAGAAAGTACCTGAACACTCACAGATTTTGGTACCACGTTCTAGACCCAATCCCAATGGATACTGAGGGACAACAGTACCCAATCACTATACCATCTGCATTTTGAAAACTAAACATGACTGACTTTAGATGCAGACATGATCGATGATAAAAAGGATCAACTGAGTCCCAAGCATGACTGCCTTTTACTCTAGATCTTTACTGCTTGGTTTGCAAATTTGGAAAGCAGTGAATTGCCACCTGTCTTTTAGATATATTATAAGAATTAAATAAAATAATGTGAGCAAATCTTATACATAAAAGATATTTGAGAAGTGGAACTATCAGTGACATTATTATCAAAGTGAATGTGATTACTGTATACTTGCTTTTGTACATTTATATAACTAATCAGTAGTCTGATGTGTGCAACAGGATGTCCTCAGGAGCACATTAAGTTTTTTGTACTGGTAAGTATTTTATTATCTTCTTTTTAACTGTCTCTATAATGAAACTTTGCCTAGAATATTGACAGTTTTCAAAAACATTAATCATCCATTGAATGAGTAGATGATAGTAATTTTTTCTTTTTTCATATTTATATTAATGTATTATAGTTATACATACTAGTGGGGTCTTTTTTGACATAATCATAAATGCATATAATACAATTTTCTCTAAGGGGCACATTGAATGTTTAGCTTCTTAGGACCCAGTCCTGAAAAGGCTGACTCCGATGATACTTGAAAATATGCTTTGAAAAATGCTGCCTCACAGATGAATTGTTCATAACTCGTCCCTATTTTTGCAATACTTCAGATAGACATTCCTCAGAGTCTCCGAGTTTCAGGCATTTGACTCTTTACTAAATATTAAAATATGGAAATATTTTGAGGTTGGCTATCTCAAAAGTGATGTAGCTTGTTGAAAAAAACCTGGAAGCTATTCAGTTGAAAAACAGGAATGAAAAACTATCTAGTGTAATTTTTCTGACCAAAGAAAATAATTTCCTTCTCACAGTCAGAAAATTACACAAACATTTTTGCCTCTCATAGTACAGCTGCCATTTTCAATTTCAAAGCATGGCTGAGGCCTCAGGTTATCCACATAATCTTTGAACTTCAACATTTGAGACAATTATTTTTAAGGCAAAAAAATTTTTTTTCTTTCTCTGATTGTCAGTATTGCTATACAATTGATATTAAAACTGCTGTCAATAAATTGCTTTAACCTATAGTTTTCTTATATACTGTTCTTTAGCTCAACTTTTAAGCACTGGAGAATTTCAAGAGTAAATCACACAAGGTTAAGAGCACCAGGGTGAAACAACGTAGAATTATAAGTGATTTTTATTAGTGTAGATTTTCAAATCATAAAATCATTTTTAACATGGGCCTTTAAACTAATGTTAGTGTTCAAATTTTACTATTTTCTTTGAAAAATTTAAGCCAATAAGAGGAATGCTAGTTGTGAAAAAAATGAGCAGACTTTATTCTTGCCAGAATGTCATCTATTTCTTGATATATTAGAGTACTGGTAAAAAAAAAAAAAAAAAAAAAAAAGTGTGTTGTTAGAAACAGAGATCAAGATAATAGTAGTTAAAGAAGATGAAGTTGCTTTCTCTATGGAGAAATTTGGGTCTATTAGGAGGCCCACAATCCACAGAGGTGAATATTCTTTCCGCCCTGTTACTCAGTTGTCCTCAGTGTAGAACTTGCATTTTGCTGTTCAAGATGGATGTTCTTCTGGCTCCTGCCTAAATACCCACATTCTTGATCATCATAGTTCTATAACACAGGTATTATTGACTTTACTTAATGGATAGGAAACATAAATTCTATAAAGGGAAAGAAATATGATGAGGTTCATGCAATAAGCAGTGATAAGAAAACCAAGTTACAGGTCCCCTGGTGCTTTAGCTGTAATTACTAAAAGAGAAAACTAGATGGACTCAAAGGATTCCTATTTCTGAGGAAGTAATCTCCAGGGGACGTCCGCTGTACTCCTGTTCCACTAGAGAAAGCCGGTTTCCAAGTGGAGGAATCCCATCAAGTCAGAAACAAAGAGACAAGTCATCTTTGAAGAACAAGAGTAAGAATTTGGGAGCCATCATATCTGTTTCAGAATGTAAAATCTTCTAGTTTCTTTGAAATAATCAAAGTAGTCCCAACAGAGTCACAGATGGCACGTTTGTGGCCAATAGTATATATTTTTTTAAAAAATGATACACATAAAAGGGGACACGCTATTCTTTCTTTTTCTCTTCATTTTGTTATGTATTACTGAACATAATTTCCTCAATTATAACAGAAATGAACTCTCTTTTTTTTTAAACCAGTGTGCTCCCCCTCTAGGACTCAAAATTACAGCGCTATTTTGGAAGCATCATTTCGTTCCATGGTGGTAATTTGTCTAAATCTTTGCCTTGTGGCCTCAACAAATACATTTGGCAGGAAGAGTTGGATGATAGGAACAGAGAGAACTTCTGTGAACACCGTACCTTGGGAAATCAGCAATGATGTGAAAAGAAATACATAAAAGCTACCCAGTGCGGTATATATGTTTTTAATGGGACTTCATTAAAAGTATATACTTCTTAAAGCTTGCCGCAGCATGGCAGTGGGTTTCTACAGAAGAAGTACGAGAGCACTTAGAAGTTTTCTTTCACTTCCCTTCTTTTTAACTCACTCACTATAAGCATCGATAGAAAAAAGGAGAATAGCTGCTGGTTCATATGAACTTTGTAGCAGGATTTCTACCATTTTCCATTGATTTCCTGGGGACTTTAGAATCAAGGCCAAAGGGGAGCCCTGATTTATGAAGTCAGAAGTTGAGCCATTGGAAGAGTGGAGGTTCAGCAGGGGTTGCCTTCAAGGGCACTGTATCCAAAAGAGCTGTACCTCCTGGAATGTCCTAGAAGATGGAACTAATGCCTTGACTTAGGGGGAGGGCCCTGGATCCAAGCAATGCCTGGCAGAGAGTTGGCCCTCAATGAATGCTTAATTAGTGAATGAGCATCCCACCAGTAGAATTGAAAACCCAGAATTCAGGAAGCAGAATCAGAGTTCTAAATGTGGGAATTTAAATTAAAAAGAAAAGCAGAATTAAACAGGCCAACTAGGACAACAGACTGTGGCCACATGAGATACATGCTTATATTGTAGTAAAAAGAAAATATGAAGTGTTCAGTATGAGGGACCCTTCAATGCTATAGGTGAAGGCAAACTACCAAAGTTTTTCAAAATGGTAATATCAAAATAGTTCTTTTTCTTTTTTTAAGCTAGTGTAGCAGAATGGTTTTGAAGGGAGGGAAATGTAGGCATAACAATAAGTCAGGAATGTAGTCCAAGCTGGAGAGGAGGAGCACATGCCTGAGAATCTGATAGCTTGAACTGTACTCTGGATGTGCAGTTCATGAGCTGTAGAACCCTATTTTTTTTTTTAAATTCAAGCATCAGTGATCTTGTCTACAGAGACATAATTCATTAATTCACTATATTTGAGTCTACCTCATCATCAGTCTTTGTTCTAGAAGCTGTGTGATCAGGTGTACAATAGCAAGCATTTTCACAAAGTACTTCAAAATAGTGCTATTCAAGTAAGAAGGGGAGGGCACAAATGGTAAAAAGATAAACATCTCATGAAGAGGAAATAATCAGTATAAATACATTGAGGGAAGAACAAATTGCACATACTCAGGAAACTGAAAGAAGGTCAATATGTACTTGTGGATAAGGCAAAGAGTGACGAGAGGAGATAACAGAGAGCTGGCAAGGGCAAGTTCATGGAGAGGTGCACATACCAGGCTAAGAAGACAGGATGTATTTTAAATGTGAGAAGAGGTGTATGGAGGGTATTTCTGTATTCACCACTGCTGAATGGGAAACAGGAAATGGATTGCTGAGGGATATGGAATGGAGCTAGGAGGCTCATTAAAAAAGCTATTGCACATGTCTGGAAAAGAGATAATGGTGGCTTGAAATAGGGTTGATAATGAAGAAGAGAGAAGCACAGATTTGGGATGTGTTCAAGAGGCAGAATTAATAGATTTTCCGATAAATTGAATTTGTCAAGTAATAGAAATCAAGGAATCAAAAATAGTACCTACAGTTCTGGCTGAAGCAGCTAGCTAAGGCATTGTAGTCAGCTTTTTCATCATTCTGACCAAAAATCCTAACAAGAACAATTAGAAGAGGAGGAGTTTATTTTGGCTCATGGTTTCAGAGGTCTCGATCCATAGATGGTCAGTTCCATAATTGTGGACCCAAGTGAGGCAGAGCATCACAGCAGAAGGGCATGGTAGATGAAAGCACCTCAGAACATGGCACCAGGAAAGAGAGAGAAAGTTCCACTCACCAGGGACAGAATACAAACCCTAAAGGCAACCCCCAGTGACCTATCTCTTTCAGGCAACCCTACCTGCCTATAGTTACCACCCACTTAACCCATATCAGTGGATTAATCCACTGCTTAGGCTATACCTCATAATATAATAAGTTTACCTCTGAAGATTTTTGCATTGTCTCACACACAGGCTTTGGGAATACCTCATATGTAAGCAAGAACAGTGGGTAAGACTGGGAGGCGTGGGTTGCCAAATCAAGACTGTCTTTGCTATTTTAGTTTAAAATACAATATTAGACATCCACGTGGAGATGTTCAATGACATGTGTTTGAAGCTGACACAGGGAGATGTTAAGGCTAGAAGAAAGTATTTTGCAATTGTCAGAACATAGACAATATTAAATCCATGGGATTGGGTCAAGTCACTAGGGGTGGATAGAGAAGTCAATGGGGCTGTAGCAAATACATTGGATTAGTTCACAGTCTCCATTTCTTGTCCTTCAGTGTTTCTTCCTGTATTTGCAGGGTTTGGAAAATCAGTAACCATGTTTTCCAGGTTCCTTTCATTTAGGTTCTAGGTGGAACTTAAGTTCCTCTAATCAGATACACTTGTGCACGTTTAGGAGTCAGAATTGAGATATGTGAGGAGAGTGAGGCTGGGCATTCATGATGTTCACAATGCTGCTAATCTGGATTCAGCCACTGTAGTGCCAACTTCTTAACTCTGAAAGCAGAAGATACTTCTAACGCTTCCTAATCATGGGAGGGTCAACAACTTTTTTGATTATTCAGTGAAAGTGATTTCTGGACTCTCAGACAAAAAGCTGATTTATTCAGTTCATTTAAAATAAAAGTATTTAATCTCCCACTTGAAACAAGGCATCTATTCCTGCTTAAATTGGCCAAAGTGTATTCTTTTTTGACCAGCAGAGTGCCTTGACTCAATATTGCTTCACTCCAGCATTAAAAGGTTCTTCGGAGGGGGAGAAACCAGCAAACCAGTGAGATGAAAAGAAACCCCAAAAGAAAGATTTTATGGCAACGGGGATGGCTGTGTTTCTTCTAGAGTATCATTTAGTTATGAGTTGTCACTTGAGAATTGAGTGATCAAATAAAAAAAAAAAAAAAAAGAAGCCAGGAAGATCATGTGTGAGCTTGCAAAGAACAGTCTCTGCCAAGTGGTGAAATCAAATGCTGCCGAGAGTGGTTTAAAGTGGGAACATGAGCTAAGGAAACAGATTCAGTAAACATGACAACTTTTACAGATGTTTTAATGTAAAGAATGTTTGCAAATTGGGGCGGGAGTAAACAGCAGAGTAGGTGTGGAAGAATGGGTATTTGTGTATGTTCATTTTGAAGATAGGTGCTGCTACTACACATGGGTAGGGAAAAGAGAAAGAAATGGGTGGAACAGAGAAGATGGTTGTAGGAGCAAAGTATTCGAGATTACCAATATGCTGGTTACTCTGCTTATTTCCTTTTCTTCCTTCAACTATGAGGGAAAGCCTTCAGCTGAGAATGAGTTGGAGTTGTCAGATGGTCTCAATGAATGAGTTGAGAAAGTTTTGAGAGACAGAAGGTATGCAATGGTAGTTTTACTAAGTATGGATAGCAATAAGCTGAAGAAGAAATATGTATCATGCATTTAAATCCTAGGTCATAAATTTGCATCAACATTTATCTGACTGTTATGTAGATTTTTCCTCACCTCAGAAACATATATTTCGCTGCCTGTATACAGACACAGGGTAGGCTGATAGTTATGTTTTAGAAACAGATAATAGAGTGGAAGGAGAAGTGTTATATATATTTACAAGGAAGTGATTATAATTATGAAACATAGAATCAAGTTTGGTGCATCAATGGAACTGAAGACTGATCTGAATGTAGACATGGAGTAGAGCAACAGGTTAGAGGAGGTGGTGATCAAAGTAGAAGCTTCCCATCTGAGAATTTGCTATGATGAGATGGTCAAGGGTTTGATCAACAAAATAAATAATCAAAACAGATAGAGAAAATGTTTACTGCATCAGGCAGTTAAGAAGCTGAGAGGTTATCTATTTGGATGTTGAGGTTTCCAGGTACAGTGCCAGAAGTAGTAATGGGAAGAATACAGCGAACTCAGTGTGAAAAATCATCTCTGAATGGTCAAGGATAATCAGGGTCAGTAAATGATTGTAGCCAGGCAGAATGTTGGGTGGATATCCTCCTTCTCACCAAATCATCTCAGAAAGAAGAATATCGGCAGTTACTTGGTAGAAATTAGGATTGCATGAAATAACAGAGGTAAAGTGCTTAAAAATGAATAGCACATCCGATGCTATTGTTATGCCACCAATAATGACTCAACCTACATGAACAAAAAGTCTAATATATATTGGTCATGGGAATAGTCATTCTATTTTTTCCTTTGTTTATTTCTTTGACCTAGGATCATAGACAATTAAGTCAGCAAAGGACCTTGAAACTCATCTCACCCAAAGTTCTCTAATGGTTTGTTAGATGCATAAAGTATACCTAAAGAGCTTATTAAACATATAATTTCAGGCCTTCACACCTGATAATTCTGATACTTTATACCTGCAGTGGGACCTGGGAACCTGTATTTTTAATAGGCTTATTTTAACAGATTCTGATACGTAGCCAAATTTGGAAAACACTGCTCAGCACATTACTTTATAGATAGGACTTTTAACAATATTTCTTGCGTTTATGCCCAGGACCTAGATCCTGACTGACAAGCACATAGAGGCACTTTGGGAAGTAAAATAAGTGTTTATACCCTTTTCTTTGTTCTTATTTTCTCCCTAGGTGGATACAGTGACTATGGCAGTAAAGTAGTCAGCATAGTTCTATGCCATCAATCAAGCTTTACAATAAATTGTCAGAAAGATGGTATGCAAAGTAGAGGCTTTGAATTATAATGAAGTAAGTTGGTAGTTGTTTCAATGATCCAGAGCTATGACTATATAGGCAAAAGTCAGATGAAGTGGTGGACACAAATGTAAAAGAAAAAATAAAACTTTTTAGGACAAATGAAAAGGCATTCTGGCTCAGTACGGTGTGAGTATCAGATTGACAAAGTCCATATGTGAAATTTAAGTTCCAGCAATAGGCAATCTTGCTAATCTTTCCTAACCTAAGGAGGCAATTCCAAAACCTGTTTACACACTAGAATCATCCCCTAGAAATTCTGATTTAATAGAATTCTTTATATAGTCTTGAATCTATGGAATAACTATTTAAATGTGGATTTGATACTGATAATTTATTGACTAGGAATCTCAGGAAAACTCTATCTTATAAAAGATCTTGAAACAACCCATTTTTAGCACACTGAAGCATGCTCAAGGTTCTGCAAGCTCATCACATGTAGACTACTTCTGGCCACATAACAGTATTTGGAAGATAAAGTTGAACTCCAGTGGGTTGCCAATAAATATGATAGTGGCTGTTTCAACAAAAGAAGTCAGTATGACCTGTGGTTTCAAATAAAATGGTGTGAAAGCAGTCACTGTGCATTGAACTTTAATTCAGGAGCTGGACACTACCTAGAATATCTTGTCCACCCCCATGGAAGAGCGTGATTTTCTGTAATGCAGTTACAGCTGGGTAGGCAGTGGTATCACACATAAAGACATTTACTCTTCCACTCTTCCTGAATATGTAACGGCAGCAAGGTACCACTGTCTAGCAAATAAGCCTGATGCTGACAGCTCAGTAAGTTATCTGAGCTCTCTGTATATATTATTTTCCTGCTCTGCCAGACAAAAACAAATTATTGTAACTGGGAGAAACAGGTACAGAGAAGAATTATGACCCTCTACACACTCTTATTTTTTAATTTACAAGTAGAGAAACTTTAGGCAGAGATGATGCTGTCCAGGGTCCCTCCAGGACACGATACAATTGAGACAGAACACTTTGGCCTTCTCCCGAGACAAATGATGGGCTGTTCCAAATGTTGTTCACGGCCCCAGAGGCTTTATTTCAGTATAAATAAGGAAGATGCCTTTAGAAATAATGTGTGAGGTAAATCTTCCCTAAGAACAAAGGATGCTACTGGAAAATAGGAAGCCTTAAAAGCCTGTAACTTTTACATGCACTCAATTATCTCTAATAATTACAATGTCCAGAGCCTGAGAAATTGAGATGCCATTGTCCGTAGCAGTTCCATGGGTCTCATCCACAGGAGGCTTTGGTTTGCCATTCCAGGTCTGTGAATTCCTCCCATGGGAATACTGTTGGGTGGACCTACGCAGGCTATGGAGGACAGGAAGTTTTTGAAAGTTGAGTTCAATATTACTCTGTGTTCAGTCTCATTCTTGGTGTTCTTGCTTTGCTTAGATCAAAATTTTCAGTGTAATGATGAACACAAACTGTTATGGAATCATATTAGGAAGGTTTCTGGCATTTCTAGTAGATTGACTAGACATTTAGAATTAGACCAAATATCAGAATAAGGAAGATTTTTACTGCACTAGCTACCATAGTGATGATGACATGATATAAGGGTATATTAAAGGATATAATATATATATATATATATATATATATATATATATATATATATATACATATATATATATATAAAGACACGATCAATACTCTCTGTTGCACTTCAATATGTACAAATATTACTATCTGCATGAAAATTTGAAATATAGAATTCCAGAAAGCAAATTTAGAGAAACAGTCATGAACTAATGTCCAACCTAGTTTCTACTTATAACTTAAAATTTTAACAAAATTATTTTCAAAATTAAGGTCATTTTTCATATTATTAAAGTAGTGTTATTCGTTTTCACATATTGATAAAGAATTATTGGGACTGTGTATTTAAATTAGTCTTGCATTTACTAAAAGATGTATTTAAACTAAAATGACAAAAATAATAAAATTAATAAATGGCACTGATGAAATACCAGAATCTGAAAATGGACTTTATTAAAAATTATTCCAATATCCTTCATCTTTTTTCTTCCTGAGACAACCTTAATGCAATTACTTTGCCTTAAGAATGGTAAAATGGCCTATTTTCTATCTTTTTCGTGATCTTTACTAATAGCTCCAAGTCATTTTCTCTCAAAGTATGGTCAGGAAAACCTACATGATATTTAACTGGGAAGCTGATGATTTGTACAAATTCCCAGACCAGTTTTATAAATTAGAAAATCAGGGAGGGGAGCCCAATCTATATGCTAGAAGTTACTTCAGGTGATTAATGGTTACACTCAAAGCTAAGAACCACTAGGTTTTCTTTATTTTTTAAATAGCTTTTATTCTGTGTTTTTAAGATTTACAATATGATGTATTCAGTTACAGGAAGATAGTAAAATTGGGCTTTCTGAAAGTAAACCATTATCTCTTTAAGTTGCAGAATTCTGACCAAGACTCAAATCCAGATGGTCAAATAAGCAAAGATAAACATTTATGAAAACTTTATCACTCCATAGGACTTTTCTCAAATTTTTTCAACTTAAGCAATATTTCCCCAGCATTGTGTTTATCACCAAATAAAAAAAATAAACTAGAGACACTACACTGTCCTTGACCTTATAGTGAAGGAGATAGATCTATTTTAGATTCAAAGCTAAATAAACTTCTCCCTTCTTAGTAGTTCACTATCTCAAATCCTCTTAGCTGTGGGAGGTAGGAAGTGTTGGAAGAGTATGAAATAATTGCCAGAAAGAATTCCAGTGCTATTGAAGTCCTAGAATACTGTGGCAATCTGAATTATTTTAAAGTCACCAATTCTGTTATTATCTTTATGTCAGTTGTGTTTTTTTTTTAAAGTATAATGGGCATACAGTTAAACTAGATTCTTTCAGATGCTCAGATCTTGATTTTGAATGACACATGTAGACACATAATCACCACCACAATCAAGCTATAAAATATTTTCATCATCTCATGGAGTTTCCTCATGAAGTTTTATAGATGATTATCTTCCTCTATTTCCATGTCCTGGCATCTTTGGTCTGTGTTTGGTACTATTTGGATATGAATTATCCTTCCAAAACTCCTGTCTAAATGGAGGAGATGAAATTATTAGATAAAGAGATCCAAAACCTAATCAGTGGGTTAATCTTCTTGATAGATTAATCCATTTGATGGATTAATAATTTGAATGGACTCATTGAGTGACAACTCTAGACAAGTGGGGTGTGAATGGAGGAAGTGGGTCACTGGGGGCATACCTTAGCATTTGTATATTTTGTTCCTGGAAGCTAACTCTTCCACTGCTTCCTGGCCACCATGAGTGGACTAGTGTTCTTCCACCATACTCTTTAGCCATGATGCTTCACCTTGTCTGAAGCCCAGAGCAACGGAGTCAGCCAACCTTTGAATTGAACCTCTTAAATCTTGAGCCAAAATAAAATTTTCTTCCTCTAAGTTGTTATTTTTAGATATTTTGGGCAGAGAGAGAAAAGCTGGCTAACATAAGTACCCATACTTTTGCCATTTCTAGGAAGTCATATAATAGAATTATGTGACATTTTGTCATTTTAATCTGGTTTCTTTCACTTATCATAGTGCTTGGATCATTTGTGGAGTTTGATAGATTGGCAGGACACTTTCTTTAATGTCTTTTTATACTCTATAAATATGTTCAAATTGTTTATGCATTCACCAATTGATGATATTTTAAATGTTTCCAATTTGGGGGTATTTTTATTTTATATTTTATAAAGGTTTATATAAAAGTTTTCATATAAACATGTGTTCTTATTTCTTTTGGAAAAATACCTAAGCAGAGCATTGTTAAGTTATTTTTTTATTGGTTTTATTTTTGAAATACATGACAGTGGAATGCATCACAATTCTTATTACACATATAGAACAATTTTTCATACTGCTGTATATAAAGTATGTTCACACCAATTCATGTCTTCATACATGTAATTTGAATAATGATGTCTATCACATTCCACCACCCTTGCTAATCCCTTGCCTCCTGTCTTTCCCTCCCACCTCTCTTCCCTACTTAGAATTGATATATTCCTCCCATGCTTTCCTTCTCTATCCCACTATGAGTCAGCCTCCTTATATCAGAGAAAACATTCGGCATTTGTTTATATGGGATTGGCTAACTTCACTTAGCATTATCTTCTCCAACGCCATCCATTTACCTCCAAATGTCATGATTTTATTCTCTTTTATTGCTGAGTAATATTCCATTGTGTATATATGCCACTTTTTAAAAATTTTATTTATTGAAGGGTATCTAGGTTGGCTCCACAGTTTAGCTATTGTGAATTGTGCTGCTATAAACATTGATGTGGCTGTGTCCCTGTAGTATGCTGTTTTTAAATCCTTTGGGTATACCCTGAGGAGTGGGATAGCCGGGTCAAATGGGGGTTCCATTCCCAGTTTTCCAAGGAATCTCCATACTGCTTTCCATATTGGCTACACCAATTTGCAGTCCCACCAGTGATGTATGAGTGTGTCTTTTCCCCCACATTCTTGCCAACACTTATTGTTGTTTGTGTTCTTAATAGCTGCCATTCTGACTGGAGTCAGATGTAATCAGAGTAGTTTTTATTTGCGTTTCTCTAAATGTTAGAGATATTGAACTTTTTTTCAGTATTTGTTTGCTGCAGTCCAGCTGCAGCAAACTAGCCGGGGGTGACGAACAACTTGTGTACCTTGATACAGCAGGAGTAGGAGCCGTTTATTGTAGGACAGGAGCGGTATTTATACATTCCACACAGCGTATCTAATTAACATAAACTAGATACAGCAGTCAACCAATCTGGAATCTCCACACTTAATGGCTCGCTGGCGTTACTTCACAAACCACTTCCTCTGGCATTTTGCCAGGCGCCATCCAGACTTGTTTACAGACTCTAACATTTCTCTGGCAAAATGCCAGGCACCATCCTGACTTGTTTACAGACTCTAACGTTTGTTGATTGATTGTATATCATCTTCTAAGAAGTCTGATCAGTTCTTTGGCCCATTTGTTGATTGGATTATTTGTGGGTTTTTTTTCTTTTCTTTGTGGTGTTTATAGCTTTTTGATATGTTTTTGTATCTGATTTGCCAGAATTATTCTTGAGAATTTTTGAATCCATGTTTATTAGAGATATTGGTCTAAAATTTTCTTTCTTTGATGTGTCTTTGCCTGGTTTTGGAATCAGGGTGATATTGGCCTCATAGAATGAGTTTGGAAGTGCTTCCTCTTTTTCTATTTCCTGAAATAAATTGAAGAGTATTGGTATTAGTTCTTCCTTAAAGATCTTGTAGAACTCAGCTGTGTATCCATCCAGTCCTGGGCTTTTCTTGGTTGGTAGGGCTTATGATGGCATCTTCCATTTCATCACTTGATATTGGTCAATTTAAACTGTGTATATCATCCTGATTCAATTTGGGCAAATCATGACTTAAGAAATTCATCAATGCCTTCACTATCTTCTATTTTATTGGAATATAAGTTTCCAAAATAATTTCTATCCTCTGTATTTCTGTAGTGTCTGTTGTGATATTACCCTTTTCATCACATATGCTGGTAATTTGAGTTCTCTCTCTCCTTCTTTTCATTAATATAGCTAAAGGTCTGTCAATTTTATTTATTTTTTCAAAGAACCAACTTTTTGTTTTGTCAATTTTTAAAATTATTTCTTCTGTTTCGATTTCATTGATTTCAGCTCTAATTTTAATAATTTCTTGCCTTCTACTGCGTTTGCTGTTGATTTGTTCTTCTTTTTCTAGGGGTTTGAGATGTAAAATGAAGTCATTTATTTGTTGACTTTTTCTTCTTTTAAGGAATGAACTCCATGCAATGAACTTTCCTCTTAGAACTGCCTTCATAGTGTCCAAGAGAGTTCAATATGTTTGTATGTATGTTCTCATTTACCTCTAAGAATTTTTTTTATCTCCTTTTGATGTCTTCTGCAACCCATTGTTCATTCAGTAGCATATTGTTTCGTCTCCAGGTGTTGGAGTAATTCTTATTTTTTATTTTGTCATTGATTTCCAATTTCATTCCATTATGATCTGATAAAATACATGGTAGTATCTCTCCTTTTTTGTATTTGCTAACAGTTGCTTTGTGGCGTACTATATGGTCTATTTTAGAGAAGGATCCATGTGCTGCTGAGAAGAAAGTGTACCTTCTTGATGCAGGTTTAAATACTCTATATATGTCTGTGAAGTCTAAGTTATTGATTGTATTATTGAGTTCTATAGATTCTTTATTCAACTTTTGTTTCAAAGATCTATCCAGTGGTGAGAGAGGTGTGTTAAAGACACTCAAAATTATTGTGTTGTGATCAATTTGACTCTTGAACTTGAGAAAAATTTGTTTGATGAACTCAGCTGCACCATTGTTTGAGGCATATATATTTATGATTATTATGTCTTGTTGGTGTATGTTTCCCTTGAGCAGTATGTAATGTCCATCTTTATCCCTTTTGATTATCTTTGGCTTGAAGTCTACTTAATTTGATATGAGGATGGAAACCCCTGCTTTCTTCCGCAGTCCGTGTGAGTGGTAGGATTTTTTCCAACCTTTCACTTTCAGCCTGTGTATGTCTTTTCCTATCAGATGAGTCTCCTGGAGGCAGCATATTGTTGGGTCTTTTGTTTTAATCCAACGTGCTAGTCTATGTCTTTTGATTGGTGAGTTTAAGCCATTAACATTCAGGGTTACTATTGAGACATGGTTTGTATTCCCAGCCATATTTGTTTATTTTTGTCATTTAACTTGACTTGATTTTCTTCTTTGGTTAGTTTTTCCTTTAGGGTACTACCTCCCTCTGCTGATTTTCATTGTTGTTTTTTGTTTCCTCTTCGTGGAATATTTTTCCAAGGATGTTTTGTAGTGTTGGTTCCTTTACTATAATTTTTTAACTTTTGTTTATCATATAAGGTTTTTATTTCATCTTCAAATCTGAAGCTTAATTTTGCTGGATACAAGATTCTTGGCATCCACTTTCTTTCAAAGATTGATATGTGTTGTTCCAGGATCTCCTAGCTTTCAGGATCTGGGTTGAAAATCTGCACTCAGCCTAACTGGCTTCCCCCTATATGTAATCTGATTTCTTTCTCTTGTCACTTTTAATATTCTCTCTTTATTCTGTATGTTAGGCATTTTCATTAGAATGTGACTTGGTGTGGATCTGTTATGATTTTATACATTTGACATCCTATAAGTCTATTGTATTTGGTTTTCCAATTCATCCTTCATGTTTGGAAAAATTTCTGATATTATTTCATTGAATAGATTGTTCATTCCTTTGGTTTGGACCTCTATGCCTTCCTGTATTCCCAAAACTCTTAAATTTCATCTTTTTATGCTTTTCCGTATTTCTTGAATGTTCTGCTCATGGTTTCTTACCATTATCACTGTGTGGTCTATATTCATTTCAAGATTATATATTTTGTCTTCTTTGTCTGATGTCCTATCTTCCAAGTGGTTTACTCTCTTGGTGATACTTTCATTTGAGATTTTAATTTGGTTTATTATTTCTTTCATTTCAAATATTTCTGGGTTTTTTTAGCACCTCTATTTCCCTGTTGAGGTGATCTTTTGCTTCCCGTATTTGTTTATGTAGATCTTTGCTGAAATGATCTTTTGCTGCCTGTATTTGCTCTCTTATTTCTTCCTTGAGTTCACAGAACATTTTAACCATGTATATCCTAAACTCCTTCTGTGTCATTCCTCCTGTTGTGGCTGCAAATTATTCTAATGATGTGGTGTCTTCATTTGTTTGAGGCACTTGTCTTTTCATGTAGCTTGTGTGTCTTCTTTTCCAGCTCTGTGGGTCTAGACTGTTATTTTTCTTTTTTATCCTATAGGTTTGTAGTGCTCTTGTAGGGTTCCAAGACCTTCCTCTCCTTTGAGGGGAAGGACAATGTTAACAGATCCCAATATCAACAATATGCCACCTATGAACAATTTGTTATTAAGATGTTTACAGTTTAGTATCAATGTACAGAAATGTTGGATTCAATTATTATCTAAAATATAATTAGTAGTTTTTTAAAAAGGTTTACAGTTTCTGAGAGTGCACAATAAACTGGGGGTGGGGCTTAGGATGATATGCTGAGGAGGTAGGATGTGAGAACATAGAGTTAATATATCTTAGGATGTATGAAGGAGAAATCTAGCAAAGAGGGTTAGTAGCAGGACAATAGACAAGAAGTAATTTAGGGTAGGCAAGTACGTGGGATGACAGTAGAGTACAGAAAGCAAACACACATATGTATTTAGAAAACTACAGATGTTAAAAGAGTAAAATTTGGAGGGGAAAGAAAAATGAAAGAATAAAAAGGAAAAGAAAAAAAGAGTATATAGAACACCTCTATGTTATATTATTCAGATGACTCAGTCCTCAAAGTTCTATTTCATACAAAGTTCTTGGTTTCACGTATGTTGGGGATGTGAGGGCAGGAGGATGGAGGGGTAGAAGAGAAAAAAAACAACCAACTAACCAACAAACAAACAACTAGAAAGAAGAAGCCAGGGTTGTAGCTAGCTTTAGAGATCCATTTCTTTCCTGCTTTTCTTCTCATCCAGTAGGTGGCGTCGTCTGTTGTAAACTGGTGTCTGCCCTCTGCATGGTGGAAGTAGCCTGGGTGAGAAGACTGGTCCTGGCACAGGGTGCCTGGATGCAGGAAGTGGAACCCACCAGTCCCTACAGAAAGACTGCACCTCATGGGTCGGGTCTCTTTTTGGGACTGCTGGCTTATATGACATGAGCGCCCAGTACTATCTCCCTCTCTTGCCTGGAGATTTCCCAGTTCCTGGTCTCTCCCTTTCTCCTAGCAGTTCCCAATTGAGGAAACTCTTACCCGGGGACTCCCGTGGGCTGGGCAGCTCCCTGGTCGCATTGCACACCTGTGTTGGGCAACTACTGTATTGGATTACCGCCTGGGGAGGGGGGAAGGTTGGAAATCTGGTACCTGGCTGCTGGAGATTTGATCTGGGAATTGCCCCAGCTAAATGGCAAGAATGTTGAGACAAGATGGCGGCGATCTGCTTTCAGCACGGGGTGTCTGGTGAGGTGGAGGGAGCCTGGTGAGGTAGGAGGAGCCAGGCGGTGGCCTTGTGCTGTGGGTAGGTAGCAGCTGAGGGACTTGCTTGGGAGCAGAGTGAAGTCTTGGCCATCTGTCGATGTTTTGATAGGTGACTCTGCTAAGTCTTGTGTGGACTGGAACTTCAGGCTTGTTTCCTGCTCCAAGGCTGAGTGTCCTCCTGGAACACTGACCCCAGGAATCCCTCATGGGGTCACAGTGCTGGTGATTTCTGCAGAGAGCAGCTGGATAGGAGTCCTCTAACACTCTCAGAGATGTAGTATTCTGACTAAGCTAGATCTGCGGGTCTGGATGTGCAGGACACAAGGTGGCTCACTTCTTTCCTGCCTCCATGCTTTCTCCTGAGCCAGCATTATTAAGTTATAACCTGAAGGTGTGATTAGCTTTTCAAGACAGTTCCACTTTTCCAAAGTGTATGTACAATTTCACAATCCAGCCAGCAGTGCACAAGAATTTCTATTGTTTTACATCCTTGCCAACACTTTGTATTGTCATTTTGATTTAAAAATAACCATTCTAGTTATTAGTGTATAGTAGTATCTTTGATTTCCATTTGGATTTTCTTAATGTCTACTAATACTAAATACCTTTGTGTGCTTATTTGACTTTTATACCTCTTTTGTCATAGAACCTGTTTAAATTATCTCTTATTATGTTTAAAGGTTTCACTTCTAATATTTGAAATATGAGAGTTGATAACATACTCCAATTGGTATTTCTTTATTGGGCATGTGTTTTGACTTATTTTAACCAATCATCTAATTTGATTTTATTTTAAAAGTGACTTTCAAATAATAGAATATTTTAGTTTCAACAAGGTCCAATTTATCAATATATTTATTATGGTACATGTTTTTATATCCCATAAAAATTTTACCTAACCTAAAATCAAAAAGAGTCTTCTATGATTTCTGATAGAAGTTTATTTTTTACATTTTAGTCTGTGAGTTGTCAGAGGTAGTATGAAGTGAGGGCCAAGATGAATATTTTTAATATGAATGTACAATTGTTCCAGTGACATTTGAAAAAAAAAAAAAAAACACTACATTTGTTCATTGAATGGCCTTGGTACTTTTCTCAAAATACAGTTGGTCTCATGAATAGTGATCATTATTCTAAACTATTCTTTCCCATTGATCTATGTGTCTATCCTTTGCCAATATCTTGCTGTCTAGATTAATCACTCTAGCTTTTTAGAAGGCATTGACATCACATAATGTGAGTCCTTCAACTTGGTTGTCCTTTTGTCCTGGCTTTTCTATGTTATTTGATTTCCATATAGATTTTAGAATCAGGCTTGTTGATTTCTCGAAAAAAAAAAATGCCCTTATTTTGGTTGGTATTATGTGGATTCTATTGATCAATTTGGGATTGAGTTGACATGTCTAACAATAATTAATTTTTTAATTAATAAGTCTGGTATATCTTGCCATATTTAAGTTTATTTGATTTCTCTCAATCAATTTTGTAGTTCTCTCCATGCAAAATATCCCTAAACTTTATCAGATTTATTCTGAAGTAATTCTCTTTGGGAAGCGTTACTTTAAATGGTAGCACTTCCCAAAGAGAATTACTTCAGAATAAATCTGATAAAGTTTAAAAAATAGATTTTGCATTTATATATAGGTAGCATAAAGAAATAAAATAGACCTTTCTTGTTTTCTGTTTGATTTTGTATGCTGCAACTTGCCTAAAATCAATAGAGCTAGTCATATTTTTAATAGAGATTTTTGAAACTTTCTACACAGACAAAATATCTGCAAATTGAGGACATTTCATTTCTTCATATTCAATCCATTGTCTTTTACAATTTTTTTTACATTATTGTACTGATAAGGACTTCTAGGATGATGTTGAATAAGAATAGTGAGATCAAATATCCCTGCATTATTATAGGGGAGACATTTCAGTTTTTACCCCTTAAAAAAGTTGTCTATTGTATGTTTTATATAACATCCTACGCAATGCATTTTGGATGTTCATTTATTTAATAAACTCTGTTCCCATAATATTACTATTCAATTTTTTTCTTTTTTACATTTTAAACACTTTAAAGGTTTTTCATGCTTTAGAAAAATCATTTTCCCTTTTCATTTTCTTGTGTATTTTTTATTAAAGATGTTAATATGATTAATTCAATCTTCCTGGTCAGATCATTGGGGGTTAAAGAAATCAGATAAATTATATTATACTCTAAGTAGGTTGTTTTTTAAAAAAAAAAATTAATTTCTTTTAATGAGTTATATATGACAATAGAATGCATTTATGAACTTTGATATATCATACATAAATGAGATATAAAATTTCTCATTTTTATGAGTGTATATGTTATAGAATCACATTACTCATGCAGTCACATATATACACAAAGCAATAATATCTGTTTCAATCTACTCTTCTTCCTATTTCCACATTCCCTCCTTTTCCCCTCCTCTTCCCTCCCTTCATTTCCCTCTACCTAATCTAAGGTAACTGTATTCTTCTCTAGTGCCCTGCCCCCATTATTGTGAATTAGCATACACATATTAATGAAAGCATTAAGCCTTTGTTTTTGGGTATTGGCTTATTTTGCTTGGCATGATATACTCTAACTCCATTTGTTTACTAGAAAATGCCATAATTTCATTCCTTTTAAAAACTGAGTGGTATTCCATTGAAAATATATATACCACATTTTCTTTATGCATTTATCTATTGAAGGACACCTAAGTTGGTTCCATAGTTTAGCTATTGTGAATTGAGCTGCTATAAATATTGATGTAGCTGTGTTACTATAATATGCTGATTTCAAGTCCTTTGGGTATAAACTGAGGAGTGGGATAGCTAGGTCAAATGGCGGTTCCATTCTGAATTTTCTGAGGAACCTCCATACTGCTTTTCATAGTGTTTGTATCAATTTGCAGTCCCACCAGTAATGTATGAGCATACTTTTTTCCCCATATCCTCACCAACATTTATTGTTGCCTGCTTTCTAGATGATTACCATTCTGACTGGAGTAAGATGAAATCTTAGAGTAGTTTTGATTTGCATTTCTCTAAATGTTAGAGATGTTGAACTTTTTTGCAGTATTTGTTGATTGATTGCATATCATCTTCTGAGAAGTCTGTTTAGTTCTTCAGCCCATTTATTGATTGGACTATTTTTTTTTTGTTTTCTTTTTTTGTGATGTTTATAGTTTTGAGTTCTTTACATACCCTAGATATTAGTGTTCTATCTGATGTGTGAATGGTAAAAATTTGCTCCCAAAATGTAGGCTCTCTACTCACCTCATTGATTGTTTCTTTTGTTGAGAAGAAGCTTTTTAGTTTGAATCCATTCCATTTATTGATTCTTGATTTTAATTCTTGTGCTATAGGAGTCTTATTAAGGAAATTAGGACCTAATCAGACATGATGTAGATTTGGGTCTACTTTTTCTTCTATTAGACGCAGGGACTCTGTTTTAATTCCTTGACCCACTTTTGTGCATGGTGAGAAATAGGGATTTAATTTTATTTTGTGGATTTCCAGTTTTCCCAGCACCATTTGTTGAAGAGGCTATCTTTTCTCCAATGTGAAATATAAGATAACTGTAATTATGTGGGTTAGTCTCTATGTCCTCTATTCTGTACTGTTGGTCTATGAGTCTGTTTTGGTGAAAATACCATGTCATTTTTGTTACTATTGCTCTGTAGTATAGTTTAAGGACTGGTATAGTGATGCCACCTGCTTCCGTCTTCCTGCTATGGTCATTTTGACAATATTAATTCTGCCTATCCTTCAGGGACTCAGCCACACCAATGTTTATAGCAGCACCATTCGCAATAGCTAAACTGTGTAAGCAACCTAGATGCCCTTCAATGGATGAATGGATAAAGAAAATGTGGCATATATACACAAAGAAATATTACAGAATTAATTTCCATTTTCTCTCTCCTTCTCTTTGTTAGCATGGCTAGGGGTTTGTCAATTTTGAAAGAACAAACTTTTTGTTTTGTCAATTTTTTCTTTTGTTTCAATTTCATTGATTTCAGCTCTAATTTTAATTATTTCCTGTCTTCGACTGCTTTTTTTGTGTTGATTTGATTTTTTTCTAGGGCTTTGAGATGTAATGTTAGGTCATTTATTTGTTGACTCTTTCTTCTTTTAAGGAATGAACTCCATGCAAAGAACTTTCCTCTTAGTTCTGCCTCCATAATGTCCCAGAGATTTTGATATGTTATAACAATGTTCTTTTTTACTTCTGAAAATTAAAAAAAAAATCTCCTCCTTGATGTCTTTTGCATCCCTTTGTTTATTCAGTTGCATATTATTTAGTCTTCATGTGTTGGAGTAGTTTTTATCTTTTATTTTATCATTGATTCCTAATTGCATTCCACTGTGATCTGATAGAATGCAAGGTAGTATCTCTATGTTTTTTGTATTTGTTAAGAGTTGTTTTGTGGCATAGTATATGGTCTATTTTAGAGAAGGATACAGGTGCTGCTGAAAAGAAAGTATATTTGCTTGTTGAATAATAAATATTCTATATATGTCAGTTAAGCTACATTACTGATTGTATTGTTGAGTTCTATAGTTCCTTTGTTCAGCTGTTGTTTCGAAGATCTATCCAGTAGTGAAATAGGTTTATTTAAATCACCCTGAATTATTGTGTATTTTGGCCAATTTGACTCTTAAACTTAAGAAGAGAAGAAGAGTTTGTTTGATGAACATAGACACTCCATTATTTGGGGCATATATATTTATAATTGTTATGTCTTCTTGGTGTATGGTTCCCTTGAGCAGTATGAAATGTCCTTCTTTATCCCTTTTGATTAACTTTAGCTTAAAGTCTACATTATTTGCTACAAGGATGGAAACCCCTGCTTGCTTCTGCAGTCCATGTGAGTGGTAAGATTTTTCCTAAACTTTCACTTTCAATCTGTGTATGTCTTTTTCTATGAAATGACTCTCTTAGATGCAGTATATTATTGGGTCTTTTTAAATCCAATCAGCTAGCCTATGTCTTTTGATTGGTAAGTTTAGGCCATTAACATTCAGGATTATTACTGAGGCATGATTTGTATTCCCAGATGTTTTTGTTTATTTTTGTTATTTAACTTAATTTGGTTTCTCCTTTGATTAGTTTTTCCTTTAGTGTAACACCTTATTCTGCTGATTTTCATTGTTGTTTTTATTTCCTCTTCATGGAATATTTTGCCAAGGATGTTCTGTAGTGTAGATTTTCTAGTTGTAAATTCTTTTAACTTGTTTATCATGGAAGGTTTTTATTTCATCATCAAATCTAAAGCTTAATTTTGTTGGATATAAGATTCTTGGTTGGCATCCACTTTCTTTCAAAGATGGTTATATGTTGTTCCAGGATCTCCTAGCTTTCAGGATCTGGGTTGAAAAATCTGCACACAGCCTAACTGGTTTCCCCCTATATGTAATCTGATTTCTTTCTATCATCACTTTTAATATTCTCTCTTTATTCTGAATGTTAGGCATTCATTAGAATGTGACTTGGTGTGGATCTGTTATGATTTTGTACATTTGGCATCCTATAAGCCTATTGTATTTTATTTTCCAATTAATTCTTCATGTTTGGAAAAATTTCTGATATTATTTCATTGAATAGATTGTTCATTCCTTTGGTTTGGAACTCTATTCCTTCCTCTAGCCCAATAATTCTTAAATTTGGTCTTTTTATGCTTTCCAATATTTCTTGAATGTTCTGCTCATGTTTTTTGTTTTTGTTTTTTTTTTTTTTTTACCATTTTCACTGTGTGGTCTACATTCTTTTCAAGATTATATATTTTGTCTTTATTGTCTGAGATCCTGTCTTCCAATTGGTCTAATCTGTTGGTGATGCTTTCAATTGAACTTTTAATTTGGTTTATTGTTCCTTTCATTTCAAGGATTTCTGTTTCATTTTTCTTTAGAACCTCTATTTCCCTATTGAAGTAATCTTTTGCTTTCTGTATTTGTTTATGTAGCTCTTTGCTGAAATGATCTTTTGCTGCCTGTATTTGCTCTCTTATGTTATCCTTTAATTCACAGAACCTTTTAATTGTGTACATCCTGAACTCCTTCTCTGTAATTTCATCTGCTGTGCTGGCCATGGATTCTAATAATGTGGTATCTTGATTTGTAAGGGGCACTTTCTTCCCTTCTCTTTTCATGTTGCTCATGTGTCTCCCCTTCTAACCCTGTGGATCTGAGACATTACCATTTTTAACCTTTAGGCTTATAGTGCCCCTGTAACTTTCCAATACCTCTCCTTTGAGGGGAAAGACAATGTTAATAGATCTCAATATTAACAATATACAACCTAAAAGCAAATAGTTGCTATTAAGATATTTACAGTTTGGTCACAATGTACAGAAATAGTGAATTCAATTATTATCTACAATATAATCAGTAGGTTTGTAAAAGGGTTTACAGTTTCTGATGATGGACAAACAACTGGGAGTGAGGAGTGGGAGCCACACCAACAATTCCCATCTCCTCCAGTCACACCCTACCACTTTAGTTACCATTCAGTTAATCCACATCAGGGGATTAAATCACAGATTGGGTTAATACTCTCAGGACCCAATCATTTCTCCTCTGAACCATCTAGCATTGTTTCACATGTGGGCTATTGGGGAATATCACATCTAAACTATTACAGCAGTTTTCAAATCTACATCTCATTATTGTTAACTATAGTCACAAGTTACACAGTAGATCTCCAGAATTATTCTTCCCATAAAACTCTGTGTGCTTTAATGAACGTTTCTCCAGTTCCTTCCATCTCACTCCCAGGCCTTCATAACCACAATCTACTGTCCACTGTGAGTTTAATATTTTCAGTTTCTACATATAAGGAAGATCATGTGTGCCGCAGTCCTGCTGCAGCAAAATAACCGGGGGGTGACGAACAACTTGTGTACATTGATACAGCAGGAGTAGGAGCCGTTTATTGTAGGACAGGAGGGGTATGTATACATTCCACACAGCTTATCTTCATTAAAATAAACTAGATATAGCAGTCAACCAATAAGGAATCTCCACACTTAATGGCTCGCTGGCGTAACTTCATAAACCACTCCTCCTGGAAAAATGCCAGGTGTCATCTTGACTTGTTTACAGACCCTAACAATATGGTTGTTGTCTTTCTGTTCCTGGATTATTTAATTGCTAATGTCCTCCAATGTTGTTGCCATGACAGGACTCTCTTCTTTTCAAAGTTGAATAGTAGCTGGGCATAGTGGTGAACACCTGTACTCCCAGTGGATAGAGAGGCTGAGGCAGAAGTATCACAGGTTCAAAGCCAGCCTCAGCAATGTAGTGAGGCCTAAGCAGCTTAGTGAGACCCTGTCTAAAAATGAAAAAAAAAATTAAAAATAAAATGGGGGTGTGGCTTAGTGGTTAAGTGCCCCTGTATTCAATCCCTGGCACCAAAAAAAAATGTTGAATAATATTCCAATATGATGTATTTTTTTATCTATATAGCTATCTAGCTAGCTAGATATTCATCCACCTATTCATCAATCCTTCCCATCTTTTCTTTATCCATTCATCCATTAATGAGTGGCTATTGTGAACAATGCTTCAATGAGCAATATCTCTTTAACATTCTGATTTCATTTTGTCTGATCATGTACACAAAAGTGGGACTGTTAGATCAGATGGTAGTGCTATTTTTAATTTTTTGAGGAATCATCACACCAAGTTATTTACAAGGCTACATTAAGGCTACATTACAACCTTATTTTGTATAAAATGGTTGTACACGTTCAGACCCATTCACAAGATCTCTCTGCTCTGGAAACCTACTATTACTTTAGTCAAGAAATACTGTTTGGACAATAATCTGGGTTCAGACCTGGTATTGCTAATATAACCATGGACATTACTTAACTGCTCTAGGTTTCATTTTCCTCATTTGGTCATGATTACTTTAAACATTAAATGAAGAGTAATTATAGATAGATAGCACTTAATGTGGCACAAAATAAACTCTTAAAATACATGTAGTTTTAATTATTTTCTTTATTATGCCAGATCCACAATTTTAATTACAATAGTTATGATAAAAAACTTCTAATTCCATTTTCCTACATTTCATTCTGCAATATTCCCAGCTAAACACCATATGGTCCCCATGACTAAGTTCTGGTAAATGGTATAAAAGCACACTTCAAATGTTTCTCACTGGAAAAGAAGATTGCAATGTTTTCCCCTTTCACCCACCCTCCTTTTTTAGAATAAAACATAAAAAATGTGGCTTGGTATTCCACAGCCATCTCAGACCATAAGGGGAGGCTGAATATTAATAGCTAGGGCAATAAAGTTAAAAGAAAATAGACTTGACATTGGTTAGGACTTTTCTTTTGTCTCTGGGTTGGTACATGAGTGAATACTAGAGTCTCTGTTAATATTTTATTTTCAGTGATGTGTTTGAATCTCAAATTCAATATAAAATGCTTTCTAAAAGTTGTTTTGAGCTTGAAGTTTCTTTACATCATGAGCAAAATGTAATCTTCCTTACTTCCTATTAATTCTAATCTAGAAAACCAATATTTGATCTTTTCAATTAACTTTCATCAATTAGTACATGGTATTTTAATTGGCACCAACTTTGAAAGGAAAAATAAACAGAATATTTATCATCACAGAGAAAAGCAGCAACTATTCCTTGGAAACTTCTCTCATATGTACTTGATATGAACAAAAAGTGTTAAAAATATCTTTTCAGTTGATTTTGCATCCTGCAACTTTACATAATTTATCATTAGTTTCAATCATTTTTTTTTTTCTTTTTTGGTGGAGTCGTTAGGGTCTTCTATAAACAAGATCATGTCATCTGCAAACAAGGACGGTTTGATTTCATCTTTTCCAATTTGGATGCCCTTTATTTCTTTCTCTTGCCAAATTTCTCTGGCTAGAACTCCCAGTAATATTCTGAGTAAAAGTGGCAAAATTAGTATCCTTGTCTTATTCTAGAAAAGCTTTCTTTTTTTCCACATTCAGTATGATATTAGATGTGAGTTGATCATGCATGACCTTTATTCTGTTGAGATATTATTCTATACTTAACTTCTTCAGAGATTTTTTTTTGAATATCATGAAGACATGTTGAACTCTATCAAGGGCTTTTTATGCATCTATTAGAAATGATCATATGGCATTTGTGCGCGATTGTGTTGTTAATGTGGTGTATCATATTTAGTCATTTGTGTACATTGAGCCATCCTGCATCATCCCAGGAATGAATCCCATGCACTTATAGTGAATGATCTTTTCAGTGTGCTGTTAGATTTGGCTTGGTTTTACTTTGCTGAGAATGTTTGCCTTTATATTCTTCAGAGATATTTGCTTACAGCTTTCTTTTGTTGTTGTTGTTGTTGTTGTTTGTGTCTTATTTGGTTTTGGTATCAGGATAATGCTTGTCTCATAGGATGAGTTTGAAAGGATTTCCTTTTTTGAATAATTTGAGAAAAATTGGTATCAGGGTTTTTTTTTATGTGTTTTGTAGAATTTACCAGGGAAGCCTTCAGGTCCTGGACTTTTATTTGATAGAAGACTTTTAACTGCTGATTTAATCACATAAAAATCATTATTATTTCCATATGCTAATAACAAGATATCTGAAAAATCAATCAAGAGAATAATTTCATTTACAATAGCTAAAACAAATAAACAAAATACCTACAAATAAATTTAACCAATGACATGAAAGATCTCTATGATGAAAACTACTAAACATAAGGAAAGAAATTGAAAGGTTAAAAATAAATGGAAAATCTTCCATGTTCATGGACTAGAAGAATTGATATTGTCAAAATGTTCACACTACCCAAAGTAATCCACATATTCAAAGCAATCCATGTAAATTGTCAATGTCATTCATCACAGAATTAGATAAACAATCTTACCAAACACACACACACACACACACACACAAAAAAAAAAACTCACACACACAAAAAAATACCCAGAGCAATCTTGAACAAAAAGAACAAATCTTGAGGCATCATCACAATGTTTACCCTCAAAATATACTACAAAGCTATAATAATCAATACAACGTGGTACTGGCATAAAAACAGACACACAGACCTACTAAAGAGAATAGAAATCCCAGAAATAAGTCCACAAAATTACAACCAGATGATTTTTACTGAAGCAGCCAAGAATACCTAATGAGGAAAGAACAGCCTTTTCAATATATAGTGCTGGGCAAATTGGGTGTCCACCTGTATGGGAAGGAAACTAGACCCTAGACCCTTGTTTCTCCCAGTTACAAGTATTCACTCAAAACAGGTTAAAGACATATATGTAAAAACTGAATTTAAGAAACTACTAGAAATAAATGTAGGGTAAATGCTTCAGTATATTGGCTTAGGCAATGATATTTTAAAAATATATTATCCCAAATGCACAGGAAACAAAACAAAACAAAAATTGACAAGTAGGACAACATAAAACTAGAAATTTTTTTTTACAGCAAAGAAAACAACAGAGCAAAGAGACAACTTATGGAATGCTAGAAAATACTTGCAAACTGACAAAAGGTTAATATCCAGAACGTACAAGGAACTCAAACAACTCAATACCAAAAAAAAGCAAACAATCCAATTACAAATGGGCTAACGATCTGAATACACTTTTTTGCAAAGAAGACACATAAGTGGTGAACGAATTTGTGAAAAAAAACACTGTTCCTTATCACTAATCATTGAGGAAGTGCAAATCAAAGCCACAGTGAGACTCTGCTTCACCCTGGTTAGAATGGCTATTATCCAAGGACAAAAAATAACAAATGTTGGCAAGAATGTGAAATAAGAGGAAATATTGGTAGAAATGTAAATTACCATAGCCATTATGAATAAAAGTATGGAGCTTCCTCAAAAAACTAAGACTGGAGCTATCATATGATCTGGTAATCTCACTGCTGGGCATACATTCAAAGAAAATGAAATTGACATATTATAAAGATGCGTGTGCTCCTTGTTGACTACAGTACTATTTATAATACCCAGGATATAAAATTAATCTGAATGTTCATCAACAGATAAATAGATAAAGGAAATGTGGTATATATACACAATGGGATACTATGCAATCATAAAGAACACCAGATCCTGTCACTTGTAACAACATGGACGGTTCTGAAGAAGGACATTTTATAGCAAAATGTCCAGCACTGAAAGACACACCACGTGATCTCTCTTATGAATCTAAAAAAAAAAAAAAAATCCATCTCATAGCAGTTGAGAATAGAATGGTTGTTACCAGAAACTGGGGGAGTAGAGGGGAAGGGAGGGGTAGATCATTGGGTACAATATTCTTTATGGGAGGAACAAGTTCTCATGTTCTATGACACAGGATAGTGAGTATAATCAATGATAATGCATTATATATCTCAAAATAGTTAGAAGAAAGGAATTAGGATATACTCAAGACAAAGAAATGATGAACATTAAAGGTGATGCATATGTTAATTACTGAATCCATCACTACTCAGTGTGTACATGAATCAAAACATCATGTTGTACCTCACAACTATGTAGGAATATTGTGTGTTGATCAAACAATTTTTAAAATTAAATATTTTCAGAGAAGAAAATTTTAAAAAGAGCACTGCAGTGGGAATCTACCTACTAAGCCTCTAATTTATAAGTCAATTTTATGAGTTTGGCAAGTCATCCAACTGCTTTGGCTTTCAGTGTTCTCAGTGACCTCAAAGACATCTTCTGGCACTAAAACCCTGTTCGGGTTGTATAATTCACATAGTCGTGCCACCTGGGAGAAGCTGTAGATATTCAGAATATATGGCAAGTGTTGTATCATGATTGAACTGTTTAACTAATGAAGCTGCCATTTTTCATCTTTGATCATTAGCTCAGTTTTTCCCATTAACCATGAATAAATGTATTACGATTTCACTTTCATTGGAAGACTCGTGTTCTACTCATAAAAAATTATTAAACTTCCTCCATAAAGAAAATGAATAAATAATTTTTTCAGCATCACTTCAAGGCTAAGCTATATAAAATAGATGGATTTTCAGTGAAGAGAGCAAAAAACAGGTAATGCAGTTTTCTGAGTTTTAGAAATTGAATTTTCTATTTGGCATTTCACACTGATCACTTAGCCAATGGTAATTTAAAATCCTTTTTTATAATGGAAATTAAACCTCATCTCACGCTAGCATTCATATGTCTTAGTATTAACCATCAGTCATAATAACATACCTTCATTTTTTTCCTAAGTCAGGACCAATTTTACCAGATTAATTATTTTACCATTAAGACATGGAGTTTTTAAAGGATAAAAGTATTCATGTGCTGCCTTGTAGATGCAAAATCCAAATAAGGAAGGCACTGGTCACATCATTCCTCTGCCTCAAGACTGAAGGCATATGTTGGCCTTGCTTTGGCCATTACTTGAGCTCTCTCTCAAAATGGTGGCCAGAAGGGATATAGTTAGAGATAAAGAACCTACTGCAGTGGCCCTCCAAAGAAAGCATTTTGGGGTTCCTACATTGAGATGCCTCTGATATCTTGTGTCAAAAAGAATTTCCACTATGCCTATCCTATCCTCTTGCCCCTGGGAATATGCTATTAGATAACAGTGAGTGAAGCAAAGACATTTAATTTCAGATGGTATCCCATTCTACTTTAAAGAATCCTACAGAATTCTTTTTTAATCAATTATAAGAAGTTGATTTGTTGGCAAACACCTTTTTGGGGTCATTTCCAATTAGATGTATGTAGATATTTTGTCAGAGACTTAGAAGTCTGTATCTTTTAATATCTCACAAAATTTAATCATATTAGAGATTCTAAGATTTTATTGTTCAGTGATAAATTGTCAAAACCATGTCGAACAACTTTAAGTAAACACTGTTGCTTTAGAGATTTATTGCTCACTTTTTGAGTAATATATAGCACATTATCTGTATAGGTGGAGAGAATAAAGCACAGTCTATATCTCATCCTCAGTCAATGTAATCCAGTGGAGGAGACACCCATGAGAATAATCATTACAACCCCTGGAACTCAGAGAAACCCAAGAATTGCTTTGCTTCAAGCCAGAGAAAATGTCACAAGAAAGTAATATTTGAATTTAATAATGAAAAAGAGTTCACTACTCTGAGACCTCTTGGTCTTTGAAGTGATTCCTAAATTTATAAGACCCAAGTATACCCTGAAGACTGTCCAGTTGGCTCTGAGCCATCTCAGAAAGGTAGGGAAGAAATTAATACTTATGGATCAGATTTGTTGCCAAGATATGAGTTTATTTGCTAATAGCTTTACATGCATAAACATATGTAAACTTGGTAATAAACATAAAAGATGTATTATTCTCATTTTACAAATAAAAAACCTAAAACTATGTAGAACATATATGGAAATTAACAGAGCCAGCATTCTGCAGAGCTCTATGCAGTTCAAATTCTTTTCAAAAGACCTAAGTACTATCTGTAACCCTAAAGCTACCTCCAGGTTTCTCATCATCTGTGCCAGGAGAACAAAGGTAGAGAGAACCTGAAATTCTAAAGTGAGCAGTAAAACTTAGGGTTTATTTCAGAGTTTTAAAATCAGAGAGTTCTGGGTTTAAATTTTTGTCTCTGTTACTTGCAAGCTTGGACAAGTTACTTAACATCTCTAAAACTCAGTTTCTCTGCAAAATGTGAATACTAAAAGCATTCACTTCCTCCAAGGTAGTTGTGTGAGAACTACATTTTAAAAATGCATACAGAAACACTTAACTATACGCTTGACACACATATCTACTTAATAAATATCAGCCAAAATTCATCTTTAGCAACTGAATATGCTCAGAACTGTGGAAATGTGTTTGGCTTCCTGACAAAATTTAGATACCCAGGAGTTATTCCAAATCCCTTTGCAAGAACCCAGGTTTTCCCAAGGACTTGTTAGAATTCCGGGCTCAGATAAAATCTAGTGTTTTAGTTGTAGGAGAGAGCAGATATGCTGTAGACTTCCTGGATTATCCAAGCCTTTCTAAAGATCAAGAGTGGTAAATAGTAGTCTGGGAGAAGTCTTTGATGCCCATCCAAGTCACAGCTCCCTGGTACCCCGTGGTAAGGAAAATCCATTTGAATAGATGTCACAAAACCTAAGAGTCACTGCATTACATTATGACAACTCATTGTACCTAGTAATATAATTCCGTCCAAGTGGACTCACTAGAAAGTAAAGCACTACCCCAGATTCTTAACTGGTCCTCTATTCCATCCAAAAAAAATCAGGGAAGAGATCCAGGGATTCAGATCGAATGGCATCTGCTGTGTGATTGATAGAAATGTTCGAACATCTAACAGATGCATGCAATACATCCTGGGGCTTCGCAATGTGTGCAAGTGACCATATACAAATTAAAGGGTTTAAACAAATTAGTTTTCTGAGAAAGTTGTGACTTGACATCCTTAGAGAAAAACAAATTTGTTTTTACTTAGAACGGGCGCTCTCAGAATTCTCTGTTAGTAACAAAATGTAAGGTCATGAAAAATAACTCATTTTGTGTTTAGAAGGGTATGTATGTTTGTATGTGCCAGTATGAAATAATGCCATTACAATTTTATATGCCAATATTATCTTCTGTTCTATTGCTTCTTTGGGCATTTTTCTCCAAATAAACCTTACATCTAAATATCAGTATAATTAAGTGAATGGTTTTCCTTATTTAGATGCCTAATTGCTCTAATGCTATCGTATGAATGATGGTGAACATAAAAACAGGAAAAAAACATTAAATGGCACAGGTGCCTGGTTTGCTTAAGGATGGATTCTTACAGGTATGTGTTTGTTGTGCTACATAATGCCTTTCAATCTGCTGCAGTCACTTGAATCATTTAGCAGGCATAGCTAGGAGGAAACTTAGATTATCCAATTCAATCTTTCATTTCAAAGTTGAGAAAATTGACACTCAGAGAGGTTGTTATTTGCTTAAGGTAAGCAAGCTAATTAACAACTCCCCTAGAAACAGAAATGTCTTCTACAATACCCAGCTCACCAGGAAACGTTTCCAATTCTATAAACCTTTGAGTAATTTGAATAAAAGGCCTTGGGACAAAGCAAACTCATAAAAATCTCCAAATTTGTAACTCACACATCTTAGACATCAGAAAGACTTTTTTCCCCCTACTTTAAATGTTTTAAGATTGGCATTTGCTTTGGATACTGAGTACCTACCTACTTACCTTTTCGATAATATGCCATCAGGAAATGCCAGTTTTAGGATATATCTGTTTTAAAAAACTAACAGCTGTCTCCAAATTCCAGGTATCATAGATTATTCCTAGCAAAGTTTTCATTTCTTCCACATTTACTTTGTAGGCTTCTGGTTTTGGGCTACCACAATCAATGTGTATACCATTAAATTTCCCTCCTGTGCACTCAAATAATGAGCTGGATATGTTTTTAAAAGCACCTATCATAATTGTAGTTTATTACTTGTAAGATCATTTGTTTAATATTACTTGTAAAATCATTTGTTTAATATTTAACATTTTTTCTTTCTACTAGACTGTAGGCTCATTGAGGATTACCAAAGATTCCTTTATACCTTGCATAGAGTGTTGGCACATAATTGAGTATCAATAAACACTATTATATGCATAGAAAGGACATAAACTGATTTTGTTATTAGTAGCAAGTAAACATACAGAAATAGGAAAGGTATACTATATCATTGATAAAATCCCTTTAACATTTTCTACAAGCTCACATCTGCATTTGGAAATATCTCAATTTTTTTTTCATTATGTGTTATCAAAACTATTTTGAAGTCATAGGAATAACTAAGACTTGATTAAACTTAATTCTTTAATACTGTTTGTCTGAGTTTAGGTTCACCTTGCTTGCTTGGGGGATACTTTTTAAAATCCATTTTACTAGAACAAATTTAAGAATAAAATTGGAGAATAACCTGAAGTGTATTTGCAACTAAAAATGGTCAGTTCTGTGAGCATAAAACTTTATTGCTCTAACCTTCGAATTTCTAAGGACTGCCATGGGTCAAAGAATACTGAGTCAAGAGATTTCTCAGTCTGGCAAAGGCTACAAAATGTGGTGTTAATAATAGATGACTCTCCATACCCAGGTTGAAAACTCAAGTGAAGTAAATCAACTTAGGGATATAATGACACTATGTGGCTGGAACCTTGTCACAAAAAATATCTGTCTTATCCGGGACATTATTAAAGAAGGGAACTAGCTAATCTATCAGACCCAGAGTTATTGCTAGGGAGCATCATATGACAAAACTAGCAGTGGCAATAAAATAAGAATTCTAGAGCAGTATTCTTTCAGACAGGACATAGGCAAGGGGAAGAGTGTGGTAGATGAGGCTTGTTTTTTTTTTTTTTTCCACCTACATCTAATGTCCATCATCCCCCTCCTGCTGAACTCTTCTGGCTGGAGGCTTAAACTTCTCATTGATGTCAGTATCTTCAACAAAATCCACTTAAGCTACTGAAATGTGAGCAAAAGTTGTGTGTGTCATTTTGGAGCACAAACATGACTCATCTGGTCATTTTTATTTTATTTTTTCTACAAGATTGTGAGTGTTTCAGGAAGAAGCTGTTCCATCACTCAGGATTCTGGAACAAGAGGGTAGGAAGAAAAGCTCGGTCAACTCACTGCAAACATAGAATCTGAGTGAGAAATATGTTTTGTTGACTCAATGCACTGAGATTTTAGAACTGATTCTTACCACTGCATATTTAACATAAATTGATAGATACAGACAGAAAAGCCAGTCTCATTCATTAATTTCTAGTATTTGGTCAAGATTTTCTCTGAAAAGAAGTGAAAGTGATGAGAGGGGAAACCAAAGCATCTTGAAGATGAAAGATAGAGCTAAATCTGAATTTTAAAAAATTCCAACAGAGGTTAAAAAGTAGAGCAAATCCAAGATAAATAGAGAAGAAAAATTTTAGAACAGGACTTCAAATTTAGGTAGTGAATCATAAGGGTGAGAGACATAGCCACAAAATCTTGGTTTTGCCTTTCTTTTTAATGAGGAAAACTATGCATATATAGTCCTGAATGACACTCACCATTTGTTCAGGCTAAAAGTCTTAGTATCATCCTTGCTTCTGTTTTTCTTTCTCATGCCATGCATATATTAATGATCTGTATTTTAAAACAAATCCAGAGTTCTTATAGGTGGCTGAAAATGGCCTCCATGTATTAATCAAGTTGCCCAAATTTCTTCCCCAAACAATTTAAGATGAAATTTCATAAGTATAAAATTCCTACCCCAAAGCAGACTCTCCAGATGACCTGAAAACAGAGAAACAGAGAATACTGAAATGCCAAAACAACTGTGAATAGAAACAGAACAATTAACAAAATCAAGACACTTTCTCTTCATAGTTCTGCCTCCCAAGTCTGCTGCAAAGCTTTGCAATGATCAAAAATAGATTAAAAAATAAATAAAAATTGCCAAAAAGCTAAAGAGGATCACTGGCAAAGTGTAAGAGTTTGGGTAACCACAGGAAAGATCAAATGCACATAAAATCTGAAATTATGGAGACAAGTAGCCAGGTAGATCAGATAACTCACTATCAAAAAAGAGATTTCAAAGTACAAAGTACATGCAATTTAAAGGACCAGAGGGTGCATAAAGGTCCAGGAGGGCAATTTAAAGAGATTTAGGGTTGTGTATCATTTAAAAGCACAGGTATACTTTTTAAAGGCAGTCTTTGAAAACCAAAGGAAGAGAAAAGCATATGCCTTCTGATAATGTGGTGGGGAGTCCTAAAAGACAAAGGAGAACAGATTGTTCATAACATCTTCTCCCACCAACAAAATAAAAAAACAAACAGAAGCCCCCTTAAGGGGTTTTAATAGGCTGACAGAAAAATTAAAATACATATAGAATACCCCAACATTATGACAATGAACAAAAAGAAAGTTAAAGCCTCAAAGAACTACTGCAAAAACCAACCAATCAACTAGCCTAGGAAATAAATTTTTAAAAAATACAAAGAGAAAAATTTCCTTTAAAAATCATCCTGAATCAAATGAAAAAGAATTAAGTTTATACTACAAATGAAATTAAGCACACTCAAAGAAGCATTTGAAGATATGAGTATTCAACTCAAATCAGAAATACAAAATTAAAAGAGCCCATGGACCAAAAATGAAGAGAAATGGAAAAGATAGTTGATTGATGCCATAATTACCTCATTAAGGAAGAATAAGTTAAGAGTATTCAAGGAAGAAGACAGTCAAATAAAAAAAATAGATCATTAAAGGGTTTGAAGTCCAAAGCATTAGAATATCTTCCTAATTTTCAAAAATCTACAAACAAATCCAGACCATTGGAGGCAGAATGTTTAAACACCTGAACGAAAATGTAAACCAAGGAAAATGTATCCAAACTGTCATTCAAATATAAAGGCTATGAGATTACATTGTTCAATAGGCAAGATCATAGGGAATTGTGCATCCATCATTCCTCCTAGAATACTCTATTAGAGAAAAACCTTCATCCAAGAATTGATGACTGAAAAAAACTGAGGAAAATACCAATAGTAGCATTTTACAATCTACAGATATTGATATAAGATTAAAATAATAGTAGGGGTGGAGGAAGAAGACTAATGTATAATGATATTGATGGCAAATTAGAAGTAATGCTACGGAGCAACGGAAGGACACAGAAAAATGCAAAATACTCATTGCCATAAAGTAAACAAGGGTTAAAGGGCTTAAAGAATGTATATTTACAGCTGGGCATGGTGGTGTGCATTTGTAATCCCAGCAATTCAGGAGGCTGAGGATTGCAAGCTCAAATCCAGCCTCAGCATCTTAGCAAGGCCCTAAGCAATTTAGTGAGATTCTGTCTCAAAGTAAAAAATAAAATGGATTGGGGACATGGCTCAGTGGTTAAGCATCCCTGGGTTCAATCCTCACTTCCAAAAAAGAAAATACCCATTTTTAAAAGAAGGAAATAAGAGTACAACTCTCATAAAAAAGGAAACATCACACACACACACACACACACACACACACACACATGCATGCACTCCCCTAACTTAGACATAAAGTCATCATCTTATTTAATGGGAAAATAACACAAAGCTCTTTTTTAGTAAGATCAGAATAAAAGGTAAAGCTGTTTTTATCTTCTATTCAACATTGTAATACAGATGTTTGCCAAAGATGTTTAACAAGAGAAATCAATTAGAAACATAAAAATGGGAAGACAAGAAATAAAGCCACCTGTGTTTTTACTGGATGTGATGGCCAGCTGAGAAACCCTTGAGAATCAATGATAAATCTTACTAGAATAATGAAATAATTCAGTAAAGCAGCAGTATATAAAATGAACAAATAAAATCAATAGCCTTCATGTATACAAAAATAAACAGTGAGAGAACACAATGGCAGGAAAAATCCTATTTATAAGAGCAACAAAAAAAGATACTATTTAAAAATAAATTTCACAAGAGATGTGTGAAATTTATATGAGGAAAGTTTAAAATATGCCCTAAAGACATAAAAGTAAAATTGAACAAATGGAAAGATAACCCTCTGTTCTTAGATCAGACAACTCAACTTTATAAAAATGTCAGTCTCTCTAAGTTAATTTGTGGATCTAGCTTAATCCAAAGAAAAATACCAATAAGCTATGTTAGGGAGTTATAAAAATTGAAAATAAAGTTCAGATGAGAATACAAATATGTGATATTCATCGAAAAAAGAAAACAAACTAGGACAGGTTCTAACTGTATGACATACTAAAACTTAACTTTTACAAAGCCTTTAATTAAACAGTGGTACTGGCACATAAATAGAAAGTAGACCAGTGGAGCAGGAAAGAAAGTTCAGACTTACATGAAATCAGATCTAAATGAAATGAAATTTAGCACATGATAAAGGTGGCATTTCAGATCCCTGAGGTAAAGATCCACTTCTTAATAACCATTGCTGGTTGAATTGGGAAGAGCTAAATTAGATAAACTGTACATACCATATATAAGAATAGACTCAAAATAGATTAAGAATCCATTTTTTAATAAAAATAAGCATAAGGAGAAAACATGAGTGAATTCCTGTTCACACTTGTTTTAAGGAATGCTAACTATAATTCAAAATTCAGAGGGAATAAAAGATTGATGAAGCTGGGCACAGTGGCACATTCCTGTAATCCCAGTGGCTTGGGAGGCTGAGACAGGAGCATCTCGTGTTCTAAGCCAGCCTCAGCAATGACCAGGCACTAAGCAACTCAGCGAAACCCTGTCTCTAAATAAAATACAAAACAGGACTGGGGATGTGGCTCAGTGGTTGAGTTCAATTCGTGGTACCACCCCCCCCCAAAAAAAAAGAAATAGAAAGGTTGATGAATGTGATTACATAAAATTTAAAATTTCACCTAAGAAATCATAGACAATGTCAAAAGACAACTGACCATGAGGGAGAAAATAGTTTCAGCAAATATCACAAAAAGTGAATGTCCCCAATATAATCAAGAACTCTTAAAATCTGAGGGGCTTGCCACGCATGGTGGCGCATGCCTGTATTCCCAGCAGTTTGGGAGGCTGAGACAGGAGGATCACAAGTTCAAAGCCAGACTCAACAACTTAGCAAGACCCTAAGCCATTTATAGAGACTCTGTCTCTAAATAAAAAATAAAAAAGGGCCGGGGATGTGGTTCAGTAGTTAATCACCCTTGAGTTCAATCCCTAGAACCAAAACAGGAAAAACAAATAAAAAAAAAAATTGAAGGGCTAGTGAATCAAAACCTGATAGAAAAAAATAGAAAAATGGTGAAAACAGGCCATGGATTTTCAAAAAAGATATAGAAAAGCTCTCAAACCTATGAAAAAATACCTAAAGTTTAATAATTTGAAAATGGCAAATTAAAATAATATTGAAATAACATTTGTCCATTGTCACAATTGGGATTTTTTTTTTAAATCCACATAACATTTGGGCTGTTGGTAAAGATACTCCCATACATTTCAGACAGGGTATAAATTTAACCTATTTTGTAGTAAAATTTGGCATTGCATAATGCAACTACAAACGTACTTCCCTTTCAATGTAGTAATCTTTTAGGAATTCACATTGAAAATGTCTTTTCAACAGTAATCATATATATGAGTTTTAAAAGGAGAGCAAAAAAGAATATCTATAGTATTCTACTCTTCTTGAAAACAGAAGAGACTATAAGCAATCATGCATGTACTTATTTGCAAATATTAAAATACAAGGATAAACCCAAAACATGAAGAGACTGATTTGAAAGGGGGTGATAGGACAAGGTAACAGAGGTAAGGACAAGGTGACATGTTTCTGAAATTATCTTTTGCTATTGCTGTGGTAATATACTTTATGTAAAATAACCAAAACCAACCAGAATGTTGGAAGAACTCAAAATGGAATGGAGACAAATGCACCAACTCAGCTATAAAGAAACAGCCTAACCACTGAAGGGGACAGAGCAAAAAGAACCCAACCTAAGTAACTTTGGGAAAATACCATTTTTGTCAGTATCCTGAAAAGCTGAGGACTAACAGAAATAAACATGAGTGTTGTAATCTAGTTTGGGGGATGTGTTAGCAATTCCAAAACTGTTTTGTATGTATACTAGAATTGAACCAAAAAAAAAAATCCAAATATTTTGTAGATATTGAGAGCCAGATTTCTCAGTAGAAAGAAAGTTTCCAAGTAAGGAAATGAGATAGATTGGAGTGAATCCTATGTTAAATTCTGGTTTTGGATCAAAGTTGGAGATACCAGTATGGAATGGTGTTATTTAATATAAATAACACATGTGTTGAGGTATGGCTTGCAATATAGTTCTTCCTCTGGCTCACTTTTACTTCTCAAGTATAACCATGGAACAAACGTGAAATGTATCCCCCTGAGTTCAGAGGGACTGGCCAGAATAGCCCAGGTTGCTTTGCAAGTCACCTGGTGAATCACAGGATCCAGGAGTGTGAGATCCAGGTGAGCTGCTTTCTGAGTTCCCTTGGCTATAACACGAGGGAGCATTCATAGAGAAGACCACAAACTGTAGGCAGCTTTTCCATGGGTCTTGTGTGACCAATTGGCAATGAATCCTAGGTTTCTTCTGTCCCTTGCTGCCTACCTACACCCACTTCATGTGTCTTGTTGTGGGTGGGGCTTGGTCTCACCAGACTCAGGCGTGTTGGTAACCAGAGCTTAGTGAACCACTTCACACACTTGAGCATATCCCTGAATGTTAGTGCTCTTTTTACTGAGAGGACCAAGCAAATGAGACCCAGCAGCAGTGAGCACACCAGTTAACCTAGTGTTCTGATTATGCTTCTAAAACACCATTTTCCAATAAAAGGAGTCAAGACTCACTGGAGAAGTGGTTAATTCCAGGACTGAGGGAGAGAAAAGCACAAGATGAGATTGGAACATCTTCATGGTGCCAGAAATAAGAAAATGACCAAAATAAGGACAGGAACTTGTTCAAAAAACAGAGTTGCCAACATGAAAAGAACTCCCAATAGTCAAAATCAACTACTTAGAGCACAAAATAATTAACCTATCGAATAAGAAAAATTTCTATGAGTCTATAATTAAAATAATCAATAAATAGGTAGGGGAAAAGAGATCACTCTCCCTTATAATAGAATTCTAATTAATAAATTTGGAAAAGAAATAGAAAAATCCCTATTTAGACAAACACCACAGTAATAATTGTTGTAGATAGGGTCCACTGAAGGATATTCAAATTAGTGGACAGAGTTTGTTGAGAAAAAGATTTGCCTATCATAAAAGTATTAATGTTACACATAGAGAAATTGGAAAATACCAATCTAACAAGTGATTTAAATTGACATTGCCAGTAATTAGATACATTGGCATCATGAAGCCTCTTATAGGTTGGGTCTGGAATGTCTCTCAAAACCTCATGTGTTGAAGACTTGTTGATCCCTGATGCAGCATCAGAAGCAGGGCTTTGGGGGAAGTGATTGGACCATAAGAGCTCCAACGTATCAGTGATTTATTCCTTTTGGTGCATTAACAATTTGAATGGATTACTGGAAGGAGATGGAAAATGTAGGCAGGTTGGGCGTAGGTGGAGGAAGTAGGTCACTGGGGATGTGCCCTGGGGGGACTCTATCTCTCTCTGCTTCCTGGCTGCCCTGAGCTGAGCAGCTTCCTTCTGCCGTCCCCTTCCACTATGAAAATAGTGCCTCAGGCCCAGAGCAATGTCTCACAATGGACTGAAACCTCTGAAATTATGAGCCAAAATGAGTCCTTCCTTTTCTAAGTTATTCTTTTCATGTATTTGGGTCACAGTGATGAAAAGCTAGCCACCATAAAGCCCTTGATACGATAGGTTGAGAAGCACATGTCTGCTGAATTCTTGACTAAAATGCAGAAGCTCATCACAATCATGAGAAAAACCTCAAACCCAAATCGAAGGACATTCAAGAAAATAACTGATGGGTACTATTCAAAAAGAGACAAGCTAAGAAATAAGGATGATACCTGTGACATTTTGGAGAAGACTAAGGAGAAAAAAAATAATAATAAGGTGGTTTCCCACAAAAGGAAAAAAAATATAGAACTGGTGACATTTGGATAAGGTCTGGAATTTAATTAGTAGTACATCGGTATTCATTTCTTGCTTTTGATAATTTCACTATGGTTACTGTTAGGTTTTAGACATGAAGTGTTCCCCAAAAGCTCATGTGTGAGGCAGTGCAAGAAAGGTGACATGAAATGGTTGAGTTATGAGAAATTTAACCTAACAGAGCATTAATCCCTTTTGATTTGGATTAACTGGATGGTTAATTGTAGGCAGGTAGGGTGTGGCTGCAGGAGGTGGATCACTGAGGATGTGCCTTTGGGGCTTTATATTTTGTCTCTGGCAAGTGGAACTCTCTCTGTCCCCTGGTGCCTTGTCCTGAGCTGCTTACCCCTGCCACACCCTTTCACCATGATGCTCTGCTTCAGCTTGGGCACAGACCAAAGGATTTGGCTGTCTACGGACTGAGACCTCTGAAACCATGAACACTAAATAAACTTTTCCTCCTCCAGAATTGTTCTTGTCAGGTCTTTTGGTCACATTGGTGAAAAAGCTGACTTAAACAGTCATACAAGATGTTGACATTAAGAGAATCTGGGTGAACAGCATACAGAACTTCCCAGCCTACCTTTTGCAAATTTCTGTAAATCCAGATAATCAGCTCGGAAGAAAAAGTTAAACAAAACAGATCCAGAATCTGAATACTCCTCATCACATTTATTTCCACCACCCTGGCCTGAGCCATCTCTCCTTGAATTCAGAAAGAGCCTCCTAAATGATTTTTCTGCTCCTATGTTCCACCAGTCATCTTTTTTTTTCTTTCTTACATACATCTTTTAAAAACATCAGTCATATGTCATTTCTCTCCTGCAAATTCTCCAATGACTCGGTATTTCCATCAGAGGAAATCAAAGCTCTTTCAAAGGCCTCTGCTTCACAAAACCTGACTCTCCATTCCCTGTCTGTCCTCACTTCCTACTTTCCTTATTTTCTGTCCCTTCTCTCCTAGCCCGGTTTTCCTTGAATACTCCAAGCGCACACTGTGGTCCCATGGCCTTGCACTAGCTGTTACCTGTTTGGAACCTCCTTTCCACATTTGCACCCCTACACAGCATCCCTCCTCTGGCCTTAATTCACATCTCTCTTTCTTGATGAAGTATGCCCCGCCTGCCCTATGTAATGAGGTCACACAGCATGTCCTCCTTCCCTCCTCGGATTTTCCTTCCCCTCTACAAATCTTATCACCTGCTAATATGCCAGCTAGTTCCCTCCCTGGTTCTCTACTTTTTCCTATCTTTCTTCCTCCATCTATGCTACTTCCTCCCAGTTTAAGCTCTCTGAGAAAAGACACATTTGCTGTTTTCATTGATAAATTCTTTGAACACTAACAAGTATATAATTGTCCTCAGTTTATATAATCTCAAGTAACTAATAATTATTCATTTATTATTATTATGAACCAAAACCAAAATTACAGGTTAATACTTTGTGATTGAGTCCACCATCTCTTACTTTTCAAAGTGGATGTTCATGTCCTGCAAGTAGCACAAGTTCAATTTTCTTTCTTTTTTATTTTTTTTTCAAGATGAGCAAACATATCCAACCAGATATTTTATTATGTCATGCAAAAGCTGTTGTGAGTTTCTGGGAAATTTTTTTATAACCTCTCAAGCTGTATCTGTATCATATTGCTAAAATGAGTTGCTTACAACTAGATCTGAGTGGCCACAATGAATAAATGGCTAATGCTTATTGTTTGATTTTTTTGTAATGAAGAACATAGGTAGATTTCACAAAATCTTATTAGACTAAGTTTTTACTTTGACCTTGTATAGATATCACAACAAATTGCTTTTTTTAGATATATTTTATTTTCCAAACAAAATACAAACTTTGTTATTATCCCCAACAGATCCAAAAAGGCCATTCCACAATCTGACATGAATTTTAATTGGCCCTTTTTCACTTTTTGAAGGAAATAGAAACAATAGCCATCATGTGCCATTCACTGTCAGTAACTAAACTTTTTCAGAAATATCAACCAGAGTAACTAATGAATATCTATTACATATTACAATGGACAGATTTTTAAACTTACTGTTTCTTTTTAGTTATACATGACAGCAGAATACATTTTGATATAATTACACAAGCATGGAATATATCTTTTTCTAGTTGGAGTCCCTCTCTTATGGATGCACATGGTGGTGGGATTCACTGTGACATTTTCATATCTGTACATGGGAAAGTTATGTCAGATTCATTCCACTGTCTTTCCTTTTCTTATCCCACTTCCTTCCCTCCATTCCCCACTAATTTATTGCATTCCTATCCTTCCCCTCACCACCCGCCCGTTGCAGGTTAGCTTCCACTTATCAGAGAAAACATTCTATGAACTATGTTTTTTGTCTTTTTTTTTTTGAAATGAAAAACATAGTAAGGGTTGTGGTAATGTTGCCAGCGGACTCCTCATTTCTAGCATGCATTCACATCTAAGCAACCTGGTGTTTTGTTTTCAATTCTTGGTTGGTTGCCCCCTTTAACCTTATCAAAGCAGTTAAATTTCTTCAAACTGTCACCCAGAGCCATGTCAGCATCTTAAAGACAGCCACTGCTGACACAGCTCAGCAAAACCAAATTGATCTTTCACCCTGGGGGAGCACACCACACAGCGAGCCTGTGCCCCACTATCCGGAGCTTGACTTCAAGTTCCACCCATTGTGCCTACAGTGGGGAAGGCAGACTGTGTGGCTTCACAGCAATATTTAAAAACTACTTCCCTGTATTAACACCTTGGCTCTTCTCTGGGCTTTGTAGCTGCCTAAGGGAGTGAAGTTTGGATCGAGGGGGAAAAAGAGGCAAATTCAATATATTGTATGTCTTGTAGCTTAAATGATAACCAAAGTATGCTATTGCCAATTCAGATGACATCAAGGTGTGCTATATGAGCTCCAAGGAGTTTTGCGTATCAAACTCTCATTCCTTCTTTCTGTCCTTCTCTATCTTACAGTTTCCCTGGCTTGTCCATGCTTGAAGGACTATGGGATGCTTTTCTAGGAAGGACTCCTCAAACAAATATATAGTTAGTTTTCCAAATCTGTGGCTTCTGCATCCAAAGATTCAACTAACCTTGGATTGTAAATATTTTCTAAAAAATTATTTTTTAGTTATAGTTGGACACAATACCTTTGTTTTATTTAATTATTTTTATGTGCTGCTTAGGATCCAACCCAGGGCCTTGCACATGCTAGGTGAGCGTTCTACCACTGAGTCACAACTCCAGCCCCAGATTGAAAATAATTTTTTTAAAAAAGTATTAGATTTGTACTAAAGGTGTACAGGATTTTATCTGGTCATTATCCCCCAAACAATATTGTATGACATCGATTTACATAACATTTACATTGTATTAGATTTTACAAGTAATCTAGAGACAATTTAAAGTATATGGGAGGATGTGTGTAGGTTATATGCAAAAATTATGCCATTTTATGTGAGGGACTTGAGCATTCATGGATTTGGATATCCTCAGGATGTCCTGGAACCCATCTCCCACGGGTACTAATGGACAACTGTATGTGCCTCATTCAGTTTCTTTACTGTCATGATCAAATGTTTCCCCCTCCAAACGGAATTATTGAACATAACAAAATTCTATATAAAGTGACTTAAACCTGTGGCTCAAAACATGATTTTTTTTTCTTACTAATATCTTGATAGGTTGGCCCTAGAGTGTTAAAGAGCAACTTACTATTAAAAAAATAGAAAAGTGTCCAAATGTACATGAAACAAATGGCCTTACTCCTGGAACTTGACAACATGCCTTGACAAGATAATTGACATAGGTAGGTGGGGTCCCTAGACAGGCCTTTGGAAAGCTGGTGTGAGATATCAGGAGGCTACTGGGTGGCTGACACTGGAATGCATCCTGTTCCTGGATAGTAATGTTACCATGATCTGATTCTAGACCCACCCAGAGGAACAACAGGGGCATCAGAGTTTAGTTTAGCTGCTGGACTAGACAGATGTCTCCTGAGCATGATTGACAAGGGCCCACAACAGCCTAGATCAAGTCTCCAAACAGGATCCCAACAATGGATGGATTCTTAATATATCCTCCATGTGTTTCTCCAAGGTTCCCTCTATTCTTCTTGCTATCCACCTACTTTCTTATTTTATTTTTTTTAGTTGCTAGAAGGTCTGAACTGAAGAGTGGTTTTCAATTTCCAATAAACAATCACACTTAAGAGTAACAGTCATTCCAATATTTTTGCACAATGCAGTATAACCCTAGGATACTTTTTTGGCCCTACAGCCATGGATCTCTTTCTAGAAGCAATCTTGTACTACAAAACGTTACTTAAAAAATAATTTGTCATTGGTTTACTAATAGTTCTGCATAAAAATTTGCTTTTCAATATACGATACCAAGTCATTTTGTACATTATAATAGATGCCCATGTTATCATAAGCTCCTTTGATATAGTTGAAACTTGCTTGAATTCTATACTCATTTATAATATTTAGGCTCTGATGTTGGAATTAAAAGATAATAAGGTAGTTGTTGCTCTCAAAGAGCCCACAGTGTGATCAGAGGGCACAGAAAATAAACAACTAATAAAAACGCCCTGTGCTAATTGTTCTGTGTATGCAAATGGCTTGATGCACTTTTTCCAAGAGTAGAGTACCATAAATTCCCACTCTGCCAAAATCATGATGCTCAAGCATTGGCTTAATGTTCAAAGGTCAGGAGTCCCCAAGCATGTCCTGCAAGCAATAATTGAGATGACCTTCAATGACTCTATTTGTTCATAATTTCACCACAGAAAACTGTTAGATTTCATAAGTCACAGGAAAAATGACAATTTATTTCATAAAAGTCCCATGCATTAAAAAAAATCAACTACATTAATGCCAACTATCATTAAATACCCTCTCTAGCAGTCTATGCCACTGCCAAGTGATTGAATTTCTACTATTACAGTTTTTACTGTCAGTGATACATCCCTTCAAGAATCTTCATCTGATTTCATTTCATTTCCTAATCAAATGACAATCACTATTATTTCTGCAAATTTTCATGGGATGTATAAAAATATCATTGGGATATTAGTCCTTTTTACTTATTCTAGAATTTGCAAGAATGTTCCACATGCTTTTTTGTTTGTTTCTCTTTAAAACTACTTTAACCAAATATAATCTTTGCTGTGTGAGTCTTACATGAACTTTTCATGAATACCTGGCCAACTGTAAGGCATGCACTCATCACTCAGTATATCTTCTCTAAACACTGCACAATATGTAAACATGACATTGCAACAAGTTTAGAATAGCCATTTACTTTCTTGATGTGTCCTCTGACAGGACTCACAAGGAATCCCAGAATTTTTGTTTGTGTGTGATAACAGACCAGAGATGATATTGGTGTTCCAAGTCCCATTCCCCAGTGTTGACGACAGAACACCAGAGAAATGCTGAGGTAAGAGCAGAAAGTTTTATTTAAAGGACGAGAAAGAGAGAGAGAGAGAGAGAGAGAAAGAGACTCATCCACAGAGGAGGGGGTCCAAATTAGTGACTGAGAAACTGGGGGTGTCTTTCCCCTATTTCCTTCTTCTCATGCCCCCTCCTCCTCTTATCTTGCCTACTTGGACAGTGACAATAAAAAACAGGAAGGAGCTGTCCAGGAAGGTGGCCATCCAGGGGGCACTCATTAGCAACTGCTTGTTGGGAGGAACAATTCCCTGAAAGCAGGTGATCTTGGCAACAGGTGAGAGGGAGGGGGAAATGTCCTGAAGGTATTAGCATTTTATTTCCTTCTGAATCATCCCCCATCTTCCTGATCCAGTCATCCAAAATCTACTGGGACTATGTGTCCTTTCGCCCCCGGCTCAGTTCTAGGGATTGAACCCAGGAGTGCTCTACCACTGAACTGCATCTGCTCGCCTTTTAATAGTTTACTTTCAGACAGGTTCTCAAAATAAAAATAAGTGAGACAGAGATCTGCTGTACAGCTTTTCACCTATAAGTAACAATGATGTATTGTACTCTTAAAATTTTATTAAGAAAATAGTTCTCATGTTATGTGTTCTTATACCACAATGAAATAAACCAAAAAGATAGGAAGCCTACCATACTATTCCAAAAATGCCATGTATTTTTTTTTTTATCAACATCATGGTATCTGGGCTGGGGATGTGGCTCAAGCGGTAGCGCGCTCGCCTGCCATGCGTGTGGCCCGGGTTCGATCTCCAGCACCACATACAGACAAAGATGTTGTGTCCGCCGAAAACTAAAAAAAAAATATATATATATATATTAAAATTCTCTCTCTCTCTCTCTTTAAAAAAAAATCATGGTATTAACACCAGACCCTTTAGATACAGATTAAAATAGTGAAAAAAAAAACATATCAGATGAATTTATAAGTTTTAGGCACTCATCATAAGTTCTATGTATTTGGATGAGGTTGTGATTTATGGGAAGGAGCTGTCTGCAGAGTTGGATCTTTTATGGCTTTTTATACTTATTCTGGATTAAATAGATGTAAGTAGAGAAGAAGGAAGGAAGAAAGGGAGGAAGAGAGGGAAAGAAGGAGGGAGGCAAGAGAAAGGGAGGGAAAGAAGAGGGAAGACAGAAGATAGAGGTAGAAGAGAGAAGAAAGAGGTGGGAGAGAAAGAAAGGTAAGACAGAAGCTAAAAGAGACATTTTAATAGAAGAGTGGAAGTGAATAAATATATAACCACAGAAACACTTATGCATACCCTTAGAATTTGTTAAATTATGATGACCTCATTACTCTGCACCCTTTAACACACAGGAAGATGACACACACATTCACAATCACACAACCACATGACCACACTGAGTGGATCGACTCTCCTTTGGGAAAGTCTGTGAGTCTTCACATTTTTATTAGATTTCTCTGTCCATCACACAAGCAGAAACCACTCTTCTTACCTTTACCAAGGCAGAGAGAGACCCATCCCACCATCTTTGTAGTCAGGTGTGGGCATGACTGATCGTACAGTGTATGCACACTTGGACATTCTTTCTATAATCCTGTTTCCAAGAGCGTTTGTCTGTGCTTGTATTTATGTGTATGACAATATATACCAACACAGAACACTGAAATTTACTGTGCATTTTCTTTAGATAGATATATCCAGAATTGTACTGACTCATTTGCAAAAAAAAATGTAAAAAAATTAATGTCTCATGCCAGTTGATAAGTTGATTAGAATTCCGTGGAAGAAATAACAACTGTATTGTTGTAGTTTATGCTAAAAATCATATATAAGATTTTTTGGGGCAACATTTGATAGCTAATTTGATTCTTTTCTAAAACACAAAGATGAGTGTTAGGGTTTGCATATAATTTATCCCCCAAATCCAGATCTTTCAGGGTTGAAGATAAAGCTATTAAATAAGTATAATATGATCAGCATAAACAGGTGTGTTATGGCAAAATAGGACAGGATGTGTCATCATTCAAGCTAAAGATCATTATGTAAGAAAACTCCTGTGCCAACTTGAACTTAATATTAAGTCATGAAGAAATGAGGGGAGATGCACAGGTAAGCAATATTAATGGCAATGCTTGATTTTTTATTTCTTACTTTTTGGATTTGTATGGAATAATCATTGTTCCTACTCTGGTTTTAGAAATGAATACCAATATCTCTCCCCACTAGTTCCTCTGGCTGTTCCCTCTGCCCATGCTCACACTTCCCATGACATATGGAGTAAATTGCATGAATCTGATACTGTGTTCATAACTGCCTTTCTAATCCCTGGAGAAAATTTGCAGCCCTGACCAGCAGTTACTGAGTTGGTCAAGGGAGAAAATTGCTAAAATAGATCTATTCAAGACATCAGAGTACAATCTATTAAAGACTCCTTGTAAATGCTTCAATACCCAGTAACCAATAACTATTCCATGCTTAATTTAAGTTATAATTGTTTTCACTTTATAGTATGTAATCCAGAATATGGAATATTGGGCAGACACATAAAGTTGTGACACATAAGGCTATGAAAACATCTAATTACCCTTTATAAATATTTAATAGAGAGAAGCCAGACTTGGGCTGAGAATTACAGGCTTTACAAATTACCATGGTAACAATTAGTGTGTTACTCCAGGTACAGGTATTAATGAGGAATTGGGGACTTCTGTATCAATGTAGTATACAATTTTAATCAGTGAAATGGATATAAAAGTTACACTTGAAAATAAGGATGCATTTAGCTTTTATATGTTAGTGTTTGCCCCATTTGATTTCACTACACTTATTTTGTTCTCATAAAATGCAATTCGTCATGTACATACATTTACATGGTACAATAAGCAAATATAGTTTCTGCTTTCACAGGTAATCATGAGATTATAATATTTTCTCTCTAAATTATATCAATAGAGTTAACTTAGCTTAAGAATTCAGTTGGATAACAGACAAAATGATATAGATTATCCATGGGTGAATACTTAATTTTACACCTGCTTTAAGTCTTTGTTAATGTTTGTTGAATATAGTAAGAATTGCTAAATCATCTTCCATTACCAAGAATACATTATATATCAATATTAATTAATTATCCATTCATTCAACAAATATTTAATAAGTATCTACCTTGCTCTAGGTACTGGAAATTCCACAATGAGCCAGAAGATGAGATTCCTGTTTTACTATATCTTACATCTTTTTAAAATATATTTATTTTTTTAGGTATAGATGGACACAACACAATGCCTTTATTTTTATGTGGTGCTGAGGATTGAACCTGGGTCCCGCCCGTCCTAGGCGAGCACTCTACGGTTGAGCCATAATCCCAGCCCCATCTTACATCTTTTTGAAGATCAATGATACAAAGGTGATGGATGATACAAAGACACATATTTTATTTTAATGTAATTTTAGAGAATAATAAGTTCTTAAGATCTATTAAGAAAAACAACAAGAGCTAATTCTAATAGAGTTTTATCTGGTTAGGGAAGGTTGCTTTGAGTGTGTTTGCTGTGGTATTCTGGTCAGGACAGTTACAGAATGTGTCTCTAAGAAAATGGCAGATCCATAGACCCTGGAAAGGTTCAGGGGAATGCTGGAAAGGAAGGATAAAGCTGAGGGAAGGGAAGTAGGAAGGGAATGTTGAATATTGTGAAAAGGCAGGAATAGAGTAAGAACTAGAAAAAGAATTCAAAGAAGTAGGTAAGGACCAGATCATGAAAGGTGGTCATGGGGGTGATCAGAGATCTCTGGTAATTAGAATAATGGCTCCAAGACATGCCTGTGTTCTGACTCCAGAACCTATGAATGTGGCACATTAAATGTGTAAAAGTGGAGACTTTGTAACTATATGATTAAGTTAAGGATCTTGAGGAAAGGGAATTGGCCTGGTTTATCTGGGTGGGCCCGAGCGGATCACATAAGACTTTAAAATCAAAGGATTTTTCTTGAGGTCAGTGAGAAAAAAGTGCTGACAGAAGCTGGGTTGGAATGATGTTGCGCTGACTGGCTTTTAAGATGCAAGAAGGGGACAAAGCCAAGGAAGGCAGGTGGCCTCTAGAAACTGAAAAAGACAAAAAAAAAAAAAAAAAATCTCTCTTGCAGGCTCCAGAGAGCAATGCAGCCCTATGGATACCTCTATTGTAGCCTGGTAGCCCAGTGAGAACTTTCCTAGATTTCATACCTACAGAAATATATAAAAAAAAATTTCATATTATTTTAAACCATCAAGTTTGTGGTGATTTTTATAGCATCACTAGAAACTAATACAGAGTTTGATCAGGGGGTGATAGACTGTGCATGATTCAATATTTAAGCATGATCTCTCTGGAGTTAGGTGGAGAATACACCATAAGAGTGGCAAGATGGTGATAAGAAGACTAACCAAGATCCTATTGCTTGTTGTTCAAAGGAAGTATAGTTTAGACTAAGGTAACCAAAGAGATGGTAAGAAATAGAAACCTTTGGGATAAAATTTAGATAAAAAATCAGCATAAAGATTAGTTTTCAAAACCATGAGGTTAAATAAGACCATCGTACTGAACTGCTCAATATGATAGCCACTACCTACATGCAACTATAAATTAAAAATAATTAGAATCAAATAAAATTAAATATTCAATTTTCAAGGCATACTAAGTCGCATATAAAATATTCAAGAGTCACATATGGCTAGTGACTACCATATTGGACAGTACAAATAGAGAACATTTCCATCAACATGGAAAATTTTACTGGGCAAAGCTAATAGAGGAAAGACAAGATAGAAAAGGAAAAAAAAAAAGGTCATGAACAAATCCCTAGATTATTTTAATTCTCAGACTGAGGGACAGGAAAGGGAGTTAACAGAATAGAATGAGAAAAGTGGTTAGTGCTTACCTCTTCTAAGACTTAAAAATATTGAAACACAAGTTGCTATACTTATAAAAACATGATTCTAGATGGGATTAACATTAAAGTTATTTCTACAGAGATGTAAATGTTGAATCAGCTACAACTGAAGATAATACTAACTTTCTCTGTGACCCTAGTTACTGTTAAGTTTCTTCTACAAGAGACCATTGGCTCCAAGGAAGAGTCAGGAAAGAAGACATGTAATAAGAGAAGAGGTTCCATGGAACTGGGGTACAGTGTTGCATCCTTCATAATTTCATGTTGCACCATCTTTGAAGTAAAGGCCAAGAGGAGATGAGATAAACGGGATGATGAAAAAGGAAAACAAAAATTAACTTGAGAAATGGCATCTATGTATTAGTTTCTCTGACCATCCCTGGACTCATACAAAGAAGCTCAAATTAAAGTTCTCTCCTTTTGCTCTTTCTACTTGTTAGAGAGCTACTCTTTTATGTTGCTAATAAATGATCACTGGCTGAGGATTTAACAAATGTCTACTGTTCCTCAGCTCCAAGAAAGCACTCAATGTCTTAGAAGCAGTTGACCTCTGATACCACACTATTGGATGGTTTTGATGTGTCCCTGTAAAGGCTGGAATAGGGCAAGAATCTTACAAGGAGTTAGACCTTAGGTGAGAGACTAATGGGACTCTGAAAAAACTGGAAGAGAACTTTAAGAGGAACTTGGAAATTCCAAGGGCAGAAAGTACAGGTAAGGGGAGGGCAGCAGCATTTTGATTGTGACAGTGTGGTATATTCAGCAATCTAACCAGCATCTCACGGATTCACTTCATTCTTAAAAAACATTTTTTCCTTTATGAAATAATGTACAAAAAAAGAGACTCAAGTTCTCTTCCTATAATTACTGCCTTGCTGATGCCAAGTAAAGTATGGTTTTGGTTTGTTTGTTTGTTTGTTTTTTTTTTTTTTTGAGTATTTATTGAGCACTTACTCTTCATCAAGTCCTGTCCTCGATGGAAAGAATATAATTATTGTAACAAAGAATTTTTCCCTAAGAAGTTTACATTCCTTAATCCACAGAAGATTTAATGGTGCAAACATCATGCTCTTATTTTAGCCAGAGGATATCTTTCCATTGCATTCTTAAAGAGACCAAAATTTAAGAGTGAATACTTCATTTTTCATAGACTCTAAATGAGTACATGATAATTTTTTCATGATTTTATGAACGTATTCTTGGATTAAATCCCAGGAACGGGGATAACTCCCTATATTTTCAACTTTTATGGGAACATGATGGGAAATTCTCCTATTCTGATCAGAGGCTAGAGAATATAACCCTGTTGCTTAATTCATTAATATATTATCAGCAATGCTATTCCCACCTCAGAATATACAAAACTATATTATCCGTGGCTAAGAATTTAAAGGTACAAGTTTTACATCACAGTAGATCGCATATAGCCCAGCTTAGTCCTGATTATGAAAAAATACTTTTATGTTTTATCTCTCCTCTTCTAGCCTAAGTCAATCTGAGAGGAGAGTATCTTCTCTCATTATCTACTTAGAGTAAACATAGAAGTTTCTTCTGCAGTTCTTTTCCTAAAATCCTGCAACTGTTCATTGTTGATGTGAGTTGTCAGAGGGACAAAATTTTAAGAAGATGGGGAGACCTTGGTATTTAAAAAAGAACAGGTAACATCAGTTAGATATTATGAGATAAACAAGCTGAATTTTTTGGCGCAAATTGCTATCTATGATTATCCTAGGATCATGGCACAGAAAGGAGGGTTCTAATAAAAAAAAAAAAACCAGCTTCTCAAATACTTCTACTGAAGGAGATTGTAGAAATAAGACCACTGGACTGCCCTTAGTAGAGTTATGTTCTAGTCCAGATTAGTGAAACTATCTGTGTAACATTTAGAGTAACTCTCTACCCTCAAATTTTATTATTTTTTTTCTATACTTTTCCCTCTCTATCAGTGGAAGAAAGAGTAATGGAAAGTCTGTACAAAATATTTCCTGACCCAACAGTTAGTTACTTAGACCTTGTAAATGTTCAAGATATGTTCTATACATTTTGAATTTGGAGCCAAACTGCTTACAGACTCTGTGTAGATTTGTTCTGTAGGGAACCAAAGATTTACAGAAAAATGGAAGAGAGCATCTGTGGCTCAGGAATACTCCAGGGGAGTCCTGGCAATATTGGCTTCTCCAGACACCTCTGTCTTCTTAAGAGGCCTTCCAAATCATCCCACAGGCTTCTGCTCTATTGCAACTAGATTCTCTCTCTCTCTCTCTCTCTCTCTCTCTCTCTCTCTCTCTCTCTCTCTCTCTCTCCTGTCAGTGATTTTCACAGTGACATAAGAAGTACAGGACTTACCAACAAGAATTTTTGAATCTCAAAAATCTGTGTCCAAATTCTAGTTGCATTTCTGCTGATGGTATGTGATGGTATGGCCTTGGTGAATTTCTTCATCTTCCTGATCATGAGTCCCTGAATGCAAATGGAATAATATCATCTGCTTCATGGAGTTGTTCTGAGGACTAAAATGAGCAGTTCAGTCAAGTATTCAGCGAGGTGATTAATCCACAGTGCTCGTTGTTATTTTAATATGTGAATCATCTTCTTCTTGGCTCATTGTGGAAGGAATGCTTCTGCTCCACACTGTGTCTAAAAGATAACACACTATCAAATATTTTGACCAATTTAACATGATTTTGTTTTATCCATAATATTAATACATATGTTAATGATAAATATGGGTAGTTACATAGTTATAACTAGTGGAAATTTTAAAGAGTCTCAAAACTTTAAGCTAAGATACATTCATACTCTTTCTGGGCAGGCAAATGGAACAGACCAAGAAAGACTTGGTTCTTCACTGACTTCTCCCTGGGGTATTCCAGAATTCAGTATATACTGCCTCTTGCTTTTAGTCTTCTATTATCATAATTCTCTCCCCCATGCTTGCCTCCCTAGCCCATGGACACATAGAGGACAAATGCACATGTGAACATGTATAACTAAGAAGAAAAAAAAATGTTGACAACATTGGGATGAAGCAAAGAGCCCAAGAAAACCTGTTCTAGTTAAGCTTATTGATTGTGAACAACTCAAACCTGTTCAGATTAGGCCGGGCACGGTGGTGCACACCTGTAATCCCAGTGGCTCAGGAGGCCGAGTCAGGAGGATTGCCAAGTTCAAAGTCAGCCTCAAAAATGGCAAGGTGCTAAGCAACTCAACAAGACCCTCTCCCTAAATAAAATACGAAATCGGGCTAGGAATGTGGCTCAGAAGTTGACTGCCCCTGAGTTCAATTCCTGGTATCCTGAAAAAATAAATAAATAAACTCTAATAACAAGAATCAGGGGGAGCATCATCCAGTGCCAGAAAGTAAATAGGTACTATAAATAAATAAACAAACAATCCCTACAAATGTCAATGAGACACGGCCAACTGAAGAGATCCCAGTGAACAGAAAGAGAAAAATGTGAGAAACAAAATTAATAATATAGTATTAGATAATAACCCCAAATATAAAATAACTGTGTACATACATATGTGTGTGTATATATATATATATATATATATATATATATATATATATATACATATACATTTTGTGTATATAAATAATTGGATAAATAAACACAGAGGATATAATATAGATAAATATCCCTGCAGAAGAATTCCAAATGTAGATATTATAATCTAAGGGAGAGAGATTGTAGGCCCTCCTCACTCCTTGGCTTTGGACTATACACGGTCACTTGTTTCTGAGTACTTTTGAAATGAAGGGGAAGAAAAAATAACAGAAGAGACCTGACAAACACCACCTCACTTAGGTGGCTCAGGTGACATTATCAACAGTAGGTCATGCTGACAGCATGCATTCTTCACAGGATGTAATGAGGTGGCACTTTCCCTTTGTGACCTTCCTCCCCAAAGCATATTTCCTAGTCCAATCATGAACACATCCAATAAAACCTAACTAGAGACCCTCTATGAAACACCTAACTTTTATTCCTCAAAACTGTCTAGGTCATCCAAAATGAAAGGAGCCCAAGAAACTGTCACAGCCAAGGGGGAGCCCAAGTAGACATGAAGGTGAAACATAACATCATGACCTCCATATAATCCTGGAACAGAAAAACGACATTATGCAAAAGCTAAATAGGAGAAAGCATGTACTTCACTTAATAATATTGTGTCACTATTGGTTCATTCATGGTAATAAGTGTACCACATCAAGGGAAGCTGTTAATTATAAGGGAAAGTAGGCACAGTTTCATAGGAAACCTGTGTATTATCTTCACAATTTTCTATAAGTCTAAAACTATTCTAAAAATAAAATATTTTTAAGTGGAAGGATTTAAAATCTGTCTAATTACTGGAAATGAAAGGGAATATCAAAAGTGGACTCATAACCATTCCATGGAAACCAGGGCTGGAGAAGACTAGCATTCAGATACAAGCCCACCCGGGGCAGTTTCTCAGCTGTTCTTCGGCTGACACATTGGATTCTCCTTCACAGTTGCTTCATCCACTACCCTGCACATGGTCCACCATGGAGAACATTCGTATCTTTCAGTCACTGCATGAGCTACACCAAGCATCTTAGTTGCTTAGTTCAAATTTCTGTCTTCAGCTTAGATGTAGATTCTGATTAGCAGATGTCAGCTGGCCAATGGCTTGTCTGTCTTTAAAACAGGCCTATAACATTAGGTACAAATGTCATTTTGGGAAAAGGGGATGAAAGGCCATGTGAGAACTTCCTGTAGGGTCTTTTCTTGTAGGAGAGGAAGGTATTAGAAAATTTAGTACATGTAACAAAACATAATATAAACTTATATCTATATATAAATTATAAAGCATCATATAAATACAGTATTGTGCTGGTTGTGGTGGTGCATGCATGTAATCCCAGCAGTTTGGGAGGCTGAAATAGAAGGATCACAATTTCAAAGCCAACCTCAGCAACTTAGCAAGATCCTGTCTCAAAATAAAAAAGGGGCAGGGGACATGGCTTAGTGGTTAAATGTTCCTGGGTTCAATCCCCAGTACCAAATAAATGAACAAATAGATAAGTAAATAAATAATTGAATCTATATCAGAGGGTTCTGCATCTATGGAATCAAAAATATTTTTGAATTGCATCTGTTCTAAACATGCACAGACTTTTTCCTCTATTATTCCCTAACAATACAGCATTGCAACTATTACATAGCATTTACATTGTATTAGTTACCATAAATAATACAGAGATCTTTTAAAGTTTAGGAGAGGAATATATATATGCAATTATGATGGCATTTTACAGAAGGGACTTAAGCATCTGCTCATTTGGTATGCATAGGGAGCCCTGAAGGCAATCCTCCACAGATCCTAAGGTGAGGTATGAGTTTATAAAGAAATACACAGAAATTGTTATCAGCTATATATTGCCATAGTACATTATATAACAAGCACAAAATCTCAATATTGCCCGATAATAAATATGAATGGAATGTATTTGTCTGCAGGATTCAGTAGACATGGGCTAGGCTCAGCAGGATTGGACAACCTCTGTCATCATCTGTGGTTATCACCATAGAAATCATGTCTGAGAGTTGACTGGCTACCTTCTGGGGCATAAGGGACACTCTCCTTTAGCAGACTAATCTGGGAATGATCTCATGGCAAAATCACAGGAGCAAAATACAAGATGGAAATAACTGGAACTTTTACAAGCCTTTACCAAAATCATCACACGGTCCAGTTCTGAATTAAGCAACATGAAAATACACTTCCTGAGTGCTAACAATTGCTACGTCACCTTGCAGCAGGTGTGAATATGGTTGGGCTGGTTAATATAATCAATGCATCACATAAATGAAATATTTAAAGTAATCAGATGGTGAGATTAATTCAAGGAGCCCACCCAGAGGAAACGATTTTGGACATGTGTTTAAGCCAAATTATAGGAGAGCACATATGGATGTATTCATCATTGGGTCTGATTTTAAAAGTATTTCTACTTTTGCTATTATGGATAAAGGGATCAAAAGAGAACAGGATGTAGCAGCCTCTATGTCCTGGAGTGAAATTATGATTCAGTTATTAACTCTGCTGCTCAGTAGCCCACAAGAAGTAATGCCGCATCCTTCGATGTGGCCTTATCTATTGTGACAAGGCTCCAGGGAACTCATGCGCATGAAATTCATTTCATGTCTCATTCACAGAATGCCTGAGTTTCAAAAAAATACCTTTATGATGTTTCAGGTTTCAGTTACCTAGTGTGTGATCTCACAAACTCACAGTCTTCAAAAGAAAGAACATTAACTTCTCTTCAGAAACTGGAGGTTCTTTGTTACGAGAAACCCAGGAGGCTTCGTTGCAGGAGAAACATACAGGAGCACACAGGTCACTTTTGATAAAATGTCATGTACTCTGAGGGTAATAGAAATATGTATTTTATGCAAACTCACAGTTGAATAGATGGCACGGGTTTAGATAAAATAGATTCAAACCATCCTTATGTATAATACATTAACAGATAGATCATAGTATTCTCATATCACAGGCTTCTTAAAATACTTCTTATACATAAGAAATAAAGTATGGTGACCATGGCAGCAAATAGATATATAAAGTGTGTAACTAAGAATAATAATATTTTTAGAATCTCATAGGAAAATAAAATCACACCCCACTTCCATTAAATAGGAAGGGGTAAGAATACGCACAAATCCTGAACTAATGTATAAATTCCTCCCATTCATACTCATTGCTTTGGCTGTATATTTCCAATGCTGTTATCCAATTTACTCCTCTCCATGTTTCCAAGTTATATTAATTAAATATGATATTGTTTTGCTTCACTTCCAACTGTCATTTGAGAATAAGGCTGATATAGCAAATGACATTGTCTTTGCAGATGTCATGGTTATATTTCAGAGCTCTTCCCAAAAGAGGCTGGTACAAGTCTCTCAATCCATCTCATTGTATTTATCTGGTTAATTCCATGTGAGATTAGATTCAGCAATGGGAGGAGACTAATATATCCATCTTGACTATAATGGCTAATTTGAATTGTCAACTTGATTGGATTAAGAAATAACCAAGGATTAGGAGGGTTATGGGTAGGTCAATGAGGATGTGTCTAGGAATGGTTGGCATGTGGGATAGCCAACTGAAATGGAGACCCTTCCTAAGTGTGGGCAGCACTGACCAATAATAGGATGATGGCTTAGAAGGAATAAAAATTGGAAGAACAAGGAAACAGGGGAAGACACAAACTCCATTCTTCTTGACCAGGTTCTTGATTGCTGCTATGTCCTCTGAAGAGATCAGACTCTTGCTTCTTCACTCTTCCAGTGAATTCTCCAGAAGCCTTTAGTCTCAGACTGGGGTAGCACCTAGTCTGAGTTTTGGTGCTTCAGCCTCTTAGACTGCACAGCTACTGGTTCTAGCTCTCTATCCTGCAGATGGCCATTGTGGACTATCCAGCTTCTGGTCGCCTAAGCCAACCTAATAAGACCCCCTTTTTATAATTTTTAAATTCTGTTCCTCTATAGAACCTTAATTTACTTACCCAGTCACGTCCCTCTCTGCTTGCCTTGGTAGGTCTAGCCAACTCCTAGTTATCCCATAAATTGAACCTCTTGCAAAATTCTTCCTTAGCCTACTACTGTCATTTCTTCTCAGTGTTCTCATTAATCCCTGGGCATATCCCAATGAAAGAGTAGTTCATACTGCACCATCATCTATATTTAGTTGTCTGCCTATACCACACACTGGTCTATAAGAGAAAAAAAAATCAACCACAGAGAGAACAACTAAATTATGATTTGCCTGAAACTGGCATCAAAGTCTCCCAGCACAGTATTAACACATGGTGCCTATTATTTTGGTGGACATGTGTACACTCTGAGAGTAAGTGGGTAGGTTAAAGAGGGACTTAGAAAGTAAATACACTTGGAAATAAAAAGTCCATAAATACATTTCTCCTTTTATTCATGTTCCTCATCCAGAACATTATCCAATATTGGTGGTTGTTCATCAGAGCCTATTTGTAGCAACAGTAGTACAACAGAAAAATATTGGTCTTAAATAACATGTCTCTGAAATTCTTGAGCTGGGGTGATGGGGTGAAAGTTGCTGACAGAAGAGATTTTTATTTTTGGCACCACTCAGAGCACCAAGGAATGAAGTTCATTTAGGCAGGCATCTTGTTCCATGAGGAGAGCAGGGGGGCCCGGGATCTGAAAGCTATAGCTTATCTCTGTTAAATTATGTAAAATGTCTGAGCCCCAGTCCCCATTCTTGTCACCCACAAGTAATAAGAACTACCTCCCTAGCATACTCCATGGGATTGTTGTGACATGTTTCAAGATCATGAGCCTTGTAGCCTGGGATACACCTGGTGATGTGGCAGAATCCCTTCAGCTATTGGAAACCACAGAATAAAGTTAGTTTATCTTTCAGCATATTTTTTTTCCCCCAGGGAAGAAGGGACATGTTAATTTTGCATTGAAATAAACATGTATATTATATGTGTAGAATGCAAAGTGCTCATGAATATTTATGGAACTTCAACAAATTTCATACTTGGATCAGGAAGCAATAGAGTATATCTTGAATTACCCAAGGGTTTGTATTTACTTTCTCTACTACTAAGTCAGAAAAGTTGGGAAAGCCCTGATTATGTTCAGTGATTTCAAACACTTTCAAATATCATATAACTCTATGAGATGGTCAGAGCTTTAAAATTATTTATTTATATATTTTTTTTCTTAGACATGAATACTATGGCTAAGTACGACAGATGGATCCAAACCCAATAGTGGCTAGTTTGTCTTATTTTATAGATTATTTATGGAATTCCTAATGTATATTTACAATAATTATTTCCCAAGGCATCCCATTAATTTTTTTTCCCGCCACTTATAAATGTAAAGTGCATTGGTGTTTGTCAGATCCCTTCAAGTAAACAAATAGAAATGGGGAAAAAAAGTTTTTTCAGGCAGACTCTCACACATACAATAGTACTGACAACTAAGCTTTCAGAAAAAAGTAACTGCAACTCAGTTGGTGTGCAAGAATTTTCCAAAACAGCATGCACAAGATGTTATTCCACATTTGCTTTTAGAATTTAAGAAGCAGTTCCACATGGGTGTTCTGTGAGAACAAGGAATTGCCTGTTTAATTTCATACAACCAGAAAACTCCTATAGTATGTGGTCATGTTAATGCTGCTGTTTAAAAGACATCAATGTTTTCACTCAATCACACATACCTACACCCACACCAGCCACCACACAGTGCCCTTCAATGAACTGTCAAAGTAAGAAGAGATGACATTAAAAGTCATTAAGCCCAAGTGTGAAGAAAAACTGAAGTACAGAAGTACTACAAATAGAGAAGAGGAGTCAAATCTAGAAGAGAAATCATGAAGGGAGGAAGCAAGGATTTTTCAAGGTAGAACTAATTTTTCAAGGTAGAACTAATATTTGATTCTGAAAACACCTGACAAGAGGTATTATCATAAGCAGACGAAAAGTGTACTCACATTGAATGTGAGTACACTTAAGAATGTTCCATTCTTAATGGGCTTCTAATTGTACTTGCAATCATCTCTGTTTCATATTCCCTGTGAGGAAAGTTTTTGGTTGTTTTGAGATTATTGGTGGTTTGTTTTGTGTGTATGTGTGATTTTTGTTTTGGAGCTGTTTATTCTAAGAGAAAAAAACATGGAGAGAATAGGAAGACCATATAGTACCAAAGTCTAGAAAAGTTTTAAATATAAATAATTTGCTCCAAGTTTTGAAACTAGAAAGTAAGTCCTATACCACATATTTATGTATGCATACATAAATATATATATATATATATATATATATATATATATATATATATATGTTTGACAGAACTTTTATAGATGACAAGGGCTAGTCAGATACTTGGAATAAATTTACTTTAAAAGTATATATAAGATAATAATATAATATGGAAAATAATAACACAATTAAATATTTTTAATTCCCCGTATGGGCCACCAACTGCCACAGTCTGGCTGGGCAAAAAATCACGAGCCACTCACAGCCTTGTAGATTCAAACAGCAATTCTTTATTCCCGAACTCTCACTGGCACTCTACACGCACGTTCTGGGGAAAATCCACTGGCACTCTACAGGCACGTTCTGGGAAAATCTACCTCCACTGGGCTCTGCATCCCAAATACTCTCTGAATCCCACCAGAACTCAACGGGAACTCAAGGAGCGGGCGCCTGAGGCAGCAGGATACGCCCTATTCCCAGCAGGATCCACCTTAAACCTGGAACTGCCCTATTCCCAGCAGGATCCACACCCTATACCTGGAACCGCCCTAAACCCGGATCTGCCCTGGTCCTTGAGCAGGGTCACCTTTCTCAAACATTCATGCAATGTCACTGCAAATGACCTGGGTCCAAGGCATGCCCATTTCCACAATGGAGAGTCCTCCCTCTAAGCAACATTGGGTAGGTTGACAAAGAAATTGCCATGCGTCATTCCTACTTGGCTATGGCTCTCAGCATCTTTTTACAAATTTACTTATATAAAATAATTATGTATATAATCTTTTTCACAAATTTATTTCAAAGATATAACTAGCCTCTGACATCTATAGAAGTCCAGTCTTCTGATTTATCAAAAGGCCCTGAATCAGCTGCAGATTATTACATGAAAACCCTTCCATTTTGTTCAAGACCCAAAGATGAAAGTATACCTTTTACTCCCTAACAAATTATTTAACAGGCTCATCTTGATTCAGTGATAAAGGAGTACTCATACTTGTTAAGTACTCTGGGATTGATGATAAATGCTATGGTTTGGTATTATTTCTATTCAAGCATACAAAACCCCAGAGAATTGATTGGTAACTGAGGGATTGCAGTATGTGAATGAAATTCCTCATACAATTTCAGTGGTTTGCCTGATGAAGTGGCCTAATCAAATTGTCCATGAGATACCTACAATTCCAATACCAAAGACTATTTGGTCTTTGAGAGATTTTCAACCACTGTTATGACTTCAGGATGGAAAATCTAATGCCACAGACTAAAGATACCAATGCTGCCTCCTGTGCTCTGGTCTTCCTCATCTCTCAGGACAGATTGCCACCAACATTCTGGAGGAAGAGAAAGAGCATTACAGAACTAGGGGCAACTTCACCTAAGCCACATGTTTCTAAAGAATGGATAGGAGTATGAGAAATGCAGGTACAGTACAATTAAAATTAATTTGAGCCAGCATACTCAAAAACATCTAATTTAGTGGGCAAAATAATCTTTATGAATTTTGAGTTTTCAATGAATAAACCATTTCAAAGAGATGCACACTGTAAAATGAGCCAAATATGTGTTCAGGTTAAGATTTGAATCTTTAAGGATCAAATGCAGAATGAAATAATATCATTCAATCAAGGCCACAAGTAGTCTGGATTTATATTACAAATGTCCCTCCAAAGATGTATTAGTATTTTTTTTAAGGTTTCAGATTGATCTACTCAACATGACACTGAAAAGATGCATTCAAAATAATCAAGAGTTTTAAGTGCAATTCAAACATAAGTGTCATTGGAATGACAATAATAATGAACTCAGCATGCTATCTCTGTGGGATATCTTATATTCATTTCCTCCCACGTTTACACATGTTCATCCCAGGGTCTTGGAAGAATTCAGGTGCTTTCCCAGGTATACAAATGTTACCACAGTGTTTCCATTTCCACAGAATTTCTGGCATGGGTGGGGATTTGTGGGATTTAAAACTAAGATTTTATTTTAACAAGAGAACAACTTGTATAGCTAGAAAGGAGGGAAAGAAAGGCCCTAGAGTAGAGATTTTTAATTTTCTCCTGAAAACAAGACCATTGTGTGGGTATGTATGTGGGAGACACATGCCCAGATCTCTCTCTGGCAGACTGAGACACCAAGTGCTCCTACTAAGTCAAGGTACTTGGTCATCACTTCTTTCTAATACTGCAAATATCCTTCCATCATGTAAACACACATTTCTATTTTGCCAAACTATTGGTTCTTGCTACCTTTTCTGATTTTTTCCCAGACTGCTTTCTTTCCTTCCTTCCTTCCTACCTTCCTTCTTTTTTCCTTTTTTCTTTCTGTTAAAGTATTTAAAAAAAAAAGAAAAGAGAAAAAAAAGACATTTTTGATACTTGCTGAAGATGGGTAAGCAGACTTTCCAGGGGTGGGGACTAGAGCTGTGGGGATTTACAGTAAGGGAGAAGATCAAGCTCAGTTCTGAATACAGCAGGTGGAAGAATGAACAAGACTCCATTTATTGAGGAAAAGCTCTGCATAATTATATAGAGCCAGGGGTGGCTTGACAGTTATGACAGTTTAATGGTTGAAAGGTTTGACAGTTGGCATGGGTGCTTTTTGATTGGTGGGTAAGGATCATGTGAGCCAGCAGGGCTAGTCTGATTGGTGGGTAAGGATCATGTGAGCCAGCAGGGCTAGTCTGATTGGTGGGTAAGGATCATGTGAGCCAGCAGGGCTCACCATTGGATGGCTCTTCTTGGGGGATGGGGAAGTTTAGTCTTTGGAGCCCGGCTGACTCCCAACAGCAAGGACAAATGGAGATGTATAGTCAAGGTGGGAGGGTGGTGAGTGGATGGAAAATAACTGGGAGGAAGCAGCGAGGATAAGGGGATTCTTGCTGGACCACCTATTCCACTGGATTCGAATTGAGGGTGGAAGATTTTTGCTAAATTGATTTAATAGAATTCTTGTTTTGTTTTGTTTTGTTTTTAAAAAAACAAACTAAATCAGTCAAGGACATAATCCAAAATCAGCATCTCCAGGGCCTCCAGGAGCCTGAGAGTCTTTGTCTTCACTGAAAATAAAACAATGTCTCCTAAATATTTGCTTACTGATCCTCACAGTAAAGTTTCTCTCCATTCGATTCTCATGCTTATGTAGACCCAAGTGTGGGCTACAAAATCTACAAATTAAATATGAACCATGTTAAATTAAATATGGTTCTGAGTAAAACTACCATCACCAAAATTAGGCTCAGGTCTCCTTGCTTTGTTTCCATTTTACTCCACAATATTTCAGAAGAAAGCTGAACCATTTCTCCACATTGGATATCCACAATACTTCTCAGGTATTCTGCTCCTCTTGTTCCCACAGCCAGTATCTTGTCACCTCACCATATTCTCTTTCCAGGATTCCTGCAACTGTCTTTTGAATTGTCTCTCCATTTCTTTTCTTGTTCCTGTCTATCCCCCCCACACACACACACACACAAACTTCTGCATGCACAAGTAAGAAAAAAAATGACATTTTTAAGACAAAAAAAATATATCATTGCACATGAAAACCCTGTACTGGTCTTCCCATGATATAAACAGTTCCCAGCTTGCTGTTTTTGTTGCTGTTGTTGTTTTGTTTTGCTTTGTTTTTACTTTACAAGGGTATGAAAGCAAAAGTCAATCAATAGAAACTATATGTCAAATTTTGAAATTTAGTTTCAAAATTTACCCATTCTGGCTATATGGGGAAGATCCTCTTTCTCTTAGTGTCAGGTTGTAGCAGTGAGCTGCAGCTCCCAGGCAGCTGAGGGATCCCAAGGGGAAATAGCAGGCCCTCTACAGTGTACCATTTAGCAATAATCTCTGGATGTTGTGCTTTGTGTTTTCTCTTCCCAGTACGTTTATCAAACACCCATCAGTGTGTGTGTACTGAGACATTCAACACTTTATTATAATATAGACTTTGTGTTAGATGATTTTATTCAATTGTCTGCTAATGTAAGTGTTCTGAGCACGTTTAAGACAGACTAGGAGCCAGGCATGGTGGCAAATGCATGTAATCCCAGTGGCTCTGGAGGCTAAGGCAAGAGGATTGAGAGTTTAAAGCCAGCCTCAGCAAAAGCCAGGCACTAAGCAACTCCGTGAATTCTGTCGTAAATAAAATGCAAAATAGGGCTAGGGATGTGGCTCAGTGGATGAGTATCACTTATAGTGACAGAACTGGTCTGTCACTATAAGATTTTAATCCCATTTGTAGTCTCCTTTATAGAAGAAAAGTCTTATTTGATTTATGACAACAGAAGTATCACCAAACAGCTTATATGACTATAAGGTTAATGAATGGGGTTCATATTTCCAAACACTTTAAAAAGAGGTAACATATTAAGAATTTTCTATTATATATTTCTAATAAGGGATAGATACACTCATTTGTCCCATTTTTTTTCAGTTTTTTTTTAAGACTGATGTATTATAATTATTATATTAGTTTCCTATGTTTGATTTTTAACATAGGAAAATCAAACCAGTACCTGTCCCCCACCCCCAAAAAGACAGACTAGGCTAAACAATGATGTGATGTTCTGTAGGTTAGATGTATTAAAAGCATATTCTACTTGGGATGTTTACAACTTACACTGGGTTTATTTGGATGTAACCCCATCCCAAGTCAAGCAGCACCTATACTTAGAATATAATCAAAACTTCCAGCTTTGGTCTTTACTCGTGCATACTTGGACCCCTGTCCTTCTCTTCAACTTCATCTTGTTCCAGGCTCTTTCTACTTCATTTTGGTTCTTGCTACATCAAGACTTCTGATTATGCTTTTTCTGTGCATAGATTGTTTCCCTGTTTGTTGTTTACTTTGCATATTAGGGTAAACATCCCTTCTTTACAAACCTCCTCTGTTCTCCTTCTCAACTCCTTGTTTGTTTCCATTGTAGAATTTATGAGACCTGAACACTTTATTGTTTTTAATTTTCTTTGTGTCTCTCTCTCCCAGAAACATTTAGCTTCATAAACCTAACTCCCGTTTATCATTACATCCCTAGTACCTAAAAAATTGTGTGCTAAGCAATAGACATTCAACGTATATTTTTTGAATGGATCAATGTCCCCCAAAGTGTCCTTAAATAGAAATTCCTAGTAAGGGGACAACCAATCTTATTTTAAAATTCCTGTTATCTTTGATTTTAGAGAAATTTAAATTATTTTTAAGAAATCATTTTCTCTACTCAACTTCTCCAATGATGTTCAAATTCAGTTCACTAATGTGGATTGGTCCTTAATGAGGTATAGATGGCATGAGTACATGGAGAAAAGATATATTCCAAAGAAAGCATTTTTTTCAAAATTATCTAAATTTATATTCTATGTTATGGCACAATCTTCTCAACAAATAAAAAGATGCTAACGTAGGCAAGTAAAATGGAAACCCCTTGTTCACTGTTTATAACCAGAGTCATTCTAGGGTTATGCAAGATCTAATAGTGACGTAAGAGTACAGCTGACATGAACTTTCACAGCCTCCAATGTCATTAGGAGTAAGCCTGCCCTGAGGTCATGTGTGTCCCTGCAGTGTCTGCCAGAGGTAATGATCAGTAGAGAAGTGCGGCCAATATGGGGCTCGGAATGCTTGGGAAGGCAAGACAGCTGGCTGAAGCAATTTGGCCTCTGACAGAGAGATTGGCAACAGCCTGAGACACGCACTGGATTACATTCCCTTTCCCAAAATAAATTAAAATGCTGATCAGCATTTCTCTTGGGATAATCATGAAATTGGACCTGTGATCATGTCATCAAATGTCACCAAATATCCATCCCGAGAGAATCCAAAGTACATAACGGCCATTACCTGGGAAGCTCAGTCACATAGTCTTGGTGGCAGGCTGTGGATGCGCCTCTGCAGCTGCTGTTCTGAAGAGCTGAAGGCAGAATTCACAGGCAACATTTTTATGTCCACTCTTCTCAAGGTCACACAAGAGTATACATTATGGACAGAGAGTCTCCTATAACTTTGGGGGTGGGGGTAGGAACAGATGTGGTGAACTGGTCTGTCACTATAAGACTTTAATTCCATTTGTAGTCTCCTTTATAGAATAAAAGCCTTATTTGATTTATGACAACAGAAGTATCACCAAACAGCTTATATGACTATAAGGTTAATGAATGGGGTTCATTTTTCCAAACACTTTAAAAAGAGGTAACATATTAAGAATTTTCTATTATACATTTCTAATAAGGGATAGATACACTCATTTGTCCCATTTTTTTCAGTTGTTTTTTTAAGATTGATATATTCTAATTATTATATTAGTTTCCTATGTTTGATTTTTAAGGACTTTATGTTTGTTTCCTCTCTACCTTAATCAACTTCTCTTAAAAATAAAATGCTACAATTTTAATACAATGATGCAGATTTATTTAGATCAATGGAACTTACAATGAAACTATGCACAGCATACTGGAGGGGGAATTAGACATAAAACCATGGCTCAATTCATGCTAAGAGAAATCTGTTCTTTTCCAGTCCTCTGTGTTCTATTAATGCAGTAGATCATCCTTCATTCCCCAAATAGTGCTAGGTTGGTGGAGCTAGGAAGGGAGTTTGAGAGTAGAAGCAAAGGGACAAGCAGATTGCTCTGCCAAATGACTGAGAAAATTCAAAGGGGAAGAGTCTAGAAAAACTGAGAAAAAGAGGTGAGAAGGAAGAGAGGAGAAAGACCAAATAAATCATGAAAGATGAAGGGAAAAATCTCCAAGTAGTAGAGCAATTAAAAGACCTTTAAAGAACTATATCTAACAAATGATTTCAAGGTTTTTTTTTAATTGTTCAATGTAAAATTCCTCTAGCTCTTGAGTCGTGTGTGTGTGTGTGTGTGTGTGTGTGTGTGTGAGAGAGAGAGAGAGAGAGAGAGAGAGAAAGAGAGAGAGACAGAGAGAAAGAGAGAGAGACAGAGAGAAAGAAGGGAGAGTGTGTGCATGCATGTGTGTGTGTGTGTGTGTGAGAGAGAGAGAGAGAGAGAAAGAGAGAGAGAGGCAGAGAGAGAGAGAGAAAGGTCCAGCTCCAGCCAAACTCCACACATCATAACAAGGAACAGGAAATCTGCTTAAGACAGTAAAATTATCCATTGCCTGGGCTAATTAAGTGAAAACAAAGCCCAGAGTCAGAGGTGACTATAGGAATGTAATCCCTCTCTGATTTTACAGTCATTTCTGAATCATGCCCAACTTGGAGAAAATCTTAAAACAAGAAAATCCATCCTACAACTGCAGTTATGTGGAAAATGAGGGGGCTGACAAATGCAGAGACAGTCATTGCCAGAGCTTCCCCAGGAGTGACGTCCAGCAACATTTAGAAGGAATACAGCTCAAGGGGAAAATGCCTCAGACTTGTGGGTGAAAAAGAGATTGTTCTGGGAAGTGGGATGAATTAATTCCTAAAAAGAGGAGTAAAGTCCTGATAGGAGCAAGAAGCTATTTTAACAGGGGCTGGTGTGAAACGTAGTTACCGCAGTCTGGCTGGGCACAAAATAACCAGGAGGTCACAAGCCACTTGTAGGTTCAAACAGGAACTACTTTATTGCCCGAACCCCACGAGAACTCTCTGGAACTCCCCCGAAACTCCACCAGAACCAACGGGAACTCAACGGGAACTCAAAAGTAGCAGGCACCCGAGATAGCAGGAGCCGCCCCACTGCCGGACAGCAGAGGTCCACATACACAACTGAATACACAGCTTGCCCCAATCCAGCATCATCCGGTTACAGCAATCAGTCATTATATTAATAATTATACACAGCTTAACTTAATTATCATCATCTTAATGGCTCACTGGCGTCACCTCCCAACCACTCCTTCTGGCAAAATGCCAGGCACCATCCTGACTTGGCTGTGGCTCTCAACATGTAGTGACAGAACAATTGAGAGCAGAGAGCCTGAACAGGCGCACGTGGAAGCAAGTGTCTTAGAATCACTTGGTTCCAGGCATCAGGGTCTCCATGAGTTTCTTTGTGTGGTGTAACTGGAACCTATAGGGACCAGTGGAAGTTATGTTATTTGAGTTTGTTGTATATGATAAAGTAAAGTACACAGGAAACCCATCCTGGGAACTCCTTCATGTTCAATTAATTCTATGCTTCTTTTTTGAAATCCTGATGGCACTTGTACTGGAAGACATTCTCCCAATTTCTGGTAAATTTTTGGAACTCAGAGAAAGCAAACCAGGTTAATTATATCCCTCACCAATTACTGCATCGATAATAATAATAATATGTTCATTACTGCATAGGTTTAGAATAGGAAACCTAGTAGGTACAAAGAGTAGTACAAAAAGAAGGCCAAGAAAGCATATCAATACAGTACTTATGAATAGTTTCTTAACTTATATACAATTATAAAGATTGTAAGGTGGCATTTAGCAATGCAAAACGACTTTATGAAATTAACACTTTATATATCACCCTTTCTATCCAGAAAGAGTTCCATTATTAAAATCTTTACAAACGATAAATCAAGTTTCTCTTAAAACACCATCTCAAAAAAAAAAAAAAAAACAAAACTGGTTGTCCGGCAAGGTATTTAAAAAAAGGATGTAATTCAATAATTGCCCCACATTTTTTATAAAAGTATTTTTTTCTTCTCAGGTAATGAAACAATAATAACAACAAAACCCAGAGAACTCTTGACACAAAGGGACCGATTCATTTTTTCACAATAACTCAGAAATATATGCACTTGTTGTGGTTTGAGTGATGTTCTTCTCTTCTATCACCATGGAAATTGACATCGAATTATTTTCAACATATTTTTGAAAGGAGAACGAGCACTTCTAGCACATAATAGAGGTATTCATGCCATTTAATGAAACTGATCACCGTGCTAATGGAAATCTACTTGATGATGAATGGTATTTTAAGAAATCTTTTTTTTTTTTTTATTCTCTAACAGCAGAATGCAATGCCTTGCTTTGTAAGAAAACCCACTCGACAACTCCACAAGAAGTTACGAGTGGCAGAAAAGGTAGTTCAGACCCAGTTTTCACATTCAAGAGAAAGGGAGTGAGATGAAAGATTTCTTTTCAATTTTTAGTTTCTTTTCATTTAAAAGGAAAGGGGAACAGATATACTGGCTTCAAATGTATCTGAACGGAGTAGATGAATTAATAAATGTTGTGCATACTTGCCGCCAAAGGGGAGCTTATAAAAAGGAAATGCAAGGTGTGAGTGGTTGGCAAACATAGAAGAGTTTTTAAATAAAGAAAATATTAACATTCACATGTAGCCTGACCAAGCAGCCACCAAGATGGGACAATTAGCTGGTACTCTCTTAAAGAAGGCCTGCAGAGGGGCGGAGTCGGTGACCCTCTAGCAACTGGATTACCTTCTCCCCTTCTTCCAATCAGTGTGCTCATGCTCTGAAACTGTATACTTTTATCTATGCAATATTAATTTCTATTCTTAAAGACTGAAGAGAGGGGTTTTCCACTGGTCCTTTCATCACATGTAATAGATTCTGGATTAATAACCTAGAAACCTATCCCCCTTTGTGTGTCTACCTCGCTCATTATCAGCAAAAAAAAAAAAAAAAAAGTCTATTTCCCTGGGCTATGGCTGTAAGCTAGGCCTGTCACACTGAAGCTGCAGCTAGGAGAGATGATGCAGAAAACCCTTCATTGCAGAAGTTCAAATTGCTGGCAAGGCTGGGGATAATAAACCCAGAACCCCAATGTTCCATTCCAGTGAGGTGGCATTATGCAGATCCAGGGAACTACCTCCTTAGTCTTTCTTTAAATGGACCAGGGTTCTTGTAAACAGGTGAACTCTTCTCTCTAAGTAAATACCTGAGCCCATGGAAGTCTCAGCATCCCTCCTTGAGAGACAGGGAGCTCTGATAAAAGGTTCCCTGTCTCTGTAACTGTATATCTATTGCATATTTGCTCAAACAGTAGTAGGACAAACTGTAGAAGGAATCCTCAATGGTCGTATTCACCCACTTTTAAACAGAGATGAGCCTGGAAGGCATGGCCTGGCTTACCCATTCTCTGCCCTTTTTCTCCCTGTTGGGGTCTGCAGGGAAACTGGATGAAATCACTCCCTGGAATTCATCTCTGGGAAAGGAGATAATAGGACACCAGAAAAGCCTCAGCAGAACCATCTGTTCTGATGGCAGGAATTTAGGGATGTCCAAGTGTTCCTTGAGAACCATTTGTTCTAGCTTGGGGGTGAAGGGAGGCTGGCGATATGGCGGTGGAAGGAGATGTTTGCAATATTTATTTATTTATTTTAGAAAAGAAATATACTTGAATAAAAAAAATATAATCTAGCAAACTGGAGTGATAGCACCAGTCTATAATCCTAGCTGCATAAGACCCAGAGACAGGAGGATCCTAAGTTTGAGGCCAGCCTCAGCAGTTTAGCAAGATCCCATCTCGGAATATTTTAAAAAGGACTGAGAATATAGCTCAGTGGTAGAGCACTTGCCTACCATGTACAAGGTACTGGCTTCAATCCCCAGTATAACAAGAAAGAAAAGAAAAACAATCTACCCAAATCACTCCAGCAAATTTCAGAGTATTTCAGAGTACAGTTAACCTTCCTTTTATGTCTTTAGAAGAATTGGGTTCAAATCCTCAGGTGCTCAAGAACATTGCATGAAATGGCAAAATCGTGCATAGTATTTCATATAACCTACACACATCATTCCTAGAGTACTTATAAGACTAGATACAAAATAGATATTAAATATATTCTACTGTATCATTTAGAGAAAATGATAAGAAAAAAATTATGTATTCAGTACAGTTGAATTTTTCAAATACTGATTGGTTAAATCTACACATGCAGAATTTGTGGATATGAAGGGTTAGATTCTATCAATGAGTATACTTAATATTATTTTCATGAGGGTCATTTTAAAGTACGATGTTAATTTTATTGAAGATTCTGGGTCACATTCCCCTTTGGAAATCTGATATGACCTCTTTCAGTCACCTTGTGGCTAATAATTTTTCTTTAATTCACAAGAAACATATAGAAGGAGCAGGTGTTATAGTTAGACATGTCATACAGAGATCAGTGTGTGCTCTTTTCCCAAAGATAAATTCACAAATTGCCACTAATAGAATCACAATATTTACAAAGTTCCCATGAGGAGATTCTCTCTAAGGAGACCTATTGTCTGATGTTGCTATTAAAAAAGATTAATCCTACCAATTAAACCCACTTCAAATGTGGTAGTGGATTTATGATAGACTCTCAATACTGCCACTCATTTCTGCTCCAAAATAGATTTTTTTAAAGCACCAAACAACTTCCTTCTTCAAAACAGACATGAGTTGTGAGCAAAGAAACAAACAAACAAAAACAGAGGGGGTAAAGAAGCAATTTATTTTTGCTGAGACATTTAGCTATTTAGCTAGAAAAGAAACACAAGAGAACAATCTTATAGGCAGAGGGCTGAAGCCAACATAGCCAATGTAATTTATTGCTATTTGGGGTAGAAAAAAAAGGGACAATAGAAAAACCACTGGAACTGGTCTTTACATCTCAGATATTTTAAAATTTGTTTGTTTGTTTGTTTGTTTCTTTCTTTCTTTTTTTAACATGTGCAATACTACAAATATACCCTGGCTAAAGTTAGTGATCTCTGGTTTTTACAATCACACAATGCAACAATATTAAAGTGTGAAGAGGAAGGAGACTTTTGTTGCCATTTAGCTCATGCTAAACCTCCACCATGGAGTAGCTCTTGCTCTCCTTTCTGTAGATGAGGCACAGGAGGCTCAGGGTGCAGCCTAGAGTCCTGAGTTACTGAGCAGCAGAGCTCATGATATTCCCACCACTTCACCCTGAAATGCCTAGATAGCTATAAACTTTTGCATTGCATAGAGTGATTAATATATATATTAATATATATATTCATTCCATATATATATTCATTCCATATATATATTCATTCCACCCAGTTCCTTAAAGCTAAGAAGTTAAGGTGTAATATCAGCAACACTAGGAAACTGCTATGAACAATAGCATCTTTCTTTTGCATATCACTCTAAAGTTTGCTTATAGCTTAACCATATATTATTCCTTTACCATTCAAAATCAATTTGTGATATGTCATCTTTAAATGGGGAAAAATAAGATTCTGAGAATTAATATAAATGGCTAGAATATATCAGAGAAGGAACTCAAATCTCTTTTCTAAATCCCGTGTGCTTTGGACGAAGCATGACTGTCTCAGTTTCCCTAGGGATTCATTGATCCATTCATTCTGCAGATATTTCAGAGTGTTTCCTCTGTATTAGACACTATACTAGGTGTTGAGATTATACGAAATAACTAAATGTGCCTCTTGTCATGGAACACAGATAACAGTGAACAAATAAATTATTACTGCCAAATGTGCTGTGAAGCAAATCACTTGGTTCTGATAGAGCATGTCATGACAGAGGATGAGGGAAGAATTCTTGGGACAGTGATATTGGAGTTACAATCTCAAGAATATATACAAGTTAATAAAAAGAATGGAGAAAAGAACATTCCAAGAAAGGATAATAACGAAGTCTCTGAGGCTCAACAGAATATGGTGGGTTTAAGACACTGAAAACACATCCATTGTGGCTAGAGTTCAGAAAATGAAAGAGAGAATTTGTCAGTGCCAGATTACTGATGGACATATAGGCTGTGAATCTTAGCTCAGGATGCTACATAACAAATTGCCATAAATGGAATGGCTTAAATAACAAACATTTATTTCTTACAGTTCTGGAGGCTGGGAAATTCCAGCTCAAGGCCAACAGAATTGGTTCTGGAGAGGGCCATTTTTATAATTTCCAGTTGATTGTCTTTCCCTGGTAATCTCACATGACATAAAACAGAGTGAGGAAGTGAATTATCTCATATTTGTACTGAATAATGCACTAATCCTATTCATGAGGACTGCACTCTTAGAACCTAATTAGCCCCCCTCCAAGACCCTTACTAATAATAGCAAACTATTTAGGGTTAGAATTTTAACATATGAATTTCTGGGGCACAAAATAAACTATGTTAATAATATTGGTTTTCATTTTGAAAGTAAAGGAGATACCCCACAAAGAAATGTCAGCAGAGTAGATGTCATTTATAACAATGTAATACGTGTATAGACACAATTTTCAGGAAATATCTACCAATTTCTATTTTGAGTATTGTTGTTTTTTAAAGAAACTCATGAATGAGAGTTGGATTTTTGTGTTAGTTGGCTTTTCAACACTAAAGTTAAATACCTGAGACATTGAGTTTATAAGGAGGAAAAGACTGAGCTCACAAGTTTGAAGTTCTAGTCCAAGATCCATTGGCCTCTGGCTTTGGGCCTGTGGAGAGGTAGCATGAGGGAGGGAGTGTGTGGAGGGACAAAACTGTTCATCTCATGTCCAGAAAGCAAAAGGGAAGAGGGAGGAGGCCAGGGCACACCACTAATAACCTAGAGACCACCTACTAGATCCCACCTCATAAAAGTTCCACCATCTCTCAACAGTGCCTCCCCGAGGACCAAGACATTAACACATGGACCTGTGGAGGACATTTATCCAACCATAGCCAGTTTTGACAGATTAATTTTTTTCATCTACAGAGATAATCAGAATCTTTCTTCTAAGAGTTATTATAATTAAGTCCACTTGGTCATCATATGGTGTGTTATTTTTATGAGGATGTTAGATTCTCTTGTTAACTTATTGGAGATTTTGCATTGGTATTTAGAGTTGAGATTAAACTTCAATATGTTTTTTATATTCTTTTTCAATTGTGGTATGGATGTAAAATTATCTCTCATAAAATACCTTGGAGCTTTTCTTACTTTTGTAATGCTCTGGAATGATAAAATAGGGTTGGAAATACCCAACTTTATGGAGGTTTGGGAGCATCGTGCCATGAAGCCTTCTGGTCTTTAGGTGCATTTTGTGTGGAGTAATTCTCTTACAACTTTCTTCAAATCATGTTGAAATTTGTCAGAAAAGAATTTCTGTCTCTATTTGAATCAATTTTGGTAAATGGTATTTTTCCAGAAAGTTAAACATTTCAAATAGATTTCCAAATGTATTTCATAGATTGGTGCAAAGAAGTCTATTTGTTAAATAATGTCCTCCTCTTTTGATATCTATTTAAAGCTTCTCATTTTATGGACTTTTTGCTTTCTTCTTCAGTAAAAGTTGTATTTGCTATAAATTTTGTAACTTTTCCCCCAACGGACAAGTCTTTAAGTACATTAATTTACTGATTTTTTTTTCTTTCATATTTTCTAACTAATCAGTCCCTGTCATGATCTTCTTCATGGTCACTGTCATCATCTTCCTTTTCTTCTTCTCTTAAGTTTGAGATGCCTGTGAACTTCCAGGTTCAATTAGATTTCCATGTCCAGACCTCACATAAATGTTGTAAATGGAGACATAAAGCTGAGCATTACTGTGTTTTCTTATTACTACCATCATATAAGAAAGCACCTCAAGTTTTGTGGAAAGGGGAGAATCATTTAACTATGCTCCTGGGGTCTTTGCATCAAGAATGGGCAAAGCAGAAAGGCTTATCTATCCCATCATGTTTAAGGAACAGTTGCAAGACAGGAGGGTAATTCAACAACAGGGAGGGGAAGGCTCACATTGGCACCCATATGTCTGCTACCTGACCAGAAAGGACTGAGAGTACTGACTAAAGCAGAGAGTCCTCTCCTTATTTCTCTATGCAACTGGCTTCCTTGCAGCATGGCAAAGTCAAGAACATCAGCTTTCTTACTTGGTGGCTCAAGTGTAGATGCTTCAGCAAGTAAGACAGAATCATCACATTTTCTGACTTACCCTGATGAATCACTCAGATTCCAATTCACTGCATACTTTGCACACAGCACTTGAAGCCTGTCGTCAAGAATGAGAAAGCCTCAGAAGATTGTAGAGGTTCTCATTCTTGAATCTGTACATAGAATCACCTGGAAGGTTTTCTGAAACACAGGTTGTTTCTGGGTCTTGCTTCCAGACTTTCTGATTTAATAAATAGAGCTTGAGACTCACAGTGGTACTTGAAATTTGCATTTTTAACAGCATCCTATTGGGTTGATAGTGATGATTCCCAGGACCTCCCACAGTGAGTCACTGGGATGCAGCAAGAGCAACTGGGGTCAGGGTAGAGCCTTGAAGAGATCCAAGTTAAAGAATGAGTCAATCAAGTTTACTGAGAATGAGCATGGAAGGGAGACGGAGTCACAGAAGCCAAAAGGAGAGAGTGTTTCAAAAAAGGTCAAAAAGGGAGAGTTAATTCCATTACCAAAACTTCATTATCTTTCTTTCATCTTATTGCTCTGAGAGTTTCTAATTCAATTCACATCAGAAGATAGGATTTGCTTTTATTTTGTTTTGACCTGAATTCTATATGTAGACCCTTCTCGTGGCAGATACATTTCAAAGTCAAATTTATTAGACTCAAATGTATAAATTAAATAATATGTCCTAGGTACAGAATTGGAAAGCTTCTATTTTTCTACTCTAACAAAGGGCGGTAATAACCCATTAGTGCATCGGCTCAAAGATCATCTGTATCTTACATGAAATGACATCGCACTTGCATTTGAATCTGAGTACAACCAATTCCAGGGGGAATCTACATGTAAAATAAAATAATGGAGTGAAACTATCATTCTGATTGAAAACTAACCAAGAAATTTTCTGTTCTTACCTTGTACCCACCCACCTTACCACGTGACTTCATTTTGGAACGTAAGTAACATTTGTAATGAAGCACAGTATAAGCAAACCTAAACTTTCCTTCCTTGTCAGAACTGAAACAATCTTAAAATGTTGTGGAAGTGTTTCATCTGTCATTTGAAGAGTTCCTGTTGGTTTAAAAATACAGATGAGAAAACTAAAGAAATAATGTTGATATCAATAAAAGACTCAGAGCCTCAAAAAAAATTCATTTGTAATTCTTACCTACTTCAAAGGTAAGAATTCATGTTTTTTATTTGCAATAGAAAAGGAAGCCTTCCAATGAATCAAGACAGAGCAGTCACATGCTTGGAGCCCTGACAGTGTTCTAATATGTTCTTCAGGTGTTATTTATTCTTTCGTTTAATGTTGTTTAAGTTTCTATGATAAACACATCAAGAATTTCTTGCATGAATCTTACCTCATCTTCTTCTGACTCCTACCTACAAATCTTGGGTAGATTAAGATAGAATAATAAACAAATTATTCTATGTATGCACCATACTTAAAACTAAGGTTTCATTCCCTTATGAAATGAAAATAATTCTATAATATTTTTATTAGTAACACACCCGTTTAGATCTCCTTATAAGTTAGTTAATACTTCATTTTTGCAAGAAAACCCATCCTTGACTCCTCCCAATTAGGAGGGAGTTTCTCAGGGGCAAGAATTACATGCTAATAGAAGGCTGAAGATCGCTGGAAGATCTACTGATTAGCAATAACTCACCACCCTAACTAAATCCAGATCTTTTACCACTGGCAGATACAGATGAGAACTCGGATCTCTAATACTCAGGCTGGCCTCTCCAGCATGCTGCAGGAGCTCCTGTAGGGCAGGACATGTTTGTAGCAGATGATGATCATTGTCCACTGTGGATAGAGAATGAGAAAAGAGGAGAAGTGGATTTGGACGCCGACAGTGGTAGAGAAGCAGGCTAGACAAACACTTCCAATTTAGTAAGAACAGGTAATTTGAACACAAGGTTAAACATGAGAATTCCATACATGTTAATAAATACCAAAGAGATTAAAAGCTGCTTCAGTTAGCAATGTTGGTGATCAAAAGAAAAACAAAGGCAAAATCTTTTGAAAACTCTTTCACAAAAAAAACCTTCAAAGAATGTCGATACTAATATTTCTCAATTAAATTAGCCTAGACTGTTTCCTTTTGGCTGCTAATTTTTTCCTTTCTCTTTCTTTAAAAACAATACATTATGATTGTCATTTGTTCTTGTATATGTTGCATTCAAGGTTGGAAAGTTTGAATTTGCCCATGTCCCTCAGTGGCAGGGCAAGCACTTTTGTACAGGCAAAGGTGCATGCTGTGCAGTTTTCTATCCTCAGCATGTATTTGTGCAATTATTCAATTTTTACATGAAGGCAGGAAGCAGATAAACAACTAGCTATAGAAGTCTCAAGAGGAAGAGAGAGAGATCAGCATCGTCTTAATGTTCCCAAGTACAATATAAAAAGAGTTTTCAGACTCCCAGACCATTTTATCCACTTTATAAAAGCAATAAGGTAGACAAAGATATGCTCGTTTATATTTCAATAATAATATGTGTCAGGATCACTTTGCATGAAGGTTAGCAGAATCATCCATCATTGCAGCTGAACTGCATATTTTCTTGTTCAGCATTGATAGATTTTTATTTTAACCTTAGAAATTCCTCGAGGGACTCTATTAGGGACAGTGTCATTTTTTATTCTGTGCTGGTATTCTCTTCTGTAAACTTTGATGTATGCAGACAACACATTCTGGCTAGGGAAATTTAATTAGGTAAGTCTACAAATTAATTGTTGCAATTAGACTGCTTCCAACTGCCTTGTGTTATGAATTTATTTATGCAGTAATTATTATCAGATGTCTGGGATAAAAGCCTACAGAGCTAAAGGTGCTACCTTTCAGATGTATACACAGCACTCCACACTAATTAGCCACAAAAGAATAAAAGCATGCACTTAAAAAAGGAGAGGAAGAAAGAAAGAAAGGGGAGGAAAGGAAGGAAGGAAGCCTTCCCTTCTTTCCTCCATGGTCACATTCACATACAGATTTTGACATACAACTTAATAACAAAACTTTAAAAGGACAATTTATATATATATATATATATATATATATATATATATTCAAAATTTAAAAATGTTAGACATTATATAAATCACTATAAAAAATTTGCCAGAATATCAACTAGATGCAAAAACCAACTACAAGTCTATCCTATAAAAGGCATCCAGTTTGACTTTGGATAGGGTAAAGGGGAGGGAGGGAAAGGGAAGGGGCAAGGGAGTAGTTATGATGGTGGAATGAGTTAGACATCATTACCCTAAGTACATGTATGAAGACACAACTGGTGTGAAAATACTTTGTATACAATCACTGACTTGAAAAATTGTGCTCTGTATATGTCATATGAAATGAATTGCATTCTGCCATTATGTCTAACAAATTAGAATATATTAATAATTTAATTTAAAAGAGGCATCCAGTTTGGCTTGTTCATAGTAATGATTACAGGGACTTGTTAGAAGAAATTGATGATTTTTTTTCAGTAAATTTTGTTTTTAATCTATTACATCATTTACCATGGTAAATTTTATGAATAGTTCCTAAGGAAATAACAATGATGATTTAAGCTATTTTCTGCAATCTTTTTTTTTTTTTTTTTTCCTGTAACAAGGGTCATAGTAGCTTGGATTAGAGAAAGACAAATCTGAGACTGCCTCAGCATTTCACAGGAAGAAATTTGGGAGGGATCCACACTGCTGCAGACAGAAGCCTGTAACAGAAGTTTGAAAGTCAAACAGCAAAGTGAGAATGAATCATTGGTAAAAATGTAAATTGGTATCATCTTCCTGAAGAGCAGTTTTTGAAATGGATTTCTAGTTACATTAGAACATTTATTATCTTTAATTCTGTATTTATTTATTTATTCATTCATCCATTTGTTTATCGTTACCAAGGATTGAACCCAGGGGTGCTTAACCACTGAAAAACATCCCCAACCCTTTTTGTTTTTTTTATTTTGAGATAATTGCTGAGGGTCTCACTAAGTTGCTGAGACTAGCTTTGAACTTGGATCTACCTGCCTCAGCCTCTGGAGCTGCTGAGATTACAGGTGTATGCTACCATGCCCAGGTGACCCAGTAATTTTTTTAAATTTTTTTTTTACTTGTAGTTGGACACAATATCATTTATTTATTTGTTTGTTTGTTTGTTTGTTTGTTTGTTTATTTTTACATGGTGCTGAGTATCGAACCCACGCCTCGTATGTGCTAGGTGAGCGCTCTACTGCTGAGACAAAACCTCAGCCCAACCCAATAATTTTCAAAATGGGCTTCTATCTTAAATAAATAATACCAAATTTTAAGATAGCTTTATGTACAAAGATACTCAATTTGCATGAATACTAGTAAATCCAAATTCTAGCACTTACATAATAACTATTATTATTATTACATATTCAAAAACAAGAGTAAGTAGCTCTTCAATTCAGTTATTCCCACATTCATGTAGTAAATATTTTGTAATCACCTACTGTATGAAAGGCATTTTTCTATTTAGTAGGGACTCAAGCAGAAAAATTCCTCCCCTAAGAGAGATTATATTCCTTTGTAGTAAAATGGATAGTAAACATGTTAAAAGATAAGTTATGCAGATTCAATTTCCTTTTAAGTGGCTGAAAAAGAATTAATAACATGGGATACTGAAAGGGACTGATATTGGAGTTTGGAGTGTTCTGTTTTGGAGATAGCAGTCTGGAAAGGACTTTCTGAGATGGTAAAATTTGTCAAGAGACCAACTTAGTTATTAAGGAATGCAAAATATAAAGAAAAGGACAGATTTTTAAAAATTCTTCTCCATAATATTAACTTTGGTATCTAGCCAAAAAAGTATCATAATTCACAAAATAAAACTCCATATAGTTAAATATTTCAAATATATAAATATATGATGACATCAATAAACATATAAATTCCTAAATTCAGAAGCCAAACAACCTTTATCATTCCAGTATAAGTTATTGGCTGATAAAATGTTAGAGGGAAATTATTTAATAATAAACAAGCTACAAAATGAAGACATTTTAATTAATCATGAAAATGTCAAAAGTAACATTACTTAGTCTATCAATGAAAAGAAGAACAGCAATAATTCTCCCATGATTTTATAGCAAAGGTCATTGTATATAAATTTTTTGAATGAAGTTTATTCTGACTGTTCAGTAATGAAAGGGACTGAGAGACTGGGTTTTGTGTTTATTCTATAATATCCTCTTCAGATCTTTTCTAATAATGCCATCTCCTAAGAAAAATCATTGATCTTTTAGGAAATCTTTTTTATATGTTTATGTTGGCATTTTTAAAGGAACTGTAGAGTGTTTATTGATAGGAAGCTGCAGTTTTTGTTTTAAAAAAAAGACTTGTAATGTGTCATTTCTTGAGTTTATCACATATAGATAAAACTGCTGGAATCAATAGCGGTACTCTCATATCTATATTCCTCTCGTTCAAAATATCTTTGCTCTAAAGTGAGAATCATAATTGCAAGGAAAGCCCTGCAATACCTCAGTATGTTGTCAGCTCTCTAGGTGTGAACCTCCTGAGTAAAACATCTGACTTCATTATGTCTTTTCGTTATTTTTTGAATAATTATACTCTTTATTTATTTTGATTTCAAAACCTAAATGGTTCAAATTTCAGACTAATTTTTATTGATGCAATGACAGTGTAATATAAAAAAATGTCAGACATTTACTTCTTAGCAACAGCAGATAAGCCCTAATCCTAGGATTCAGAAAATCACAAACTGAATAATGATGAATAATATATGAGGGTGGTCATAAGAAAATGGAACTGAAAAACTCCTATTACATTGACACCACAGCCATCAAAACATCATAATGCAATGTGGTGATGTTGGTGTGAACAAACCTATTGTGGTGCCATATATCATACCTGTCACTGGTTTATGAATATGCTATACTATACCTTTTATTGTTATTTTAGAGTGTACTATGACTTATTTTAAAGAAAGAAGGAAAAATCTTACTGTCAAACTCTATGCAAACTGTATGCTATGTGATCCTGGCAGAAGCCTCAGACATCCTGAGTTGACCGCAACTGTTCTGTGGTTGTGTTTTTTTTTTTTTTTCCCCTTTTTGGTACTAGGGATTGAACCCAGGGTGCTTAACCACTGAGCAACATCCCCAGCCCTTTTTATATTTTATTTGTAGATAGGATTTCTCCAAATTGTTGAAGTTGGTCTGGAACTTATGATGCTCCTGCCTCAGCCTCTGGAGCCAGCCAATGGGATAACAGGCAAGCACCACCACTCTGGCTGACTTCCATTTTTTATTGCATCTTTTTCTTTTGTGCTTGATTTAATTTCATGTTGTATTGACCAACATGACCCCTGAACTTACGAAGTCAACTACTCAAGTGCTAAAGTTGCCAGTAAGGGGCCACGTGGAGTGTTGACAAACATGCCCAAAGGGTTGTTTAAAAGGACAGGACCAGGGGCCCATCAGTAATCCCAAAGGCTTGGGAAACTGAGAGAAGAGGATCCCAACCTCAGGTTCAGACCAACCTCAGCAATTTAGTGAGGTCCTAAGGACTTAGCGAGACCCAGTCTCAAAATAAAACAAAAAAGTTGGTGGAGATGTAGTTCAGTGGTTATGCAACCCTAGGTTTAATCCTGGTACCAAAAAAGAAAAAAAAAAGTAAAAAAAATAAGGATCCTAACTGGAAAAGGAAGTGGGAGGTAGATGGCAGGAAGCAAACCAGGTATGACCTGATAGGCTTACTATTTGGGTTTTGGTTTTATTCCAAGTATCAGGTTTGCACAGAGTTTGTGATACCACTAAAAACATGCTAATAAAATGATTTAAAGTGAAATAAGGACACAGAATGATTATACAGCATGATTCTGACTTTTTAAAAATAAGTATTAAACAGAAATTTTTAAATTGAAATAAATTGGGCCAAAATGCAAACAAGTTTCTGTAGGTAGAGGCTGATGCATGTTTGTAACTGTCTGGGTTTTTTTCACATTAAAATCTGCATTCCGATCAGTACCTGTATGTAATTTTACAATGGAAACTCAAACTTCTGGAAAATATCAGAGCCACTTTTACTGAATTTCAATAGGGAACTTTTAAACAGCTGTCTTGCCACCTGTTGGAATTCTTCTACTAATACTTCTCCATGAGGAGCTAAGTAGGAACTGGCTGGACTGCGCCCTCTCTCTGCATTCCCCAAGCGTTCTCTGGGGAGCTTCATTTCCTGCAGATGATGATGTGTGCTCCAGGAATGGTCAATGCTCCTTGGGAAATGCACCTTCACAATACACCTTAAAATGTATTCATACATATATATGGTTAAATAAACCATAATAATAAACAACAGGGTCTGCAAATCCTCCAAAAGAGCCCTTTTTTACTGAACTTTTTGTAAGCAGAGGAAACTTTGCTGTCATGCTTTGAGAACCTTTTGGGATTGGTTCCGAGGAGCACAAATTTGGGGGAATAAATCACCCTGAGAAAGGCCACGCCCTCATGAAATCAACTTCTATATTCAGCCTGTGAGATGTAACTAAATGGAGGAAAAAAGTTGCTTTCACACATTGGTTTGATAAGTAATGGAAGTAAGTCTGTACTAAAATTAGAGCGGTAGCTTCAACTTCTTAAAAGATGCCTCTAATTTCAAATTAAAGACTTTTTAAATTTTTTTTTTCCATGTGGTGCTGAGGATGGAAGGCAGGGCTTTGGGCGTGCTAGACAAGCTCTCTACAACTGAGCCACAACTCCAAGCTCCTCAATTAATTAAAATATTTAAGTTGCTTTCCCCTGTCTCTGTACCAAGAATTCAATGCAATATTGGCAGTAAGAGACAGAGGAATGGATTCAATCAAGAAAAATGGAAATCGGGGATGGGAGAGTAATGGAACCCATGTGTGCTTTAGTCATTAGACATAAACAAGGGCTTTTCCTTTCCTTTCCTTTCCTTTTCCTTTCCCTGAAGTCATAACCATCACCATCTATCCTATTTTGGTTAATCATCACAGGTTGCAGTGATGTTTATGCTGCCCTTCATAATGTCAATGAATTAGGATCAACCCCTCATTGTCGCCTGGTCTTTGCCATCTGTTTTCTCTTCCTCCAGCTGTGCTTCACCTCAACCCCAGCAAGTATACATATCCTTGCATTGTAATATACTGAGAGATAGATACTGAGAGATACTCACTTTTCTTTGGGGCTGGGCTGGCCCTATCATTTGCCGATCCTTTGCCAGGTTTAGTGTGAAAGAAACTGAGGTCAGAACAAAAGAAATAATACACATTGCAGAACAGTCATTCCTGAAGAGCATGTTAGAATAGTTATGGCTGAAAGAATTTACAGTAAAACTCATTGGACAAGAATGTACAAAACAATCTGCTGCTGCTCCAATTCTTTGGCTCACAGCACAAAATAGCACTTCAAGTATGGGGGATGGGAAACATATGTAAATGTGGATGCTGTGAAGGTACCCAAATGGATTGCTTTATGTATATACAGCAGATCATTCAGCGAAGAAGAGATTTATATTGAATGACCACTGGGCAGGGTGATGTATAACAGGGTCTGCACATCCTTCAAAAGTTAATTTCTCTTCCCTCCACACTCACAGAAATTCAGCTCTTGATTAGAAGAACACACTTTGGAGGAGATGTAGTTTATTACATCATATCCTGCTGGCCTAACTTGGACACTATAATGCCAGGAATCAAAACATCCTGGCTATGCCAAAATATTAATAAAAGGTAGCCTGTTCAGAGAATATTTTACAGTCATGTGAATAAGTTCCACTCTGCATTCATTGTATTTATGATCTTGAACCTGTCAGTTACCACTCTGGGCCTCTCAGTTTTCTTATCTGTAAGATAAGAACAATTAAAGCAACTGCCTCACCTCAAAAGCCTGTTACTAGGAGAAAATGTATTTGTCAGTATTTTCAAAAAAGGAAAAAGAAAAACTATAGAAATCATATGCACCAGAAAATGTTAAAGAAATAAAAACAAGTAATTAGATATCACTGAATATTGTTTAAGTAACAACATAGTTGTCATATGAATGTGTCAAAATTTATTTTTGCTCAGCTTCTTTGATTCAAAAATTCCAGAATTATTAAAGTGTTTTTATTTATATTTCAATGTTGGTGTATATATATATATATATATATTTTCATACCAAAAGATTGTGAATCTTCTTTTTTGGCAGCTTTTTGTCAGTTTTATGTAGTATCTGAAGTCTTCTTGCTTTTAATTGAATTATTAGTAATACTTTAATGTTTTCCTCTCTGTTGGTCATTACATTTCTTTTTTTATACACCACTTATTTTTGGAGATGGTCTTCTTATTTCCATTATTCTGCAAAGGCTATTTATAGTTGAAAATATAAACATACTTTCTGTTTCTCATTTTACATTTTTCCTAGTTTTCTTTTGCCTTTTTAAGAATGTCTTTTTAATATTCAGAAATGATTATGTGTGTGCACCTTGTGTATGTGAATGTACACACGTGTACTTAAGACCTATCAGTCTTTTTTATTACAATTTTCCCGTCTGTGTGCTTATGATCTTCCACCCAATCATGTATAAAAGCACCAGATCTTCTTTCAAAAAACGGTTGGGCAATTTCACTTTCTATATTCAAATGTCAAATCCATGTGGAATTTATGTTGATTATGATGTGAGTCAGGCATCTAACTTTACTTCTGCATAGTCTTGGCTCCCACTTAAGTCTCACATTTTTACCAAAGACACCCCAGAGCCTGCATTGCACCATTATTTAATTTCTCACATGATTCACGGTGGAACTGGGGGTGCTGAAAGAAGTGTAGTCCTGTGGACAGCAGACAGCCTTTCCCAGGTGTTCCACACGTTTCTTAGAGCCAGTAGACTGGTACGGATGGAAGCTAGAATATAATCCCTTAAAGAACAGCTGGTTTGGTTTTTACTCTAAAAGGGAATTTTATTTTTCAGATATAGTGTGTGACTGGGAAGTACAAAAACTGGCATCACCTTCAAATCCAAATAGATAATAACTAGCTGCTGTTCTATGATAGCATATAATCAAAAATAAAATAAGTTTTAAAAGGCAGAAAGTCACTTCTAGTCTGCCAGGCTGTAACTGTGAGCTAACACTTTCCTTTTATACATCTGATGTGCTTTCACCTATACTCTCTGGTTATCTGGGGCTTAAATATCCAGGCAATTTTTTTTTTAAGTTCAATTAAATATCCCAATGACTTAACAATGTAATTCTAAATGTCTGGACACATTTTTTAAAACCTTAGATTTCGGTATAGGGTCTCACTTGTATTTGTCTGACACAGAAATGTTAGGGATAACAGTAAGCTTAATGCGATGAAAAAGAATCCAACTAGTAGAATATTGATTCAGAAAGTTGTCTCCAAAGGTATCCTTAAGGTCAAGATAAAGAAGGTGTCTTATGGGTTGGGAGTATGGCTCAGCTGGTAGAGTACTTGCCTTGCATGCACAAGGCCCTGGGTTCAATCCCCAGCACCACACACAAGAATATATCTCCTAGAGAATTAGGATATCTTAAGTTACACTCAAGTATATGACTGAAATAAAATTCTCATCAAAGTTGACAGAAATAAAATTCTCATCAAAGTTCAACTTTATTTTCTAAATTTATTTCTTAGGGAAGATAAGAAAACTAATCATTTTTTGAGTCCATGGCCTCCTTCTATTTTAAAATAACTGGAAATCTGCTAGGTGACCTTTTGGGAAATCTATATAAAATTCATAACAGTGTTACCTTCAGTATAAATTATTTCAATTTTTGCTCATCATTATTTCAGAAGCAGATGATCTAAGGATTTTATAGTTCACATGGAACGGTCATTTATATATATATTTCTCAAGCTGAGCTTTAAGCTCACGTAGACAAAATAGCTGCAAAGATACCATGAAGTGCAATCCTCAGATTCCTCACTACTTTAGCTACCACAGGCATCAAATTTTTTTCAATTATGTAATTGGCTCCAGAAAAATGTTCCTTCTTAATAAAATTTAAACCTATTATTGATGAAAATTGTATTTGGACACATAGGTCCATCTTATTGAGCTAGTCTTATTGATGTTCCAACACTTAGAAAGCAAGACCCATTTGGAATCTGAGAGTGTATTGATTCTGATGAGAAAGAACATTCAACAAAGTCAAGAACATTGGAGGAGAGTTCTCATCACAAGCTTCAGAGAGGAGCTCTGGGCAAGCAGAAGGCTGAAGAAGACAATGAAGGCTGGAGGAAAATTTCCTCATTGGGTCAGAACCAGCATGTTCTTGTTCCATCCGTAGGTGAAACACACCCACAGCTCCCAGACTTGCTTCCCTATATTTTGGGTCAGTGGCTTTTAAATATCTTGACTCATATAATCCCTGACAATTTTTAAAATATCATATATCTGATATATTTTTTGTTGTCTCTGAAATTTTTCAATAAGAGGTTAAACAAGTTTATTCTTAAATTATTGGAGGAAGAAAAATACATTTAGTAAAATAAACTATAATGAGAATCTATTCTAGTGGAATGAACCTTCATGTTTTGGCAAAATTAGGACTTTGACTACCATATTAAATTGCACATTATAATTTGATTAAAAATAAGTTCTAACTACTTTAATACCCATATAATGTGAGAAAAAAAATTGTAAAGATTATCAGTGAGCTTTTGTCTAAGATGTTCTTGAAAAATATTCTAGCCTCAGAAAACAGTACTGTTTTTTTTTTAACAACCAATATCATGACCTGTACTGCTTGGGTTTTTCTGAACTGTGAGCCTTCTAAGGCAGGACAAACCTCATTCCTAACAGACATGAGTAATCAAGGAAAAGAGAGCATGAAATTCAAGATATTTTAATTAATCAGTAATGGAGGTATAGTTGAAACAAGTATTTCAAACTGTGGATGTTTCAATAGGAGCCCAGAGTTAACCACCCTGGTGCAATCTAGGAAAGCTATGACACTTTGCTTTCTTTAGTAAAGTAAGATGATTTGGAATGCAAGTCTCTTGTCAGGCTTATCTCTTTGGGAGAAAAGAATATATGGAATTTGAGAATCTATAAAGTAGGCCCCATAAAACTCTCTGCACAGAAGTATCTTGTGAAATGTCTTTCTCATTCTTCCAGTTTACATACTCCAGTGCCCAGACTTGAGTTTGAGAGGGGTTTTTTGAAAATAGTCCATAAACAATTCATTTGTAAAATGGAAATAATTATCAGACCCACTGAGCCGAGGAACTGTGCATATTAAATGTGATAAAGCACATGAAGTGCTGAACCATTGCTTGAAAAAAATTAGATGCTTGTATTAGTTAGGACATAGTCACATTTGCTGTAATAGAAACCTCAAATTCTAGTGGATAAAATAAGATACAATTTTTTTTATAGCTACATGTAAACAATACTAAGAAGGAAATCTGAGAGGCTCAGGCCTTTCAACCTTGTCATTCTGTCATCATGGGGATGGTGTACTCATCCACATGGCCAAGGACAACTCAATTCCAGCTGGTGAGCAATAGAAAAAATAAAATGAAAGGGCATAGTATTGCCACCTCAAAAAAATCCATAAACAAACAATTTAACTCAAAAGAATGGGGTAGACCACAGAGCTGAACTTGGGAGTCTAGCCAAAAGTCAATGCCAAGGACTGAAAATGAATGTGTTCCTCAAAAAAGACAGAAGAGCCCAAAACTGTTAGTTGAGGACTGATCTTCAGAAAAGCATATTTTCATGAGGACAGGTCTTCAAGAACAGTGGATCATTGCTTTTTTTGTTTTTTTCCCCCTTACTCCAGCATGCATTCACTCCTCTGTTGTTTTCCTCTGGAGGCTCCCCTCCCCCTCCCAATCTGGTGTGTGTTCACTGGAGTGGCTCAGGGAGAAGGTGAGTGATCCAAGTCTCCTCAATCAGACCTTTACAGGATTGGATGTGTGATCAATCAGAGCCCCCAAGTCCTAAGACATTTTTATTGGGTCTTCTGGAAAAAAAGGCTCCTGTTCCTTTCTTTGTACATAAGTCTCTACCACGTAAACTTAGAATCACTGGCAGGCCACTTGACATCATGAACAAACAGGAAAGTATCACTTAGAAACAGGAAGGAGAAACTTGGGCTGATTACATCCTGTGACGCTTTACCCAGAGCTCCATTTGCATCTAGAATATTCTGTTTTAAAATCTACTCAATGGTGCTTTCCTCATTAAATGAATTTGGGGTTTGGGCTTTCTGTTAGCTGTGTCCAACTATGATTGATTTAGAACACATACAAAAGTGTATGCAAATATGTATGCATGTATATTTACATATGTATGTACACACATAAATATGTTTATACATATATTTTTATGTATATGCATATATATGTAAATGTATCATATATACATATATAAAATGCATGCATTGACTTCTGTTTTTTTCTACAGCAATACACTCACAATAATGATGTCTGAAAATTAACTATTAATTACAGAAAATGTTCTACATCTAAGACCAAGTTTTTATTTTTTTAAAAAAGTGGAAAGCTTTTAAGTATAATTCAGTACTTTCAAAATTATGTAGAATTTGCTTAAACTTTTCTGGGTATTGCCCTCAAGAATGAGAAAATCCACTCATAATGGCATTTCTCTTATAATTATATTCCATCCATTTCACAGCTGAGTGCTTCGAAACATCAGAGAAACTCGATATCAAAAACTCTTTTGAAAAGTTTCATTCCTGCTTTCATCGTTTTATGGATAGAATAGGTTTTGGAATAACTGATAATGATACTTTCAATTAGTTATTCCCATTTTTTTCATTTTACCTCACTTACATCTCTCATTTGCTTCTCTTTTCTAATAGAGAGCATAAAAAAGTTGTTTTCATACTGTATACAAATGACAATGCAGGCTTGTATTTTGGTAGATATCATGAAACATATGTATTTACTTGTGTTAATTTACTAATTTTGATAGGATTCCAGAACATTTGTAAACAGTTTACCATTTTTACTAGTTATTGTAAGAATTTAAGACAGTTTACCACTGAAAATTGAAATTTACAGATATAGAATTAATTGTGATCTTACATAAAGAAGAATGTTCGATCATATAAGAATATATTAAAAATAGAAATGAATCCTGATACTGAAAATCAGTGGCATATGTACTAACAGGACAAAAAAAAAAACAAAAACAAATAAGGAGATAGTTTCTTGAGTTTGTGAACAAAATCTTTAAGTCTTTCAAAAGAAAGCAAGAAATGGGAAAAATAAAGATTATTAAAGTTAAGGAGAAATTATTAGTTGACATCCAGAAATAAGTTTCCATAACAAAACAGTATCAGAGACTGAACTTCTTTTTAGAAATATTTTTTTCTTATGAAACATCACAATCATATTCAAGTTACAAAGAGTAATATGTTGCTCAAGGATAGAGTACATACTTTAGCATGTGTGAGGCCCTGGGTTCAAGCCCCAGCCCCACACACACAAAAAAATAATAATATAACGAACTTATTATATCCACCTTCCACCAAGCTCTATTAATTTGATATTTTTATTTCAGATGTATAAAAATAACCAGATGTCCTAGATGCACATTAAGCATCCTATGTTCCCTTTCCCAATCCCAACCTACTTTCTTCAGAGAAACTACTTCTGTACAATTTGGGTTTATCATTCCTCTGAATGATTTTGGTGTTATTACTAAATAAGTATTTTTTTAAAAAAATTATATGTAGTAGTATTTCATATCCATTAATTTAATGTACATGGTATCCTGTGCTATCTTAGTATAAATGGTATTTTATCTTTGTGTTTTGAGATTTTTTTCATGTAGATATTTATGGTTATCATCTATTCATTAAATTCATAATTTAGTGTCCTACTGAACAAATATATCCCAAATTGTTTATTCATTCCTTACATGTTTAGGTTATTTCTATTTCCCTTTCTCGTTCCTTCTTTTCATTTTTTGCTATTACAGATGGTGACACAGTATTTTTGCATGCATGTCTTCATGCCCACATGCAGAGTTTCCAAGGGCTTGCCTACATGTGGAGTTTCTAATTCATGGATATATACTACAGAGAGAGATAATAATTTCCAAAATAGTTCTTCTAATTTATATGGAGAGTTCATGTTGCCTGCCCTAATTCTTTCTCAAAATTAGCAAAAGCTTTTAAAAACTTTTACAGTCTAACTTAGTCCTTAGTGGTATTACATCACGTTCATCAATAACATATCCCTGAATATTGGTGAAGTTCAGCGTAGTTCATATGGACTTGGACACTCACATTTCCTTGTCTGTGAATTGACTATCACTTTGTCCATATTCTATTCAGCTGCTTGACTTTTTCCTGATTTATTAAGATTCACTTACATATTTTTTACAATAATTATTTATTAGTTATTTGGGTTATAAACATATCCTTTCCATCTCTGGCTTGTCTTTTAACTTCATTTATAGTGTCTTTTGCTGAGAAGACATTTTTGTTTTTAATGTTGTCAGTTGTGTCACTCTTTTACTTTAAGGATTGTGCTTTGGTGTATTGTTTAAGAAATATTTTTTTTTACTGACAAAAGATTTCCTACATTTCCTACTAGAAGACAGATTTTAGGGAATGAGGAAGAAGAAAGGTATTGATTAAAGAGAATTAGTGACACACATTTAAAAATTCATGTCTATGTTAGAACAAGAAAAGAAGTGATTAAAGTAATATTGTATAGAGAGAGTTTTTTGTTGTTGCTTTTCAAAATAGGGCAGACGTGTGAAGAACTCAAAGAAGAAGTTGTGATAAAAATCATAATAGTCAATGTTAAGATGGCATGAGAATGTGGATTATATCCCTCAGAAAAAAAATAATCCACATTTACTAATGTAAAATATTGATCTCAATGTATTTGTCTCTCAATATGTTTGATAACTTTAAACACATAAACATATTATCTGGGCAAAGCCAAAAGTATTCAGCTTTGCTTCTGATAAATTCATCGATTTCTCCATTGTTATTAGAAACACAATGTTGATTAATATCTACTTGTGCAAAAAAAAATTTAAGAGTAGGGAGAGATGGTCACAGTGCCTATGGAAATGAAGATGAGCAAACTATTGCCATATTTTACTTTCACAGATGATTAAAATGAATTTTATGAGGAAGACTGCATCCCAGCAGCCGATGTATTCTGCCCACAGATGGGGTCTCCAACCACAGAGCAGAAGGCTATAAGAAAAAGGCTTAAATTTTTTAAAAAATCAAATGATTTTAGGGGTAGAAGAGGTCTTAGAAGTCATCTGACCCCATTCTATAATTTTACAGCTTAAGAGACTACACCCAAAGAGGTTAAGTAACTTACTTAAGGCCACAACTATAATTATTAGCAGAGTGAGAAGCCAGTAGTGCTTCTATTTTATTCTTAATTCTGCTTCCGAGGAGCTCATGATATAAGCTTAATACTAGTTTCTTAGTACTTTAGTTGCCTCTGTTACAAAATAGAGTTAATACCCCTGGTTCTTTCATATTTCATCAGTGCAATGTTAGAATTTGAGTGAAATATGAACAATGTATTTCAGCTTCTATAAAAAATAAATTGTTCATAACCATTCTGTCAGAATTATTTGATAAGCAATAGAAAATGTACAAAGCTTACCTAAGCGAAAAAAGTGAATTTCCTAAAATGATCTGAGGCGGCTCAGAGATTGAATGACTAGCTTGGCTCAGATGAAGACCAAGGTACCCCAGAGGGGCTGGGGACCTGAATAGCCCCACGGTTTTACTCAGAACCTCCCCCAGACTGACTCCTTCAGCTGCTCCTTCTACCTACTGAGAATAGACAGTGCTCAGTTAGATCACAGATTTACCCACTTTGCCTCAACAGAGCCGTGAGACTGACCACAAAGAGCTTCCAGAAACCTCATTGGCTTCCTTAGAAAGAGGTGAAAGCCTCTCTGTTATTGGCCTATGTTATGATTTAGGTATGAGGTGTCCCGGAGGCTCATGTGTGAGACAATGCAAGAAAGCTTAGAGGTGAAATGGCTGGGTTATGAAAACCTCAACCCAACCAGTGCAGTAATCCCCTGTTAGGGATAAACTGTGTGGTACCTACAAAGAGGAAGGGTGTGGTTGGAGGAGGCCGGTCATTGGGGTGTGCCTTCAGGATTTATATTTTATTCTTCGTGAAAGGAATCTCTGTCTCTCTGCTTCCTGGTATGGTGTCTGAGCTGCTTCCCTCCACCACACTCTTCCACCATGATGTTCTACCTCACCTCAAGCTCTGAAGAAGGGAACTGGCTGTCTATGGACTGAGACCTCTGAAACTTTGAGCCCCAAAATAAATTTTTCCTCCTCTGAAAGTACTGTTGTCAGGCCTTTTGGTCACAGTAGTGAAAAAGGTGACTAAAACAGCCTATCAAGATGATGCAAAAGGAGCAAAATCAAGTCCTCCAAAGAAGAGGGAGATGCCATTAGGAAGCAGGACTTCTGGGAATTCACCAACACATAACCAATGTCTACCACAGTCACCATATTAAGTTCATTGTTCAGTTTTGTGGAGGCTGAGATAGCCCTAGAATAAGGCACAAGTGTGGACCATGTCTTACTTGATGATAAGAGCAACCTGGCATTGTTCTGACATCCAATGCAGAATACTCAGCAAGTCAATCAAGTTTGCTGCTTAGGAGAGCCAAAGTCACTGAAGGAACTTATATCAACTTGCTTGTTTGTGTGCTGGAGATCTAACTCAGGGCCTTGTGCAAGATAGACAAGTGTTCTATCATGGAGCATTAACCCCATCCCTGAATGACTTATACAGTCAATTTCCTGATTATATAGACAAAATATACTTTCCATGACTCTTGATACAGATCAGTGTTGGGTAGCTTTAAGGAATAGATAAAAATGTTTCCATTTCAATTTAGATCTAAATAGGTAGCCCAGCACCTGTTAATCAAGAAACCAACACAATTTGATCTCCCATTGACTTAATTTGAGTTAGTGTATGTGTATCTCAAAGTATCTTCTCCACCTGGGAGATACAGAATAGCAGATATGAATTAGTGCCTCCATATTCAGTTAATATCTACAGTTAGTATCTCCAGTTCTGCCCCAGCAATCGTTTTAGTAAGAAGACTGAGGCACTTAAACTAAATTTTTCACATCTCTAGTTTAAACTTCTTTACCTTCTGGGCAGTGGTACAGAAATGGCAATCTAAAACTACTAGTGACAATGTGAATAGGTATTTCGTAAGCATATGCATGTACAAATTTGAAAACCCTAAGCTAAAGAATACATTGAAGGAGGAAGAGTCAAAGGTGTGTTTATTTTAAATGTCATGGAAGTTTTCCTCCACTATTTATATTCATCCCTACCTCCCCATTCCGCTATATTGAGGCCAAAATCCATTTAAAGACGGAACAAAAGAAAGAACAAAGATCATCTTAATCCTCTCCATGAAAACTTCCCTGGAGTCTCATAACCCTCAGGTGGTCATGCAACTTACACAAGTGTTTACAGTCTCCAGGTCACTGCTCTGCAGGTCCTATGCTCCTGGCCTCTCCCACCTGCATTCACTATCAGTCATGTGCAACTCTTTGGCGTCTCTGCAGACCTTGTACCTGAGTCCCTTGCTTCTGTTTCCTTCAACTAGAATCCCTTCCCTCCTCCCTTCAACCCTCCTTCCTGTCTCCACCCATATCCTCTTCCCAGTCCAAATCCCCACTTTGTTTGATCAGCTGTGTTCAGTATGGAATGCTCAGCTCAGTCATCTTCCAATCCATAAATGTTTCCTGGGTTTCCCAGCGTAGAATAGGCAATCCTATCTACATCTTCCTAATGACCCTTGCATGGCCACCATCACTGAAGCCCTCATCATGCTGCAGCAGCTCATGTATTTATTCATCAACCACCTTCATTAAAACATTGAGCCCCTGGTCAACAGAGAATGCATCTTCTTCTTCTATGAACTTCTCTGGCCTGCCTTGATATCTGGCATGGAATTGGTGGGAAATAAACATTTTCTGAACACAACAGAAGCACTATGCTCTTTTCTACATGAGACATCATTATTATGCCTATTATCTTCCACCATGAATGGAAGTAGGTATGATAATCCTCCTGATCTCCCCATGCTGTTTCTCAGGATAATGATACCTTTCCAGCTTAAAGAAAAACTACGAGAGGGTGTTCAGCCATCATCACATACACAATGAGGCCTGAGTGCAGTTTTCTAGTCATCTGGCTTCTCCCTGGATTGGGTGATGTCAATCGGTGTGAAAACCTCCAAAGATTATTGCACGGGCAATCAGGAGATGATCTGAAAAGCACTCGCTTGGATTCTTATAGAATCCATTTGCTCGTGGAACTGCAGAGAGCAAAAACAGAGAGACTCACCTGATCTTGTCCTAATTTGATATGATGGTTTCCTACTGCACTTAAATCAAATGTATGAAAGATGATATGTCATGAGCGTTGTAATGTTTTGAACAACCAATAAAAAACAAAACAAAAACAAAGCAAAGGGCAGATGGAGAGGCTAGCTGTCCCTGGTGCATTTCAACAGCAAAACGATGGTGGCCCCTTTTACACTGATTGCACCCAGAAGCAAACCAATAAAGAATACCTCTCTTCTTATATATGCAAATGATTGAGAAGAAGAAAGAATTGATAGGCCAGGACAAAAATATGAACAATATTAAGAGGCATCTAATATTTTCATGTAATATTTTCCTAACAACAAAGGGTGAAGTTGAAGACCGGTGAGGTTAGGTGAATAATCTATTTTCTCATTCTTGACTAGTGTGACCCACCAGTCTTCCTTCGAGGGAATAAGTGTTTTTATTTGCATTTTATACGAGTGTCTTTCTGCATTTCTAGTCACAAGCAGCTGGTCTAAAGCTTCACACAAATAAAAGATATTTTTTAAAAGCTGGCATCATTTAGATTTTCCACCTATAGCAAATTTGAAAAGTTGGTATTTGCATTCCCAAAAGTATCAATCTCTTATGAAAACAATGTCAGAGCCCTAAGCACTTTGGCATTTTCTGGACACACGATAAATATACAGGATATATTTTATCATGCCCTGTGTATTAGAGCACTGGGACAAAGAACAAGTACGGGGAAAATGGTTTGAGGCAGTTCTTTCAGCATATTTTCCAAGGCCATTTCAAATGACTCCCTAGTCCTTGAACTCCCTAGTGATCATTTTAATAGCAACAAGAACCATTTGGTAACTGGCCTAGACTGCAGATTGCATTTGGCTTTGGCTGATATAAAATCTGTCTTTTGTTACTGAGACAATATTCTAGCCTATTATAAAGATATTTAAAGCTTTCTTAGCACCATATCCCTAAATCTTCAAAGTGCTGCTAAGTATTCCTGAATAGGTTCTCTTTTTATTAAAGCCACCTATGGTATTTGTCATCTTCCTTATGGGGGGGAACCATCCTTGACTGTTGATTGGTAACCGAAAACCTGTGCAAAAACCTTGGTCAGCTAGAGGCATCTGTCAGGTGCAGGAAAATACAGATGGTGCTCCAGGTGGACACTGCTTCATGTCCTCACCCAGTGGGCTCCATCGCCCTGTAACTCACTTCATTATCTGCTCAGGTGATTCTGGGACCAGAGAAAATAGGGCAAACGCATGCTTATGAAAATAGTCTCACCTCTGATCTTTACCTCTTTTTGAAATTTCACAAAGAACTGAAAGGCTGGGTGGTTGACATTTTTGAAAAACATTAAGAGAACAAGAACCCAGAGTTCCTTTGATTTGCTAGCATCTGTCAATTGGATTCAATGGTCCCATAGAAAACAGAGCAGCTTCTTGGAGATTACCTGTTTAGGTAACAGAAGAGCCACAGTTTGCTCAAGAGGCAATCTGTTGACCCAGGAACGGCTCTGCATGCCCTGGGTCCAGGTGTGGCACTGCTGGTGGATGCTATGGAGATTCACCTCGAACGGAGAACCACTCTGTGTGTCGCCATGGAAGCAGTGTCTTCACAGAGCCTTACCTGTAAATGTGAAATGTTTAACAATGAATAATTTGTTTGAAGCTCTTCTTACTCCACATTTCCTTGAAAAATGAAACCACGGGAGGCATGGTAATCTCTAAAGGGCCTTTATACATAGATTAATGTGGTAATTCTCTCATTACTATGTTCTGAAGAGGAGCTTCATATACCGGGCTCTGTGCTTTGCCTTCAGATATAACATGGCTTTGCATTAAGTGTTTTAATAAAATGTGAAATTAAATCATCATCCCTGGTGATATTCAACTGTAGGTTGAGGCAAGAAAAAAATAGATCTTCCCCAGCACATGAAAGCCAGAGAATATTTTTGCCCAATGAAGAGATCATTGGTCAAATGACATGGTCTCCCATAGGCTTGTACCTCTCCGTTAATTGACCTTTTTTTTTTTTTTTTTAACTAATCTCTCCTATTCCTTTGAGGATTACAAATAATGTAACCAATTTACAGCTGTGTTATATGTATTCTGTCAGAAGCTAACCTGTTTAATTTTTTTTCTTTTGCACATTTAATTAGGTGGAATTGGATGAGAGCAATTATTGACGGGATAGTTTATGCCATTGTTAACTATGTGTGCTTCCCTCTTTTGTAACAGTAACAAGAGAGCAATAGAAATTTCCTGAGCAACATTGATCTATTGACTGCTGGACACATTAAGAAGAAGAGACATAAACCAGTGATGGAATATGATCCTTTTGTAGAGAAAATGATGAAACATCTTTTCTTATGAATTCAAAAACAACAAAACAGACCTTCAGAACCGTTGAGGTTTTTGTTTATTTTTTAAGCAAGTGATATTGACTAAAAAAGCAAAAAGCCTTCCCACTAATGATGTCAGGGAAGGTTACCACAAGAGCTTTTGCAAATTGATTGTTCTTGTTGAGTACTAATACCGCAATTTCTTTCTTAAAGAGATAGAGTGATGTTGAGGTTGATAAGAAAAACTACAGCTAAATGTTCATCAAGTTACTTCTTCTACCAAGTCCCATTATGTTCACTTCCTGATGCTTACACAGCTGTAGACAAAATTCTGAGATGAAGTGCCTGATCTGATACTTAAGAAAATGGATCAAAACTAATTCCAGGTTCGAATTCTGGTTCTGTTGCTTCTTACCTCTGGAAGGTTTCTCAACTTTCCTCCCCATTGGTCTCCTCATTTGTGAATGGATCATGTAAATTTCATATTACCAAAGTAAGATTAAGCGGGATATTATTAATAAAGCACTTAAAAGAGGATGTGGAACATGGTGGATGCTTAATACCTGTTAGTGATCAGACATACAGCTCTCCAATCCTACCATCCCTATTTTGGTAGGGATGACTTGATTTAACAATGGTGTTCTTCCCTTTACCTAACACATATTTTTGGGACCTTAATTTCTGAAAATGATGTGGAGTCCAATTTGCATGACAAACACTAAATAGATTGATTTCCCACCCTCCATGTCTCTATGGGCTTCAAGGATGTTTCTCCTTTTTGGCAGAATCACACCTGCCCAGGCTCTGGCACCTGGGCCATGAGTTTATTGGTGCTGCTCCCTGTGGTAGCGTTCATTTAAAGTTGCTCAGTTTGCATTCCTGAAAGTGAGTGTGAAGGAAATAATAATGAAAAATGCAAACAATTCTCTGTGGTTGCATGTAACAAAATCACTTCTAATTGTCTCCATTTCCTTTTCCCAGCTCCAACATTATATAGTGACTTGCACAAACAGTGTTCTCAAGGGCTATTTGGAAAGTAAATTAATAAATGCACAGTGTGGTTCTGTACAAGAAGCAATATTTGCAGCTGTGTTGTTTTGGCTGTGTGTTTAAAACCAGGGTCAATCCTCTCGGGTAGGCACAGTGGTTCTTCCCATTATATGTCGGGTACATATACTAAGTGATCACTGGGCAAAGAAATCAGATTTTGTTCATCCTCAAATCATACCAGAATATAGAAATCATGTAAAATAATATATGAACTTTATGTATTTAAAAATTAGCAATTAATGTCTAGATTTGTTATATTATTGGCTCAAGGGCACAAAGTAAACTAAAGGAAGTAGAACTAAAACTAAAATTCAGACTCTGTTCAAATCTTCTTCCATCATATCGTCCAGCCCCTGTTGAAAAAAATTACTCTGAACTTGCTTCCAATTATTCAGAGTCAATGCTGGGTAAACCTTGTTAGACTGTGAGAACATATATGATCTTTATTTTTTGACCCAACATGCCAAACTAAGGTCAGATTGTTAATCTTATTTTATTTCTTGCTTCAAAAATTGACACACGTTTCAGTTCTTTCTAGAAATATTAATAGGTTCCTCTTGTGTTAAAAGATATTTACAGCAGAGTCTTAAAAAACCAGAGTAGCATTACAGAAAATAAATCAACAAAAGTTCAAGTTACCTTTCAAATATCAATCATATGTTGACAAGTCATTCCCTTTCAAATTACAAATTGCAAAGAAATGTGTAGCAGGTAGCAACTGCTAATGTTTTAAATGCAAAGTCTTCTGGGAAACCATTGCTTTTCCTAGAATAGTTTATTTTCTGTGAAAGCATGGTTCTAAATTTTAAGTACATTATATTAAATTTCCTTGAACTATAATCACACCTTTCCTGATAACTGTGTATAAGGCAACTTTGCTTACTTCACCTCTGATAGTATTTGGACATATTTTTATTTGTTTAAAAAAAGTGCTCAAAGGAAATTCATGTCATCCTATGTAATCAAAATCTAGTTGTTCAGCAATTAACCAGTCTGTTCTTAATCATGGTAACTTCTGCCCATTGGAAAAGGGAGAATGCATTGGCTAAAACCCACTGCTGCCACCTAGCGGTACTGGACAGACACTGCCTCCACTTGATCCCTTGCCTTTGTACATTGGAAAGATCCCATCTTTTGGAAGGAGAGACCATGAGCAGTGAGACAGTGAGAGTCATAGAGAGATAGAGATAGAGATAGAGAAATAGAGAGAGATTAGTTACTTTAGCAATGATCTTCATGATTAATTATTTAGGAAACTTTTGTCTCTTCCTTTTGACTCTTATATTTGAATAGTTCGGGTTCCAGACATGGTTCTTCAATACGCTTGGCATTTGAATTCTTTGAAGGCTCTAAATTGATGAATACTAAAGACAAGGTGGTGGCTTAAGGCAATCATCCATATTGATGAGATCACTATAAATAGATGTAGGCTGCAATAACCCACGTGTAAAAGCAATGTGTCCTTTTTTATTCTATTCCTATTGATTCCAAAACCCTCTAAGGATGCCATTGTCAATAGCTCAGCCAAAGGCATCAGAAGAAACCCACAGACCACCAAGTCATCTTCTTTACAGAGCAAAGACCAATTCAAGAAAATCAACCACTGTGGTACGTTAATTGAGCTGATCAAAGTACAATAATTTTCTGGCATGAGAAATGCTATTGCTCAATAAGAACTACCCCTTCAAGTGACCTAAAATAATGGGATTTAAGTGACTTTAAAGGCCCCTGTCTCTATCAGAGGCATTTTTATATACATTCAAGAGAAGCTGGCGAGGGAGGGGATGTTAGAAATGTGAAGGGCTGGAGTACTCTGCAAAGAGCTCAGAGTGACAAGTGTCTGCTGAGGAGCAGCTGTCTCAGGGGATGGTATCCAGATCACCCTTTGCCCGGCAGAGGGGGACAGGTGGGTGTTCTAAGATCCAGGAAGTATTCTTGTTGTAGAGAAGAGAGTTCTGCTTTGCCCATCCCCCCAAAAAAAGAGGAAGCACAAAACAGTGCAAAGAACACAGGAGCAGGTCTTCAGATGTGGACTCTCCCATGGCTCTGAGTGTGTGTGTTTGAGCCATAACCTAGCTCTACCAAATCTTTCGCACTCTTCCTCTTTTCCAAAAACCACACCTGCACAAAATGAAATCAGGGGAGTTTCTCTAATAGGTGTGACTAAAACAAGCCCTGGAACATTATCTTCCCCAAAATATAAATAGAATGAGCTGTCCCTTGGTACTTTCCGCTTAAAGACATATAGAAAGAAGTGAACCCCCAAATCTCAGGGATTAAACCACATTAAGTGTCTCACCTGTTTCATAGTCCAACGCAGTGCCCAGCAGGCAGCCTTTGACTTGGGGCTTCTCTATATTGTGGTGATTGCATCTACTACTAGGATCTTGGAGCCTTTTCTTCCAGACAGGAAATGAAGAATCAGCAAGTGTGGGCATGAGGCACTTGTGTGACTAGACCTGAGATCTGCATACATTACTTACAGCAGTCAGGTTTGTGGGTTTTTTTTTTCCACAGTGACCAAAAGACCTAACAAGAACAATTTAGAAGAGGAAAAGTTTATTTGGCCTTCGTGGTTTCAGAGGTCTCGGTCTATAGATGGCTGGCTCATTGCTGTGTGCCTGAGATAAGGCACAGCATCATGGCAGAAGGGCAAAGAAGAGAAAAGTAGCTCAGGGACATGGCAATAGGAAGCAAAGAAAGCTCTCCTCACCAGGGACAAAATATAAACCCAAGGCATGCCCCCAGTGACCTGTCTCCTCCAGTAAACTCCCTACCTGCCTAAGTTATCTTCCAGTTAATCCATACCAGTGGATTAATACACTGATTAGGTTAAATCTTTCATAACCCAATCATTTCACTTCTAAACTTTCTTGCATTTTCTTACACCAGAGCTTTGGAAAGACACCTCAGCTTTGAACTATGACACCCTCATTTCACTGGACAAGATTCAAATACAGGACCACACCTACTCCCACGTTCACTGGTAAATACTGCCAAGATTTGTGTTCAGAAAATTGAGGGGATGTGTTTTGATGAATATAGATAGAGGTATAGATATGCATATCAATACAATGAATGTGTTACTTACATGTTTTCTAGGGACTCTAAATTCATCTAACCAGGGTTTGGCAAATTATGTTTTATGCATCAAATATAACATGTAACTGTTTTCGTCCAGCCCATGAGATAAGAATGGTTATTACATTTTTAGCTGATGAATGGGAGAGAGAATAACATGCAATGAAGAATGTTTGTGACTCCCAGTATAATATTTACTACCTGGCTCTTTACAGAAAATGTTTGCCAAATCCTGGCCCACTAGTATGGTTTAGGGTCCTGAAAGGAAAGAATGTCACTCTTAAAACAGCATTTAATAAAGGGACTTGAATTGCTTTTGACTGCAGCATAACAATTTGCTACAGACTCAGGGGCTTAAAATATACCCATGTATGATCTCCTGGTTCCTATGGATCAGGAGACTGGGCACAACTTCACTGTGTTCTAGTCCTCTCAAGGTCTCCAGTTTGCAATTCAGATGTTGGCTGGGGCTGTGATCTCATCAGAGGCTCGATGTGGGAAAGATTCCTCTTTGTTGTTAGCAGACATCATCTCCTTATGAGTTAAGCACTGGCATTCCCATTGTATTTCTGGTCCTATTTTAAGCCCTGTCTCCCTGAATCTGGTCACTGAAGGCTGCCTGCATGCTCCCTTGGGTCTTAGAAGCCACTGTGATGGCTAATTTTATGTGTCAATGACTGACCACAAAGTGGCCAGACATTTAGTCAAACAGTATTCAGGGTGTGTCCATGAGTGTGTTTCTGTATGAGATTAACATTTGACACCCTTTCTAAGGGAGTTGGACCTCCTTCTGTCAGTGGAGGACTTGGATAAAACAAAAAGGTTAACCCTCCCACTTTGAGTTGGAGCAATGTTTTGGTTCTCCTGTGTAAAGATTTAAATGGCAACATCAGCCCTTTCTGGTCTCTAGTCTGTTAGCCTTTGGACTGGACCTACTACACCAGCTCTCTGGTCTTCATATTTTCAGACTCAGACTGAAGCTGCACATTGGATCTTTCTGGGTCTCCAGCTTGCTGACCACAGGTCTTGGGATTTGTCTACCTCCATGTTGGCATCCTCATTGATTTTGCTTCTGTGGGTAACCCGGACTAACACAATCACCCCATTCTCTGCCACATAACCTTCTCCTCTGTTTGCAAGTATGACTGCCTAGTTTTTCATGGTCTATTTTCACTCTTATCAAGACAGTGACGTCTCATCACTTTTTGCCATATTTTATGGTTAGAAGCAAGTCACAGGTTCTACCTGTACTAGAGGAGAGATCACAAATGTGCTTGGCTCACTATGGGATTTCCCTAGGGAGTGTCTTCCACAGGACAGTTTGTAAAGGGTTAGCAGAATAGATGGAAATCAGCAAGAGGTGGGGCCACCCCCAGCTTTGGAAAGCCACTGCCACTCTGTAGCCTGGAAAAGGGCTGGGTGGGGGTAAATACCAGAGCTGCTCTTTTTTCCAGGTCTCTGGTCACTGCCTGAGCCTCCCAGTGCCTAGCCAACCCAACAGAAAGGAAGAGGACAGACATAGGGCAGAGATAGGTGGATAATGGATGGAGGCAGGGATGGCAAATAACAGCTATTCAAAATATCCAGCACTTTACTCTCCCAAACCTCAAAGGAAGCAGCAAATGTCCTTAAGAACAAATGAGAGATCGAATTATATATCCTCATCAGAAATAAAGAATGACCAAAGAATCAGCAGCTGCACTCAGAGAACTAGTATGCTGTTCAAAATCATCTACACAGAAAACAGGGCCCGGCATCCTCAGGGGTAAGCTGATCTCAGAGAACCCGGAGGCTTTCCCAACTCACAGAATGGAAAATGCAGCAGCATATATTATTCTAACCAAGCGATGCAGTTAGAGAAAAGAGCTTTCTGGAAAAATTGAATAGAGCTCCACCCAACAGCAGGAGCAGGTGACACCTGCTAGTCCTTCACATTTGAATTTTCAGCTTAGTGTCTGTTTTTAAATGAATTGTGAGCTTGTTCCCACTGAGTCAGGTCTGCTGTAGAAATGGAGGCATGCTCCCATCTGTGGGAAGGTGGTATTTTTAAAGATAAGCCTTTGGGTAAGCACATCACTTAACAGTAGAGCCATTTTAGCAACCCAGGACTAGACTGGCTTCCCCAGAGAGCTGCCCAGCCTCATTCATTGCAGCTAGAAGAGATGTCTTTGCAATGCAGGAGAATATTGAATCTGGAACTGCTAATGGATGGTTAAGGAAAGAAATGCAAAAGAATTAAAGCACACCATTTTGGAGAAATGTTTTTTTGATGTTTTTGTTTTGGTTTCAGCACATAAGAGAATAGTTGGAATTATCCCAGAGTGAGTTTGGAGTTCCTATCATTCTTCAATAATCCATTTATAAGATTTAAGTGTGTCATGTATGCAATCAAGTCAAAAATATAGGAGACATTGAAAAAGAAAAAAACTTTAGGAATAAATGACTTGGCTAATAAAATTTTTGAATAACATTATTTGGTTCATGTAAGAGCCGATTTTTCATATCACTTCCTCCCATGTCTCAGCACCCAACAAGATATGGCTGTGCAATTGAAAAGTTTTCTATTAAGAGTTTAGATAAAATGAATTTTAAAGAATTCATTAGCTGTATGTGATATCACGGCAGACTTTCTACAGCAGTTTTACTGGTTCCCTATAAATAGAAAATTAATTAACGATGAGAAAATAAAGCAGTAACCATACCGAGTGTGAAAGGAGGTATTGTCTTAAACTTTTATTAACTGTTCATACATTACAATGAATTATAATGGCCATGGAAGGCTCTTCTGAATTCCATATTCACTTATGATACTGGAATCAGACACTGTATGAGTTCATAATGGGGAGATATGTGTAAATTTTTCTGTAAAATATACATTCTGGAAAATCATTACAGCAAATTTTCACTGTCTTTCTAGGGGAAAAATGTAGGAATCTTTGGGAGTTATATATAGGGAATATTTTTAAAACTAGGTTTTTATTTTTTGCATCTTTTATATGAAAAGTTACTTATAGAATTTTAAAAACCCTCATTTTTAAAAGACTGGTATAAAGTAGATAAAGTGTAAGCAATAACTTATTTTGTACCAAAAAAGTATAGTGGAAAATGTGTACTTTTTGAAGGGGGGAGGGCAAATGGTGGATACTGAGGAAGAGGTCAATTATTTATTTTATTAAAGATATTCACAATATTCTTCATTGGTTTGCTTTAATGTTGAAAAGCAACTATATGGTCATATAATACAGTGTTAAGTGAAATTTGGTAGTTATTCATTTAATTTGGTCATCAATCAAAATATTTCAGAAAATATAATATTTGACATGTGTTTTCTAAAATAAAATGTGTATTTATATTGATCAGTCTCCCTTTAGAGTAGTCAAATTCTACAATACCAAGTAATTACTTCATATTGAGTAAGACAGAATCAGATCTGGCATCATGGATTTAAACGATTACCCCTGGATGCTTCCTCACCCTCTTTCTATATAGATGATCATCTATAATCCAGTCTCCTTGCTCAGAGCTCTGAGCCCCTTCAAATTTTGTTCTTTTTGTCACCTGAGATATCACTCTGCATGATTGTGGGATGAGTGCTCTGCCTTGGCATCCATATCTCCTTATCATTATGTCTTTGTGCATGAGATTCCCTTGATTTGAAATGCCTTTCTCTTTTCTCAGCCCTGCAGACTCTTTCTCACCTTTAAGTTCAGCACAACCTCCTCTGTAGAGTGTTCCTTGTTCACACTCAGGCAAAAATTAGTCTCAGTTTCTGAGACCCCAAAGCAATTTGTGAATATCATAGCACTATTCAGATTGTATTCTGATTATTTGTTCACATGCCCATGCCACCGTTAAGCTGTGAGATAGCTAACCCTTATTTACATCTACCTCACCACTAGCAGAGTGGCTCACGATAGATTTTAATGAATCTTTTTTAATTAATGAATGATTACATTAATGGCTGTATATTTGAGTTGGCCTATTGAGAATCAATAGTCTGTTTTATATACATGAGAGAGAATAATGAATTCAAACGTTTATATATCTGTCATCTGAAATCTAGGAGCAAATAACAAAGGCTAATGGATATATATATATATATAACCATCCTCTTGCGGATATGCCAGTTTCTAATCTGGATCTACATTCTCATGGCCAAGGTCTTGGTGTTTCTTAAATGCTTTTGCTGAACCTCAAGCACATTAATAGAAATGGAAGATTCAGATGAGCAAATAAGGGATCAAAAGCTCGCAAGTTAATTATTGTAGGAAACACGACAAAAAGAACCCAGACGCCCCGCAAATCTCTGACATTGTTAGTTTTTAGAAACAGACGGAAGCAACACAAAGCATGGTGTCGTGTTTTCTCTCTGCCAGTAGAGGGCAGCACACGCTTCAGTAACTACCCAAGCAAGGCTGCGCTGAGTTGAACTGCGTATAGCAGCTGGAGCTGGGAACAATTTGTCCACAAAGATCCCAGGGTTCTTCCTCCCCAACCAAAAGTCTCTTCAGAAATTCTTATTCTTGAAACACTTTTTGTATTAACATCATTTCATCAACTTTGATCATGCATTTCAAACTGATTGTATTTATGCCTCGGTGGGGAATGTGGCAAAGTGGAAAGGAAGTAGGGAACGGAGCCAGGAAACAGTGGAATCCAGCCCCTACCAGCTGCGCGATCTGGTCACGGTCCTTAATCTTTCCCAATCTCCTCGTTCTTATCATTAAAGCATAGGTAACAAGATCTACCTCCTGGGATTAATGCAAAATTAATAAAAAAGAGATGCATCAATTTGATTTTTTGTGTTTCCCCCTTCTCTGTTTCTTCCTATGTAAGAAAAACAAACAGTATCTACAAAATGTCATTTGCTTGCAAATGTCTTACAAGGTGCCCTGAGAGAATCAAAACGTGCCTAGTCAGAATGGGCCTCAGGTCACTTGGCCCAATAAGCCTAACTTCTCTGCAGGAGCTCAGGCTAGGAGTTGTCCAAGGGCTACTTAAGAAGGAGAAAGGGGTGGAAAGGCCTAGACTCCATTGGAACCTCCCAGACCCTCTATTTGTATCTAGGTTACAAATTGTGGGCGGGGAAGAGGTGACTCAGAAGAGTGACTGGGACTTCAGGGAGCTCAGTAGGGCTGTGAAAATTGGAAAGCAATTCACAAGAGTCAAATGTAAAATATCTGCTTCAAGTCAGCACTGGGAATGTGGAGGATGTCTTCATTTTTTCCAACTGGTGTAACAAAATATTATAAGCTGGGTGCATTACAAACAGCAGAAATAGGTGTCTCACAAATCTAGAAGTGGAGAGATTCAAGATCCAGGTGCTAGCAAATTCAAGGTCTGTTGGTGACCCGCTTTCTGATTCATGGATGGCCAACTTTTGCCCTCTACATCCAGGTGGATGGGGCAAGGGCGTTCTTGAGAGGCTCTTTGATTAAGGACACTACTCCCATTCCTGAGGGCTCCATCCTCGTAAGCTAAACATCTCCTATATGTCCCACCTCCACATGACAGCATACTGGGGATTAGGGGCCAACATAAGAATTGGGAGAACACACTGGGTCTGCAGCAGAGGACAAGCTGGGAACCAAGGCTGTGGTGAACACAATGATCCAGCAACACCAAGCAAGGTCTGGATGCCCAACGAGGCGTGGTTCTGGGCACAAGGTGTGCAAGGTTCAGAGGAGTGCAGCAAAGAGATATGCAAGCAGAAGTTCCTGAGGGGACTTCTGCAACTAAGCCACAAGGAACTCTGCAAAGCAATAGCAGCTATGAGAAATAGTAGCACTATTTCTCATATGCCTTCAATGTAACTTTCTCTTTCTTGATGATGGAAGACATCTGTTACTTTCATCTTTTTGGACTTATTGCACATCTGAAATGTGGACAGTGAAATATCACAGGTGTATTATAAGGATGAGACAACACAGCATTGCTGTGATGCCTAGGACCTGGGAGGAACTCAAGAGATGTCAGTCCTAATCTTCTTTTTTCTTTTCTTTTCTTTTCTTTTCTTTTTTTTTTTTTTTTTTTTTTTTGTGTGTGTGTGTGTATCCTGCATGCTGCTGTTTTATATCATTTATCTGAGTATATTTTCCATTTTGAAAAAAGAATATCTCATCACCATTTTTAACATAACAGTATTTGGGGAGGGGCAGGGTATCAGGGAACTCAGGGGCACTTGACCTTTGAGCTACATCCCCAGCCCTATTTTGTATTTTATTTAGAGACAGGGTCTCACTGAGTTGCTTAGTACTTTGCTTTTGCTGAAGCTGGCTTTGAACTTGAGATCATCCTGTCTCAGCCTCCTGAGCAGCTGGGATTACAGGCGTGTACCACCACACCTGGCAAAATAATAGTATTTAATAGGTATGAAATAAATAACAGTTTTTGCTGCCCACTCCCCATAACCATGCGTTCAGCATCTATAACTTCAAGCAAACTCAAATCAAAAATATCTAGAAAAAAAAGAAATTTTCTCTGTAGTGATCATGCATAGACTTTTTTTTTCTTGCTATTATCCCCTGAACAATACAATGTAACAACTATTTACATAGCATTTACACCTTATTGGTATTGTAAGTAATATGAGATGATTTAAAGTGTACAAAGGTATGTTTATAGGTTACCTGCAAATACTATGCCATTTTATTTAAGGGACTTGATTATCCACAAAATTGGGATACTGAAGAGGATCCTGGAACCAATCAGTCCTCTGTAGATACTGAGGGACAATTATATATTTTAATTTCTCAGTCTTTTCCAAGTCTCCTAGATTCTATCACTAAACATGCTTGATATCACTGAGTTTTCCTTTTGCTTTTACTCTTCTAGAGTGTCTAGTTTTATTTCTAATGTTTCAACATTAGGTCCAGTATTAGGTCTGCCTATACTAAGAATATGTATTTTAATGTGATAAACTGTACTAACAAATTTTCTAGAATAAACTCCACTTGGTTAGTATGTATTATTTTAATGTAGTAATGATGAATTCTGTTTGTTATTATTTTATATAAGATCTGTGCAGTTGGTAGTCATATTGAAATTTCTTAGTTGTTTCCTTTTATGTGCAATCTTTATAAATTTTCTTTATAAATGTTGTAATTCATCATAAAATAAAACAGGTTGATTACCTTCTTTTTTTCCACTCTCTAGAATTCTTTAATTAGCTTTGAAATTACCTAGTTTTGAAGTATTGGTATAGTTTCCCCAGGAAACTTGAGTGCACTCATTTTAGTCCAGTTACTGTGTGTATCTTTTATTAAAAAATTGTCTACATAGACTTTCTGTCTCTACTGGGATCATTTTTGGTAAATACATTTTTGTTGGGATGTTTTTCCAGATTTTCAAATGTAATTGAATACAAAAAAAACTATATGTTATATATATATATATATATATATATATATATATATATATATATATAAATAATTTTCTCATTTGTGATTTTTTCCTTCATTTTTCTTTTGTGTATTTGTGATTCCACCACCCCCCCACACACACACCCTTTTAATTATGTTTGGTAGCAGTTTGTCATTTTGGTTGTTTTTTGCAGAGCTTAGTATTTTGTTTGTTAAATTTTTTTAAAAAAAATATTTATTTATTTATGTATCTTTAGTTTTAGGTGGACACATTAGTTTGTTTTTATGTGGTACCGAGGATAGAACCTAGTGCCTCATGCATGCTAGGCGAGTGCTTTACCACTGAGCCACCACCCCAGCCCCTTGTTTGTTAAATTAATTATTTAGTTTTCTTATTTGTTAGTTTCTAATATAAATGTGTGTATGTATGTATATATTTTATTTGTTTGTTTGTTTATTTAATTGTTTAGTGCCAGGTCTAGAACTGAGGGTATCATGCATGCTGGACAAGCCCTCTGTCACTGAGTGGCAACTCTAGTTCCTAATTAGTTGTATCTTCTCCATTCATTCTTTGTCTATTTCTTTTTATTTTAATCTTTTTTTCAAGCTTTTGAGTCATATGCAATTTATTTATTAACATTTTCTCTGACATATATTTAATGATATAAATTTTGCTTGAAGCTTCATTTCTGCAATACTGTAATACCCAGTAGATCCTGATATGATGAGCTTTTAGTTTTATTTTCAAGAAACTTTACAATTTTTTGTTTATTCCTTCTTTTTAAAATCTCCAACTTCCCCTTAAATGTAGCATTTAAAAATCATTTCAAATATAAGAACATTTTTCGCATTGCTTTGTTTTTCCATTGCAGTATGGTCCCAAGCATTTTGTTTGTTGTTTTTCTATATTTTAGAATTTTCACTCTTTCTTTAATGTGTAATATGTAGTAAATTTGTGTTGGATGTTTCTTGCTTTCTAGTGACAAAGGGTGGGAAGTCCATTACTGAGGTGCAGAACTCCATTTGGAGATGTCAGATCTGTCCTATTGATTTTGTTGTTAGGTTTTCTCTATTCTGCTAATTATTGTCAACCTAATATGGTTTAAAATTATATGTCATAGATTAAAGAGTTTTAAAGTTTTATTTGTTCATTCATATATATATGTGCATATGTGTGTGTGTGTATGTGTTTGTGTGTGTGTATGTGTATTGTAATTCTAGTCTTATGCATTATATTTTCTTCCTTTCTCTGCTTAAGACATTTGACTTGAATTCCACCTGGCTCAATATCACTATTGCAATTTTTCTTCTACTCTTTTTTCCTTGCATTTGCCTTTTAACAAAATATTCTGAACTCCTTTGTTTTAAGTATGTCCTTGTATACAGGACAACTTTGGATTTCGTTTTGTTAGCCAATCTGAAAATACTTAATGAGTGAATTACATCCATTTGCATTTACTGTTATGACCAATATGTTTGGTGCTAATTCTGACATATGGTTTATTTTATTTGTTTACTTTTTGTTTTTTGATAGTTTGTTTGCAAATTTTCAGTTTGCATTTGTGTTCTAAGATCTATCTTTATACTAATTTCTTTATAAATTACTTTTCATCTTCTTATTTGTAGCTGATGACCATTGACTGACCACTATGAGTAAAATTGAAATTACTGACCAATCTCCTTATTACTCTCCTTTCCTTCTTTCCTAGCACATAATTTAAGGCAATCCTTTTATACTCATGAAAGTAAGGAAAGATAACCCAAAGCAAGCTTTTAAGAATTATTTATTCACAACTTGTTATAGCAAGGGAGTCAGCCACCATCTCCTACATTCGACAGAAACTCAAAGGCAGGCAGAGGAGTGAAAAAATTCTACAGTGGAAGAAGAGAGAGAGTCAGCTATGTCTAATTAGGGACCATCTTGGCAACACTGTAGCTGGGGTAAGCAGAGGCATGGTGTCTTACATGTTTGGTATTGGGTATATGTACAAATGACTTTCTCCAGGTTGTTGAAAGTCCAAAGCTTAGGGCACTAAAGAAGCTGACAGTTCCCAACTATGTCCAGGCCACTCCAATTGTCACATGGTTTATTGTTTGGTTTATTAGACTGGTTGCTAGATAGTAACCTGATTTCTGGGACTGGTTACTGTAGATAGTAGGTTGGCTTCCTGCTGGTTGCTACAGGTCATGAGTCAAAGTTTTATTTTTATATGTTGTCTGCCCAGCGTTTGCATGCATATTTAACTTCTTGCTATGAAATAAATAAATCTATAGACCAATAAGATGTTTTTCTGAATTTCTTAGCATTCTTAGTCTTTGACTTTCTAGATTTCCGATTCTCTCTCTCTCTCTCTCTCTCTCTCTCTCTCTCTCTCTAATCTCTGGTAACTCACTTATTTTCTATAAGCCCATTTTCTTATCTGAAAAAGTACATAGTTATTGAGGAAATAGTTGCCAACCTCACACAGTAGGCAGGTAGATGGATAGGAGAAAATGGTTTAAGGGGGCAGGAATTTAGGTAGTGATTGAGAATTACACAGACTCATAGACTGCATTACCTATGCCACAAACTCAAGTGAGTAATATATAGAATTCAGGTAAACATTACCTGGCAAATTTCTGTATTCATTTTGTTTTGGTATCTCTTTGTTTTTGTGTTTTTGTTGTTGTTGTTGTTTTGTTTTGTTTCTGTAGCAGGGATTGAATCCAGGTATGCTTAACCACTGAGCCAAATCCCCATCCTTTTTTTTTATTATTTTTTATTTTGAGACAGGGTCTAACTAAGTTGCTGAGGCTGGCTTTGAACTTGTAATCCTCTTACCTCAGCCTCCTGAACTGCTGGGATTACTGGCATTCACAGCTGCACCAGACACTCACAGGTATCCTGCTGAAGAGAAAAAACTGGTTGAAAATCACTGGTTCAGTAAACCAGTTGGGTTCACTCTACTACAATTTTAGTAGGAACCAATTCTCAGCTATACTCTACACACCTCTAATTCTGCGCATGACCATCACTAGCATTTATGAGAGTAAACACCTAACGGAAGCAAACAGTACCCTAATGATCTCTGTGGGTTCAATTGGAAGGTTCATGTTGATCAGAGGCCAAGATCAATAGTGATATTGATTTGGTCATTAGTTCCTCCTGGTCTTCCAGTCTGCCTAATTTTAATCCTTTTTCTTGGGGGCTTACGTAGACACTGCCCCTGCTAAAAGTTAAATTACTTTTGATGTTTATTTCTGAACAAATTATGAGATAAAATTGCCATATGCTGCCCCCTTAAGATTGCTGAAATAACAGATCATCATCGGTCTCTTTGAATAGTTTTGCCAGAAGTTGAGATCACAGAGCTTCCTATGTGTTACTTTGTCTTGTAATCTCAGTTACATAGGTGTGTTATGCACAGTGTCAATCTTTTCTCTATTCAGTTCTAGTAGATACCAGACACTCATCTGGGTCCAAGGACCGACCCATCAACAAATAAAAAGATAAATTGCTCGCCTCACTGGAGCTTACATTTCAATGCTGTATGTTGGACTTAAATATGTAAAGTCCCCAAAGTGATAAATACTCTGAAGATAAAGATATAGAGAATAATGCGGGGCGTCACAGGACGCTTCTTTGATAAACTGAAATTCGAGCAGAGACCTGAAAGATGTAAAGAAAAGTGCAATATGGATACAAGGAAACATGCTTCTGAGCAGAAAGAAAAGGGACCAACATCCTGAGACTCTAACATACTTGGAATGTTCCCGATACGCTAAGGAAGCCAATGTGGTCAGAACTGAGAGAGGGAGGATGATAGGAGATAATCACAATCTTAGAAGCATAGACAGGCAAGCCCACAAAAAGTCACTGGGACCATGGTAAGAATCTGGATCCATGATTTGGAGCACGAAAGTTGGTAGAATGGAATGGACAATAACCGAGATAGAAACACCTGTCGATGATGCAGGTTAGACAGGGCTGGAGAGGAAGGGAACTTTGAACATGTAAAGGCCGTATTAGATATCTACTGAAATATCCGGTAGGTAATTACAAAAAATGTGTTGGCCTTGAGACATAGGGTCAAGGCTAGAAGAACACATTTGGGGATCCGAGGTTTATGTGTGGGATTTACTGTTATAGAAATGAATGAGATCAACGAAGAAGTGACAGTAGGAAGAGAAGACACGGAAGCTTGAGCCTTTGGATATTCAAGTATTTGGTATTTGGAAGATAAAGTGGAATAGCAAAGGATCCTGGGAAAGAAAGGTAGACAACCAAAGAAAAATGTTAGCTCGGAGTCCCAGTGAAGAAAGTGCTTCAAAAGTGGAAAGATTATCTTTGTTCAGTGGTACTAATAGGTCAAGAGGACAACCTCAATAAATTTGAAATGGTAACTTGGAAACTGTGTTTGATGAAAGAGGTTTCAGTGGATTGTCAGATATATTTATATATAAAAAAAACCCGATTAGAGTGAAATCATGACAGATTTGGAGCAAGAAAGCAGAGGTCACGTACACAGGCAAGGGTTTTGATCTCTGCTGTTTTATAAAAGAAAGTGCCACCTGTTTAAGGAGAAGGAACAAAGGATTTTTTTAAACTAAAAACATTTTAGCATTATTCTATGAATTACAGAAATATCTGGTAGGAAAAGAACAAGGTGTGAGACAGGTGGGAGAGGGGATGCCTGCTGGAGGGCTCTCCTTGAATCGCCAAGAATGGAGGTACCCAGTGTCCCTGTGAGGGGACCCAGTGCTGAAAGCAAAGTTCAGCTCATCAGGAAGGAAGGTGAGTTGTACCCACAAATGTAAGGTGGTGGGTCGTTGTGTTGTTGGGAAAACGTCTTCTCCATTTTCACAGGGAATAAGAAGTAAAGCCATCAGCTAAGATTAAAGAGAAAGGAGAAATTGAAAGTTTGAGTGGCATCTGACCAGGATTAGAAGTGCAATTTACAAAAAAGAAAAAAAAAATGGAGTTGTTTCCAGTGCAAATTACATAGGAAACATACTTGATTCGGATAAACCTAAGAGTTCATGTGTTGGAAACTTTAATCCCTGTGTAGTATTGTTAAAAGGTGGTGAAACATTAAACAGTGGAAAATAATTAGGTCACTTGGTGAAGGATGAGGGCTCTGCTGGCAGAAGGGAGTGATGAAGTTCTGTTAGGACTCTAGCAAGTTCTTGTAAGAAGGCTGATTTTAATGAGTGAGCCTGACCCTTGAATCCCTCTCTGGCTTCCTATCTTGCCATGTGATCTCTCCCTCTTGTAAATTACTCCCACCATCACGTCATTTTCCATAATGTGATGCAGAGTTGCTGCCGTCACACTGTTTGGACTTTCGCCTTCCAAAGCTGAAAGCCAGATAAACCACTTTTCTTTATACATTATCCAGCATCAGTTACTTTGCTGCAGCAACAGAAAACAGATTTATACATGGAAGGACTCAAGTCATGAAATTAGAATACTTTTATAAACAGCTGAAACAATATTATGTTCCTATTTTTACTCATATTCATTAATTATTTCTCAATGAACATTTATGTAGTTTCTGTAATGTGCTAGATTTTATGAGTGAAGCTTGGAAAATTACATCCCTAAAACACAGTCACTGTGATCATAGTGGAGCTTATAGTCTAGTGGGGGAGATAAATGTGGGAAAACAACAATTATGTGTCTCTTTTTTTTATATAGAATACACATCATCTTTACAGTGGTAATCTTTACTTGATATCTTGGAACAATAACCACTTTAAATATTCTTTCTTGTTCTAGTATTGAGCACAATCAGATGTAATGCTGCATGCTCTCATCTTTTCCTTAGAAAACAGGATGACGGTCACTGTCGCTAGGCATGTTCAAAATGCTAAAAGAACATGGAGGAAGTTGTTAGGGTCTGTAAACAAGTCAAAATGGCGCCTGGCATTTTGCCAGAGGGAGTAGTTTGTGAAGTAATGCCAGTGAGCCATTAAGTGTGGAGATTCCTTATTGGTTGACTGCTGTATCTAGTTTATGTTAATTAAGATAAGCTGTGTGGAATGTATATATACCCCTCCTGTCCTACAATAAACGGCTCCCACTCCTGCTGTATCAATGTACACAAGTTGCTCATCACCCCCAGGTTATTTTGCCCAGCCAGCCGGGCTGCGGCAGGAAGTAGTGAGTCACCCTAGATAGAGTGGGAGAGATTCATTTGAGTGAAGTCTTGAAGGGTGAATAGAAAAGGCAACTACATGCCACATATAACAAAGAAAATATATAAAATCCTAGAGGCATGGCTATGGATAGATACTCTAAGAATAACTTGTCAAAGGAGGTAATCTTTATTTTTCAGATAACTGGAGTTTTGTTTATTTGTTTTCTTTTTAGGCAGAATTTTTGAATTGGTTGAATTTTTTCTTAGAACAGTGAAGTGGCTCTGTGTAGGTGGATGAAAGGAAGAGGACATGGGCAAGTGGGTAGATGTCATGGTTAAGAAGCCAAGGATGGCTTACTATAGGACATAGACAGTGGTGGTGAAAATAATGGACAGATCACAGGTTTCTTTCTTTCCTCTTCTTCTTTTATTTCATGTGCAATTGACAAGACTTGCTGAAGGTCTTATTAAGGAGTGTGAAGGAGCACAAAGGATTAAAAGATTCAAAATTTCCCCAAGTTTTCCCAGGTAGAAAGTATATAGTTAGCTGAAACAGGAATTGTGAGAAAAAATAGCATGTGTTCTTTTCTTTTTCTTCTTTTTATTTCTTTCATTTTTTTGAACGATAATTAGGTTTGAATTTTAGAAGTATGTTTGATTTGTAGGTGTCTACTGCACAGTGCATATAAGGACAAATGCTCAGGAGACAAGATTTGGAAGTCATCAGTGTAAAGTGCCAGTTAAGGTCTTGTGAGATGATGAACTCAGGGGGTGTTTATGTCTGCAATGAGACAAGAAGACTGAAGACTGACTCTGAGAGAGAATTCTAGTAACCAAGGAGCCAGCCAAGATGAGCCTGAGAAAGTAAGACTTAATGAACTCATAAAAATGTTCCAAGGCAGCCTGAAACCAGGTTCCTGGATTAAGCATGAGTGACTAATGGGTGACTTTAGTGAGTACAGCTTTAGTTGATACAGCACACACAAGAGAGTGCAGAAAACACTGGGCATGGTGATCATGTGTGTATGAGAAAGTAAGGGCTAGTTACAAACATTGTGGACCTCGAGATACAGGCGTCATGATTAGAAGTACCACTCTAAGGTGAGAAGCAAAATAGATGAGATCAAACAGATTTTATTCACTAATTCAAATAACCACCCTGCTCCTCTCTAGGTTATGTACCACAATAAAAGGTCCACTAGTGGGAAATTAAGAGAATGGGAGAGGAGATGGCAGAATGAAGGCCAATAGTCTTGGTCACTTGGTTAAGGATGATATGTTCTAAAATGCAACAAGTAGCCAAGAATCCTTACCAAGTCCCTTCTTGAAAATCCAATGAACAAACAAGACCCAAATATATAACTTTACCTAAATCCCTGGCTCTGCACGAGGCATGAACAAGGAGGGAAGACATGGATGAGAAGGGGTATATCTAACTCCTTAGTTTCACTTTCTACATTATTTGATAAAGCTGTATGCATAATTGGAAGAAGCCATTTTGGATCATTGCTCAAACTCATTGTTTTATTTTTTCAAATTGTACATTTTAAAAGAAGACAATAATATTTATATGACACTTTCCATACAAATGAATTTTAATGTGGTATCTTATTGAATCTCAGAATATCTTACAGAACTAATAGTAGTATTACAATCATTACAAAGATATGAAAACCAAGCTTCAAGCCAGGGTAGAGGATTTAGCTTTAGGTTATTTAGGTAAGACAAGAAAAAGATCAGGATTTAATCAAATCCAGTTAATTTGACACCTGTGCTGTTTGCAATATATTGAATTGTTTGTTTAACCCTGCCTAGAGCCATAGTGTTTCTTCAATTTCACAAGAAGCAAATGGATGTATTAACTGAGTTATTTTCCAAATAATTTTGCAAATCAAAGTTGAGAAGGACCACACCATTTGATGGGGTACATTTTCAAGATTGAAATAAAATAAGAAACATTCATTATTTCATATTATAAAGTACACTACAAAATTATTATAAAAACATTGAGAAAGAAAAAAAGGTAGCACTTTCAAAAGTTTATGAAATTACCTCTGAAATTCTACTCAACTAACTATATATTGTGAGCAATGAATGAAATCAAATTTTAAGCAATAGATGAAGCAGAGATTATGTATGACTCAGTGGTAAAGTGTTTGTCTAACCTGCACAAAACCCTCAGTTTGCTCCCCAGCAACACAAAAAGAATTTTAAAAAAGTAAATAAATAAAAATTGAAAGTATACCCAAGAAATACATAAAAGATTTTAAGTGTTCTGTGACTATTTACAAAGATACCCAAGCCAGTGGGTAATGAAAACTTCCTTAAGTCCTAGAGAACAGTATTGAATAGAGAAACACTGTCAAATAGAACAACAATTTTAAATGTCTGCAGATTATATATTTATAATATGTACAGATATGTATATGTATATATATATTTCATGAAATTGTGATTGAACAATGCATAGACTGCTAAAAGATATGCACGATTTAGAAGAGAAAAGTTAGGAATAATAAATGAAAAGAAGTCTGGTAAATATTTCATAAAACCAGGCCAGAGGAGTCTTATCAAATAGCTCATTTTCAGGGAGAGGAGTTGTTGTAAGAGATCTGAGTTAGTAGATTTTTCATTACTATAATAAAATATTGGAGGCAGGCTACTTTGTTTTTTTTAAATAGATTTGTTTAACCTGTGATTGTGGAGAGCGGAATTCCAAACAGCAATACACGGGTTCTGCTAAGGATTCCCCTTGGCTGTATCATGTGAGGGCAGGGGTATTGGGACCTGGGGTTCTATGTCTCTCTCACTCACCTTACAAAGCCATCAGGACTCAATCATGGTGGCTCCACCCTAATGACTAATATAATCCAACTGTTTCCAAAAGCCCTGCCTCCAAACACCATAGTAAGAATACATTTGCTTGCTCTTAATACCATCAACATAAGACTTTGGAGATGATATTCACGTGAGTTTGGGGAGAAAAGTCACACTAGACTGTAACAATTTCCTTCCTGGTGGCTTTTCTTCTAAGCAGCAAAACTCAAATTGGGTGGCTTTACACTATTAATCACATTCAACTGCCAGTGCACGTATTCTGCTCTGATGGTCGTTACTAGACTACTAGACTACCTTTGATTTCTGTAAAGCTACTACGAGAAAAGTAGTGTTTTTCCTTAACCCTCTTGATCTCTTAACTGGAACAGGCTTCTATAACAAAAGACCAAGTAGCAAAAGAAGAGACACATGTCTATTTCATACATGGGGAATGAGTAATTCTCAAAGAGGTGGCTTTGAGTTGCAATTTGCATAGCTTCTTCAACAACAACAACAACAACAACAACAACAAAACTGTAAATTTTTAGAGAAGTAAAAAGACAACGGAAATGTATGTTTGAGTCTAATGAGTCAGGGAGGCCAGTTAGTAAAGTTTCTTGATATAGATGCCTCTGGTGTCTCCTCCAGGTCAATAAGTATCTGAAGTTGTTCTCAGTGATTAACCTTTTTTCTCCCTGATGGAGAGGGGAAGCAAGTTACCTTTAATCTACATAAATTTATGTCTTGCTTTCAGGTGAGTAGAGGAAGGGCAGAGAATTTCCTGGTATCTGTCTCAGTGCCTTCAGCTCAGAATAATCCTTTTGGCCAAAGAAGCGAAGCGTATTTTAGGTTGGCATGTTCTGATCTCACACACAACCATTTCCTTACACCAAGGGTTATACCTTGGGCTGGGCTTTGCAAGTATTTGGGAAATTGTGTATTTTTTTCCTTCTTTTGTACATTTTCTATGGAGAATTTTCAACAGATATGGGGAAAGATGTTTTAAAGTCTCAAGCTGCTTTTTATAGAGAGAAAAGTAGTTTCTTTCCTTGTTGATGTTGTTGATGGTGTTTTCCTTACAGGAATTTAATTCTTCTTTCTATAGGATGGAGCAAAGTGACTTTAAACTTTACCAGAATAAAGCACCTCTAAAAGTGGAAACTTCATTCTCTCACTTTCATAGTTTTCACTGGTTAAAATGGTGTCCAAGGGCAAACCAGAGACTGAGAACTTTTGTCACCCACAGAACTGAGACCATGTTACTTGAATAAATGACATGTTAAGCCATGCTTGGCCATTATACTTCCTGCTGAGAGTTGTGACAAATCATAGACTTCAAAACGCCATGATGGGGGAAAAATGAGTTATTTAGGAAAGAACAGTATTTGTCTTCCTCAAGTATAACTCATCATTAAGAACAAATGTTGGAAAAGAAAACTGCTCTTCAATTGACATTGTAACTTCACCCCTTTTATTAATATTTAAACAAAAAAAAATTTAAAAGGAAAATCTACATGCCCTTATTAGTTCTCCTGATCACTTGCCAATCTGTAATTAGTGACGGAGGAACTTGTGTAAAGATTTTTTAAAATGCATAAGGCAAGCAGAAAAAAAATCATGCCTCTTGAACAGCAATCAGTCTTTGAAAAAAAATTTTAAATATATTTTAAGCTAGCCAAGAATATTTGTATTTTTTTTAAAAAACTGACCTTAAACAGACATGAATAAAAGAAGATGCAAATATCTGACTTACTTTTAAAGCTTTGCATTCTACATAGAAGATGTTGATTATCAAGCATGTATTAAAATAATGATTATACTTATTATTACCTAAAAGGATATCTTTCTGCTGAATATGTATTTTTCTAACAAAACAAAATGAAGACAAAGCAAAGCCTAATCAATATATTTCAAACCATTAAATGGAATTCTTGCTTGCTTTATGACAGACACTCTTCTTTCTTGATTTTAACCCCAAATCAACTTGCATCTCTCAAATGAAGAACTTGTTATTTAATTTTTCTTTTTTTACTGACAATAGTCTGCTTTATTAACAATAAAATCAGGTAAAAATTGACATATAGAGCACTTAGTCTTTAGATGAGCCCCACCCCCCACTAAGAACAATCAATTTCAATTTTACATATATTACCTCATTGATCTCTAACATTATTCAAGGACGATGTTATCCACATTTTCCAGAGAAGAAAAAAAAAGAAAACCTAAAGTCCATCTTAAGATTCAACTGATTTTGTGTCTGCTATGTGTGCATTATGTGTGCACAATATTGAATTGATTTTACATGTGTATATATATACATGAGTAAAATTTGGATTTTTGCACCTCCCAAACTCCTAACAGATTATCCCATGCTGACTTCTGCGTGAGATAACCATGGCCAATCCTGTTTCATTTTGTTACTCTCATTTTGCTGTCCTCAGAGTGTCACACGTAAACAGCACGTATACCTAGGAGTGAATCTCAAAGTAACTTGGTTTTCTGACGTATGCAAAACGTCATTGCTGAAAAGAAAGTATGGTTGATTGATAAACATCTAGACTTTTCCCCTTTTTTGTAAAAGCTAATCTTAAGATAGATTTCTCAGTAAAGGTAACAGCTTGCCTTGACAACTTGGTGAGCATAGTATCATCATTTCACACAAAATATATGGCAGGCATTAATTTTCAGTGTCAGATCAATTCATTGACCACAACTATCAAGAACACAGAGAGACTGGACAATTAATTCCTTTTTGACATGAAATTATTATATAATAGAACTGCAGCCTTCACTCTTTCTCCAACCAATTGTCTGATATTGTGCTTTCAGAGGTCATTGAAAGCACAGGGCATGAAACCTTTGACCAAACTTTTTCCATGTTTCTGTACTTGTTTGATGATTGGTTTATATCAAATCATTGTTTTCTTTCCAAAGACTCTTCCAGTCTTCCAGAAGTGCTATTTCTAAAGTGAAAATATCAGAAAAGCATGAATTTAACTTAACATTCCTCATTCCTTCTCTGTAATTAGGTTGATCGATTTTTTTACATGAATGCGTCTGCATTATATGTGCACAATATTTAATTGATTTTACATGTGCATATATATGCATGCACATATACACATGCAAATACATACATATATTCTTTTAACTGTATATATAAATACACATTTTTAAAAATTTGCTTTTGGCAGGTTCCTATAAGAAGTGGACAGTCTAGATAGGCTAACAGTGTGGTATCCTAAAGTTTACCCTTGGGTTGAACTTGACACTTTATATTTCAGCTTTAAGATATCAAAACTGTTCTTTTTTAAATTTGTTTGTTTGTTTATACCAGAAATGTCATCAAAATCAGATGGGGAAAGAATGATCTTTAGCACACCACCCACCCTACATATCTAGATTAATGCCTATGTGTGGTAGGCAAAAATGGGTACACATTAAGTGGATCTCTGAGTTCCTTTTAAAGACATTGGGGGCAATAGCTAATTTACATGAATGGATTTCTACAAAATAAAGAACACCGTATTTGTCAATGTTAGTCATGTTCACTTCCAGTTAAAAAGGGCGGTTTTCATGTATCCTTGAGAATGCTTAGGAATCAAGTGATATGACATCATTCTGTGCTGTGGAATGATGGATAAAAAGTAGCCTGGCATAGAGTGATGAGTGGGTTGTGGTCTCCAGGGCAGCAATGCCTGGGTTGGAAGCCTGGTTCTGCTCTGTACTAGCTCTGGGACCTTGGACAAATAATTTACACTGCTTAATGGAGATAATAGTATCAACTTTACAGGCCTCAAGTGAGATCATCAGATGAATTAAAGCCACTGAAACAGCTCCTGACACAAAATAAGCTTACAAACCAGAAGAGGAAGAGGACCTCTATCATTGGTTTCCCATTATAAAAAATGTCACTCCCTCATTGAATTTTACTTTCCTCCCCCTATTCCCATTCCCAGCTCATTGGACTTCAATGCAAATATCAAAGTTAATCAAAATATTTTCAAGTACGTTGCCCTTCTCTCTTGCATTTGAAAGGAAAGTACAAATCCTTCTCCTGGGAAATCCCTTGGCACACTGCACTGAGCTCTCAGCTCTGACCTTTTCAAAGAGGTCATTGAGGGGCTGGAGGGTGGGGAGGTAAACTAGCTTCACAAAGTCCACGGTAGGCAGGTGATAATTCCAAGCTAAGCCCAGTTTCCCTCAGGCCTCAGGATCTCTTATGTAGACCTCTCAATAAAGCCCTTTGGCCCTGAGTGCCGCAGGAAGTTTGTCCCTCCACCCCCAACCTCAACTTTCTTAGACACTGACTGAACTCTCTTTTCTGCACTTCTCTTCAGTCTCAATTGTCCAATTAACATCAAGACCACCCGTGGTTCAATTTCATCAGCCACTGATCTTGCAGAATTTGCTCCAAGAAGCAGAAGATACTACTCATAGCTGTCATCAAAGAAGCTACTGAGTCACATAGAGAGCATTTGTATGAGCATACAGATTCAGAATATTTAACCTAAACTAGTAGGCTTTGGATAGCACTGGACAGGTATCAAAGCAATATCTTCTTTATGGCCTATCTGCAACAATGCCAAAAATTTCACTATTTAATGTTTAATCCCTTAAATCTTAAAAAAAAATGTTTATTTTTTCTATCTAAAGACTTTTAGCATTTCTTAAAAATTCAGATCCACAGAAAATCCATACTGTTAATTAGATCACCAACTAACATAATAGGATACCCTAGGACCTAACTATATTTAACCTTATTATTTTAAAAGTTATATTTAATCTTCAGATTAAATCTAAGGTTCACACTGCTTATGACAATCTTGTGATGAATAAAGCCAGATTCCAAAAAGAACACATAGCTATTGTGTGACTAAGTAGAAAGTCTAACTGACACAAAGTCCATTCCCAGGTTAATTGAATTTAGGATTTTTTTTTTAAACTAAAAATTTAAATTTACCTAAATGACCTTTCATACTCAACTTTTCCCCTCTCTACCTAGTTGTTTTGTTTCTGTATAAACATGGACCCTGTTCGCCCGTTAATTTCAAAGGCTTTTTAAATGTCAGGAGTTGAGCTGAGATTTCACGACTCTCAAGTATCTGTACAGGTCATTAGTCCAAAGGACTTTTAAGCCAACCCATCAGCCCCCAGTGATTCCAAATGCCAGTTAAACAGATGCCCACTCTTGATGGTATCTACTTAAAACCCAAAGAGTAAATCTTGTAAGTAGCTCTGCAGATTTGACTATTGAAAGACTAATGGGTCCATATAAAATAATCTTCCAACTTCTGGGCTTAGGAAAGCCCTAAAAACAAATTAACTTTAATGTTTTTCCAAGGTTTGTTAACCTTGCTTGCTCAACAGCTGCTCTGCCTTCATAATGAAAGAGAAACGAAGTCGTAATGGCTCTAAGGTTGCCAAAATTTGGGGGCAAACAAGCTTTCTGCACTCTGCAGAATATTCCCTCTCCGTGAAGTATGATTGTCAGATTCCAAAAGTCTCAGGACACTTTCATCTCAGCAGTGATGTATGCCACAGATATACAGCAAATAGGCTGCCGTGCGATTTAATGTTCACTTTAGATGCTCCAGTCCTTATTAGAAAAGGTCACGGATTGTCCTACTTAGATGATTAATGCAGACTCTTGCATCTTTATGGGATATTTCTGCAATATGTGCTGCCTAAGTGACTGTTTGTTCCTCATTTCAGACTCTACCAGTGTTTAATACTCAACATGAATTTTGATAGGTGGAAAATGCCACTTTTCAGCCTCAGGTTTTGTAAATGGCTCTGTTTAAAAAAAATAAGAATAAAAAAACAAATTTTAGGAAACTTAAATCATAGGGTCCAAAAAAAGCTGGAAGCCCATTTTCATCAAACTTCCCCTAGCAGTTTTCTTTAAATTTATGCTGATAGCATAATTACTATAATAAACAAGTCCTTTTTCAGAAGTCCTTGGAAAATGCAAGCCAGAAGTTTGTTTGTTTCAGAAACTGATTAGTTAAATCCTGCCAGACCAATGGTAGCAGCAGTAATCTATTCTTATTTGCTATTTTAGAAAAAGCAACATTTTCTAAGACATCAGTCCTCTGAACCTTACCTGCTAATGAGTGACAACATGATGCACAACACGGCTTGTGACATTTTTTGAGGTCAGAAATCTTGTTTTAACGCCTCATTTTCTGGGGGTAAAAAAGAATAACAATTTTTATATTCTTTATATACCTATCAAAGATCAATCCTTAGCTGGGTGTGGTGGTGCACACCTCAAATCCCAGCAGCTCAGGAGGCTGAGGCAGGAGGATTGAGAGTTCAGAGCCAGACTCAGCAACAGCATGGTGCTAAGCAAATTAATGAGATCCTGTTGCTAAATAAAATACAAAATAGGACTGGGGATGTGGCTCAGTGGCTGAGTGCCCCTGAATTTAATCCTGGTACCAATATATATATATATATATATATATAAATCCTTAGAGAAAACAGAACTTTTCTGCAATAACCCAACAAATTTAAACATCTGAATTTCTATTGCTCTTGTTTTTGCTATCCTTCTTCTATTTTTGCTCTTATTTTTGTTTTCCCAAAGTGGGTAACCCTAGAAATACTAAAAACTTACTCTATTTAATGTGTCTTTAAACTCACATAACATTTGCCTGGTTATGCAAATCCATTAACAAGTTTCTACTGTTGTTTTGGAAAAGTTTTATGTGACCTTGAAAATACTATTTCCTGGAAGGAGTTGACCTAGAGAAAGTTACCCTTCACTCAAATGAATGTATTCTCCATTGTAGCCTTTTCCTTCTTGGGCCTACTAATGGGTGTCTTGTCGAATGGTTACCTAGCTGTCCTATGTAAGTTACATTTAATAACACTCCCAAGTTCAATATTTGTAGGCCACATTGTTTGAATTCTGTCACTACTGTTGGTCACAAAGAACTGATCAAATTGTCAACAGTCAATGTGAAACAGTCAATTAAATAGACCCAGCCCAAAGCCAAGAGAAAATGCAGGTAGTAAAATAAAATTTTCTCTTCCTTTTATACGTTAATTTATTTTTGCCAAAGGGTTTATTCCATTCACTTTAAATGTCACTCCCTGAATTTGGTCATGTGGATAAACCAGATCTGGAGAGAAAATAAAAATAACAGGTATTAGTAAATATCATAAATATTCCTTTCATTTAAAACAAACAAATGATATTAAACACTCCCTTTTAACAGTCACATGCAAGTTTTTTTTTTTTTTACAAAAAAGAATAAAACACAGATATATGCTATGACATGGATGAACTTTGACAATGTTACACTATGTGAAAGAAGCCATATAAATCCCCCATATTGTATATGCATATAAAGATGTCTGGAAGAGGTGAGTCCCTAGAAATAAAGGTAGACTGTGTTCACCAAGACCTAGATGGAATGGAGTATGGAGTTTGACCACCAGCAGGCACACAGAGTTTCTGACTGAAGTGTTAAAAATATTCTGGAGTTAGATTGTGGCAGTGGTCGTACAACCTTAAGAATATATTAAGAGCCACTTTAAAATTGGGTACTTAATCAGAGTCAATTATATGATATGTGGTTTAGATCTTAATTAAAAGGACACTAGATAGCTTGATAAAACTTAGATCAGATAATTTTAACTCAATTAGAAGGACATCCACATGCCTCCTTTCCTGGCATCTGAGTTTTTTCTACTCCACTCCCAAGAAGATGATGGAGTGGAGAGACTGCTGCCGGTAACCAGGGCCTGGGTGCAGAACTGAGGAAGTATCACCACCCACTAATGGTGGATAGCCTGGAACTTTCATCTGGGATCTGTGTTCTTTAGCAACATGATGGTATCAGAACCCACCAGGATAAGAAGTTTATATTCATCTTTCTATTTTGGTTGGTCTTGCCGATTTCTGGGTAAGGAGATAAATATATTGGACCAAGTTAACAGAATAATAATGTATTTGGAAGTAGTGTGGCAGAAAGCTGATAGATCTAATTCATGTATTTTTATGTAGCTCTTGGCTTAAGTGGGCCACTTCAGTCCTGGATTTATGAGGAGAGCTGGGGAATTTACATCTTTAAGAAGTACTCCTGGTGATTCTTCTTCAAACTTAGGTTTGACAACCATTGAAACCTGTTTTTTTCCTCTAACTTTATATATTTCTAAATGTCAAACTAACAGAAAAAATGAAAATGTTACATTTTATAACACCACCAAGTTCAATTTTTGTAAGTCAAATTATTTTGGTTTCTGTCATTAATATTGTTCATGAAAAAACAAATAAAATTGATATTTCTCACTTAATGTTTCCTTTACATCTTGAACATGGCCTCAAAGGCTACTAAACCCATCCACTTTAATTGTAGACTTTCTATATATCTAAAACTTAAGATACAGATATGTACATTTTTATCTTCTAAATTTTCTAGGTTTCTAAAAATTAGTGTTTGGCAAGAAATATTCTTTAATCTACAATTCTGTAAAATACCTGATTTATGAAGTATCATAAACAATTGGCTCCTAACATGTTTAGCTTTATATTCCTAGTGCTCTTGTACACAGGAAGGTGATTTTGTCCCTCATAAATCCTATGGATGCTTAAAATTTTACAGGATGACTGATTCTTTTCTTTTTTCTTAGTAAATAAAAAGATAATACATTTTAAGCCATCTTTTCAGCATTGTTGAAATTCAATTGTTGCTATGGAATGCACTCTCAGACAGATTTTAAATACACTAAAGAACATAATATGACAAATGCAATCTTGGTCATTGACTTTGAATTCACCTTATCTCATCTCTTTTTTTTAATATAGGTAGGTATTTGTCTATTTGAAATTATATATTAAGATAATATTATCTATTTAGGTATGTTTTATCTTAACAAGATACCAAATTTCTCACTTATTTCATTTAACTCTAATTTACTGTGTCTCACATGTCCAGTACCCTGAAAGATCTCAACTGCAAGTGGATTTTTTTATTTAAAGGGAAATTGGAATTATTTTCCCCCAAGAAGATATTTTAGTTTATAAAACACCTGATTTTCTCTAGAGGTCCTTGCCATTTGGTTGAGTTTCCCTCACTTCTACATTGGTCTATGAAGTGAATGACTGGCTGCAAAATGGAAGGTGCATTAGATCAGCCATTAATGGGTCTTCCCCATGCAGGAGGATCGGGCTGCCCCACCTTGCTTTGTCAGAAACCTTCAGAGAGAGCAGGTGTGAGGAGGCATCACGTGGTGGTGATTAGCATCAGCCATTGCCCCACTTCTATGCCATAAACCACCACTCTGCAGTTTCAGCTGCAGTGGATTCTAAAGAGACATTCCTAAAAAAGCCACCCTGGGACAATCCTGAGTTACTTCTCTTCCTGGCAGTTTTACATAATCACCAAGCTGTTTGGTAATAACCTTAATTACATCTCAGATTGTGGTAAATGCCAAAAAGAAAAAAAATAAAGGCACAGAAAACTGTGAAAATTTGAAAAAGAAAGAGAAAATTACTCACTAAGTGAAACTACCCCTCCAAGTATTCTGAGGATATGGGGTTTCCTCAGGACACATGGAGCCTGTTGTTATGAAATGTGCTGAGCAATTGGACATTCAGGTTAACAGTAAACATATCATGGTGGGAAGTTGGCCCCTCACCACTTGGGCAGATTTATTTTTTATAATTCCCCAAAGCAAAACCACAAAATTTAGATGTACTCACTCATTCACATCATCATTCAGAAACTTTGATTAAAGAGTAGTGAGGGGCTGGAGAATGGGTGAGGGCCATGATGCACCCTCATGGTTAACAAGATGCCATAGTTGGCATTGGCATCAAATCATTCGGAGATTTCAGTGCAATTGTCTGTGTGTGCAGGTAAGATGTGAGTTTAGAGGCAGAATACCTCACCCATTCTGAGGACTTGAAAGAAAATCCCAAAAGAGACCCACTGAGGTTTAAAACTGATGAATCAGTGCTCTATTTCAACCAGAGAACATGAACTAATGCTCCAACTGCCCAAGCATGTACTCAGATGTCACGAGATACTCCAACACTCACACGTCCAGCATTAAAGAAAACTTTACCCTCTGCAGGTAGGATAATAGAAATATTCTTCACTAGCTGGGCACAGTGGCACATGCCTGTAATCCCACTGGCTCAGGAGGCTGAGGCAGGAAGATTGAAAGTTCAAAGCCAGACTCAGCAATTCAGCGAGGCCTTAAGCAACTTAGTGAGACATTGTCTCATAATTAAAAATGAAAAGGGCTGAGGATATGGCTCAGTGGTTAAGCACCCCTGAGTTCAATCTCCTGCTACGGAAAAAAAAAATAGAAATAATCTTTACTTCCCATTGCAATGGTATTGATTCATAAGAGTACAGCACACAGCTCAGTTTAGAAGGTGGTTATTTACCACAATCTAGAGATATTCAATACTTGTCTAAATTCAATCAGCCTTTGGTTTAAGCATCATGCACATGTGATGGCCAGCTGGCCAAAGATTATAGATTCATTTTAAATAGGAGAGGAGATAATGAATTATGATCATCAGTATTTGTATGTCATTTGTTGAGGGATGAATTATAAATTATTGGTAGAAGAAAAAGATCTGAGAAGTTTGAACACTTAATAAATACTGTGGGGATGTCCCCATTTGCAGTCTGATTTGGAAACTTCAAAGACTATCCTGCTCTGCTCAGGAGGAAACTGTGGCTCATTTTGAATGATCACTGAAGTGAGGGAGGTTGAACACTCTCAATGCGTCAGTTAAGTGATCTTGGCAGTACCAGAGACAACCAAAGTGATTTGTTCTAGTTAAAGGAAGAAATATTTGATACTAGTGGCATTCAGGAACATTTTCCTTTTTTTCTACTATGACTAAAAAAATAAAATAAAGAAGAGGATCACCTTTGCCAACATAATACACAATTTGACAGATGATTTCATAATTGCACCTGTGACACCTGAATCCATTTGATTTGCTTTCTTGCCATACCTCTGGTGTGTACTGGGGAGCATAAGACCAGTGTCTCTTCTCTGGGGCCTTGTTATCTGAGCTCTTTCCTCTCCCTCACATGCCTTCCTTCTCTTCCACTCTACTGGTGTCTCTTCAGCCTATATACATTCTCATGTCCTTTGCATCGTTAAAAATATAAAGGGTATTTCCTTTAACCATGATTCCCCTGGCTTATCTTCTATTTCACTTCTTCCATTCATAGCCATGGTCCCTGACAAATACCATTCACCACCTGAACTTCTACATCTCCTAATGTCCCTTCATTTCCTACTCAGAGATGAAACCGATAGACTCCTCTCACTCCCATGTTATGGACCACTCTGTAACGCCTGACGGATGACCGCTCCTTTCTTTTTAAATTCTTTCCTTTTATTCTGAATGCTCACCTTCATTTTAGCACTTTCTGAATTTCCTTACCATAGCGTCTTTTTCTGGCTTCCATTTTTCCCCACTTTAATATCCCTTAGCTATTGTTGTCATTGACCTTTTCCTAACCGTTTTTACAGTGCTTTGGATATCTTCTTTTATACTGTGTCTCCCAAACCTACATTATCAAGACGAGACCAGCCTCCTGAGTGCCATACCTATAATGCCACTTGCCTGTGCAAGTGTTCCTCCTGAATGTCACACACACACTTCAAACTCAATATGGCCCAAACCAAAACCATCATCTTTCATTTCTGACTCACTTCATTACCTTGAATTCATCAGGCTTAACTTTGGGCAATATTTCTTGTCTATAACTAATCTTTATGGCATGCATTTAAAAATTATTTATTCTGTTTATTAATCTGTTGAGTCCTCTGGGTGAAAGAATTCTGCCCTATTCCTTTTTGTATCTTCAGCTCCAAGCCATAATTACTTAGGAACTGAATCATTGAATAGATGGAGTGAGGCAAGGTCTCCTGCACAGCCATACCTTTTTGCACTAAAAGGAAGAATATCAGACCAGATTCCCAATACATAGTTTTAGGTGCTCTGTGTGTAACTTCTCAGTAAAGGATCTTTTTCATTTCTTATGGCCACTATCATAACACTGCTACGCAACTACGGCTCTCATCCTCGAAGGCAGGCAGGTACAAGAATGCAATCTCAGGAGAGCATATAAGGAAAGATTTTCCTGAGAGTACAAATGTGAGGAATGAGTGCAATTATAGAGGAAACACTGTGACATACTCCAGGAAGAAGGACGAGGTCTTTCTTTTACTTTGATATTTAATATTCAGGAGGTTGAAAGCACTCAGTCTATAGTAATGGATAACAGCCCTGAAAAATGTGAAGAGATTTTAGCATTAAGCCTTGCAAATCACAAAAATCTCAAAGGAAAAATTCATTTCATTGGAAAGATTAAATTGCTATAGGGTAACATCATTCTTCTGCCTTTCTCCTACAGCCTCCCACTAATCTCTATTCTACTTCTATCTCTTTGTATTTGACTATTCTAGACTCTTCATATAAGTGGAACCACACATCTTTCCTCCTGTGATTGCTTAATTTCACTTAGCATAAATTCCTCAGATTTTATCCATGCTGCAGCACGTGTCTGAATTCCCTTCATCTTTCAGATTGAAAAATATTCTGTTTTTATATACTTGCACATTTTATTTATCCATTCATCGGCTGCTGGATACTTTAATTGCTTCTATCTTTTTACTCTTTTGAATAATGCCACTTTGATTATGAGTGTACAAAACTGTGTATGTCTCTACTTTTCGTTCTTTTGGGTATATCCCCAGAAGCAGAATTGCTAGATTATATAGTAATTCTATTTTGAATTTTTTGAGAAATCACCATACCATTTCCCCAAGGATTGTACCATTCTACATTCCCAGCAGAGATGCACAATTTCTTTACATCCTCACTTATGCATGCTACTTTTTTGTCTTTTTCATAACATTCAGCCTAATGGACATGGAGTGGTAATCTCATTGTGGTTTTAATTTGCATTCCCCTAATGATGAGTGATGTTGAGTGTCTTTTTATGGGCTTATCTACTATTGGCATATTTTTCTTGGCAAAATATCTATTCAAGTCTTTTGCCCATGTTTTAAGTGGGTGGTTGTTGAGTTGTACAAGTTCTATATATTAATCACACCCTTTTAAAAGGATTCTTTCTGGAAATCATATAATTTACTTTCATTTATATTACTTGGGGTACGAGTTACTATAGGGAAGAGCTGGCAAATGTAGTCTATTCCATGAGGCCATGTACTAAGCTAAAAATTAGGGGTTCTATTACTTTGGGGGAAAAAAGTGAGGACAGATCTTGGTGAATAAGTAATCAAGTAATCTGTGCTCAGAAATGTATATTTCATGGTTTATTTTCACCAAGGGGCTTTGTAAATAAACAGAACTATTTGCTAAAAATAGGGTATTTATATATTGCTTATGACTAGTGTCTTATATATCCAGGATTCCCATAGTTTTTAGATTGACATTTTTCTCCTGAATTATATCCTATCGTTTAAAAAATCACAAAGAATCACCATATTTATATTATTCTTATATTTAAAAACATTTTATAGTAACATAAATAGGTAAAGCACTTGATATAGAGCTCTTCTGTATTAATGTTAATTTATTATTCATCCTGGGCTTACCTATAACTGATTTTTCTTTAGGCTTAAGTTGAACTTTATTTCACTTTTTTTCATCTGAATCCTTGAATGTTCAAAACTATTTTTGATGATATCACAGTTCCAAAGACGTTAGCAGTGTTGTATCTGCAATTTTGGTAAAAAGTGTTTTTTTGTCATACAACCTGCTACATCCTCATTTCAGTGACAAGGTATTTATGCTGCTTGGTCATTTGAGTTAATGGTTAATATATTTAAAAGTAATGCCATTAAATACATATATTGGATATGATTATTGACCAGAGTTTAGCAGGGTAAAAATAAATAATTAAATAAAAGGAGTACTTAACAATTTGGGAACACTAATAATAATGTTTAGAAATATTTTTCAAATTTTAATTTGTTTTGTTTTTATTATCTCTTATCTCTCAATGAAGGAGTAATGCTAAGAAATATGAGTCACCGCAGAGAAGAAACATCTATGGTCACTTTTTATTCAAACATGTTTGAGACACCTTTGTAGATCCAGGAGCCTCCTAGGAAAGAACTCATCCTTAAGGAAGAAGTTTGGTCAAGGACAGGATAGTTCAGTCTCCAAAGGGAGAAGTGATTTATTTTAAATGGAGTTTCCTGTCTGTTTTCTGTTTTAGTGCCCATGTACTAAACGTCTAAACTCTGGGAACATGCAGCACCCCTGAACTGTTATAATCTAAGGAGCCATTCAGTCAAATGGCTCAGCTGCATCAGGCATGGGTAGAACTTCCCTCCGGGACTACTGTTGGAACCCACAGAGGTACAGAAAGTTGCAGTACTAGAGCAGCTGGCTGGATCAGATCAAGTTGTGACAGAAAGATGCAAGAAACAAAATCATAGGAAAGGAGAAAATATGATGATAAAGACCAGAGCCAGCTGAGGGCTAGCTAGTTCATCAGCTCTCTTAACATTTCTCCTAAAAATCACAGAAAAGAGAAGGGGAAATTGTGATAGGCTAGCATCCCTGAAATCACACACAAGAAGAGCCAGAAACATGCCTTTTATCAGTGCTATTGCCATTGAAGGACATCTCACGCTGTTGTGGTGCAAGGGATCAGGATCTCCCTGAGCTTTTGATCACTTGGGTATAGGCAAGGGGACTTAAGTAATTTGCATTTAAATACAGATATTTTAAAGGTAAAGATACTCATTCTGTGTCTTTCCCACATATTTTCAAATATTCAAATCACTTTTTTCCTTTCACAAATACGAGATGTCTGGCTAGAAAAGAACATACTCAACTGATTTTCTTTTTTAATCTCACTGACCACAGAGGATTTAGGTCATTTACCAACAAGAGCACAATATTTTATTTAAAAAAATTTTTAAACCAGCAAGAATAGATCATCCATCCTGAAATAGAAAGCCTGGTGGCAGAGTACCCTGGATTTGCTTGGCACCATGGAGGCAGACAGAGCATCTGTAGTCTGCTCCTACACCCTTTTCCTGGAGGACTTGTGGCGCCAACACTCACACTGACACAGGAGCTGTCGGGAAAGCCAGATTTCACACCTTCACCCTTCAAAGTTCTAACACAAGGAAGAAAACCTAAAGTCATGGCATAGACTTTGTGGGGAGAGATGGGATATGGGTTCTGGAGTATCCAGTGCCAGCCAAGGGGCTGTGTCTGGCGTCTTATGTGTTCATGAAGGACAATATTCACAATCATGAACCCTCCAGCCCTTTCAGCCATGTATTGAAAAGCAACAATAGACAAGAAAGACAATCCTATGGCTCTGTGGATAAACAAAGAAGAGGCACCCCCAGAGACCCATCCTTCTTCATCAACACTTTTCAAAAGGAGACCACATTGTCTCCAAGGAGAAAGACTCTGAAAGAAGAGACCATGCTACCATCATGCTGCCATATGTCTGGCATAAGAACTCTGAATGACAGCAGCGTGCATAGTGACCAGGGCCCTCTGTTAGATTTATCTCCAGCCAGCTTTTGACTTTCACTCCGCAGGGGCACTCATGTTCTGAACAAGATGCTTTGAAATCCTGGGATAAGAAACACAAAACATCATTGCAAAAATCCATAAAGTGCTTGGTGCATTGGTAGCATTCTCAACTAAACCACAGAATAGGAAAACAGTAACCCTCCACTCCACCACCATGCACACATCTTATTTGAAAATAAAGACATAAAATCATGTACAGCCAGGGCAAACTGACTTCTGTCCAAAGCAGTTGTCCACTCCTAAACTAAATCTCACCTGCAGGTCCCTAAACGCAATCTCTCGCCCTTTGAGCAAGTGCCTGAGCCCCAGATAAAGTTAAACACACACATCCCAGGAGGCATTAGCTGACAACTCCTTTTTCACAGCAACACTTTATAAATGACTGATGTGGACACCCAGAGGTTTTTAATGCATCAGTTGCAATCAGCACAATAGATGCTGTTTAAGGAGCTTTCATATTTGCTGTGCAAATCGTTTCCATAAATGTGTGGGTTTATCGATCTGAATAAGCCATCCCTTATATAAAGATGATGAGATCTCTGTTAGTCATCCAATATTTCAATACCAATAAAGCCACACTTTGGAGAATCTGTACCCTTTCAGACCTGTTGCTTCTTATCTAGTTTGTTCATTTGTTGGCTTGTTGCAGTTGAGTGTATAATATCTCTTATTGTATGGTTAACACCACTTAGTGAAAGCTTATTTCTTTTCATCATCTTCATGACATCTAACACAATGCTGGGTGTGCTGCATGTATGTTAAATGAAGATTTATTGTTTGCCTAGCCCCAAGGATTTGCTATATATTTAGAGTTGGGACACTGAACACTAACTACATATTAGAAACAAAACTAAGAAAGATGAATCTGTATAAGATCCACGGCAAGCTGGTTGAAATCAAGCAGAGCTGTTTTCACTAGGTCATAGGGATCAGGGGAAAATATGACAATTCCTATGAGTGTCCTGGCATTAAAGGGATGTTTTAATGAATATTTTCTAGACAATTATGTTTTTCACATTCTTTTCAAACATAAACTCCAGACTTCAGAATATTCTTTTCCACTACAAAAAAAAATTTAGTGTAGATAAAACCTCCTTGGGATCCCTGCCCTATCAAGGAAACCAGAATATTACACATAAAATATATTCTCATTTTTATCCCTTGAACATCTTGGTGTTTATTCCTAGTATTGGCAGAAAATGAGGAAAAGGAGAAGAAATCCTCCTTCTCTTTCTGATTACTTAAGATTTGTCTTTTTTATTGCTTTTGCTTTTAAAGTCCTGATTGCCTAACATCCTCAAAAGCACCCACCTAATTAGGAATTTAGACATGCTTTGGTTTTCTTAATATTGTTTATTTATAGATTCCTGATGGGCCCTTCATGGGGTAGTCTAGATGACTGAGCAAGACAAGAGTGGTGTTTAAAAGTTGGGTGGTAATAGCAATGGGGTATTAAGCAATTCTGCAAAATTATAATCATTTTTATTAGTGTTTTAATTACTTTTATTATATGCTCTATAATTAAAATAAAATTTCATCCATTTATACCCTAAAATACACTGAAATAATCTAGTATGACCTACTATCACTAGTCTCATGCTAGCATATTCTTCATATTAGAATGTTGTCTCTTTATTGATATTATTCACAAGTTCACACAAAGTAAGTGCAAATCTCCTAATTACCTAAAAGGTACATGATAAAATGGAACTTTGATGGTTCTTTGAATGTAATATGAAAGGGGTTAACCTAGTGACAAATAGTTTCCTATAGTATAGGGGGCCCTGAGACCATTTTTGCTGTAAATATCAGTTAATCAGCAGAGGACTGGATACATGACCCTTGATTTCTGGAATGTGTAGTAATGAGAAGTCCTCAACAATCTAAATGTCACAAATGACATAATGAGAACCAAATTGATATTTTTTTTCTTCTTCACTTTCAAGCTTAATATTCCTTTACCTGATTTTTTAACTAGATTAACAGACAAGAAAAAATAGAAATCCATTATGATTAGTTATTCAGCAAAATTTAAAAATAATCATACATAGATGTAAACACCCAGATTTTACAGAAATTGCTTGATGTGTTTTAAAGTCATGTGCAATTTCCAACTTCTTGATACACCAGGGAGAACATATGCAAATCTATCTAGTTTGGCATCTGTGGGACAAAAATCCCTGAGATGCAGAATTTCATTGGCTGCTCAGAGAGGAAAGTCACTTTGGTTTCGCTTAAAAATTAACACATCCTCTCACTGACATTTAAGACTAGTAATTGGCTGTGAAGTGCTCAGTGATGCTTTTGGAGGAACTGGGATACATATATATATATATCGTATAGATTACATATACTATTTTATGTATACCATATATACATGTCATATATACATATATATCACATACATTTTTAAGAAGTCACCATTAAATCAAATTTTAAGTCATTTACTATATCTTCCTATAGCTGTGGGACTTTCCTCATGTTGATATTGTATTGCATGTATTAATACATTATTGAAAATGACTACCTTTTTACTTTCTTAAGGACTTTTGAAGATAACAAAATTCATATCAAACACCTTTTCCAAATCCAAAAGCAGTAGCAGTTGGAGAGCAAGAAGATCCCAAGGAACTCCTTTCAAACAGACCTTACTATCATTTCATGAACATATAGGATTCTTTCTCTCTTTTTTTCCCCTTAACTGGGGATTAAAACCAGGGCCTCTTAACCACTGAGCTATGCCTCCAGTCCCTTTTTTGTATTTTATTTAGAGACAGCATCTCACTGAGTTGCTTAGTGCCTCACTAAATTGCTGAGGTTGGCTTTGAACTGGAGATCCTCCTGCCTCAGCCTCTAGAGCTGCCAGGATTACAGGCGTTCACCACCTACTATATAGGATTCTGTTGCACTCTTATAGCAGCTATGTGATACCTCCAAATTTTAATTGTAAGTATGGAGAAGGTGGGGAAAAAAGCAAGAGAAAAGGTTGAGAATAGACAATCAGACTATTGCTACAACTAAAAAACTCCTCTATGTAAAATGATTTTTATCTTAATTAATTAAATAAATTCATATTTTGGAATAAAAGAAAACATCCAAATAAAAAGAAAGAAGAAATGGATGGAAAACGCATTGCATTCCTTGTTTTGTCCTTCATCTTCAAATTTTACTTCTATTATTTACCAGGAAACATTCACCAAAGATACAGGAAATAAAATTAGCAACTGTAACCTGTTATTGAACCTTTTGTCTTCTAATCTGAAAACATGCCCCAGTTAAAAATAATTAGTTTCAGTTTTAATGTATTTGCACAATAAGTATTTCTAAGCCCCACTATGTGTCAGTTTCTTTAATGTTCTGTTTTCATATTATACCCAACCATATTCCCTCTTGTGCAAACACTTGTAAGGGCTTCACTGCAGACCTGTCTAATCATGAAAAACAGGTAACACTGGGAAATTTGAGAGATTGTTCCTTTAAATGGAGATAGCCAAGTACTCATCATATTTTCAAGTTTTTATTAGCTATGAAATATGAGTGATATGGTAATATTTGATTATAATATTTGCAATTGTCTCTTAACATAGAAAGTTATGTATATTGAAAATTTTTTTCAATATGTATTAATATTTAGGATCAAGAACCCCAGGAATATTACACACACACACACACACACACACACACACACAGGTGTGCATGTAACTGGAAGGGGACCTAAAGGACTCTTGTTTATATAATGCATTATATGTTGAAGATATATCCAGAGATAAACACAAAAAAATCTGATTGTTCTTAATGCCTATTCTTCAGTGAAAAGTGCTTTTAAAACTTGTGATTCAATAGTAGTTAAACTGAGAACAACATTTGTTTTAAATTTAGTTAGTCTTCCATGCCAATGCTGTATTAAATCGTAGTTCTTATTCTCATGTAGTTATAGTTTTCTTTTTTTAATGAGGAAAGAGAGGAAAGTTAATGAGAACCTTTCTCAGTTTTTTTTTTCCTGAATAAAGTACAGTACTACAAGAAATATTTTATAAAACATAAAAATGGTTGGGTCTATTGAGATTGTATTGTAGGCTCCCTGTAGACTCCCAGTCTTCAAAATTTAAGCAAAAAAAAAAAATACTTAATATCTAGGATTTTACCTAAGTAAAAGTTATATAATTATATATTTTATTTTATTTATTTGCAGGGGGTGCTGGGATTGAATTCAGAGGCACTCGACCACTGAGTCACATCCCCAGCCCTATTTTGTTTTTGATTTAGAGACAGGGTCTCACTGAGTTGCTTAGCACCATGCTGTTGCTGAGGCTGACTTTGAACTCTCAATCCTCCTGCCTCAGGCTCCTGAGCTGCTGGGATTACAAGTGTGCGCCACCACGCCCTGCAAATTATATATTTTAAAGAATGCTATGACCTACATCCTGAAAATATGGCACAAGAAAACCACATAGGTAAGTTTCTCATTTTAATTATACTTCACATATTAAAAATGTACCTAACCAATGAAAAGGTATTATCACACATTCTCTATCCAAAGAAAATAGTCACATATTCAGCAGACAAATGAGAACAGAATAACAGTTGTTTAAATCTGAATCATTGTAATTTTGAGGAAAATATTATGGCAGTAGATAACAAAAGTGGTAAAATATTTAAATCCATTTTCTATCCTGAATTTTCATTGTTATAAAATAATTTTAAATTTCTTAAAATAAAAAATAACTAGAAAAAATAGTAACGAATAAAATCAAGAGTATGTTTCAGTAAATTATGATACATGCACAGCTAATGTTAAAATATTATTAAGCCGTTACAATCATACTGCTGAAGTTTTCTTTAGAACTTTATGGATATAACATACATCTAAAAATTCACATCTGGATGAATTTTGCCAAATGCAACATGCCTTTGTACTCACAACTCAATCAAGAAGCAGAACAGGACCCTCTTTTCATTGTGTGAGAAGTTTAAAAACCTAGGTTCTGTAACTGTGGTCCTCAGACCATACCAGCAGCACCAATGTCACAATGGAACTTGTTAGACAGCCTAACTTGAAAATTTTTGGACTCTTTCCTAGACCTAGTAAGCTAGGAGATGAGGCCCAGCTGTCCATGCTTTAACAAAGCCTATGGGTGATTCTGATGCACACTGAAGTTTAAGAACCACTAGCCTAGGAAATGTATTTTGTTATAGAAAGAAAAAAAAGGTGCTTACACATATAATTTTAGTAATGTAAAAAAGGCATTTAAAAGAGAAGGCAAGAAAAATGATAAATAATGACAGCACTCATTGCTGACCAGGTGATTTTTATTTTCTTTTTTATATCTTTTCCACTATCTGGGGCTTTCTGAAATGAGTATAATACCTTGGGTATATCATGGAACACATTTATTTTAGGATTATAATGTACATTATTGTCAGCTAACCCAGAACAGTTTTTTTTTCTTTTTTTTATGACGGCAATGTGAGGTCCACTTGCCTGAACTTGGAGGCCTTGATTTGAACTCTTAAATGATTTATCATTATGATTTTTATTCTGCATACCAACATTTCAATTTGGAGTATACAAGAGAGAGCATCCTATCCCATTATTCCATCGTTAAATGTTTGAAAAGAATAAGGGTAAACTGTTACCACTGAACACATGGGTAGTTTCACAGGCAGAAATAAACACTGCCTTGCATGAATATAGGAGGCACTTTGGAAATTGGAAGGCAAGTTAAATCCTCAACTATTTCAATTTTTACTAAGGCTTTTTATTTTAAGGAACATGACCTTTCTTAAGAGAAGTTTTCTAATTCTGTCTTCCTCCAAAAGGCTAAAATACATAGTTCTTTTTCACAGCAAAATGAATCTTCAATGAAGATAGATTAAAAGAGCAATTTAAAAGCTGAAAACCATGGAACTTAGCACTCACTGATTATGAAGCACCTGCTTTCAGTGCTCAGAGCATGTCTGTCCTTCCACTTTGTCACTTCAGAATGCAGGATTTCCACATAAAGCACTGGCTTCTCTGTCCCTGGGGGCTTTTCCTGAAAGCTGTTCTGCATTAGGGCTCACAGATCAGAAGTGTCAAGAAGGTAGGGTTCTCCAGGAGCAGCACTCCGGTTATGATGGGCAGTGTGGGTGTATAAAGACCTCAGCTCCCTCGCCCTCTAGTGGGCTAATTCTAAAGCCTAGGTCTCAACAATTCCCATTTTCCCTGTGGAGTCTCACTCTGTGTCAATATATATTTCATGGGATGCCCTCTGCTCCCTATATCAGGTTCCTAGTTCTTTCCTGGTATTCCTAAATAAATTATTTGGCCTTGCTTGACCTCTTGTTTCACTATTTCATAAGCAACTCACACCAGGAGGGTATAAATCCACTAAATGATACAGAAGACATAGTAAGTCATATATATGATACATTTAATAAATTCATTTTGCAAGCTAGGAGATTCTATTTGTTGCTATAATTATAATTATCAACCTAAATTAACTTCACCAATTACACTTTGTTTCTTAAAGATTTGAGCAGTCCTCAGTTAACCTATGAATGTTTAAACCATCATTCATACAACAAAAGAGGTACACCAAGGGGTGATAGTCAAAATTATTAAACAATAATTTTGTTATAACAAATGCAATAGTTATGAGCATTATTCTAAATTGAAGACAAATCCTGTTTTGCTGCATATTAACCATTTGGTGGCAGGTTGAGAATAGTGTTGGAATGCTGGGGGAAGTCTATGTGAGAGGGTATTTGAGAAGCTCAGTTGTGTAGGTATTTAATAACTAGGTTAGAGGAATTTAAATATTTTAATAAACAGTAAGGCCCTACCAGTGTATACCAAGAAAGCTCTACCAGACTACATATACAAGTGTCTTCTTGTAATACAAACAATATAGCGCTATTTCCAATGAGAGGAACATACTTTGCATATGAAATAATAGCATGCTTTTCTTGAGAATAAAATTTTCAAAGAAAATAAACATGAAGAATATGGATAATTTTTAAATATAATACAGAAATTCTTGCAATCCAGCAAAATGAATGTCAACAAAATCCTCCTGGTGATACGAGTGTAACTTCTCAACATAAATGAATATAACATGCCAATTGAAATACAATGTCCTCCTGATTGGAACACCTCCTTATTTGTACAATGCTATAAACACACAAGGAATTCACCCTGAGCTGAGTGCCGAATAAAAAGGTGAACAAAAATACTCACTTGCTAAAAAGGTTTATAATTTTCAAGTACTACAAGAGAATTCAGAGGCCAGTGGTGGGTCAAGGCTGAAGTACAAGGTGAGTGGCCATTGTTATCAGAATGATTTGTGACAAACTTGGGCAGTTAACTAAAGTGCCAAAGATGAGACTGCAAAGGAAAAAATTGTTCCTACTATAATTGTACAAAAAAAAATTACAGAAGAAGGAAACTACTAAGAAAAGTCTGGCTTGAAAGATTCAGGGTTTACTGATTTCAACAATAGCCTATAAGCCTCAAAACAAGTTCTAATCTAGAAAGAGAGAAAAAAAATCAAATTGAAATGAAATCCACCTGAACTTTTTCAAACAGATAATGAACAAAATGTTTTCTATATTTTAATACAAGCTTTTTAAAAAGAAAAATTCTGCACATGGAAAAGGTATCTTTCCCTAAATAAGAGATTTCCTTTCCTAGTCTCCCACCATACACACTACGAGTTTAGGTTCACCTAGAAGTAAAATAGCACTATCCAATAATGACAACAGAGCACAATTAGCAATTTTTCCACTTATACTTCAGTTGAAAAGCATGTATTTAAATAATTTTCCCCATTTGACCTCAGATGCACAGCACTGAGTGAATCATTAAGTCTTGAGACTTACCACGAACATCAGTGGTCCATGCATAGCATGTTTTTATTGGTTGGTTATTCAATGAGTGTTTTTGAATACTATAATAAACACCTGCTAATTAACCACCCCTAAACAAAAGCAACTATGTCAAGCATAACATATCCAATCACATATTTTTCTGTCAGAACATTCCTCTTGGCTCTGCCATCTAAGAGAGTTAAGTTATGTTCATCATTTTCTAGTTTTCCTTTAAAAATAATTTATTGCATCTGTCTGCATTGCTACCACTAACACTTTTTTTCTTGTTTTAGTTCTTTAAAATATAAAAGTATTTTATACTATATGTAAGTCTTTTAGACTCACTTTCTCCCTATGTATATATTAGTATAATTTTTCACGGTGTTGCTTATCACCATTGTTTTACTGGTGATAATATTGTATTGTATGAATATACACTTTATTAACTCATTCTTCTATTGATGGGCATATGAATTGTTTCTAGTTTTTAATATTGGGAATAGTGCTTTGGATATTTTGTTTCTATGTTTCCTTTATAAACATATCTGATTTTCACTTCAAGGGAGACATCCTGTAAAGTGAAATTGACAGTTATAAGCAAAATAAATGCTCAACCTCAGGAGATAATGCTAAATCATACTCTTATCATCCAAGTTAAGTAATTTCATGAATCCACATCCTCCTTGAAAACTATCACTATTGGAAATGCTGGCTGACCTTGCCTTCTTAGTATGAAATAGAAAATATGTAGGATAAGAACAGCAATACAAGTAAGACAGAAAACTTTGCATTTATTACAAGCCACTAGTAATAATTAATGAACCAGAGTTGTAACATAAATATAATGTTTATATACTTCTGTTCTGTATTCAGTTTCTATTTAGTAAAATAATATATGAATAAATGTTGAACTCTATAAGTCATCATATAAGTAACAATATAGCATTCAAAATAAAAACACCACAAGATCCATGAATGTTCTCAATTTTATCAAGGAAGAATTGACTCCACACAGTTCTAGGCTTTCACACCATGCCATTACCAAGAGAGAAGTCATCTTTGTCCACGGTCTTCTTTGATTTTCTTCTTTAGCACACCTGAATAATGTCATTGTTCCTCTTAGTCTAACACCAACCCTTTCTCATTCCCACATTAAGTTATTTGATAAATCCTCTCCAGTTTCATTGACTCAAAATACCATTTACATATTTATCAATTACAAATTTGTCTTCAATCACCATGTCTCTCCTGAGTTCCAGATCCCAATTTCCATTAACCAATGGACAAACCAATATGCTCACATACTCCCAATCCATTCTTTATCTTCTGTGTTTTAGTTGTCATCAGCATCTCTTAAGATGTCAAGGTTGACATCTCAATTTCAATTTTTCTCCGCTCCATAGTTAGTCTTGATTACATAGGATTATCCAATAAATGTCAGACATAAAAATGTTTGTGTTCTACTCCTGAACCATTAAAACATATCTCAGAAGATAGAGTCTATAGTTTTTGAAAACTTCCTGAATTATTTCAATAGACAGCCAAATTTGAATAATTATGCTTTGATTCAATATATCTTTGAGTGCTATAGAATCTGTCTATTGACAATTTCTCTCACGCACCTCTTCCTTTCTGTCCTCAATGACACTTCTGTGGTTTGGGCCTGTCTTACATTACATGGATTATTTTGTATTCTCCTAACTACTTCACCCTCAGTGTCTCCTTCTAACCAGTCATAACAATGGGAAACAATAGTAGAGTTTTGGCAGCATGTTTGGTTTGGGGTTTTAGTTTTTGTTGACTTATTCATTTCTGTGAGCTAATCTGAGTCTAAGGGAGGACAGGGATTGAAGGATTGAATTAGTGAAAGGATTAGGAAGAGGTTGAAGAAAAATAACTAGAATTGAGAACTGGGCTACTAAGTTAAAGAGGAAGTTCAAGTGTAAGTTTACATGACCATGCAGTCTGAGTAGCTAGGATGATGGTGACCCCTTATGTAAATCAAACAGCACATTATAAGGACAAAAATGGTGGGATGGTGAATTTTGTCAGGGATATATGGTCACACACAGGAATATATGATCACACACAGAATCACAATGTTTTAGTCAACAGTGGACCAAATACACATTGGTGGTCCCATAAGATTATAAAGGAGCTGAAAAATTCCTGTTGTCTAATTTCATCAGTCATCACAGCATCACAGTACCCTGAAATACTCATGTTTGTGGTAATATTGGTATAACCAAACTGACAATGCAGTCAGTTGTATAAATGCATACGCATACAGTTTTGTAGAGTGCATAGTACCGATGATAATTAGTGACTATGATAATGCTTTATGTATTTACTATACTCTATATTTTTATTTTAGACTATACTCCTTCTTCTCATTTCCTGAACATTTTCTGTCAAACAGTATGCCATGTTACACCTGCAGAAGCCTCATACATCTCTTGTTTTCTGCAACACTTGGTTGCATCATATTTTCTTGTACTTCACTTAATCTTGTTTTGTTCTGTTCCTCATGGCCCTAGGAGCAATAGGCTATACAATATACACACTTGCCCCACAGCCTAGATACACAGTAGCTTATACCATGTAGATGTGTTTAATATATGTTTTCAGAATAATGAAATCACTGAAGGACACGTTTCTGAGAATATCTCCTGGTTGTTAAGTGACATATAACTGTGCTGATTAAGAGGCCCAGAGGGGGGCCATTTCTTGCTTGACTTACAGATTTTGAAAGGACAGAGAGTGGGTGGAAGTTATGGAAGGGACTCAGGTTGCAAACCTGAGAAAATTGGAAGGAAGCAGAGGGAAAGCAAAAGCCCCAGATTTTGGAATCCTATCTCAAAAGAGGAGCCATAAAGTGTTTAAGTTGGAACAAACATATCTTCATTTGGTTCCCATACAAACTCTATACTGTGGTAGCCATTAGTGCTGTTCAACAAACATTTCCTGTTTTTGAATAGACAGTGCTCCCAGTTAAAATTAAACACAGTCATATGACTAACTTTAGCTAACAAAATGTGAATGTCAATGATGTATTTCCATCTTGGTAGAAGTCTCCCATTGGCTTCCTAATTGGGAGCAAATGATAAATGCTTCCTCTGTGTGTCTCTGTGGGTACTTGAGTACTACTATAGGCAGAGACCTTAGCCAATCTGTGGTAGACAGGTAAAATGAGGGGGTATGTTTCACTGAAGCTAGTCAGATTTGGGGAGTATTTGTTAATGTAGCATAATATAGCCCATCCTACTTATATATCAGGAATCTGACACTCAGAAAGAAAGCATACATTATTTACATTACATTACATTATTTACAATATTTACATTATTGGTAAAAATGTATGTCTTCATAGAGAGCCAAATTTGAATAATTCTATCATCCGACTATCAAACCCAGATACATCTGGTCTCATCTCAGAAAGAAAGAGGATAAGACATTAATCATTGAAATTAAATACTGCATAGAGTTGGGGAGCACTAGAATGTCATTTGAACAAGCAAACTGTAATTCCAGTAATGAGGACCAAAAAAATGGCAAACATGAGTAAATCAGGAAATGGTGGGAATTGCAGATAAAGAAGTAATAACTATAAAATTCTCTTCAGAAAAGTTTTTCACAGAGAGAAGAGAAGTGTAAGATGTTACTAGAAGGTTTATTTGTATAGACTTGTCATTTCTTTGCTCATTTTAATGATACAAAATTAACAGGGCTTTTGTTTTAAAAAGAAGAAAAATGGCACGGAGGAAAATATAAATCTGCTGGAAAGAATTTGTAGTTGGTAGAACCAAGGAGTGGAGATTCGGATAAAGAACAGAAATTCAGATCTAACTGGCAGTTTAGATGGCCTATGGCCCTCAAGACTCACACAGTTTCTCCTAATTTCTCACTAACGTTTCTATAAGAACAGTTTAAATAACACACACAACTCACGATTACTGCTAAGAAACTATCACGGCCTGTCAGCCTACTGGTAGACTGAGACTTAGGTCAAACTGTGCTGAGTGGCCATCATACTATACCTGCTGAAGGAGCCTGGGAAGGACCTCCAGATCCCCCCTACTTTCTCTGCCTTTGGGAGAAATGTGAATTCTGGGTCAATCAGAATACACCAAAACCACCGTGCCTCTGCCCTCCCCTAGCTGTCACTATTGGAACTTCTCTAACGATATACCATCAGAGAGACAACTTTCAGAAAACTATTAAGGGGATGAAGGAGTGAATACTGGCACTCTTCCTTCTAAATAGGAAGAGCCCCAGATCCTTCCTGCTGGCCTTGCTGACTGCTGACTGCATCTTCCCCATCCCTTTATTGATACCAAGGTCACAGATACCCTAAAAGTGTGAACAAACCATATTTGATCTCACACAGCCCAGAAATAACTCTTGTTAGACCCAGGAAATGATGTAGCCATTGATCACATTCTCAGCTATAGGTTTGAGAGGAGAATTGGACTGGTATTCAAACAGATAAGAAAAAATGCCCACATCCTGTCTTTTGACAAACAGTGAATTTGGAGAGATGACTCCTTGTTAGAAAACAGAATGAAAGATTAAAAAAAATCACTATTTGGGGGAGAAAAATGTCACTGATTAGGGAATATGTACCACTCTTGACTCAAATGCTCAGAAACAGTATAAAAATATCCATTACAGGGAGCAGAAGAGAATGTTAGATAATTTTTTTGGCAGTCCAAGTGAATTCACGAATTTAAAAATGAAAGAAAACTCATTAAAAAAAACAATGAGAAAAAGACAGTAGAATATGGAAAGAGAGAAAGGCAAAATTATGAAAGGCTACAGAGAAATTACTATTAAACATTAGATTAAATATCTATTAGAGGATTAAAACTATGGAGTATGGTTGATGATGAATGTCCCAGAAACTTAAGGACCTACTAGAAGAGAAATTCTGTTAGTACAGACGTAGTAAGTGAAAACAAATAAACACATAGATCAAATTATAATAAATGATCAATCAATAAACTTGATGGTCCTGGAATTGAAAGTATTAAACTATGCCTAAAAAAATAAAAACTTGCAAGTGGAAATTGAGGCAAAAATAACATTTTGATGAGTAAAAGTTTTTCAATATTAGTAGAGAAATTTGTTACTGGTTAAAAAAAAACATAAAAAACAATTATTAATGGAGCAGGAAAGTAATTTTACAAGGGGTGAAATAACAAAAATCATTGAACCCACAAAACAAAAAGGAAAGAAAATATAAAATATAAAAAGATAGGAGGTATTGAATCAAGAATATCATTAGTCATGACACTAAATGTGAACCAACTGTTGTCTTCTATGCTAAGACAGATTGCTAAGAAGGTTAATATCAGAACAGTGATAAGCCTGTGGAATGGTATACACCTGCAATCCCAGCTACTCAGGAGGCTGAGGCAGGAGGATTCCAAGTACAATACCAGCTGAAGTAACTTTTATTGAGATTCTGTCTCAAAATAAAAATTGGCTAGGGATGCAGCTCAGTGGTAGAACAGTTGTCTTGTCCTGGGTTCTTCCTCAGCAAAGCTGAATTAGGTCAAAGACACTATATAAAAAAGAAGCATTATGTAAAGACAAAGATATGCATATAAAGAAGATATGAAGCCCCCAACAGGTGTGTGTCACTTACCATCACAACTAAGCAGGTGAGGCAAGAACCATTATAACACAAGGAGGTTTTTATATAATTGCATTGTAGTTTAGTGAGAAATTTTATTTCATCAGAAAATAAAAAATAATGAAGATTTAAAAGAATGTACTAATAACAACAGTAAATTAATAGCTGCAGAGAATTTTGGGGCTGTCATGGAACATTTACCAAATTGTCTGTTTGATCACAAAGGAAACCCTAACAATGAGCACAACTTCATATAGAATAGGTCTCTTTATTTGTTCATAACCCACAGAAGTAGAAATACATAATAAAAGTTGGCCTAAAATATCCAGCTGTGCACACATGTAATCCCAGTGGCTCAGGAGGCTGAGACAGGAGGATAGCAGGTTCAAAGCCAGCCTCAGCAATGGTAAGGTGCTAAGCAACTCAGTGTAGACCCTGTCTCTAAATAAAATACAAATAACACTGGGGATGTGGCTCATTGGTTGAGTGCTCCTGAGTTCAAATCCTAGTACCCTCATCAAAAAATTAATAAAATATCCAGAAGTATACCCCATTATTCACATATCATATGTTTATTTATTAAGTGCAATTTATGAAACAAGTAGCATATCAAATTCACACTTGGTCATTCACACATGGTCATTCATCTGAAAGAAAAAAAATGGAATTAATATAAATATCATTTCTGAATAAATTTTTGTGCAAAGATAAAAATGATAAATTTCATGTAAGAAAACCTAAAGAAATATTTTTCTTCAGCTTAAATACCCAGAAAAAAGTAAAAGACAATATAGATATGGGAGAAAAATATAACCAGCAAAGTTGATAAATAAAAAATATATTTTGAAAAATATGGCAAAGCAGATAGCCACAGGACTGATATTTAAAACATACCAAGCTATGTCTTATATTGACTAGAAGGCAAATTAATGGAACATGAAAAGCTATTTACAAAAAGGAATCCTGCTGGCTTAAAACATATAAAATACTCATAGTCAAAATTAGAGAAATGTAAACTAAAAGAGTTCAACATCTGTAAATACCCATTAGAAAATCAAAAATTGGAGACTAAGAATTCACATGTTAGATGAAAATGCAAGAAAATAGCTGGTGAGTATATGAGGTGTAGAAATAAATCCAGCAACATTTCATACAATTGATAATTGGGATACCTTTTGAGCCAGCAGTTTCATTCTTGGTAATGAATCTCCTCGAAGGAAAATCCCAAGTGAAAATAAAACTATTCAAAGGAGATTGGTTGAATAATTCCAGTATATCCATAGGGAATAATATATAGCTACTAAAAAGAATGAATCTGAGCTACAGCAATTTGTCTGTGAGAACATTCCAGGAGATATTTTCAAGTGGGAAAAGCAAAAAAAATCATCTGTAAATGTTGTATTAAAAAAAAAGGCAATAACAATGAAAACCTTTTATGTGGAGGAAATATGGAAGGATAAATTCTAGGCATTTTTAGTGGGGTTCCAGGTGGAGACAGTGGAGGATGTGTTGCCAAATGAAATACACTGGATCTATTTCCCAGCCAGTGAGGATAACTCAAAGCTCAGGTGGGCGACCCAATTCAATCACATTTTTTAAACTACCAAAATGCAGGCCACCCACCTGCATACACTGAAAATTTGCTACTCAAAACCAGTCACAGAGTTGCGCTTAAGAAACAGAGTATTTCATGCTCATGAGAAGAGATATTTTTAAAAGACATAAGGATTTACTTTCAAAAGTCCTAGCACACCCTCTATTGGTCTGGAAAATTAAGTGGGCAGAGAGGTTTTTTTTTTGTCCTAGAGACTAAAAAATCCTACAATCCTTTATTGTTTATTCTTTTCCCCCCACTCCCTGATACCTTGTCCTTTTCCCTCCCTAAGGATGAAATGAATGGTCAGCTGCACCTGTCCATCTGCCTGACTTGGCTCATTTAGAATTAAAATTCACTTAGTCAGCAACACTGGTATGTCTCCAGCTCTGGAATGAGAGCACTAATTCCAATTAAAAATGTCCCTATTCCTGTATGGATTGTCTAATTCATAAGCCCTTTATAAAAAGGATAATTACCGCTGCTTCTTGTCATCTCTGGGTTTGCGTATCTCTGTGTTGATAATAGCTTTGCTTTTAATCATTTGTTCTTATTAAAAAAAGCAGAAATAGGCAGAAAGAGGAAAAAAACATGTCATTTGTATCTCTATAGAGAAATTGCATGCGAAGCTGTCAAAGTTTCTTTAGACTGTTTAAATTAGGAAGAGTAGCTCTCGCAGGGAATGAATGTGAAGCAAAAGATGATGCTGTTAAGAAATTGTGGATAAATGGTTTTTTTTTTCATTTTTTAAAATTTTTACATTGAAGTGTCCAAAGCATTGTGGGTATGTGTTTGTATGTGGGTATGCAAATCCTCAACCATTTATAATGGTTTGAAAATGTATGCGCCTCAAAGATAAAAACTCCCAGAATGAAGTATCTGATATTTTTTAGTATCTGTCAGCAGTTCTAGGTTCCTTTCCCCGCAATAGAATACATCTGAAACAATCTTGATTTACAAATATAGTCAGGAAATAAGTATTATCCCAGATATTCTTACAAAGAAAATGGGTTTCTCTTGCTTCTAACCTATCTATACCTATGAATGAGGTCAACCTAAATGGAGAAAGATTCTTGGTTACTTTCTTATAAACAATTATTTTTTATTCAGATATAAAATAAACCAACTAACCAATTAGTTAGTTTCTCTTCATATTATCTAATAGCTCTTTCCCAGGTCTTCCATTGCTAATGGTTTTTGCAGTATTTTATTTTATTGCCATCTCTTGTAAGAAGCTGCGAACTCAGACTTTATTTTTTATCCAATCTGATAGTTAATTTTATGCATCTAACTTGACTTGGTTAAGGAATGCCCATATAGCTACTAAAATAATATTTCTGGGTATGTCAGGGTGTTTCTAGAAGAGATTAGCATTTGAATTGGTGAACTGAGTAAAGATGATCAGCCCTCACCAATGCAGGTGGGAATCACCTAAATCCCTTGAGGTCCTGAGTAGAAGGAAAAGGCAGAGGAAGAACGACTTTGCTCTCTGTTGATCTGGGACATCTCATTCTTCTGCCTTTGGACACTGATGCTCTAGTTTTCAAGGCTTCTACTTGGAAAGGAGCTTTCCTCTTTGTGTGATTTGTAATTCTCTGGGCTAGGAATGAACCTACACCAGATTCCTTAGGCTTTCACAAGCAGATAGTAAATCATGGGACTCCTCAGCTTCCATAATCATGTGAGCCAACCCCTTATAACCAGTATTTTCCTGTATATATAACTTATAGGTGGGTTTCTTTGAGGACCTTGATTAACAGTTGAAACTATTTATTTGGCATATTAATTTAATTCTGATATGTTATTTTTTGCTTTCTGTTTTCTTCATGTAGACCTTTTTATTTATAGTTTGGGGGTATACATTACATAGGTTTTGTTCAGAGATTTATGTTATCATCTAAGGATACTGAAATATGTATACTGTTTTAGTTTTTCTAAAACTTCTGCAAGAGCATATCTTTAAGTTCCTCAAAAGTATACATTTTTCATTCCAGAAGTCAAGTATAAAACAAGTTTTTAATACTCTCCATGTAAATCTAAATACTTAGAATATATTTAATTTTCAATAATTTCCTTATATTCTTTTTATTAATATAATATAAAATCTTTAGCATTTTACAAGGACCATTTTTTATATTTAGCCCAATTTTATTTTTAACTTATTTTAGTGACAAAATCATTTCTGCTATGACTCTGAAGTTTTACTTTGGATTCTTCTGTCCTCTGGCTATGATGCCTTAAAGTAATTTTCTAAGAAAATTGCGTAACAGAGCTAGGCATAGTACCACATGCCTGTGATCCCAGCAGCTGGGGAGGCTGAGACAGGAGATCACAAATTCAAAGCCAGCCTCAGCAAAGGCGAGGTGCTGAGCAACTCAGTGAAACCCTGTCTCTAAATCAAATACAAAATAGGGCCGGGGATGTGACTCTGTGGTTGAGTGTCCCTAAGTTCAATCCCCAGTACAAAAAAAAAAAAAAAAATTGCCTAAAAGAAGGCTTTGCCTCCGTTTTCACTTCCAAATTGCTGGATGTAAATTGCTCATGAATCAACTTTTCTCCTCCTAGCCTTTTAGCAGAATAGTCCTAATTTTCCTTGATGTCTCAATCAATTCTGATTTTATTCCTTTGAGAGCTTTTCCCCCCAGACATTTTCTTTACAAGATATTTTTCTTTTTCCTCCTAATTATAAAAGTAAATAAATAAGAGTATCATAGTTTGTCAAGGTATGAGTATCTGTTTTCTTTTTCCTCGCCAGTTTGGATGTAAGCATTTTTCAATGAATATATTTGGGTCCCTTTAATGAGGAATATTTTTTCTTTCAGTGTATCTGTTGTTATTTCTTTTTTATTATTTACTCTGGTTTCAAATATTCTTAAAAAAATAGACACTAAGCTCAGATAAGCAAATAGAGTTCTCAGTTTAATCACAGAGATCACTTTAGAATAACTTAATATACAAATCTTGTGGTCAATCTTAACCCTTGTTTAATCCCCAGAACTGGTAGTTAGCTTGCCACAATGCCAATAGTTAGAATTCCGAGATACTTCCTGGTAAGACTTTAAGTCTGAGCCCAACTTTTTCACTGGCTGCCAATGAGACCTTATAGACAGTCTTCTCCCACAAGACTATGAATGCTCTTCCTGTCAAGTGTTGTCAACTTCAAACATATCTGCCATTCTTTCTTTTGTTCTGGATCTTTAACTTCATCTCTCTAACCAAAAGATGACTTCATTATTTTGTTTATAACCTCCAACTTTGTCTTGTTATAGAATTAGCATCCTTTAGACTTACTTCCATAGAAGAAAGGATCATACAAAGAATGCCTATATAATTTAGTAGAAGATCCTTTATTAGTTATAAGTCAGAAAAGAAAAAGAAGTGAGTGGATATATGAGGCCTATGGCAGAGACTGTCACAAGCTTCATTTCACTTCCGTGATTGAGCACTGGGTTGTAAACTGCTTTGTTCGTTTATACCAAACGCTCTGCCAACTAGATATGATGGTGATGCTTTTATGGGTAATATGTCAAAAAAGATAAATATCAAATCTTTCTAACTTTTCCCACCTTCATAAAATGCTGACGCTATATTGAGAATCATGTCTGCTGCTTCAGAAAATAAGAAAAAAAGTATCTACAAACTTCAGAACTCGATGAAACACACCTAGCTTGATACCCCACTCGGAATTATGGTATCAAGTTCCTTAAAGTCTCCAGGAGCTATGATGAGAGACCAGCCATTACCATGAACTCATTGCTTTCATTTCCCATTTTAACCACCATGTACCTGAAATTAACAGTTGGCCTATTTCTTAGAATTCTTCACATTACCAAATAATATTTTTATCTCCAAGTTGCTAATTTTGTAAAATCCTCAAGGATGGGAACTTTATCTGTTACAATTCATATTCCCACAACACCTACTTCAGGATATTCAATATGAAGCCACTGTTAATACAGAGTCATACCCACCTTCATTTCTGCATCAAAAGTAAATTCCTATCTGGGTGCAGTGGTGCATGCCTGTAGTAATCCCAGCAGCTCAGGAGGCTGAGGCAGGAGGATCGCACATTCAAAACCAGCCTCAGCAAAAGCGAGGTGCTAAGCAACTCAGTGAGACTCTGTCTCTAAATCAAATACAAAATAGGGCTGGGGATGTGACTCAGTGGTTGAGTGCCCCTGAGTTCAATCCTAGACACCAAAAATAAATAAATAAATAAAAATAAATAAATAAAATAAATTCCTTTTTTGAAGCAGAAGGAACTAGTTGAAACTATGTACAAAGTTCTAATTTAAAAATGCCTGGAGCATGCGCATGTTCTTTGTCTTTGTAACTTTGCCTGGTTCCCTGGAGAAATATCACTTAGGAAACCTCTCAGGTATCTGAATAGACTTGGCCTGACTTCCCTGAGCCAAATATAGTAGGTCCTGACTATTCTGGTTGCAGTCCTGGCTCTGAAGACAATTGCTGTTCTATTTTAACCTCCTTCCTTTCAAGTGGTTTGGAATTTGAGATAACTACAAAAGTTCCTCAATGTATTGAAAAGTGTGCAAAATGCTACCTTCCCTTTTGTTCCTGTTCTTTGGCTAACTGAGAGCATTCTGTCCAGCCTGTCTGACTGCTTGCCCATGAGATTTGAGATGGCTTGTCAAAGAATAACAATGGTGAAGAGAATAAGCATACTTTGATACCGGACAGCTCTAGAGAAGTATTTACAAGTGATAATTACCCTACAGGACCAATGGTTTGCCTCTATTGCCAGCTTTCCACATGTTCTTGAGATTACTGCAGATGGTATAAATATCTGCCTAGCTCTCGTGTGCGCAATCTAATCAAATAAATCTTCACTAAGACAGTCACAGTATTATGCCACATGCGGTATGTTTCAGAACTGTATAATGATGGTCATATTCAAAATGCTTTCTCTGAGAATCCTGAGATAACCACAAACATCCTGTGAGATCTTCTTTTCTATCTTTCACTTCAACACACAGAGAGATTTTAAAAACCTCTCCCTTGGCCAGGAGATTTTCTTTCAAAATTACTCAGAACTAATCTTTTACCTCATATTACTGTAGGCTGAGCCACTGAGGAGGGAATGAGTTTCACTGTGTTGTATAAAACTTGGCTATTAATTTTTTTAAAAAATGTTTTTAGATGGAGATAGACTATTACATTTTGAAACAGAAATAAATATGTAAAAACAAATTGGGGCTCCATGGGGCTAAGTACAAACTGGTATAAAATACTTATGGTAGAGCCTTCTTGGTATTTCAGGAGCACTCCACGAATGCTCAGCTTAGCTCTAGCCCTGACTTGGGAGCAAGGATTAACATCCATGAAACAGGAACAAAGGGTAAGGATGGGGAGCTAGACAGAGGAAATACACCTTCTATTCTCAAATAATTATTTGTTTTTAATTGGGCCACCTAGAAGCACATTGAGGGGTAGCAGGGAAAAACATATGACACTGTTTCATTTCACTTGGAAAAAATAATAAATTTCTTCCATAAAACTAATCATTTTCTCTCTTTTTATATATAAAGAAAAAATGATGCTGAGTGTTTCTTTCATAATACTATTTTTGTGAGCATAGAAGTGTTCTTTAGAAAATCTCTTTTGAAAAGTCTACGAAGCATCAGGGATAAACTTTGCAACACAAGTGAACTAAACATCTCAAATTTCAAAATCACAAAACAGATAAGATGCTTGGGCTGGGGTTGTAGTTCAGAGATAGAGCACTTGCCTAGCATGTGTGAGGCACTGGGCTCCATTCTCAGCACCGCATCAAAATAAATAAAGGTCCAACCACAACTAATAAAATATTTTTTAAAAAGAGAAAAAAATGATGCTGAAGAGTATATTTTGTGAAAAATTACCCCAGGAAGACGTGGTCCAATTTTACACCCGTGGAGAAATCATTCCCCAAAGCACGATCATTAATTAAGGACTGTCACATATCACTGTTGTGATTATGCACAACCCAACTCTAAGGCGTTTTCATCTTGTAGACGACAAGGTGATGTCTACACTGTGGCCCCAAATCGATTTTTACCATTTTAGAAATCCTAAATAAATATTTTTCACTATATAAGAATTGAACATTTTATTAAAAAAGAAACTTAATTCGGTACACCAAAGAAACTTACTCAGTACACCAATACTGTGCATAAAATAGATAAAAGCACGCTTGCTCAGTTGGAAGTGTAGACTGGGACTCTCATGGCCTCACCCACTCACAGCTGCCTGGAAAGACTTTTATGTCTCTGCAAAGAAGGATAGCTTGAAAGCAGTACTATAAAGTTACCTGATTGCATAAAGAAAAAAAAAATTTTCCAAGATTAGTTGAAGCCATGGAAGGCAGAGTATAGAAAGGTATTGACATGGACATCATCGACAAGCCACCTGAAATTTGGCTGTGGGTGATTCACAAGACCCTGAGCAACTCACAACAGTTCTAGGAGCAGGACTAGATTGAGAAATGGTAATTGAGTCTCATCTGGCCCATGAAACCAGAAGGATCTGAGAAAGCATTATAACTCACCTCCTTCCACCTTGTGAAAGCCAAACTGACCCACAGTTATGCTTTTCTTGTCTGAGAATTATGGATACCTTGGGTCTACTATTGCTCCCTGGACATCTAGAATAAGTAATCATGAGGACATTCCAGGTGCTAATGTTATTCTATATTTCATATCATATTAAGAAAAGATAAAGTCGAACAAAGAAAGTGACCTCATCATCTTAAAACATGTGAGTCAGCTCTCCTGTGCCGCAAAATGAAGAATAAGAATTGCAAAGTTTGCTGCCTTTCAAAAACTGACAAACAAAAACAAGGTTGATTATAGTGTGTAGAGCTCAAAGTAGCCCTCTTCTATCCTGAAAATATAGTTTATAAGGCAAGTGCTCATGGTGTGAAGACATTAGATTTTATTCTGCCTAAAGCCCGCACAGTCTCCCAGAGGAGGCACCATTTGTAGTTCAACTGGTCCCATCCAGCTGTATGTAGTATAGTGAGCGGGAGACCAGCCACCAGCCTCTCAACCAGAATATCTCAGTCCCAATTAGGGACTTGATTTTTCTTGTTGGAAAGGCCATGACCGAAGTATTACAATATGCACTACCTTTCTATCCCCTCCTCTTAATAGTTTTTAAAGTATATTATTCCTTGCAAGTTAGATTATTAACAGTGATGGAAAATATTACCTCTGACACCAGCAATCCCTGAGAACCTAAATGTCTGAAAGTGACTTTTGTCTCTTTCTGAGCTCGCCTGCTCACCAATATTTTATTTTCCCTCTTCAAAGTCACCGATGAAGGTATTTTATGTAAATGCTATATATACACTTCCAAAATGTACATTTATTGAGAGTAGAAACTGGATTCCAAATGGCAAATCTTCCTCTCCTTTGTCAGTTCCTATTTATTTATTTATTTATTGGACGAAGCTGCCAAGAACACCAGGTTAGAAAGAGTAGGACCAGTCCCTGGAAGGAATTTTATAATCAAGTAATGATATTTGTAGAAGCAAGAAGGTATTTTATGGACCCAAAACTCCAGCCTGTTTCTCACAGTCTCTATCAGGGGCCCTGATGCTTCTTCCCACATGGCAATCACAGAAAGCAGTAATGGATGAGTGAATTGGTAAGTGCAAAGAAGGTCAATCAACATATGAAAACCCCATGAAATCTCTATTTTTTTCCCAACCTGGTTCAAGAAAATGTAGAATATTGGTACATTATTTTTATATTAAAAAATGTTACCTATGTATTTCAGATGCTTAAAAAACTTGAAGGCTTACACAGAGAAATGATTAGTGGTTACTTCTTAATGCTGAGAATGTCCCATGTTGGAAGACCATCACTGTAAGCATGACCTCAGGATGGTTCAAGTGCTTTGGTAAAATGTGAATTCTGGAAGAATTAATGCTGAGAACAGATATTAGCCCTAGACTTTAACCTGCTTAGAAAGAGAATCATTTTGTTTTGTTTTATCACCTCGGGGCACTAGCCATTTTCTGAAATAAAATAGATGCTCAATGTAAGTTTGTTGAATGAATGGAATGTATCAACCAACTAGTTAACCAATCAATTAAGGTATCTTAGACAAGTTTACAATTTATAGCAACAGGCCAATTCCACCCACACCTCTTTCTTGCTTCATGACTACCATATAGACCACAATTTGCCTTTTGATATTGTCATGAGTCACCTTCAGGATTTGGGAGCAAATCTCCAAGTAGTTTGAGTTCCATCTTCCCCCTTTTTACAACAGGAAAGATCCTCCTTTACCTAGTTTTTGTCAAAATCCAGAGGGTGGTATCCACACACCTCTCAGCTGAGGCCCTGGTGAATGACAAGTGCTCCTGTCATTAATTCCTTAAAGTTTCCACTTAATTCTTTCAAGGAATATATTGTTTTTCTCTCTTTATTTAAATGATGTGGCAAGAATGTAATGAAAATAAATTCTGCAAAAAATATTATTATTCAGCTCCTGCTGGGTGATAAAATGTCCCAGACGTCAATTGTACTCCCTTTCAGCACTTACAAAAGTGGATGACGATAATTTAAAAAACAACACAGCTGAGCTGATTAATCATTTAATACCCTACACTGAATCACATGTTTCTTTGGCTTCCCCAAGGTGCTTGCATATTTCTCTAATGCCTTTTGTGTGACACTTAATAAAACAGTGCCATGTTTGCTCTTCAATAGGCAATTCCTTTCAGTTACTACATTTTGAGAAGGATGAAAATAATACAGTGAAGTTTTGGGGAGTGAATAGCACCCTCGTATATGTGCAGATGTGTATTCTTCTCTTTTGAACACAACATGAACCATAAATGAATTTTAGTTTATTTACATATAAATATTTCCTTTTGACTTTCGAAAAGTCATCATATTTTCTAGAATGCCAGCTAATTTCTGTCTTAACATGTCATTCATTTTTTTCTTGTTCCTTAAGTATTTTTTTAAATAATTTTAAAAATGGAAAATTATTTTGTCCAATCATAACCTTATTGGTTCAAATATTGAATGCCTTGTTAAGTTGTTTTTTTAAAAGCTAATAGGCTGAAGTCTAGACAGACATTTCAGTGATTAAGTAAACTACTCAGTCAATTCAGTTAAATAAATTGGGTATGACTAACTCATTCCGATATCACCTAACTCAGCTTACTGCCTTGTCCAAACATAGTAGGCACTAATAAATATTTATTGATTTAAGTTGCCTGTTCTTTAAAGTGAAATGTACTTAGGTTGAAACTAGAGCAAGTAATTTTGATAATGCATGTGAAATGCCTAATAGCTCCTATTAAGTCCTTTTCCAATTCATGCACACCTTCTCTTGATTAGTGAGTTTCATTTGTTCCTGTTTTATTATTGAGCATGGATTTAGATGCACATTGGCAAATTGTTTTCCCAATACCTATTATCTATTTTGTTATAATAATTGTTCATTGAATCTTCAGTCATCTCCCCATCATCTTTATTCTAAGTATCCCTCTGTTGTGAAACTGTATTACACAATATTTTTTAAACGACTTCAGAAAAAAAAAAAAAAAAACAAAGCAGAATCGCCATGGGTGCCAATGAGAAAGTGCTTCTTCCCAGCAAGTGTGATTCATTAATAAGTGAGTTCACTTTGAAAAGAAAATCATTAATGTTTTCACTCCTATGAGACAATAACTCTGTGAGAGTTAGATTTGATCAAGCAATGATAAGATGAATAGTAGGAAGATACAGATGAACTGTGAAATTATTACTTCTGGGAATCTGATTTACTACTTTTTAAATTTTAAATGTGAGAGCATGACATCTAGGAGATCAATAAATCTGAGGAAAGAATAAGATTAAGATATCACCCAATGTGTTCTATTAGCAAGGAAGAAGGTTTCTAACTACAACCAAAATTATACAATAAAGAAATGTATTAAATAGCTACATGTTGGATTATCTCTCTTGATCTTTTACATTTTGAATTACAGAAAACCACCCCTACAAACCACTGAGGAACATAGATTTCCATTGTATAATCTACATTTTGTCATTATAACCAAAACAACTATAAAACATGGGGTTTGTTTTTTTATATGACATAAATGCAGAGTTGCTATTCAAAAAGCTAAGGTTGGCATTATAAAATTCATTTCTAAAAGTGAGCAAATGTATAGTTGATGTATATAAAAACCAAATTAATATTTTCTTACTTCCCTTTCTGTACAATCAGAAACAAAAAAACAATACATATATACTCTCAGAATACCCTGTTTAACTTTATTATTACATATGAACAACCCATGTCCCATTAAGGCACAGAATCCTACAGTGGGTCTACATTATTACACTTAGACCCAAGGTCTCCTAAATCACCCTTAATGACTTAGGTGCTTGGGGCTGGCCTGGGCCAACAGTGACATTTGAGTGGGTTGCCCAATCCTAGACCAAAAACCACATGAGCCTCAGTCCTGGCTTCTGAGACATTCTATGGTACTCTCCAACACTATGCCCACACACGAGCTTGACCAGATGCCCTAAGGAGTTCTGAGATTCATGTCTATAGGGTTATCTTGTGCCAAACCCAGATTCCAGGAGAGCAGCTTGGCAAGCAGATTATTTTGATTTTCTGGCATGGTATTTCTTTTACAAGATTGCAAGAAAAAAGACTTCCAAAACAGTGCTGACATGGTGTTTGGTGGGGTGGGGAACTTTAATCAATTCAGACAAAGGCCAAGTCTGGACCTTGGGCTTTGGATAATCCACCAAACATGAGCATGTACACAGGCCCCTGTGTGATTCTGGTTCATCCATACTTTGACCTCAGAGTTATCGCTGGTCTGTAGTACCCGAGTGAGATGGTACAATGGCCAGCATATATTTCCAGGGTGTTCTTGGCAAATGAGAGCAAGGAAAGCCCTGCTCCCTTTATAGGCTCCCTACCACAAGTCAGACATTTCTGAGAATGGCTTCCACTTATCTCCTCCCAAAGGCTTTTGAGGACTTTCTAATCCATGTTGTCTCTTGGCTCTGATTAATGAAGCAGTTGTTTAGCTGTGGACTCTACTAGGCTGTGCTGGAAGAGGGGAAGCATTTCTTAGACAAGAGGATAGCTCTTCTCAATTAATCCATGGCTTCTGGTCTATGGTCCCTTAGGTCCATGTGCACTTAGGTCAGTTCATAGTCTAAGAATGTCGTGATTACAGCCTAGAGTGGTTGAAATGTGTTTTGTTCTACATTAACATAATAAAAAAAAATTCTAAATACATTTTACACAGCCAAAAGTCAAACTATTATTCACATATTCTTACATGTACTAGGAGAGGCATGACTTTGTGGCCATCTTCAGAGAAATTAAATAGAACCTTTGACTGACTCTTTCATAAGAAGCTAGGATCCACAGGTGGCCCACTGAATGATGCAACATCGTAAGTACTGATGTGACTGACATTAAAAAATGGTAATAGGGAATGACAGAGGCAAAAAAGATCTATATTACTTCAATATAAACTGGTTCTAAAGAACCATGGCATTGTGAGAAATAATAACATTTTACTCTTTTTGTCATGGGAAATATTATGGTTTGGATCTGGAAAGTACACCAAAAGCTCATGTGTTGGAGGCTTGGTCTTTGTTGTTGAAATATTCAGAGGTGGGACTTTGGGGAAATGGTTGGATCATGAGGGCGCTGACCTCATCCTCATCCGTGGTTTAATCTATTCCTAGCTGAATGAATATGTTAGAAATTTCAGGCAGATGGGATATTCTTGGAGGAAGCAGGTCACTGGATCATAAAGCAGGTCACTTGTCATAGATAGGCACCACCCCTCTCTTCCCACTTCCTGACTGCCACAAGCCGAGCTGTTTTTGTCTCACCACGCCCTTCTGCCATGATGTTTTGCCCAATCTCAGACCCAAAGCCCTGGAACCTGCTGATCATGGACAGAAATCTCTGAAATCATAAACCAAGATAAATCTTACCTTCTCCAAGTTTGTTTTGTTTTGTTTTGTTTTGTTTTTGTCAGATATTTTGGTCACAGAGACCAAAAGCTGACTCACAAAGTAGGAGATGTGAAATTAGTGAGGAATGAATATAAGTGACAATAAAAAATACAAAGAGACAGTGCCTAAGTATTTCACTTGTAGTACTTAGCTAATAAACAAATACATATTGTATTAGGTTTCTCTAGAGGAACAGAACCAACCACACATACCCACACATACATACTCACACACACACACACAATTATAAAAAGGGGATTTATTAGATTAGATTACACAACCAGAGCTGGATAGTCCCACAATGACTGGAGAACTGGAGGAACCAGTAGCTGGTCAAGATGTTGAAGTCTCAGAATAAGAGGGATCAATAATACTACCCCAATCTGGTATTGAAGGCTCCTGGAAACTCCCTTGAGAATCACTGGCAGAGTCCACTTTGGAAGAGTGAAGGAGCTGATATCCTCAGGTGATCACAGTAGCAATCAAGAACCCATTCAAGAAGAAACAAATTTGTATCCACTGTTGCTTCCTTGTTCTTCCAACTAGTATTCCATCCAAGCCTTCAGCCTATTGGATGGTGCCTCCCACACTTAGGGAGGGTCTCTATTTCAGTTTGCTATCCCACATGCCAATCATTCCTAGACACACCCAGAAACCTCTTAATCTTAGGCATCTCATAATCCAATCAAGCTGGCTCTTCAGATTAACCATTACATTTATGGACTTCTTTTATTATTTTCCAACTCCATGATTAAATCTGTATCCCTCATGAAAGTCCTATAATATATGTATGTTATAGTATATTCTAAATATAAAACAGTTTATATAGAAAGAAACCTGGCAGAAGATATTTTCCTGAAGTCTCAAACACCTAATGATGGCCCTGAATTTCTAAGTTTAAAAAATATTTCCATTCCTTTCTTATGTCATGCAAAAACTGCTAGCTAGCATTTGTCCAGACTCACAAAGTACACTGGGAAGAAGTTTACAATATCATAAATCAAACAGCTATATTTTACATCAGTTCTCAGTTGTAAGAATATTGTCCCTAACATTGAACCAAAACCGATCTTCACATTACATTCCTACAGTAATGGTCTTCAGTTATCACCTGTCTCAGAAGAACTCCAGGTTTCATGGTTCAGTGATTTTGTATGCTAGCTTCATGGCTGAGGCCTCTATGACAAGACACATGAACAAGAGAAAATAATGCAAATGTATTTAATATGTGTTTTACATAACATGGCAGAAATGAAGGCCCAATATGGAAACACAGTTGGATAGAAGGAAGAGGTTCTGGTATTCTGTAGCATAGTGGAGTGACAATAGTTCAAAAAACCTGTTATATAAATTTAACGAAGATTTAGAAATGAGGAGTTCAAAGGCTCCAAACATAAAGAAGTGACAAGGAAAGGGAAGTGCTAATTACCCTGATTTGATCAGTGCATGTGTGTGTCAAAATAGCATATTATACCCCATTAATATGTACCCAAAATGCATGTTGATAAAAATAAAATAATTTTATGAGATTATAGTATAGAAAAATAATACAGATGTCATACACTTGTTATAGCAATTCAACAAAAATAGAAAATCTACAGCTGTGTTGCTCTGCCTATCCTGTAAGAAATATTTATCTCAGATAACTGCAGTTCTCAGATTAATGCATTCAATCTTATTTCAAAGGGTTGACAATGGTTTCCCTCCTCTCTCACCAAGATCCTGCCTAATCACAGAATGTGCCAGAAGGGTCTTCTGGACCAAGTCACCAGAAGTCGTTCTACAATTTCCAGGAATTACCTTCCCTTCCAGAGAGAGAGAAGACATTATTTTGGGTTTTTCATATAAAAGAACTTAGCGTATACTCTGCAGCCCAAGTGAGTAGATAACTTAAATGCATTTCATGATGTATTCCTTAAAAAACTATAAATAAACCCTGAGCCTAAGATGCCAGGCCACCTACTGCTGCCCCAAGGAAAATGGGTTGTTTTCAGCCAGAGATTGAAGGGACCATTGCTCTTCAGCTTCTTACCTCTGCTCTTTTCACTATATACATACACCCTCCCTCTTTAAGTAGGCTCAGTCCAAGGGAGACCTGAGCACATTAAATAACGGTCATCCCAAGAACAGCCAAGACCCACTGCTGGCTTAGGACTAAGAGTCATGTCCTTCTCTATCTTCAGTGGCTAGGAGGGCTACTTTGAGTTGAGGCTTTCTAAAAAGACTTTCCTCAGGCCCTGCATGGGAGAAAATGTGAGTTTTGTAAAGCAAGTCAATCATCACCAGGGATTCTGTGAACATCCAGCAAGCAACATCTTTCTGGAATCAACGACCTCTTTCTGAGGGAATGGACAGATTGTTTGCTAACCTAAGCAAAAGTAAAGTTTTTCAATATCATTTTTACCATCTGGTAAAGCAACAGGGACTTGCATATTGTACATCCTCAATAAACAGTTGTAGCTATGAAAAGAACAAAGAAGGAAATGAAGACCCCAAGAAAGAGAAAAAGATGTATATTTGGGTGTGGGGGGGACCAGGGATTGAACTCAGGGGCACTCAACCACTGCACTACATCCCCAGCCCTATTTTATATTTGATTTAGAGACAGGGTCTCACTGAGTTGCTTAGCACCTTGCCATTGCTGAGAGTGGCTTTGAACTCCTGCCTCAGCCTTCTGAACTGCTGGGATTACTGGGTGTGCATCTCAATGCCCCGCAAAAACCTGTGGATTTTTTATGCTCACTTTGATGAAGAAATAGTGAGCTATGGAGTAGTAGAATTGAAAAAGGTAGCCTCACATAGTAATAAACTGTGGGGAGTTTTGTAGTGCCATTTGTTCAGATTCTTACCCTGTCCCTATGTCTTCAGAGACAAAGACATTTCTTTTTTCCAGATATAGGATGGGCACCCTTATAGGAGTGCAGAAGGGTTGACTGATGACTTGCCTCTGAGGAAAGTCAGAGACTTCCTCTATGGCCTGAATCAAGAAAGAAGGACAGTTAAAGGTGAGAGGGACTTAACTCATTTTTCTGTTCCTGCAAATGCTAATGTGTCATATTTGGGAGTCGGTGTTCTCTACTCCATTAGGATTTTTTTTTTTTTTTTTTTTTGGTCTGGATAGGAATAAGACATTGGTGTATTCCGAAGCTTCTACCTGTGCTCCAAGAGTTTCCCAATAAGACTACATTGAGTTTTGTTTTGTTTTGGTTACCAGGGATTGAACACAGGGACACTCAACTACTGAGCCACATCCCCAGCCCTATTTTGTGTTTTATTTAGAGATGGGGTCTCACTGAGTTGCTTAGTGCCTCCCTATTGCTGGGGCTGGCTTTGAATGAGTTTTTCAAGAACTATGCGATGTTTTGAACAACCAATAATAAAAATTTTTAAAAAAAGAATCTATAAATACACCAGGTTCTGCCCAAGACAAGCTAAATGAGAATTGGAAAAGCCAGAGCCCAGATTTTTGATTCAAAATTTTCTAAAATATCTGATAATTCTAATTTGCAATGTGTTGAGAACTACCACTCTAGAGTAATTTTAGTTGGTGCTTTTATCTGTACATGGTGGGAAAGGGTGATCTCTTTTATTTAAAGTAATTCCTTTGAAACTGTTACAGAGACAAACTTACTCATAAATCTTATTAAATTCCAACACTGTTACATTTGACCTACAAAATACTGTGGTTCTTGTGATGTTCAACCATAAATTCACTGGATTTTAATTAAGTCGGTTCATTATTTGCATGGACCTGTCCACATTCTCTTGAAAAGCAGAGTGCTTCTAATTTCATACATTCTTATTTGCTCATAAGTGAGGTCCCTGGAGGAACCTGAGCATACCTTTAGAATTGTGGAGTAAGGAGACTGAAGATGAAGCCAAGCCCAATTCCATAGTCCCTTCCCTTCGGGTCTTCACAAAGACCTCTCTCTCAAACTGCAGAATTACCTTGCAGCACATGGGAGGCAAAACCAGCCTGACTGATAAGCAAAAATAGGAGCTAGCAGGCTTAAGAGGAGTACAACCAAATCTCAGGCTTGTGTTTATCCAATCGATAAATGCCGTGGCTCTTGAATAACTGTTGTTTAAATTCATTTCTCTGTGGCAGAACAAAAGGAGTGTAATGAAAGCAATGCTGTTAGAGAACTCATTAGAGTCAGGAAGGAGAAAGCAGGCTTTAAGATAATCACTCTCAGGGAGACAACATCCAACCATCTTTTGGTTCCCAATAACATCAGCAGGCAGTGTGGCGGTTAGGCAATGCCATTTGCTTTGTCTGTAGAAAGATTACAGAAAGGAGAATAATCAATAGACTCATGGCAGAAAATCTCCCTGGTTTGCGCAACCCTTTCGTTGAATCTTTTGTCCCTAATTCGGTTTTTTTTGGTAATATGAATCTCCTCCAGTGCCTTTCAGTGTTAGCATTTGAGGAGCAGTTAGCCAAGCAGAAAGGCCACAGATCAAGCCTATTGTCTGCTGGCAAAGGCTCCATTGAAGCCTAATGAACTTAGGAATCCAGCAAAACAAAGAATCCTTAGTGTCTTGCACAAATGAATCCTACATCAGAGAAGGCCAAGGGAGTCCTTTTGATTATCTGAAAAGGTAGTGATTAGAAGGTGAACCTATTCTGAACCAAAAATAGGGGCAAAAAAATAAAAGGATTAAAAGGAAAGAAAGAAAGAGAAAAGCAGAGAATAAAAAGATGTAAGAACAAAAGAAAAAAAAAACTTTTTTTACCTGCAATGCTTCCCCAAGGATGTTAAAGGAAACTTAGAACCTCATGTATGGAAGTCCGTGATGCCCTTTGACCCCACTGATGCAGAAATTGGCTAACCGTGGTCTCTAAGAGAGAGACTGGATGCATTTGTCTTTCAACCTTTTTTTTTTTTTTTTTTTTTTTTTAGGAAAGAAATATTTGTGGAAAGTGAGAGGAGGAAGGAAATGTTCACTTTGTTGCATAGTGGTTGTCTTTTAGGGAATATATGTTCTAAAAATGAACTGGTCTTTTCTCTAAAATTTTAAACATTCATTTTTTTTCAATTGAATCTGTGATATCTGCTTTGGCTTTGACATAGTGGTCCTAATGTAATAGTTATTTTAAGACATAAAGAATGGCCAATGTATGTCCTCTGTGACTTGTTTTTCATGGGACTTCATTGTTTGGCTTGTGTGATTTTATTTTTACTGACTCCAGTAGTTGGCTCTATGTGAATTTTAGTAAGTTTCATTATGTCTCATCATTTTTCAAGGATCAACAAATAGCATTTTTATATTTAGGCGTTAGCTTGATGACACATTTTCTGGTGTCCCTCCTCTCCCCTTTTTAATCAATAAAATATAAAAACTATGTACATGGCGTGACTCCTACCCTTGAACAGGAGTCCTAATGAATGCAATGCCTGGGTGAAACTGTGACCTCTTTAGGTCACTAGAGAACTGTCCCATAGAGCCCCTTCCAGCTGTCACACATTCCTGAGACTGGTGATGGTTCCGAGGAGCTGCTGGCCAGACATTTCCACTCATAAACTTCCCAACTTGCGAAGCTGCATTGTTTGCACTTCAGCTGTGGGTCTTGAAGTTCTGCTTCTTTCTTGCTTATTGGGTTTACACTGTGTGAACCAGGGCAGCCAAAGGAAATTGCTGCTGTTCTCATTATCCGCATGTCTGGATTGGGGCTCCAAACTGAAGTATTTGGTTTGTTGACTTCAGCACCGGAATTCATTTCTTTCTGCTCTCTCCAATTATTGCTGCTGCTTTCTGTTTATACAGCTCCCAGGGACTCAAAGATATGCCCCTGTAATTAATTGTCAAGCAATGTTCATCAGGCTTTGTGATTTATCTTTTGCTTTGGCCAATCCCATCAACGTTTTAATACAAAACAAATCCCTGAGCACTAAGGGTAGAGCTCATAGGCCGACTAGCCATTTACCAGTCAAAATATCATCTTCCTACCAAGGTCAAGTCATCTCAGGGGACAGTAGACATTTACCTGGAAACCTCTGGGAGAAACTTCAGTCATTCACTTTTCTGGATGTGCCATTTTTTTCTTATTACTCATCAAAAGTGAGTCATAATCACATTAGATTATGAATCCAATTTTAAGAAACTTTGTTTTTTCTTGCTTCGCTGTTACTACAGGTTAAACTTTATGTATTGTACATGAAGGGATTGTCAGCATTTGCCTTCCAATTAACTGATAAAGCCCCTTGGAATTTCACTAGGACATGTGAGAGGCCTTAGAGGGGAAACCGTCTTTGGATGTCTAGTTTAATAGGATTGTACTGTGACAGTTGGGATTACCTTGTGTTCCAGTATAATTCCAACCGAGAAATATTTGTCACATTTAATTGTCAATTTGGTGTTATAATTATGTATTAAGTATATTTACTCCAGTCAAGCATTAAGGTAAGTAAAACTAGCTTTGGGCCTCATAAGAATTAGGGGAAAGCATGGTGGAGACTTCATTATCCACCTATGGGGAGGCTGTCTGTAACTATGCAGCCCTGACAGCCCTTTGGGAATGGCATCTTAGGTTTTATGTGTGTGATCAGTGTCAAATTGTGAACCGCCACTTGGGATTCATCAAAGCAGGATGCCGCGGGGCCTTTTCTCTGCTGAGGAAACAGAGCCTGATCTTGTTCCTAATAGCCTCTGTACAGGATTACCTAATATCTTTAAATGCTCTCTCTGGGCTTGCAATCTTTTGCATAATCCTATACAATTCTTATCTCCTATGGGTGCCATTCTTGCTTAGAATAACACAGTGTCTGCCTGAGTGGCAATTTATACCTGAGAATTGTGAATTCTTCCTTGTAAAAGTTTAGGTCCTCCCCGCCCCTTCTTTTTCCCCAGACCCAGCATTTATACTGAGTGTTAGAGAAAAAGACAGGAGAGAAGAGAAAGTGATGACATGCATTTTTTCCCATGGTCCTTCTATCATCTCTTCTTTCTGTTTTTTACAATTGCATCTTTTCTCCTGGGAAAAGGGGAAATGCCTTCTTTGGATGGCTGAGAGTGGCTATGTAGAGTCAGGCTATAGTTAATATATATATATATATATATATATATATATATATATATATATATATATATATATATATATATATATATAGCTTTTGGAGATTGGGTAAAAGTTCTTGCAGAGCACCAACTTTTTTTCTGTCCCAAGATAAAAATACATTTTCTTTATCTCTGTGAGTGAGTGAATGGGGTTGAGGTTCTTACTCATGGACAGATTCTCATCTCACAAAAAACTTTCAAGTAGTAGGATCAGGGAGAGGCCCATGTTTTGTAGCTGTTACTACCGATGTGGTAAATAAAATGAGATAATGACGCATATGAAAAATTGAAAGTCATGAGGCTCTTATCATGATTATTATTCAAAAATATTACAACATTATGAAAAGGTGATGGAATATTTAGTGCTTCAAAATAACACCTAACAAAGAGTCCAAGTTTAAAAGAAATGGATAAATATCGAGAGCCAGAAATCTAGAGAAGACCCTAAAAAGCATCTTGTCTCCTGCCCCCTATTGATTCTGTGTCCACACACAAAACCATCTACATCAGTCACTGATCCTTATAATGATCCTAGGATTTGCTTTGTTGAAGGTAATCAAAGTAAAAAATGTTGTTGAGAGGGTAACACTTGTATCAACAGCCCTGTGTCAACTCAACATATCTTATACTATGTGGTAAATAGAATTCCAAGTCCATGAAGTGCAACTCTCCTACTCTACATTGACCTAGTCATCAACAAAAAGGGTTTGAAAGATCTGCAATCTAAGGAGCTGGGAGCCATTCAAAGGCTGCTCAGGAAAATTCTGAGCCCAAAGTGGGTGGTGAAGGGGACAGGACGTAAAGGAAAGGGCTGAAGGAGTTAAATGTGATAAAAAAGGGACACTGAATTAGGTAACCCTGATGCCAGGAGCCTCTGACTATCTCAGAATAAAAATCAACAGACCGTGGGCAAAATATGCCACCATCTTCCCACACATTTATGAGACCTAATAAATGACTCAGCTAAGATATAAATCTTTATTTCTGTAAAAATGCACTGTTAAGAAAATACCACCCTATATCATCTAGTGATCTCTTAGAAGTGAGAATTAATCAGAGGGAAACAATCACCCCTGAAAGTCTTTGATACTGACTAAATAAATGTAAGATAAAATTAGTACAAATGGGTAACAAGAAATGATTTCCATATTTTACTGACAAGTAATGTTAGGAATCATTATCCTAATGCTTTATGAACTTCTTGTATTACCAAGTGACATTCTGGAGTAATATTATGATCAGGAGCAGAATTTTTCATCCCTGTTTGACTTAAGCAAGGCAGTTCTCTAGATTTTCTATCATGTATATATATGCTTAAAACGGGAGAATCAGACTTTTTTCCCCCAAGAATCACCATTTTCTTGATAGAACAGAAAAGTGTAAAGAGAACTGATTATTGACAAACTTTATATAGTCAGATTCCCTGGGAAACCATACTCATCACCAAATCCTTTTTGATTCCCACTTAGTTATTTTAAGGGGAGAAATTTCTCTCAATACCTTAAAGCATGATCTGTAACTGATCCTCAGCATGACAGTAGAATAGAAGGCTCAAGAGGGCAGGAGTTCTAAATCCAGGATCCCCCTTCTTTAACACCTGGGCAGAGTTCCTATATGGTGGACGTGAAGGTCATCAAATAATTTAGAGCTTGTCTAGCCAATTGTTTGAGGGCAGAGCATGTTGCTAAGAGACAGCAGAGATGAGGAAGAAGATGGAAAGAAATGTGACCTTTTTGTCTTTCCTTCTCCTTCACAGCACAATGTCTACCAGTCTCTTGAGGTAGCCCTTTGGGAATGGCATCTTAGGTTTTGAACCTCAGTTTTCTCTGGAATCTGAGACTGAGCACTCTCTGTTGCAGCTAAAAAAAAAAAAAAAAAAAAAAAAAAAACTCAGGGTTGGAGGTGGATCAAAATCCTTAATTTGATGGAAAGAGATTGGCCAGAGGCGATCAATGTTTCCCCAGGACTGAGCAACACCAGCCACATGATTTTCAGGGAGGAAGTACAGGTCTTCTTGATCCAAGGAGCTGTGCAAGAGTGTGGGACGGTCTTACCAGTAGAGGACACTTGGGGGCACAGAGGCTTCTCCTAATGTCAGCAAAGTGGTGGCAACTTGCAGTTCACACCTCCCACAGCCTAGAGAATGCTCATAATCAAAGAACAATTTGGACTCCTAGTCCAAGTTTTTAAAAAGTCAGAGGAGATGCATCTCCAAATTAAAAGAAAACCTACAAAGATTCGATGAAGGCATATAATATATCCCTGAATCTTAATAAATATAGTTTAAAGGATTTTTAAAATTTCAGTAGAGAAATAGAAAAAAGGCATTCACATGAAGAAATAGAATAATTTAATTGATGAGCTCAACTTAAAATAAGCTCTTAATATTCATTAATAGACACTATTTTCTCAAATTTACCAATTAAATAGTCACCAGAAAATCACATATTAGTCAACAAAGGGAACTAATTAATTTTTAATAATAGAGATTTTTCCAAGAATTTATCTGCCCCCAAAAAATATTTGAAAATGCAACCTTTTAAAATGATCCAAAACATAGTAATTTCTAAAAAAATCAATAAACCATCTCATAATTAACACTTAGAATAAGTGAGAAGGACTCTACAAATGAGAATAGAGCTTTATGTAAACATTATTAAATTGGACTTTTTTGACCCAACCTTTGAAAACAAAGGACAAGCAAAATGTGGAGGTTAGAGAAATGCAGAGGTAAATCCACTTCCCAAGTGGAGCAGCCTTGAGGCTCATTATCCTAGGAAACAAAAGTGGAGCCGCACAAGGCCATCAAGCTGAAGAACTCTATTCTCAAGGAGTATCAGTCACTTATATATTGGTTCTGTATGTGTGCCTTACTATTTGTTAATGTGTCTGACTTCTAATGTAGTATTAGCTATATACAATACCATGTTTGGTGTGTGTGTGTGAGTGTGTGTGTGTGTGTGTGTGTGTGTGTGTGTGGTGCATGCATGTGCTTGCACACACACTCTGGCATGCCTCTGTGGTCCTTTTGGAAGCCAAGATACATGGAGCCAGACTATAGACAAGATACTGAACCTACAGGGTAGTATGAAATATTTGGGATCCACTTGACTGTGAGGATAGAGTAGTTCCCTTTGAAAAGAATCACTAGTGCGATTCAACAGCCATACTTCCTACTTGGAAAAATTTATTTCCTAGGCCCCCAAATCTTAAGATGTGTACTGTGCTTACCAAGCAGTCTGTGAATATCTAAAGCTAGGCAAGAATCTTCACGGCAAAAGTTCTTTTGCTCTGTTCTTCGAATTTTCATTTGTTTTGAGTTCTTGAGGTAGCTGCCTTTCTTTGCTCTCCTCATCCTCTCATTAGCTCCAGTCAGCATTTAAAACACTGTGTCTATGACCAGTTGCTTGCTTTAAGAAAGCACTGAAACATGGCCCATACAGAAATTATTATTTCATGGTCTCTGCCAGGTCTTGTAATTTAGCCACCTGCCTCCTCTCACATGGATCACATAGGAGAGCACTGTCCTACCAGATATTCCACCTACATGGCTGAGATTGCAAGCAAAAGCTAGAGCAGCTGGACACCGGAGCTTCCCTCTATATTGCACTAAGAACTATGGATTCATAGGCAAAATATTCTGAAAGCAATTTTTTTTCTTGTTTCTAGAGAAGCTCCAGATTAATAAATAAGGTATATTCATGTCCTGGAAATGCATATAAATAAAAAATCTTTCCAAAATTATGTAAACAATTCCCTAATGTTCATTCCACTGTGCATTGCTTTTATAATCTCAAGTGTTTGTATAGATTAGCGGAAAAAAAAATTGTTTCATTCCCATGCTCTCAGGATCTTCTTACTTGGTCCAATTCTTCATTTGCACCCTCATGATGTGGCTGGATGGTATCGCAAAACCAGTGCTCCCAGTTGGCTCTGATTCAAACTGTCAGAAAAACATGAGTGACTTCCACATCAAAGTTTACAAGGAATGTTTGCATTAGTTAAGGTATTAATTAAGGTTGTATTAGTTAAGTTATTGTAACACATCCCAAAATGTATAATGGTTCAACAGCAACAGACACTTATTTCTTGTTTATGAAAACTCCAAACACAGCATTCTTAGCCAGTTACCTCTTTTCTAATTGATAATTCTTGGGAAACCAACTGTCTTCCAAACAGTAGCTCTGCCATGTTTAACAGGAAGCTTCCAAGTCGGCTTGGGGAAGGATCCCTTTTCCAGCCAATCAGAAAGAGTAAACCATAGAGCTCTCTATAGAGCAGTGGGCTGAACTGAAAGGTGGTACACATTACATGCAGCCCTGTTATTTGCCTAAAGTCAGTCACATGATCATGGAGGGAGATGGGGAAATGGAGTCAAAGTTGTGTGCCTAGAAGAAAAAAATAATAGGTTTGGTAGATATTCAGAGAGCTTTTCTACTACCACAGTCTTCCAAATTCATTTTTGGTTTACCATTGTCTTCAGAGCTGGAAGTATTCCTCAAAATCAATGCAATCTGTCTAACTAACTTGAAATGTATTCCCTAGATCAGACCATCACATGTAAATTACCATTACAGTTATATTCTGTATTAAATGATCTATTTTGAATTTTTTTTTTCACATATCAGTATCCTTTTCATATGGCTTTGTCTTTTTCCCTTTCTTCCTAAAGATTTGATTTTAATCTTCGGCTGCTGCATGGTTCATCTCTAAAAGTGCACTAAACATAGAGCTCATTCAGCTAAGCTAGCCAGGAAACAGGATAAGCTCAGTGCAATTTCTCCCTTAGCTAAGGGCTTTATATCACCAAATGTTCCATAGCCTCTGCTTGGCAAACTGAAATTGCTGCTGCCCTTGCATGAACCCAGGATAAGGTGATGGGTCAGATAGCTGCTGCTTCATCCCCACACAAGCCAGATGCTGACACCCAAAACTTGTCTAAGCATAAGCAAAACCAGAAGGTTCAGTAAGCGTCAGACTAGCTGCCACTAGGCACTGCTTGATGTTTGTGGAGACTGACATACAAGAAAAACTCCTGAGAAATCCCCCTTTGGCAGTGCAACAGAAATTTCACATCCACCCTAAAATCACTTGCTGAACTATTTGCCCAATTCCACAAAATTTTCCATCAGCAGAAAGGACATCTCTGGGAGTTTAGGTATTACAATGCCACTTCAGGGTATGGTTTGCTAAGAACCACAGATTGGGAGATGCTTCAGTCTTCCTGTAGTTTCTGTAAGGGTCTTCATGATAATTCAGAAAGTAAAAACCTAGATGTCAAAATGATGGATAAATATCAAAAACATTGAAACAATTTGGGGACAAAAAATAGTATTTCTAAAACAGAGTCTGACATGCATCCAGACCCTACATGTGTAATAACTGTCATGATCTGCCAGTGGAGACCTGGGGGTCAATGATAGCTGCTCAGGCACTCCCCTGCCTGGCTAGGCAAGTCTCAAGAAGTCAGCCATGGAATCCTGCTGCACTGTAATAGCATGTAATCCTATAGGATTTTGCTCACTCTAAGGTCCCTTAGTGGCTTATTGAGTCTCTTCCTCTCATTGTTTGTATTCTTCTTGTGACTTGGGGCTACTTACCTCACCCTGACCTTTCTCCCCTTCATTTCTTCATGAGAAGAGAAAGGGAAGCCATCTTCAGAGTGCATGAATTTTCTAGTCTTATTTCTATCATTGTCTTTCATCCCTATTTCTTACACAAAACCCAAACAACAGTCCTACAGCCTGACAAAAATTATGACCAATTTTTCTTACTCTGTATTTCTTAATTTAAATATTACCTATGTTTTTTCTCTTCTTCCACCTCAAAGCACACTTATCTCCTTTACCTTTTTCTAAAACCTAATCTCTACTCTCAGTCAGGAGGTAGTTAAAGAACCTGACAAATAGACTTCAAATATGTGCTTACTGGCTTACAGGTAATAGTGTATTCTGTAGTCTTCCTTAAGGAGTGGGTTTGCATAAAATAGAGTTGGGCTGAATAGAATGCTTCAACAAAACAAGTGACTCTAGTGATCAGGACATCTGGCATTGTGGCAGCTTACAGGGGAGATGTGTGGGGAAAGATAAGGTTTCTAGTGTCCTTTAAATAACACAACTAACATCTCGAGGCTCCATCATTTCAAAATTTTTTTCTAAAAAGTAAAACATAAAGGATTTCGTTGGATGTAGTCACTGTTATAGGTTGTTTCAAATACGTAACTGATATTTAACTATATTTTTATTCAATGCATTACCCTAAGTACAAAAGGCTAGGGTGGCAGTATTTAATTTACCCTCTGCATGATTAAGAAATGCATGTGTATGCTGCTCCCAATTCACTTCATTTACACCTTGGAAAAATTTGTAGATGAAAATAGTAGTAAATGAACTAAGAATAACTATGTAATGGAGAAAAACATCAGTGTGCAGAGATGAAAATAGCAACAACGACTTCTGCATAAATAAGCAATTGAAGAACAAACACATTTTATAGGGATTGATATAAGACTCAATAGAACTCAATAGAAGAACTCAAGGCAAAGGAGGCAAAGAAGAGTAAATACACAGAGGCTCGATGGAATAGTAGCTATCAACACCGAGACTCATTGATCACAGAGATGCAGGCCCATTGGCAGTAAACTCCAATAATCAGAAACCCTTCACAGTGGCATACAATGAAAATTGATACACATAATAATGACTCTAAGTCACTGAAGAATCCTGAATGCCTCTGAATCACTAAAAATTTGATTGTGCTCAGTATGATTTTAGGCATAAATGTATTTATTTTTGAATAAAGAGACTTGAAAAAATATTTTTAAAGAGCCATTTTACTCAAAATCATCAAATTTTAGGGCTAGAAAATGTCCTGTTCTATGATCAAAGTGGAGTTGTTAATTCAGGAGGAAATACCAAACCAGAGAACAGAGGCTTGTCAGGAAGGCCATAAAATTGGGGGAAATTTAAGGCCTGGGCTGCTGAGGCTGGGATAAAGAGACAGCTGGATCCTAGGGGAGATATGCCTAGCACAGACCCCCGGAATAACAAACATGATTTGCCGAAGTCCAAATAGGAAAAATTTATACAACCATATCCATCTGGTATATGCATAAAAAATCCAAGGACAAGCCGGACACAGTGGCACACACCTATAATCCTGGTGGTACAGGAGGTCTCAGAGGCAGGAGGTTCTTGAGTTCAAAGCCAGCCTCAGCAACAGAGAGGCACTAAGCAACTCAGTGAGAACCTGTCTCTAAATAAAATACAAAATAGGCCTGGGGATGTGGCTCAGTGGTAGACTGCCCTTGAGTTCAATCTCTGGTACCCACCTCCCCCCCAAAAATTCAAAGATCAAAACCCCCAAGTGTTAGAAATAGGAGTGTGAGACTAGAAGGACCTGACCCTACATCCCTAGCCTCAAGGTCATGATCTACTCTAGGCAACACTGTCTGGTTGGTGGGATATCCTGAGGTATTGCTCACCATCTAGAAGGGGTCATTAGTAGTCCGGTCGTTGAAACTAGCAACCCCACCTCTGCCCTCTCCCTTACACCTTTTTTACCAATGAGAGAAACTAAGGCTTATATCTGGTGGGCTGTCCAAGGTCATGCATTTGGAAATAGCAGTGGGGACTTATATTCTAGTTTTGTATTTTCTTGGAAATAGCCTCCAGTCTAAAGACCAGCCTCCACACTGACATGCCTGTGGGTTCAAGGACTCCAGGAATTTTCTTAGTTCTTTTCTTTTCTAGACTCAAAAGTCAACTAGGGCCAGTGGAGGAACCCAGAGTTAATTTCTGCTTTGTTTATTTGTTTGTTTGTTTGTTGTAGTGTACAAAGCAAGATGCTTCGGACTAGATGGCTTAGCACTTTGGGGTCAATCCTACCTTCTGAAAGTTAAAGGGGAAATTATCCTCAGTGAATTGTAAATTATAGCAGCCCACTAACTGCTTCACTTCTGCTGTTCATAGGGGCAGAACTGGGGCAGTTCACCCAAATTAATTTGAAAAAGAAACAGGCAGAATTAAGTGCTCTGGTTTGATATAAAGTGTCCCCCAACCCCAAGCTCCTGTGTAAATGCAGGAAGGTTCAGAGGTGAAATAATTTGACTCTGAGTGCTTTAACCACACCAGTCCATCTGAGTTTAATTGGATGGGATGGTTAACTGTGGGCAGGTGGGGCATGACTGGAGGAGGAAGCTTGCTGGGGGCACACCCTGAAAGGGTTCCTCTGCCCCAAGACCTCTTACGCCTTTCCCTCTCTCTACTTCTGGCTGCCGTGAGGTGAGCAGTACTCTTCCACCATAATGCTCTGCCTCACCTTTGGCCCACAGCAATGGATGTGGAAGACCAGGGACTACACCTCTGAAACTGTGAGTCAAAATAAGCTTTTCTTTCTCTGAGTTGGTCTCATCAAGTATTTTGGTCACAACAATGTAAAACCGATGAACACACTGAGTTTGTCATTCTTGATCCATTTAAAAACTTTCATTTAGGGTCTACTATGTGCCTAAAAAATAAGAAACTAGAAAAAAAAAAAAAAAAGACCATCTTGATCCCAAGGATTTTATAGCTTATCAATGAAGGACCATTCAGCTGAATCCAAACAGAATTTCTTTAACTCCCCATGTAAATAGTCAACCTCTGTTGCTATTGTTATTGTTCTTTAAAATCACACCATGTAATAATTATAAAATGATTTGCCCTCAGGCAGAGCCTGTGGTCATGGTGTGCCTGGCTTCCTGTCAATAAATGTATTGTTTTTTTTCTATTTTAAGATAAATACTCATTTTTTGATCAATGCAAACTGACTTTTATAGATTTGCTTGACATGTTTTATATAACTGAAGTTTTCCAAGATGAATCCATTTGTTGTGAATTCATTTTACCATACCTATGTCTTCCCATATTAAGTGACATAGATGATAAACTCAGGCTTTTTCAAGCTCTTGGATTTTTTGATATAATAAGCAAAGGATCTCTTGGCTGAAGATGGTTAAGTGCAAAATATAATTGAGCTAGACTCCCCTTGGACATGACCCCACACACCTGGCCTCCAGGTCAGAATCTTCTCTCAGGCAACACTGTCTGGCTGCTTCCATCTTTTTTCCTTCCTTAGCCGACCACAACTACCTGAGTTGTCTTATGATAGTCCTATGGTCATATATTTTTATTCTCGTGTTCATTAGTACAAATACAGTAATGGAAAACAACTGCATCTTCATTTGGATTTTCTTTCGCAAGTGATAAATAAGAATTCAACATGTCCATCTTCTCTATTCTTCAGAAATAGTCATTTATTAGGACATGATTAAGATTCTAAAACCCTTCCTAATTATAAAGTCATTCAAGAGGTTTATTTTTTAATCACAGGCTTAACTTTTTGAATAATGCATGCGTACACGTGAACCAACAACAATGAAATGACCTGAAATGAGGAGACTCTCACTCATTCTAGCTGTCCTCCACCTCCCACAGAAGTGGCTAATGTCCATATTTTAAGCTATGGTGTCATTTTGTACTGTGGGAAAAGACACAACTACATATTCACATCCCTTCTTACTTACACCAATTTTACCATGTAAGGCGCACCAATCCAAAATTTGCTTTTTAAATTTGTTTGCTTAATGTTTTAAAAAGCTTCCATATTAGTGTGTAGAAAGCATCCTCATTAACCTTTTTCTTTTATTTAGTATGTAATGACAGGTGGTTTCTCAAATATAGAAGTTTTCAAACTGCAGGTGTTTTGTGCAGATAAATCAAAGTTACTAAACACTATTCAATATCTTTTCACAATTGAATAAAGGCAAAATAAGCCCCAGTTCTCCATCTCTGTACTTAAACATGTTATTCAATGCCCAAGGGCCACAGGAATCTTTAAATACATGTATACTAAAGATCAATAAACTGCTCTTTTAAGTTAATTTAGGTATGCAAAATATCAATGATTGATTCTTCATTAATCTATCTACAAAGGGGAGATGGAATTTTACTACTAAGATAGCTAGAGTGTTCGGATAGTTGCGCCATTCCACTGTTCTTTCTGAGAGGTAGGTAAACAGAGTCAGGAATATGATTAATCTACAATGAAGTCATAAATTCATAAAGTTGATAGTTGTCCTTAGCTTTATAATGGTACCACTAGATCCACCTCTTTGCAAGGATTATCTCATTTAAAAATCTTAAATTAATATTGTATAATTATTATCACTCTGACAGGCACAGTAGTACATACCTGTAATCCTAGCAGCTAAGGAGGCTGAGGCAGAAGGATCACAAGCTGGAGGCCAGCCTAAGCAATTTAGTGAGATAGTAAGCAACTTAGCAAGGTCCTGTCTCAAAATAAAAAATAAAAAGGGGTGGAAATGAAGCTCAGTGGTAAATTTCTCCCGTTCATTCCCAGGTATCAAAAAAAATATCATTGTTATTCTGATAATAATTAAATTAATAAGTTAAAAAGACAATAAAATGCTTACATAATTGACCACAGTCCACAATATTAAGGTACAGAATTGTAATACAAAAGTCTAGTCATCAGAAAACAGAACCCAAGTGCCCAACCCTGCATTATGCTAACAAGAGGCTTTCACTAACTCTAAATCCAAAGTCTTAGTTGACAGTTTCCAAACCAGGAGGCCAAAGTTAGTTTTCCACTGCCACCATTTAATAACAATATCATTTTGGTAAGGTTCAGAACCTCTTTCCAAGCCCAAGAGAATACCAAAATATAGGGCCATCAAGTTGAACTCTGTGTCCATAGTCTGTGTCATACCCTTTGGTATTATGCAATGCCACACTGCTGTAAGATCAAAGAAAATCCACATCAAATTAGATATGTTCCTGGCACAAATGAATGCCCAATAACTGAGAGCATAAAGAATAACAGTAGTAACATCAGAGTGGAACTCGTAACAAAACTGTAGTTAGAGCAGAATTTATAAGCAAGACTATCTCTGAAATGCTTGACAAGGTAGCCTCAACTTTTTGAGGTACTGGGAAACTCAGAAAAGTTAGAGGGAGCATAGTCTCCTAAGAGTGAATTTGATTGCAAAATATCAAATATAAGCACTATATATTGACTTGTGGAAAACATGGTCTGAAAAAAATACTACAACACAGCCAAAATAGCTCTACTTCAAATTTGACTTAACCCACATTATTGATGGAGGAGCAGCAGGGACTGAATTTCTTTTTTAGCAACTGAAGGTTCAATCTTACTCCCTATCTCTCTACTGGAGGAGCTAACATTAACCAGGGAGAGAGACCATTTAACAGAGGGACTGGGGCTTTCAGAAAGGACTCGAACCATTTTTTAAGCAGCTCTATTAAGATATAATTCACTATTATACAATTCATCCCATTAAAGTGTAAGAATCACTGGCTTTTAGTATAGTCACAGATTTGTGCAACTATCATCACAATAAGTTTTATAACATGTTGTCACCTGAAAAATAAACTCTATACCCATAGGTGGTCACTCCATAGTCCCCCATCTCCCCCAACACATGGCAAGCAGTGATTTGTTCTTTGTCCTTATAGATTGGCCTATTTTGCAAATGTTCAGATGGAATCATACAATATGTAATCTTTGTGACTGGCTTCTTTCACTTGAATGATATTTTCAAGGTTCATTCATGTTATAGCATTTCTTATTGCCAACTAATATAACCTTGTATGGATATACCGCTTTTGTTTATTAAAATTAACGTGCTTTTGTTTAACCATTTCTTAGCATTTAGATTATCTCTACTTTTAAGCTGTTATATGCAATGTGGTAGACATGTGTGTATGAGTTTAATAAAAATATATGTTTCTGTTTCTCCTAGATATGTCTGTAGGAGGGGATTTGCTGGGGAACATAATAATTCTATGTTTAACTTTTTGAGAAACTGCCATACTAAAAGTGGCTGCACCATTTTACATTCCTGTAAGTTGAGTCACCTTTAAAGCCTAAGAGTATATGTTCACTCTTTTAAAAATTAGTGACTTTTACATTGATCTACCATTTAGCATCTATTGGAGTAACTGCTTAAGAAAAAACATGAAATGATAAAACTCAGGAAGCAAAATATTATTACATATTAATTCACTAAAGTGCTTTATTTGTTTAACACCTTCTGTCATTTTCTTTCCTGTTGACAATCCAGTCACACATGTCGTCTCATCCTTCACTTATAATCCATTTTTTCCTCTCGGAACCTTATCCAACAGTGTTCCCAGTGTGAGAAAACAATTCACAGTACTGTGCATCAGTTAACCCAGTGCTACTGACTTGAGTCTCTGTATTAGTCTCTTTAACTGCTTTCCTGCTGCTTTTACAATTGTAACCTCTAGATTCTCAGTTATAGTTTGACAGAAAAGGAATGGATGGTACCAAACAGCAAAAAAATGGAACAAAAAAGCGAATTTGCATGAAATCATGTTTCACTATGCTGTCCATCATCCAAGAAACTAAAAAGGAAACAATAGCGAAACCTAATCATAGCTATAGTTCTATGCCTTCTCTTTGTTTATAACTTTTAAATCCATAAAAGTGTATCTCTTAAAGGTCAGGAGGATATGTTATGTATTGATGTTGTCAACAAAGGAAAATTGCTTATTTTCAACTTACTTATTTGAACATATATTTGAATATTATTCCCTTCCTGTGATTCATCACAGAAAACTATCCACTGGTGTATTACTCTTTTTCTCCTTTCGATTTCAGGAATTTCTCCGTTGGCGCTGTCGTAAGAATCCATACAGTGCATTCAGAGCAATTTCGCAAATATTTATTGGGTGTCAACCATCTGCAAGGCACTATACTAAACATTCTTTGGAAAAGAATTTAAAAGCTATTATTCTTTTGAATGTGCTCATTGGAGGCAAATATTCCTCCATGGATGGTGGATTTTATTTGGAGAAATGGTCAAAAGTTATTCAAAGTCAATACTGATGGATGAGGTGGGTAAGATCCATCGAGCAAGATGACATTCTTAACGGTCAAAATTATGTGTGACTATAAATTTATGAGGCTGATTTTCTTGCGTGGTTCATTAACCAGATTTGAAGAAAATTCCGCAAGAGGAGTTCCAGTAACATTTTGAGTAATGGCAGCCATGGGGAGGTGTGTGGTGCCAAAGTAACTATTTTGATGGATGGCACTCTTTGGATATATTAGTCCTGGCATGTTTTAAAAACACATTCATTGCTTATGATCATACGTTATAGAGTGCCCAGAAAATACTGGACACGGTAAAAATTCAGTATATCCATAGCCAGGATAATATTATTTCCTAGTGACTGTGCTTTCACCCCTGACTACGATAGAAAACAACTGATAGGACATGTGACTTGTTCTTTCCAGAGCCAGAGAGAAGCTTAGGAGGCTTGAGTTATCTGTCTTAGCAAAAGAATTGACCTAGAGGAAAACATCGCAACTGCCAGGTGACTTGCCAATGCAGGGCTTATAGAGAAACTTCTCCATGTGGCATTACTTGTAGAAACAGTCACAGAACAAGATACGGGTTCTTATCATTTGTTCAAAGATTAGAATTACTTGAGCAGAGCTTTAAAGGAATAAATCACGGTTGAGTGTTATATATTGACTACTTACTGCATTCTAACCCTTGCCTAAAGTCATTGGATGATGCTCAATCTGAAAGCTTCTCTTTTATACCCTAAGCCAAGAATTGAAGATAAGGGATATTAGTTTTCTGGAGTTGCCGCTACAAATTGCTATGGACTAGGTGGCTTAAAATACTAAGAATTCATTGTCTCACAGCTGTGGAGGTCCAGCGTATCAGCCAAGTTGATTCCTTCTGAGACTGAGGGAGAATATGACCCATACTCCTAGCTGCTAATGGTTTCTGGCAATACTTTTTTTGATTTCTGTTTTGATTTGCTGTTATTGTTTTTTGTTGTTAGATATACCACTCTCACCTCTGTCTGTATAATCCCATGATTTTCTTTATATGTGTATCTATACCCAAATTTCTTTCTTCTTATAAATCCCCAAGCCCCTGAAAACCAAAGTCTAGTATGACTTCATCTTAACCAGATCACATTATTGAAGACCATATTTCCAAATAAGACTACATTTAGAGATGCCAGGTGGCCAAGAATTTTGGATATGCACTATTCAACCCGGTACTACAGGTATACTAGAAAATTGCATATGTACAAAATGTACTATGTAATCAATACCCCAATCAAGAATCAGAACATCGTCTGCCGTCTAGAAACCCAGCTCACGTTCTCAACTAGTCACCAATTGCCCAAAGATAACTACCATCATGATTGTCAACAGCAGAGATGACTGTTAATTGTTTTTTGACTTTATGTAATTGAAGTTACACGTGTCCTCTTTTGTGCCTTGCTTTTTTACTCAACACGATTTTGTATTTAAAATTCATTCATGTCTCTGTATGCAGTCATAGATTATTTATTTTTATGCTATGTAGTATTTATTATATACATATTTATCTTTTTTAGATGTTGATGGACCTTTGTTTTATTCATTTATTCATATGTGGTACTGAGAATCAAACCCAGTGCCTCACATGTGCTAGGCAAGCCCTCTCCCACAAAGCCACAAGCCCAGCCCTTATTTATTATATTAATATTCCACAATGTATTTACCCATTGGTGTTAGTCAGCTTTCCCCTAATATGATAAATTAAAATAAATTGAAGAAAAGTTTGTTTGGTCTTATAGTTTCAGAAGTTGCAGTCTGTGGTTGCTTGGTACTCTTGTGGCATAGTATCATGGTGGAGGCACGTGGTGGAAGAGGTCTATTCACCAGTCATGATGTCTGGGGAGCATAAAAGAGAAGAAAGGCAGGGCCAGATCCTAATATCATCTTCAATGATCTAACTTCCTTTCACTAGTCCCCACTTGAAAGAGGTTTCATTACCTTCCAATAACGCAACAGACTGAGGGCCAAACCTTCAATACGTGAGCTTTTGGAGATCATTCAAGATCCAACTGTAGAGCCATCTTACATAAATGGGAATTTGAGAGTTTCAAATTTGTGGCTCCTATAAGGAGAGCTGCTGTGAACATTCTGGTACATATCTTTTGGTAAACATATGTATGCATTTCTCTCATGTATGTAATTAGATTGGAATCTGGGATAGAATTGTTGGTCATGAAATATGCTCAAGTTTAACTTTAGTAAATTGGGACAAATAGTTCTCATGCTGCCATCTGCAGTGATTGAGTACTTGGATTGTTCCATATCTTTCAGTCTACTTGGTATTTCTCATTCTCTTTTGTTTTCCCTCTCTCCTACTCCCCTACTCAAGCAGACCTCAGGAAAGCCCTGCTATAGCTAAAAGCCAAATGTCCTACGCATTTCTCTGTTATTGTTTTGTTTCATACATCTACACATCTAGAAGGGAAGAATTTAGAGTGTAGACACAATGAGTTCACCAAAATATCTTGCCAGAGACAACACAGAAGTAGAGGGACAGTGGGATACCCACACCAATCTAGACAGATTTCTCAAAGAAGATGGATGCAGTGGGAAGCCCAGAGTATTCTCTGTGGAAGCCATGAAATCCAAAGAGAAAATAAATTTTGGAAGATGATATCCCAGGCAGATTTGCAGAAATAGTGCTGTTGCTCCTCACAGCAAAGAGCCAGTGAATAAGAAGGGCAGTCCTGGGAGACAATAGCTCAGGATGAGCCAGTGCAGACTGAGATCCAAAGGACAAGATGGGGCCCTTCCCCGATGCCACACTGAAAACACCATACAACCAGGAGACCCTAAAGAAAGATAAAAGTAGCCTTTCAAAGATGGAGATAAAAGAAGTCAGCCAACACAGTGGGACTGGGGGCCTGAACTAAAAATTAAATGTCTCATAAAAGTGGACAATGTGACTGTCGATTTCTTTCTCAACCTCCACTTCAAGCAGAGGGACATACATACAATAGACATTTTGTAATTATTTATTGAGTAATGGATGACAACTAGCAGTAAGATCAAAAATGCTTTAAGCTCCATCAAGGGAAAACCTGTTATTACAAGTTAGCTTTTCATCTCCGAGAATTGGGGACAAAGTGATAGAGAAGGGTCGCCATTGCTCGCAGAATTGACATCAGCTCCGTAGAGTGGAGAACTACACCTCAGATGCTTCACTTATTTCCCAGAGTCTGTGCTATTAAAGGTCTTTAGATGCTTTGTTTCGTCCTCTGTGATAGCTGCGCTGGGGTGATGACATTTCATCTTGAATGTCTAGAGGCTTGTTAGCAGAGACCCGGTCACCACCAGGGATCACAGCATTCTTGTGCTCAGTCCTTAGGGCACTGATCTCAGCTGTACAGCTGGACTCAGCAGCAGACGCCACACGGTCTAACATGACAAGCAGCTGGATCTCCAGCCAACAGGCAGTTATTGTCCTGAAATGAATGGCAGTTTGCAGAGCAGAGGGGGTGTTGGCTTTTTCCTCCCTATGTTACTGAAAGCAGCGCAGCTTCAGCAATCACAGAGATCTGAAGAGGACAGAAGAGGAAAGGGTAGCTTGTCTTTGCAGTATGCCACCAATGTGTCTGGAAAGCAGCTGAAAATGGGCATCCCAATCTGCCTAATTCATTTCCACCAAATCGGCCTGGACTGGCCAAAATTGCTTAGATTCAGTATAATGCAAAATACAGACGATGAGGCAAAATATTCACTTTTAGAAGTAAGCTTTGCATTCAGCATATTTTCATGCCACTTTCCATAAGCACAACTAACAATATGTCATGGTTCTTACTTTCTTAGCAATCTCTTCCTGTTGTTGCAGGAGAATGCTCTGCCCCTGTAAATCAGGAAGTGAGCAATAGAATGAATACAGCTTTAGACCAATGTTTGCTCTGAGACTGGGGGGAAAAAATCAAGGAAATAGTAACTTCCTTTCTTGCAGAAGTCTATGTCTGCCTGGCTCTCAATTTGAGCAGTGCTATTGGCAGTTTTAGGGACATCTTCTCTTTTGTTTCTTAAAGAAAGTAAAACATCAGCCAGTCAAGAAGGAAATTTTTTGTTGTTGCTATTTTGTTAGTCAGTAGCTTGTGGCACTTTAAGCCACCAGGGGGAGAGATACAGAGAGTGCTTCATGTCTCCCAGAATCTTTGAAACGTTGTTTTTCAAAAAGTATTCAATCTTCATGCTCTTTACCTCCAGTGACAGCTGAATGAGCAAATATGTTGGAAGGACTGTTCGGTAAGTATTTTACATTTTAGAGTTCATCTATGCAAAGCCATTCAAATTTCATGAGAGATTGAAATAACATGCAAATAACACATGAAATACTTGTTTCATAGATATGGACATAGAGAAATTACTTATAGTCCTGAGTCAGTTGAAGTATATATATCAGTATCTTCAAATATCAGAGTACATTTGGAATGTCAAATAATACATGGGAACAAAACAAGTATAATTCTAACTAAAACTAGACAACCCCAGTATACAACTGAATAGGGGTTTGGGGTAAATTGCCCTCTGTTTAATTATCAAAGAGGAGATGGAAGAAACAAATAACAGAGACCTTCCATTAGTGAGAAATTCTGAGCCAATATCATGAGGCTACGCCTAGATAGAGATATAAATGTCTTTGAAGGTTTAATAAAAGGATCTTGAACTGTAACAACATTTTGGCTTTTACATCCTTTTAAAGTCAAAGTAAATTTAGCAAAATAATGAGAGATCTCATACCAGTAACCTGTTTGTTGAAAGTGATTCAACTAGAACTGTATAGTAAAGATAACAATTTTAGAAAGTATGTAAGAACCAGAAAGAAATAAATGTAAGGATAACATATCATTTTGGAAGTGTAGAAGAACCTGACAGAATTAAATATAAATGTGGTTGAAGCTAAATGTGGGTGTGTGCTGTGTAATAGGAAAAACAAAAATAGACTGGATCATTAAAACCAAATTCTCGATCTTTCAAAAATTAACAAAATTTGTTAAAATGAAGATAATTAGATCAATAAGAGAAATCAGATCAATAAGAGAAAACAATACAATACAATAGTATTACAAATAGCAGTCTTTCCATATAAAGAGGCGATTTGAAGTATTAAAATACATAAAACACATATATAAATACATTTGAAAACCTAGAAAAAAAATTTCCTCCCTCTACCAGGCAATGCACATTGCCAAAACTTATCAAGAAAATTTTATGAACCTAAAAAAATTTTTTGAAAATCAAGGTCAAAAGCTGACAAAGATGTACTTCTAACAATAAGTCTAAATTATTTTATGGGTAAATTCTTCAAAATCATTAAGGTATTTTATGATACAGAGAATAGAAGAAAAGGGAAAGGTTCTCAATTATTTTAAAACCCAGCATTATCCTAAAACAAAACAAATGAGTAGAACAAAAAAGAGTCTAAATACAAATCCAAAAGACAACACTCACACATCACACCCCAAAATAAAATATTTCCAAATAAAACACAGTGATATATTTAAGGGTTTAAATATGACTAAAAATATTTTTTAATATTAAGGAATGTGAAATAATATGTATAATTAATATACATAATAATACATTATAAAATAATAACATAAAGATTAAAACATTCTATAACATTTATAATCTATTCTTCATATAAGTTTTTTACTTTTTATTTTTATTTTATTTTATTTTTTGGGCTGGGGTATTGAACCTAGCAGTTCTTAACCACTGAGCCACATCCCCAGACCTTTTTATTCTTTGAGACAGGGTCTCCCTAAATTGCTTAAGGCTTCATTAAGTTGCTGAGGCTGACTTTGAATTTGGGGTCTTCCTGCCTCAGCCTCCCAAGCTCCTGGAGTTACAGGTATGTGCCACTGTACCTGGCAGATAAGTTTTTTAAAAAAGTAATAGAAACTTTTTAACATGATAGGATGTAGTTATAAGATATTTTCAAAAATTTATTTTCAGTAAGAAAATTTTAGAAACATTCTCATTAAAAATGTCAGGTCCAAGTTATTCCTTGGTTATCATCACTAGTACTCAGGAAAGTTAGTTGAGATCCTTGCCAAAGCAACAATACAAAATAATTTTTTAAAATAGGAAGACATGTAAAAAAAAAACAACTCTAAGAGGTAAAACTAATACTAACTTAAATGCTAAGAATTTCTACTTAAATACACAACTGAAAAACACACATTACAAGAGACAGGTTCAACATGAAACATCAGGCTTTCCTATAGCATAGTAGTATCTAGTTAGAAAATGCTGTCAAAAGCAGAGGAAGTAGGATCTCATTCAAAAAGCAATAAAACTATGAAATATCTAAGAAAGAATTAATAGATGTTATCATACTTAATACCTATTTTAAATGTTTACTACAGAACCAAGTAATAATGATAATAGAGTATGTTTAATCAATGCTATCAGTTCCAAAGTGGGGGAAACTCAAATTTATACTCTTTCAAGTAATAAGTGAGAGGAACAGATTCTCTCCTGTATTTGGCATTGCCTTATTATGACTTTTTCATTGCTTTGGTGACTAAGGAAGTTGAAACTTGTATATTTAGGTCTATGGTTCATATGAAACCAACTTTTCTACATAGAAATAGACAGCATTCAACATTTAATATTGAATATGTGTTACATTGATCTTTAAAAGGCCATCTTTTCCCCATTGTGTTATAGTGTCACCTTTCCTGTAAATTAGTTGACCATATATGTGTTCATGTGTTTTTGATTCTGTTCTATTCTATTGGTCTACCTACTTATCTTTTAACCAATTTTATACTGTTTTAATTTGATAGCTTAATGGTCAGTCTTGAAACTTTGTGGTTTGTCTTCCAATTTTATTTTCATTCAAGAGAATCCTTACTATTAAGGGAACTTTGAAGTTTTATATGAATTAGACTGTTCCTTTCCAACAAAATGCCTTCTAGGATCTCATTTAGAATTGTATTTAATAATAAATGAGGATAAAATAATATTTAATACATTAAGTCTTTTAATATGTTTATTAAAATGGCCCTTAACTTTTCTAGGTAATGTTTTATAGATTTCTGTCTACAGAAATTTCCAGAAGCACATTCTGTTGAATAAGTCCTAAGTATTTAATATTTTGGATGCTGTCATAAGTATATATTTTTCGAATTCTTTTTTAGTTATTCATTTCTTTGTATGGAGATAATATTGATCTTGTTTTTGACCTTGCTAAATTTACTTACTAATTCTAATCATTTATCTACAAAATGTTTTGAATTTTATACACAAATAATTATGGATTTTAAATCTGCCCCAATTCTTTCATAATTTATTTTTGTTTTATTTTATTTTTTGTTTCATTTCACTGATAGAGCTCCCACACAATGATAAATTAAAGTGGTTATACTGGCAATCTTGGTTTGGTCTTGCAGTCATAGGGAAAGTTCCCAATATTTCATTGATTAGCTTGCTGATGGTTATTTTTGTGGTATTTTTATCAGAATGGAGGCATTAACTTCTATTACTTTATTGATGATTTTCTAAGAGTTTTATCATAAACAAATATGAAAATTTATTAATATCCTTTTGTTTCAAATTAATCTCATGACTTTTCTTCTTTTAATGGTAAATTGCAGTAATTGATTTTCCAATATTGAGCCAAACTTGTGTTCCTGGAGTTAATTCAACTTAGTTGTGATTTTCATATATATATATATATATACCAGGCTCAATTAATTTCCTAATATTTTATGTTCATCAGAAAAATTGCCATGTAACTTTTTTATATCAGAGTTATATTAGCATCACAAAATGAGGAATGTATCTTCTTTTATTCTCTGGAGGATTGATGTAAGTATGCTGTTATTTATTTCTCAAATATTTAGAAAGCTTAACTGCTTTTGTCCTTTGAGCTTAGAAGTTTTCAATAAGGAAAAATTTTAAATATTTTTTCTAATAGATATAGAAATTTCTGTAATTTCTCTAATAGATATAGGAGTACTCAGAAATTTTCTTTCTTCTTTTTTTTTTAAATTTTTTTGTTGAGGTGTGATTTTCACCGAGTCTTTCGAATTCACCTAAATCTTCAAATTCCTAGGCTGCATGCTCATGTTTATCATAGCATCCTACCCATTACCCACGTCAGGAATAATTTTCACCTGTCAGGAAGACAACAGCAGTGTCGAAAATCCTAAACGAATTTAGTAACCTAGTACAGATTAATGACAGAAATCCAACAAATCATTTTTTTTTCTGCTTTACTTAAATATGCAAGCCTGTTGCCTTCTGTCACTGACATAACACTGGATCAATGCGCTGCCACCATCCAAACAAATAAGAACAAATTTAACTCAAAATCAGATACAAAGATTTGTAGGTAGACAGACACAGACACAGTTCATTCTCCTAATACTTCATTATTCAGCCTGCTTTTAGACACATTGGTGCCACGGGATTCTACTTTTTCATTAAGCACTAAACTCCTCCCAGCATGACAAATGGTGATTTTTCTGTTTTAACACCACATAGTGACTTCCAGGTACACTACCTGCATTGTCATTTGTTGAACTGGAGCAAGATTTTTATTCAGTACCAGTTGAAGAACTGAGCTTAAGGAGACAAAATCAATTTGCAAAGCAACTCTGAGTTTCTGTAAGTACCCAAATTTTCACTTCTTGGTATACATGGCTATAATCATATGCATCCCTAAAACCTTCAACCAGGATGAGAGTTACATTCGGTAACTCATTTTTCTACAAAAGCTGCAAATGTAATAGGTGATCCAGACAGTTTGGCTTATATTTTGCATTAGTTTTACGTTATTTCTCTCTCAGTACATCTTTCTCCTCATTTTAGTACTGTTATCTTCAACCATGTCTCAGTTTTTAAGTGGATTGTTTGCCATAATGATTAAAGGTCTTTTTCAGAGATTTAACTTCCTTGAAAATAAAAGAGAAAGTTAATATAAACAATAAAGTGTTCTTGAAAGCAATTCTTAGGTAGATATCCATAAAATAGCTTTCTAGAAACTTGGAGTCATCTGAGGTAACCCATTATTCTCTTCTTCATTAAATTAATATGTCTTGAGGTAAAACATGTACCAATAAAGCTGTTTAAAAACTAATCAGTCTTGGGCAATTTGATAGTGTAATTTATCCTAGAAGGAAACTATATGATTTTTATGATGAATAAAATATTATGAAGATATCTCTAATGAAAATATAATACTTGTGATTTTTTTCTTTTACTTAAAACCAGTAAGAATCTAGTCAATCTGTTTTGCATGTTTTTCAAAGTTCAGAAACCTGGGTTGGGGATGTAATTTAGTTCTAGAGTACTTGCCTCACATGCATGAAACCCTGAGTTCAATCCCCAGCACCAAAAAATAAAGAAAAAAGATCCAGAAACTCTGTGTGTGTGTGTGTGTGTGTGTGTGTGTGTGTGTGTGTGAGAGAGAGAGAGAGAGAGAGAGAGAGAGAGAGAGAGAGAGAGAGAGAGAGATTATCTATTAAATTTTTTTAAAAAATCAAATTGGGGAATTACCAAGAAACCATGAAACTTGAAAGAAGTCATAGTGCACAAATGTTCTTGGGATCTCTTAGGCTTATAAGTTGCTTTGTAAAAAACATTCTATCATTGCCCTCTAGCAAAAAACCTTTCTCTCTGAGGCACATATTTCATATCTATGTCACCTTCTGCCTCCCATCGCTGTCCTAAGAGGCCTTTTCATTATACCTCTCCAAACCTACCCCTTTCTCTTCTCTTCACAATTCATCAAGGAATTGTGAAGTTGAGTCCTTGTTTCTTCCCATATCCTTGGAATTATTTTCTATTGTATTTTTTTCTGGGTAAATGCAAATAACAATTTATAACATTAGTCACTGTGAGGATTAGAGCTACCAATTATAATATGTGTATCATCTGTCAAAGGTCCTAAACTTTATTCATATCTATTATCTACTTTACCTTTCATAGAAACATCATTTTTGTTTTGTTTCATTTTAAGTAGGAAAAAGCAGGCTTAAATATGTAAAACTTTTTCCCAAGACTCTACAGCTTAAACTCAGATCTGGCTACAATTGAACCCAGGTTTGGATGATTCCCAGAGTATATCTAATCTTTAGCATTCATATCCCTCAGAGAATGATGCTACACAATTGAATAATAATCATTTCACCTTCTGTCTCTTTAGTCATGGTCTTTAATATATTCTGTCCATTCAAGTTTTCTTCTCACTGTCCTTAATTATTTTGATAATGTAAAAGAAAAAAAGAGATAGGGATCATGTTTTAGATAGTATAACTTTGCCTTTTTTCAGATAAAGTGTAAAATCACAGGTTCAGTGGAAAAGGTCATAAATTTAGTGGTGCAAAATCTTGCAACTCTCTATTTATTATGCACATTTACTGAAAATTTGTTATGCATATTCCCACGTTTGGGGGGCCATACTCTGACTAAAACATATTTGTTTTCTCATAAAGCTTATTTTGAAGTTGTTTGAGCAATAAAAACATCAAAAGTCCCAAGGCTTGGTATTATCAGCCATACATCTTTAGTGTCTGTCTCAGTGGGCTCTATAAGAGTACACATATGTTTATGTTTAGTAAATTAATAAATAAATTAACCAGAAACACCCATGGAGACTTTTGCTGCCATTCAATGAACTTTATTTCTAATGCTTTCATTCATCAATTTTGTGATAAAGTGAGTAAATATTTTCTGAACTCCAATGTCAATAAAAAGGAATATGTATTAAAAAAATACCTCAAAGCGAGTTCATAAACAGCCCTTCTACAGTGTGATTATGAGTCTCCTGGGTCCCTGAGATCTTTATTTTCTTTTCTAATTTATTCTCATTCTCTTACAAGTACACAGTGAATTTTCCAAAAGGGATATGAGTGATGAAATCAGCATTCTGAAGGCTAAAGAAATGTGTATTTTGCATCCTTGTACCTGAAACATGAATTGGTTTTCATTTCCAGAGCTGTGAGTGTTGATACACATAGACAATATTTTAAAAAAAAGTTACTTGGGATCCTGAACAGTTTTAGAATATAAGGGACGCTGAGACCATCTTTCAAAGGTGATGATATAGAACCTGACTCTTTGTGTTCTAATTGTGCATCCTTGAAGTCTCTTGTACTCTGGTTTTACATGTTAAGCCCTTGTCCCTTCTCCCCACCAGCTCTTTCATATCATTAGGGCAAAACTTTTTGCAAAGGTGGTTCTACACCTGATAGGATCAATAGTATTTTGTGATGAGCTGTGATATCAACAAATATAAGCTGCTCTTGTGCTTTTGTCTTCTACTCCAATTTTTTTTTAGGTGAAGAAAGTGATATTTAAGTAAAATACAGAAATAAGTGGGTACCAAATATCTTTCAACTCCCAATATTCTGATAAGATAAAATTAAATCAATGTCAGTCATCCAGGATTTTACAGGGCCTATGTGAGGCTTTCAATGTGATTGGAAATAGTCTGAACAAAACCTTACTAAGGGACCCATCAAGCTAAATATATTTGAAATATAACAAGAGGTATTTTTCAAATATATAGTACATACAGTCCCTTGATAAAGTCACTTTGCTGCATTTGGATATACAAATTTTTGTTGTATTTTCAGGGGAAACAAATATTAAATCCTTCTTGGATGCCTAATATGTGACTCTACTGCACAATGGCCGAGGAAGACAGTCTGTGTAGTAATAGATTAATTTTCCAATAGCAGTTCTACCTTCCTTTATTTAAACTTGTTTTTCCCAAATGTGTATCACTATGAAATTCTTTTTATGTTTAAGTAGCAAGCAAAGAAACACCTGGAGATCTCCAGATTTCCATTTGACTTGTCTGTCTTCAAAATGAGTTTTGTCCCATTGAAGAATTTTTTTTTAATTATAAAGTATTGTTATGAGGGCCAAGGGTGGATAAAGGAAGACTGGATTTGATCCATGTACATTATATGATATTGAACCCTATATGTATAATTAAAACATTAGTCAAAAGACAAAAAAGGAGGGAGAAGAGGAAGACAAGGAGGAATATTACATAGTTATTCTTATAGCTTATTCTATAAGAATTCTTATTCTATAGCTTATTCTCAATATTTTGATCCTATATTGGAACAATGGAAAATTTGAAATTTGACACATCGTAAATTACATGGGATACAAATGACTTTTCATCTGGTTGAGTTAATCATAAAAACCTATGGAGATTTTGCCTGCCATTCAGCAAACTTCATTTATTAAGTTCTTTGATTTTGTGATAAAAGAGTTTGATGAGCAATTTTTCAGAATTTTCTGAAATCCAGTATGAATAAAAAAGGAATATGTATATTTTTTTTAAAAAAAACACTTCAAATAGGAAGCTCACAAACAGGTACCACATTTAAAAAGCATTCTTTTAGTCAAAACTTAATTTTACCACTTTGATCAGGTGGTAAGGTGAAACAACTAGAGAAAACCAAAACAACAAACAAAAGAAAGTTGAAGATCCAACTTATGAATTCTGGAGGCTGATTTTGTCCTAAGAGTATCTATAAATTCAGGGCCTAATTAATGTAAGTACCAGGATTTCACATCAAAGGGATCCCTGGAACCCTCCCCATAGCCCACCCCCTGGGGTAAACTTGAACTTGCCATGATCTCTACCAAGAATGTTTGCAAAACTATGTTTATCAGAAAAATTGAACCCTTGAGAATCTCTTCGAGGGGGAAAAAAGTGTTTTATGTTTTAATGAGTTTGGGAACTGCTAAATAGTGTGTGTCCCCCTTCATGGAGTTTCACAATGCAGATTAGTCCTTCAAGGTCTCTGAAAACACCTCCCGGGAAGAATTCTCTTTGATTTTATAGAACTCAGCATGTTCCCAGATTTATATTACTACAGAGCTTTCTTAATGTCATTTCTATTAAAAATCTTTGCAATTCATGTTCTGGGGAATATATTTTCAGAATATTGACCCTGGACAAGAATCTGCCTCTTGAGCCTACTCCAAACTGGGGAGGATGCAGATAATTCCACCCCGGGACACTCTGGAAGTACCACCCACCTGGCTTTATTTCTCCTTCCTCTTCTTCCCTTGCTGAGGCCCCACAACAAGTGTCCCTATAGTTCTCCTGATCTCCAGAATATCCTGTGGTAATTTCCACAGCTGAATTTATAACATTCCATTCAAATATTGTGTAGTGATTCACTGCCTTGACGGAAAAGCTAAGAAATCATATGATTTTTAAGCCTGGAAAGAATTTAACTCCAAAACTAGAAGATTTAGACTCAGTTACCTTTCTCTCTTGCCCAAAGTTATAAAACCAATTAAGCATTTTATGGGAAAGAAGAATTTAACAGAATCTCTGGCTGGGAATGTGCTGTCTTTGGATCAGGTTCTGCTATCCTTAGAGCAGGAAGTCAATTCCAACTCGGAGTGATTTTAGTTCAGAAATGGACCAGGAAAGAAAGAATGTCAACTGTGATAGAAAACAAAGATGATATGTAACAAACAGAAAGTCCATAACCAAAGTTGCCCTTGTGCATCATTTTTTGATGATATGGTAGCAGTAAAGCATATTATTGAAGTCTTCAGGCCAACATTACAAAATCTCAGGTTGTACACTGCCATCAGTCAGATGTATAGTGAATTGCTTGCCATGGGTACTTTAGTCCCCTGTTACTGCCTCAAGTTTTCTTATGTGACTGTTATAAAAAGAATTGCTGGTAAATTCATTAATTCATTTCCCTCTGACCTAAGGGTAGACAGCTTTCACATCTGCCAGTTGTTACACTAGAGGCTGAGTTTTAATGGGTATTCCCCACTTGGATTTTTATCAGTTGCTTTATGTCAAAATTGTCATCACTTCCTCGTTTTTATGTTTCTTTTTCTTGAGAACTAATTTTAAAACTCTCTCCCATTTGTTTTCATGTCATAAAACTCTAAAACATAACTAAAATGAAGATGGGCCTGTTCTTCAATATTTCTCTTCTTCTTTAAATATCCCATCAATTTTGCCTTTACACCGTTATTACTAACAATAAAATTCCATAAACACTTAGCTCGCTTTGGACTCCCTTTGGCTACTTACCATTTGTTCATTCCAGATGATGATCATTATCAGGATCATTATTATCATCTTCAACAAATGAGCAGTGAGCACCCACAGGGTACATACCAATAGGGGACGTTTGCCTCATTGCAACATGGAGATTACCCAATATAATGCATGAAGCCCAGAAGTGGGATTTTGATGAATGCAAGCTTTACTTATGGCTTTGCCCGTGATATGTCGCCTGGGATGACGACTCCAAACATGCAACTTCCTGAGACTCTAGTTTCCTTTTCACTAAAATGTAAGTAATGCTCCTGCCTACATCTGGTCTATCCCTACGATTTCATGGAAAATCAGAAAATGAAATACAAAGCTCTTCAGAAGCAGCCCCTATATTAGCAGATTATCTATTTTTTTTTTCTTTTTGCTGTAATCCTCAACTACTGTTCACATTTTAGCAGCTTTTCAAAAACATTTTTCCATTTCCATTCCAGGCCTGAAGAGCTATGTCTCCTCATGCCAATATTACAAATAAAAAGTAGGAAGTCCAGCCAAACAGCTGGGGCTTGGGGCATGCATTCTGAAACAGTATTCATTTGAAAGCCTCGTTTTCCTCCTGAGATGACCGGCTGGTTGACTAAATTAAGTAAATGAACCACTTGTTTTGGCAACATAAATATAAAGCCTTAAATAATTGAAAACAAGAAAACCATATAGATGGGCTCATTTTTCTTTCTTTCTTTCTTTTTCAGAATAACAGTGGTTGGTGGAATGTGTGTCTTAATGATGTATCTAAGTAAATGTGGTGATTTATTTTTTTTAAAAGAACATCAAACCAGTTAAGGTGTTAATGTATTGATTGAAGTGTTTATAATTTCTTATTTGGTTTTAGCCCTCCAAGCAATTCCTGTATGTCTGTCCCTATACATTATGTGGAATGACCCCCCTGTCCTTTCTTTCCTGCCTCTTATATCAGTTCTTAATTGGATATCCCTCACCTCATCATCAAGCACTTCTCACTTCTTTTCACAACCAGTATTGGCCAGGGCAGTACTAATATTGGCCAGTTCAGGACTAGCTGCAGAAAAGACAAACTGAAGGGGGAAATAGATGCATACCTGTGATATACATATATAGATATCTATGTTTTGTCTCTGCTGCCCAGCTCATAAATCCCTCCCTAAGGTAGGCCACAGAAACAAACTTCTCTTCTTCAAAATGGGTCGTCGAAACTCTAAATCATTCTCCTGCCTTTCTTGGTGCTGATCATCAATTCCTTGACCTACCTGTGTTTGACAGCAGATCATGTGACCCTCCTTAGTCCAGAGAGAGCCCATCCTCTACCCTGGAGGGATAAATGCAGCTCAGAGTGGCCAAGAAGAATGCTGAAGCCAACAGGCCTTGCTGAGTCCCCACACTCAGTCTATTAGCATTAGATCATACCCTTTTGTCCAATCATATTTTATCACGGTTATCCATGCTTCTGAGACAGGATTTGAAATGTCATAAAAATGAGATCACAAAATTCTTTAGCCTGGGGAAACCTGAGGCATGAGACTGCAGTCATCTAGGTCATTCTGACCTAGCACAGCAGGTTTCTGAAGATTCCTTGACACTATAAAGAAAAAAATAACCCCAGTAAAAGCCTTTTCCTGATTACCACAAATCCTATCTGGAATGAATGACATTAAGTGACCAACCACCAATCAACATCCTAAGCTATTCTTGTGAACGAATGCAATTGTAAAAACCAGTTTGTTATACCCTACTTCCTGTTGCTTTTTCTTTTTCTTTCTTTCTTCTTCTTCTTCCTCTTTTTAGTCTATAAAAACCAGAGTCTTCCAATGTTATTTGGGGACAGAGAAGTCATGTTTTCTCCCCTGGTGGCCATCCCTGCTTTAGCTGGAATGAGCTGTGTTCTCATTCTGTGTACCTCCACTTGCCTTTTAGATTGACACTTCAATTGTGCTCATGCAATAGGAGTTCCCATAAAAATCCAAAAAGACATGGCTCAAAGAGCTTCAAAGAGCTTTCTCTAGATGAGTATGTGAAGGGTCTTTGTGGGGTAGCATGTTCCTTCCCCTGGATCTCTACCTACACATCCGTTCATCTGTAGCCTTTGCAATATCCTTCATAACAAACCATAACAGTCCTGAGTTCTGTGAGTCACTCCAGCAAATTAATGGAACCCAAGGAAAGGGGTGTGAGAACCCTGAGATACAGATGAGTCAGAAGTACGAGTGACACAATCTGAGACTTGGGACTGGCATCTGAAGTGGGCTGGGTTGGTCTTGGGACTGAGCCCTCAATCTGTAGCCTCTGATGCTATCTCTAGGTAGAGAGTACCAGAATTGAACAAAATTAGAGGAGCCCACCTGGATGGGGTCTGTTGCACAATGGGTGGCTGACTTAAAGCTCAGGCGAAATCCCCAAATCTATGGTATCTGAAATCTTCTGTGTTGGTTGTTGTGGCATGAGACACTCTGTGTTTTTTCCTAACACAATGCTCCCTCCCCAGTCCTTCCTTACCTTCCCCAAACTCCTAATTATCATTCTGGTCTCCTATGATTCTCAAAACCTTGTCACTACTTTATCCTCTGCTGTGGTACTATTCTACTCTGTATCTCAGAGACCCTCCCTGCTCTGCCCTGATTCTCTTACAGAATATTTGTGGTAGATTCATTCAGGTTTCGGAGAGAGGAGAAAAGAACCCAGACTTTTTCTGATTCTCACACTTGATACAACACTTAACACAGAACATTTCTGACATCATATATGCAGGGTTTCTCCCACACATCCAGCGATTCTTCCACAGACACCAACTAGATCTGTCATAATTCAATTCAGTTCTGACACTGCCTGGAGGTAGAATCAAATCCCACAGGTTAAGGGCTCAGACTCAAAGGTAAGGGGCTAAGTTAAGTGGGGTGGCATCTTGCACCTCACTTTGAATATCAATTGCAAGTAGTAGGTTGTCATCTATGTCTGAGGGAAAGGTGGTAAATCGGAATTCCCACAATCCCTTCTTCAATTTGATTATTTTTCTAGGAAGGAACACAGAACTTAGGGAAGCATATTTGATGATTTATTTTTCAATAAAGGATATAATAAAGGGTAGAGATGAGTAGCTAAATGGAAGAGATGCACTTGTCAAGGAATGTGATTGGGTAAGAACATCTGTGTCCTCCTGGGTAGATCCCCCCCACAGGGTCTTTCACAGGTTCAGCCATCTGAAATTTCTCCAAAGCTTGTCCTTTTGAATTTTTTATAGAGGTCACATTATGTAGAAGTTATTGATCCCGTCATTGGTGATCTACTCAGTCTTTAGTCCCTTTCCCATCCCCAGTGGTTAGAGGGCAGGTTTGAAAGTTCCAGCTCTCTGTCCCTTGGTGGATTACCCTGACACCTAACCCTCTATCCTGAGTTTATCCAGAATCCCATCAACAGTCACCTCATTGAAACAAAAGATGCTCCTATCACTCAAGAAATCTAAGGGCTTCAACAACGCTGTCAGACAGTAATACTCAGAAAATTACAGAGGTTATAGGAATTATGTCTGGGTCAGGAACCACAGTCAAGGACTAAATATGGAGAGAAGGGGATTTATTGTTCCTATCTATCTACAATGGTTTTATGAGCTCCATAGCAGGAACCAGAGACAGAGACTAATATATACTTTTCATTATGTTACATATATCTCTTTATTTCGCACACAGAGATCTAACCATGAACACAATCTCAAGGCTTCATTTTGCCTACTGAGTTTGGGTATAAAAGAAAAAACCTTTGTCCTTTGTCTCACTTACATTCCTGAGCATTTGACATTCAGTCAAGACCATTGTTCCTTGATAGTCTGTTCCTATTGGCTCTTGATACACCTTTCCCCTGTGACTGACCCCTTAACATCTTCTCCTCTTGCCCTGTCCTTCCCTTCGGTGTCAGCCCACTCTTCATAGATTCACCCTGCAATCTTGTCCTGGGTGTAATCAGATAAAAGATCTCTACGTGATGTCTCCATCTCCCTCCTGAACCCCAGACCTCTGTAAGGTAGTGTCTAGTTATTGGGAATTAACAATAACCAACCTTCTATATGTAAAGGAGAAAGAGGAAGGGATTGAAGAAATACTCTCCCTACCATAAAAGAATAACCCAATGTCTCAGTTATATAAATAAAACACACACACACACACACACACACACACACACATATATATATGTGTGTGTGTGTGTGTGTGTGTGTGTGTGTGTATAGTTATGTATATTTGTGAAGTTTCACTCCACTGATTATGTGGAGTTCAAAGGAGGAATGGTCCATTTGCAAAGAAGATCAAGATTCTTGACATCTTTCTGGAAATTTGAAAACTGGAAGGTGTGCCAGGGTAGCACAGGTCAAGAACCTGTGTCAGAAAGGAGATATAACTTTCCTGGAATAAATTTCCACTAAGTTACAAGAATAGGTGAATGTTGACTGGCTGGCCTCTTCCCTAAGTCAGTAGGAAAAATAATGTGGATGATGTTATTGCTTCTAGAAGCTGAGTATTCCTGGACAGGGAGGAAGGGGGAGTCAGATTGCACCCTCAAGAAGGTGATTGCAGGAACAGATGGAAACATGATGACCTCATTGGCTCTGACATGTCGTGAGTTACTCTTGATTGAGCATCTATTGAAGTTAGAGGTCACCCTCCCTCTAAGAATCTATAGCACTGGGTCAAAATAGAAGAGTTAGGAGCTGGTCACTTGGTCACTACACTTCAAACCCAAACCTCAATCCATGGACATAACATGTTTCACCCTATGCCATGTTTCCTCACCATATATATAAAATATCTCCACTGGGGAAAGTCCCAGTTCTACATAGAACATGCCCTGGTCCTCAGAAAGGGCTCTTCTTTACAAGAAGGAAGAGAGATCGGGATCCATTAAAATAATAGGAATGGAATGACAATATGATCCAGCAATTCCATTCCTTGGTAATTATCCAAAAGATCCCTATCTCTGAGTTGTTCAGATGTACACCTGCTAAGGGTCTCCGGATGACCCACAGATGGCACTTATACCTAGAACTCAAAGTAAATGTCCATTGGAATTCATCCATCTCTTCCCGCATACCTTCTTCCCAACATTTCCTTTTTTTTCTGATGATGGTACCACCTAGGTACTCAAAGTCCTACTAGATTTCAATGTGTTGTGAAAACAGCATTTCTATCATTCCACATCACTATTCTTATGCTCATTTTTATTCCTTCTTCCAATCTCTCAATTCTTCTAAATTATATAAATACATTCTTGTTAATCATTTACCTTTTGTTCTGTGATATATCCTTTATTGCATGCTATCAAAATTGGAGCTTGATGCCAAATTACGGAAATTGGGTGGTTGGAAACACATTTTTTCTTATTTGAGTTCAGAGAGTCTTGAAACTCAAGGTCACTTTTGGAGATAATCTGAATATTTCTAAAATTTTAAGGTTAACAAAATGAGGTACATTGACCTATAAGTCAGGAATGGGGTGTCTGATCTTAAGTCCATCTACAATTCATTCTCTGCTCTCAGCAGGTCTCTCTGAAAACTTTTATCAAGAGATCAGTAGATTCTTCCTATCCAAATACCCTAGGGACATCTAAGCTTCAATAATTGAATCACATGATGGAATCAGGAATAAATGTTTTAAGTTTGCAGACATTTATAATATCTGGAACACAGTTCAATCTGTTGGAGATAAATTTAAAATGTATAAGGAACTATGTTTCAGAAGCCAAGCTGTTATCAATCCCCGGAGGGACCCCCTTCCTTGAGGTAAGCAGAGCTGTGGAGGGAAATAACCTGCCCTTCAGGTGACACATGACACATCTTAAGGAAATGAAAAGGGACGTCAATAATGAGAGCAGACATGTGACACTGAAAACATTCACTCCTTCATTCTATAAACTTGTGTGTGTGTGTGTGTGTGTGTGTGTGTGTGTGTGTGTGTCTGTCTGTCTGGGAATCAGGGCCTCACCAGCACTAAGCCAAGCATCCTAACACAGTGCTATAGCCCAGCCCCTCATTCTACAAACATTTAAAAAGTGTCTAATAAAAATGCCAGGCAGCTTAGTAAGCACTGGAAACAAAAAGTTACTAAGACATGGGCCCTCACCCAAAGAACAGAAAAATCCATACGGGTAAATGAGTCAAGTTGAGTGAGGACAAGGGTAAGATAAAATACCTAGAGTAGGAAAAAATGTTTCTAAAAAATGGCTGAAGACTTCCTTCGTGCCAGTCTCCCTTCACAGCAGTTAAATGCATTTGCTCATTTAATCCTCACTTTTCTCTGTGAGGGGGGCTACTGTTACTCCCCCATCTTCCAGAGGAGGAAATGGAGCAATCAGGGAACTTGCGCTAGATCTGAAAGCTAATGAATGAAGAGCCAGTGTGCACCAAGGCAATCTGGCTTAATATTGTGCTGATAATAGCAACTCTGCTCTGCTTCTCAATGTATAGAACTGATGAAGGATTCAATATTAAAATGCATAGGAGATTCTTACCACCCAGAAAGAAGTCAGCATCCCAAATGGGAAAAGAGGCAAATTGTATAACAAGAAATTTCTCATAAGTTTAACCTAGAATAGCAAAAAGTGTACTTGATGAGACACTCAATCTGGCACTGTTGAGTGACATTGAGACCACTTATATCCTCCAAGTAGGTCATCCAGTTTCTAAGTATATGTCCCCAAAAAACCTTCCCAGAGGTATACAAAGGAATATATTTAAAGATGTTCATCATAGTTTTGAAAAGAAAAGCAAAAGGTTAGAGTATCTCAATGGACATCAAAGGAAAAACCTAAAAAAGAAGTTACCTGTCTGTGAAGGAATCTAGAACTCAGAAAGATCTTAAGTAGGTCCCTTTTTATATTTTAAATAAATCTCAGGAAAATAATGATGAATAAAAAAGGTAAGCAGAACAGAATGTATGTTATAATAAAAGGTATGTGATATATTTTAGACCACGCAGAAAATAACTATACATATGGTCCCCAGGTAAACACATATGCAAATAAACTTGCGGAGTTAAATTTTTTAAAAAAATGTGTTAAGTGCACAAAATGTTCAAATACTTGTGAAATTCCTGGGTGATAAGTTATCATTCTTAAATATGACACAGTAACAAAAATAAGGAGAGATAGCATTTATTGCTTATTACTTCCTAGGAACTGTTTTTAATGACTTTAGGATTATTAGCTCCCAATAATAAGTTAGGTACTACTGTTAACCTTATTTTACAAGTAAGAAAAATTAAGCCATAGAAGATTAAGTATGTTTTTCTTAAGCATAAAATTTTAGATGTTGAATATAGGATTTGAATCCAGTCATTGAACTTCATGGTTGATACTGTTTGTCATAGTAATTATTATATTCTTATCACACACATACATTAAATCCTGAAACCAGTGATATGTTAAGAGACAGGGAAAATGCTCAAAAGCGAAAATAAGTTATGTCAAAATTTGCACCATGTTTTTCAGTGGGGAGACTATGTCAGGGACCCATGCCTACCTTGTACTTTATTAGACATTTCAAACAAGATCATGACAAAGATGATAAATGGCTTTTCTGCTTCCACTGACCTCATAGGGTAAGTTGAATGCAACTGTGAAATGAAGGATTTGAGTTAAACATAAAAGAATGATAAAGATGGAGCATATTTTTTCAGTTTCTACCGTGTACCATTATCTGTGTTAAGTGTTTTCATATGTTATCACACTTAATCTTCAACTACAAGTTAGGTGTTAGCAATCTCATTTTACAGACCTGGAAACCAAGACATAGGGAGGCTGAATCCCTTCCCTGTTCCCACATCACACACCTTGTAGCCAGACTCCAAGGCTAATGCCCTTTCTACCACAGCCTCTCCAAAATGGGTCAGACAGTCCTCCAGTCCCATGACCTCTTTATATTAGAGCTTCTATTTCTAGACACCAATTATTCCATCTTCTACATCATAGAATTATTATGAGTTTCCAGAATATCATAATTCATGATTAAGCATCCAGGAAAAAAATGCATTCTAACCCTTGAAGTGATTACTTTTATTTTCTTAATACAAGCACCAAGCCTGTTGGACATCAGGTTTTCGCAGGGGATCCATTTGAATTTAAAAGTTTATGAAGTTTTTCATTCTCTTGACAAGATATCAGATGTTTTTAAATGAATGGGAGTCCCATTTATTCTTCTTTCTATTTTCCCATAGTCTAAACCGAGCAGGTTTTTAAACACGGTGACACACACACACAAACACACACACACACACACACACACACACACACACACAAATCCTTCAACTTCCATTTCTGGGCATCTTTGTTTCTACCAGAATCTGTCTTCCGAATCAGAACAAATGGAGACTCTATTTCTCTATTTTTTCAGCATTACTCTGCACTGACATGCAAAGCAAGTGTTCTTTATGATACCTGAGGGAAAGAGGAGAGGAAAACAGACGGATGTGAGCGCTTTTCCATATTTATCAAAACCCAGTGGAGTTTGGCTGGCTGTGAGGATTCAGCATAGCAAAGTTAACAGAATAATAACTTTTAAGTTAGACAAATCTTAGTGTGAATCTGAGCTTTGCCATTTACAAATTGTGTGTCTTTGGGCAGATAATTCTCCCACCTTGGGAAGAAGTTTAAAAGGAAGTTAATAATACCTACATTTTGGGGTAATTTTGAGGATCCTAAAAATATACATATAACACATCTAACATACTGGCTGGATTATAAGAAACTGTCAGTAAAGTATCATCATTATGCTGTTGGAACCCAGAGTTTGTACACTAAATGTTACCTTTGGGACATGCTAGTGTTACAGAGCTCCTCAAAAATTGGGAATTGGAAGAGGATCCAGTCATTGTGCTGATTGACTCCAGTTTGCTCCTCTGGCCTGATCTTTTTCTCAGTCATTTCTCACAAGGTTATCTCAGGTTCCAGGAATAGCAACCCTTGCAGGCAGATCACCTCATGATAGAAACCCAACAGTGCTCTCAAGCAATACGATTTCCTAGCAGGATCCTACAGCAGAAGCTCTGAGATAATAATTAACCAGACCACAGTTTGACCAAGGCACTGTTTGACTATACATACTCCTTGCTCCTTTTGGTCTTTCCCCTGTGTAACCCTGAAGCAGTACCCTGAAGACAGGGCTTACGACACTAGTCCTCCTCTTCCTTCCCAGCATGGCTTTACTGAATGAATTATTTTCTTGCTTCACCTTTACATCTCTGATTAAACTCTTGAGGTGGAAGGTGGTCAAATCTAGTCTACTTGGATCCCTTAGGTAAGTTGCTTGTCCTAGAACTTCAGTAGCTATCTACACCTGGATATTTTATAAAAAAGTGAATTTCAGCCAGAGGGGCAAAAAGGGTCAAAGGCTACACAGCCAGCTTACAACCAAGCCAGGCAAAGAACATAAATTCTTTATTTTGTCTTATGCCCACTACCCTTTAATGTCCTTCATTTTTCTTTCTAGATTTTCAACAGTTTTTGTTTTTCTGGATTCTATCTTCACTCACACAAATATTTTTGTTCCCTCAATGATGGTATATTTTTTTTTCAGGCAGTGCCCACAACATCTGAGACCTATTTGAAATCTGAAATGCATTCTGATCACCTCAGAGTTTACACTTTCTTGCTCAGTTTCTGCTCTATATGAACATCCATATGGTATTTGAAGGTTAAAAAAAAAAACAGTTCTTAGGGATTATTTTTAGCTCATCATTTCTCCACAACCTTGAATTCTTCATGCTTTATGTAATAGATTTATCAGAAGAAGGGTGCTGTTGAAAGAAATTTCCTCTGAGCATCGAAGAAGCTGAAAGTTTTTGCAAGAAGTCGCAGCAGTAGGAAGACTTGCTGAGCATGGGTTTATTAGAAAGCAAAATAAACAGCATGCTGCATGCTGACTTCGTCTTCATTAAACATTCATGCTGGAAATGCTTACCTTGTCGACAGCCAAGATGTTATCCTTTGCAGAAGGAGAGGGGGAAAAAAAAGGAATCGGTAAGCCAACATCCTGCAAGTGTTCCATGGCTCAGGGAAAGCAGTGTTATGTAAAATCTTTTAATATGTCAGCCTGAGCAGTTTGGCCTTCAAACTATTTGAATCACCTTGGGGCAGGACAGGTTGGAGAGGACAGCATCCAGAGAGGGGAGTGGAGAGACTGCACTCCACAGTGCAGAGAAACATAAATAAAAGTCCGAGAGAGGTCTTTATGCCAGTGCCATTGTGGGCTCTGAGTCTACTTGGCCTAATATGTTAAGAGGATTAGTGCTAAAGCTGCATGAACTTTGAAACAGCCCAATGAAGCTTATGTGCTTTCCAGTTTAAATTGGTCTTCAGCAAGACCTCTCTGATCATCAGGAATTTGGCAGCTCGTGATTTCTGCCACATCCTCTGAAGCAAGGCTGAGCCCTCTGGGATGTCGACACTGTAGTATTCCTTTTTATCTGAGGGAGAGAGAACTAGAAGGTGATGGGGTAGGTACCACCAGTGCAAAGGACAGGTAGCTGATTATCAAAGAAAAGGAAAGGAGTAGATGTACTCCCCATAACCTGGTTACTGACAACTCCAGGAAAGGGGAAGTGTCACACTTTCCAACCAAGCTATCTTCCTGCCCTTATTGGTCACTTTTGGCCATGTAGGCAGGATGGGAGGAGGGGGCATGAGAAGAAAGGAAACCTGAAATCTATAAAAGGGGAAGGACCCCCCCACACACTCCCTGGGCCACCAGCTTTGGACATCTTCTCTAGAGGTCTCTCTCTCTCTCTCTCTCTCTCTCTCTCTCTCTCTCTCTCTCTCTCTCTCTTCTATCCTTTAAATAAAACTTTTTGCTCTTGCCTTGGCTTTTCTCAGGTGTTTAATCAATACTGGGGGACTGGGGACCCCATCCTAATTTTCAAGATTGATTTTAATAGTGAAAGCCAAAACAAAAAATAATGCTTCTTCATGATTTCCCAAAGGCTTAATCAAAAAAAAAATGAAATAAAATAGAACAGAACAACAACAACAAAACTTATCGAAAGGATCAGAATAAAAGCCCTTTCTCTGCCCATTTAAACTAGATGGGGAACTTGACTGGGTAATGAATAAAATTTCTTTATAGAAATATAGAAAATGGAGAAATATAGAAATGTCATGCCATGAGATTCATATGAGAAAATAGTGTAGAAAAGGAATGGGAGTCCCCAGAAAAGTGACTCTGAATGAAAGAAGTCCCCAAATCCATTAGAAACAACAGAGCTTACCATCTGAAGTTTATCACTAGTTTATCACTACACCTGCTAAATAATGTAGAATACCCCAAAGACAGAGGTTATATGCATGTGTTTGGGAATTTCAGTGTCCCTGTGGGTACTGGACAACTCAAAGGTACCTTTTAGAGTCAGTGCAAAACACTCCCCAAAACATAAACTAAAAAATTCCTTTGAGGGATGCTGCCTCCATATACAGATTTTACGGGTTTTTTGCTGGGGATGCCAATGGTTTTAGAAGGAGTTTCCACAAACTGCATCCCTCTGAAAACAGCTGGGGAATCATGTTCCCCACATCTCTCGGGTCTCCTTTGAAGCTCTTGCTTCTGCTTCAAGGCTATCGAATGACAGGAGCCTTGCTTTGTCTTCAGGAAGCCGGGGAAATGTGAGGGCTGCTTAAATACTTGAGCGAGAGCTCTGTCATCTTCACAAAAGACAGTAGCTGAGAACAGCAGTCAGCCCAGCAAAAGAAATGTTGAAGAATCAATAAAACTTGTCAATAAAGAAGAAGGCTCTTAGATTCAGAAGCAGTTATTTTCCATAAAGTGAGCATGATGGTCTAGATGATTTAAGCATACAAACAGAGAGAGAGAGAGAGAGAGAGAGAGAGAGAGAGAGAGAGAGAGCTATCAAGTAGCACTTGATATTAATCTAGAAACAACAGGCTCTCTGTTTATATTTTTCCTTCCGGTCTTTGGTCACAGCCAGTGGGTTTATGCAATAACTCTGTCATGTTCTCCTTCTCCTATTCTGTGTCCATGGTACTAAGTGAATTCATGAGAAAACCAAGAGCTAGTTGGACAAAATAGAAAATCAGTTGTAAAAGCAATGAATTTTTTAATGGGAAATATATCATATTTTTAACAGACCATGACCACGCAGCTAAAGGAGACATAATGCAGGATCAATTGCATGGGGGGAAGTGCTTACGCTCACCACAGATGTATTTTCATTTATAAATATGTCATGCAAAGAGCATTGCTGGGGCCCTATTCATTTACAATTATGTCATGCAAAGACGGACAGGAACACCCACAGAGCCATACAATGTAATTGTCTGCTAAAGCAATTGTTAACTATCCCTTGGAACATTGTTGGAAGGATTTTTTTTTTTCCTTTACCAAAACCAACAAATAGATAAAATGTGTTCAGCATTGCTTGGGGCATACTGGAAAATCTATGCAAACACCTCAAAATATGATTGTGGGAGGGACAGTTATTTATCTAAAACATAAGCAAATTGTCAATTTGTTTAGCACTTAAAATTCACTTCCCACATTTTTCTGGATTTTATTTAGAAGTTTGGATCGAAACAGACTGAATTTGGGCCCCTTCCCCTCTGACATTAGGAAGATGCAGATGCTGGCCCCAGGAAGTCCTGGCTTCTTTGGGCCTAATAAGGAGGTTCCAAGGACTCAGAAGAAAGCAACACCTGTGAAATTTCTGTCTTTTGTCTCAATAGTCCCCCCTTCCCCTTCTAAAAGCTTTCCTCTTCCCAGAGCTTCTCAGAAAGAGAAGCTGAAACAATTAAATTTCTTCTATCTTTCTTCAAAGCTGGCTTTCAATAAAATCTATTTTCCTATCAAGCTAATTCTGAATATTTCTAGAACAGTGATTGAGCATTGTAACCCAACTTCTTCCTCCCTTCACGATGTTAGTGCCTAAAGGTTGACCTGACAATTCTGAGTTTCCAGCATTAGGGTGAAATACTAAATCTGTATTTTGATGTCACCCTCACTATGCTCTGTGGCTCATGATCTGACTTCAAGTACATAAAAGATCAAAGCTGTGCAGTTCTTGCCTTACACGCAACCTCCTAGCTTTCACCTAGACCCAACACACTCCCTCAAGGTCAGCTGCTATGGAAGGATGCCTCAAAGTCATTAACCTTCAGAGATTGATATACAAATGGACAATGGACAAGCCATATAAAATAGAATTCTAATCCATAACCATCAGTAACTTGCCCTGGAAACTTACTCTAATCTAAAATGATTAACTCAGAAAGTTAGTCTACTACAAATCAGACATAAAGAAAGTCAGACAGCTATCTTTAGGAACAACACAAGATACATTTACAATAATACCATTTATAACAATTGAGCTAAAATTGCCAGAACTTGATTAATAACTCATAGCTTCTTTAATTTTGATTTCACTTTCAACTGAGGACCAGAGAAAGCCAAATATGTACCACTAATCAATCACATAGGAAACCCCACTTCTCATTAATTAGCCCACCTACAGCTTCCCGTGCTACAGATTCCAATAAGAGCACACCTAAATTCTTCCCATTTTCCCACTCTAATGCTTTCCCACTCCTGGGCCTGCCTTTGAGTCTCTGCCAAAATACAAGTTATAATGGTTAATTACCTTGCTATAACAAGCTCCAAATAAGTAGCCTTTGCTTGTTCTCATTTGATTGATCTTCATTTACTTCCACACCCCATTGCTTCTTATATAAGATGTCTCAAGTTTCTCTTTGTGATTTCCTGCTGTAGAGAACAATAACTATATTGTTAAGATTTATTCACTTGGGAAATTAGAGGCAAAATCATATGTTTAGAAATTAGATAGTGAATCAGCATGCAGTCAAAATTCCCTGACCTCATAGAGTATATATTCTACAAGGAAGAGGGAGATAATAATGCAATTTAAAGGTGGTAAATACTATAAAGAAAAACAGAGTAGGGAATGGAGGGGGGCATAATAGGCAGTACAGAGGTCGATGTGCTATATCAATACACAGATGGGAAGGGCCTTAATGAAGAGATAATATTTGCATAAAGATTTGAAGGTGAGTTAGGAAGTCTAGTGAAAACCAAGGGCACACCTGCCAGTGGAAATTGCAAATTCAAAGACTCTGAGGCAAAATATGCCTAGTGTGTTTAACAGTCTCTTCATTGTGGTTGTAGGAAAGAAGTAGCAATGAGTTTTGAAAGACGAAGGAAGATAACATCATAGAGGGCCCCAGAGACCCTGGTAAAGATAGCTATTCCTCAGAATGAGATGGGAAGACATTTGAGAATTTAAAGCCTAGGATGACAAGATCTGATTTCGAGGTTTATGGGATCACTATGGAGGCCATGTAAATGGGTATAGGGGCTATGTGCAGACACATGCAGATGGTACAGGTAGATGCTGAGAGACAATTAGGGGATTGGTACAATAATCCAGGAGAGTAGTGTCCCATAGTGTTGAGATGGACGTGTTGATAAGTAGTTTGTTCACACTAATAGATAAAGAAAGTTACTCCAAGCTAGCCAGAATTAAGTCTGTAACACTCTACTGGGAAATCCATTTTCAATATATCCTCTTGATGATGCTACATTAGCAGTATTGTCTAGAGACCTGTGTTTCTATCCAAATCCACATTACATTTATAGTCTCTGTGTGCTCCATGCTTCATTTTGACTGAAAACATGTTGCTCTTGGGTCATAATTAATAAGACAAATGAGCAAATGGATTTCACATAGAGAACCTGTTCTTTCATTGGCTTATAGGATGATTTCTAGAGAAAAACTGTTTATACAAAAAATCATTTAGTAAGTACTTACATACAACTGTATTTTTAACATGCAGGGATGAAAATTATACATGATGACAAAAAAAACCTATTATAAAATCAGTAATGCTAGAAAATGCCATATCTCATAAGTACAACTGCACTTTCATTCATGGGCAAAGTTATTGTAGGTATAAGCACAAAACCAAATATTTGTAATTCACTGACCATAGGAAGGATGCAGAAGGTTTCCCAAACCCGTGCCATTGTCATGGAAATCACCTTTTGTTGAGTTAGACAGACTTTTCCGAATCCAGCTAGCAGTGATTTAAATGCAGAAATCAGGCATCATTCTAACAGCAAAAGCAAGAAATAAATTCTGAACAGAAGAAAATAATAGGCTGAGAATATAGCTCAGTTAGTAGAGTGCTTGTCTTGCATGCACAAGACCCTGGGTTCAATCCCCACTACCACACAAAAGAAAAAAAGGAAGTAATAAATTAATTAATTAAAGTGAGGCAAGTTGTTTATCTTATTGAAGGCTGTGGACTCTTCATTTCCCTACAAAGTCAAGGAATGAGGCATTGAACCACCCGTGATGGTTGGCTAAGGTGATCCTGCCTCTTATTAAACTTTGGGTACTATGATTGAGCAACAGTAAAAGGAAGCCCAGCATCATATCACCAGTTACAGACCTAACTTTTAACAAAATCTCGGGTCAATTAGCAACCTCCCGGAGATGAAGAAATAGTTTAAATTTAAATCCCCTTGATAGGGCCTGGAGTTGTGACTCAGTGAAAGAGTGCTTGCCTAGCATGTGTGAGGCACTGGGTTTGATTCTCAGCACCACATATAAATAAATAAAATAAAGGTCCATCAACAACTAAAAAATTTTTTTAAAAATCCCCTTGATAGGCAACACCACAGTTGTTTCCTAGAGGCCAAATTCTTTAAGAAAAATTATGAAATCATACATTTTAGTATTCGTATATTATGTTAGCTTTGAAAATTGCATATGAGATATGTTAAGTATTGAGAAGTGTAAGAGAATTTGACATAGTAGGATGCTTTACTGCATAAGTCTTAATGATTTAACGGAAACTGTATAATTAAGGAATTGATTTAGACTTGTGATATCAGCTTGAAACCCAAGTTTATATTTATAAGATCAGAACATATAAAGCATTGATTCCCAAACCTCAGAATGCATCAGAATCACCTCGAAAGCTTGCTTGCTAAAACACAACTTGTCAGGCCAATTCCTAGTTTCTTATTCAATAGATCTGGAATAGAATCTGATAATTTACATTTCTAACAAGTTCCCAGGTAACTGTGATATTGCTGGTGTAGGTCCCGTACTGTGAGAATCACTAATTTAAAAGCAATTTAAGGTTTACTTTATTCCTAAGGTAAGTTTATCATAAGAATTTATTTACAAGAATTACTTGAATCAGACACACAACTTAGAAAGTCAGTCTTTAAATTCATACATACAGCTGAAATATTTAAAGGAGGTTCATAATCTAAGTTTGTAAATAGGACCAAACATTAATTTGCCAATGTTCTACACAGAATATTAAGATTTACAAAGTTTAAGGGGAAATTCAGGTCTTAAGAAAATAACTTTATCAAACTGACGGTTAATCTTTAAAACCAAAGTCACCTCTGGATAATCTTTTCTGTGCACAAAACTCACACTTGAGAACATCAAAAAAAAGCTAACAGTGACTGTAGTCACTCCATTTCCCAGGGCTTCTAAGCCCCTGGATTGGGAACTATTGGCATAAACGTTCACCCTTTCCCTAAATCATTTGATGCCTCTTCAAATGGTCTTACTCCTCTGCTCAGAGAGTCAGGGCTTGCTTTGAAGACACTGGACGGAAACAAAGAGCCCACATCTTGATCGACTTGGAGTCTGTGTGCCACAGGAATGAATCTCCTGCAAATGCTCTGGGAGCTTTCTCTCTGGCTCCCCTGCTAACTGTCATTGTCTTCATGCACAGTCAGAGGACACCACACACAAAAAAAGAATGGCATGTCAAGATCAATCTTCCTCCAGAGACTCTCCTTGAAATAATGTTGAATAGCTGTGCATTTGAAACCTTTACTTCTGAGACCAATTATCTCCCTGCTACAATGTATTCTGCCTTCACCAGCTTGGCTTTTGGACCCAGCTGTTTTTGAGAAGGCCAGATGTATTTTGAATCACAGATGTGATCATTTATATTAACTAAATATTTTATGTTTTTAAAAAGATAAATTTATTAGCCTTCAGGGAATACAGTTTATTTTCAATATTAGAACTTTTGTCCCTTGTTTCTCTTTTAGAAAAAGCAGTACATCTTCAATAAAAACACTATGGTTCACCCCAAACTACCCTTTCATTCAAGGAGGGCATAAAGTTAGTGAAGTTCTGAGATTTCCATGGGATTCCATACTCCAGTGAGAACCCACCTCTACTGAACTCTTAAATGTCAATCAACTGCTTGAGCCAGATTCAGCACTTGGGAATTCTTAGACATTAGACATGTTTTACTTGAGTTACCAAAGCAATTCCTTTTTTTCTGGGAACCTTAATATTTTGTTCTAATCTGGAGTAAAAATTTACAGAAAGTTATAAGAGAAAAAAAAATCTGTGTTCAATTTCCTTTAAACTCAAAACACTGTAGAATATGTGAACTTTTAAACAAATGCTCCTCTTTAAGGGTTGAACTATTATAGTAGACACGGACTGTATAAGGGAGGAAAAAGTGATAAATTTTACTCACCCATCATAAGATTCTTGACTGGTATCTCTAAAGCAAAAGAGAAGTTAACAAGAGAAAAGCAGAGCAAAATTTTTAATTTTGTTTGATCTGACTTGCGGCCTTCAGAAATGAAGACAAGAGACCTAGGGAAAACTGTAGATTTTTAGGCTAAGGCTTGTTGTACAGTGAGGGATTGGTCCAAAAAAGGCAAGACCTAAGGTAATAAACAGGGGAACACACACAGTTCTGTTGATCAGATGGCTCCCTCTGCCTCTGTATCTTCTCTCTTTTCCTAGGTATAGGGCAAGACACCTGTCATATGAGGATCTGTAGGAAAGAGGGCTGGAGTGGGTCAGAGAGACCTTTCTGCTTTGGCAGTTTTCTCAATTTCCTTCAGCTTACTAAGTCTGCCAAGGGGCATATTTTGGAATATCATGTTCTGAGCCCTGACAGCTAGAAAAAGGGAATTTTATAACAAATGGCCAAATGCTGGCTTTACTCTCCCTTAGCATCTTTTTGTATTTTTTTTTCTCTAAAAAAAAAAAAAAAGAAAAGAAAAAGAAAAAAAGAAAAGAAAAATAATACCCATTTAATATAAACGTGTCTGACACACAAAAGTCATCCAGTAATTGTTAACCATGATTTTTCTAACCTAAATGATTATCAGTCAGTAAATAGCTAATCCTTTTGATATAATTATACATGGCACGGAAATGTTTTTAAAACTATGCAATGTATATTAAAACTAGAAAACCATTCATTTGTAAATAATATAATTAAACTATTAAAAACTTATATAGTGAGAAAAACAAAAATCTCTTAATACATCATTAATATATTATTATAGAACTAAGATCTTTAAAAAATTACTCAATCTATTTTTGAATATTTGGGGGTGATTTTTATTTAACCAGTAGAGAACAAATTTACAAATGTAACAAATAGAAATTTTTAAATTGGGAATGAAATTACACTGAAGTATTGAACTGTATAATGAACTACCAATTACTATTGCTAATGGAACACAACACTTGTGTCTTTGCCAGCATGCATGTCATATTAACATATTTAAAACTGTCTCTATATGGTTGTGTGTCTTTAAGATACTGTTACTTACTTTCAATAAATCTTTGAAGTACATTGGGTGGTTATGGTTTGTTTTCATTAAACAAGGGAGAAAAAGACTGAGACACAAACACTCAGCATTCTTACTTCTGAAGCTGTAATAGCTGTCAGCAACCTAATGCATTATAATTATTGATCACCTTGTTCACCCCCTTGCAAGCCCTGAGTCAACTAGCTATTTGCTCAAGGCAAGTCACACAGCCTCTCTGGTGCTATCTACAGCTACAAAATAAGAATGAAGACGTCGTTCTCCCTAATTCATAGTTAATAGGAAAATCCAATAACATAACTGAAATTTTTTTTCTTCTTTTTTTTATTTAGTTGTTTTTATTTTTTAAATACATGAAAGCAGAATGCATTACAATTCTTATTACCAATATAGAGCACAATTTTTCATCTCTCTGTTTGTATATAAAGTATGTTCGTACCAATTCATGTCTTTATACATGTACTTTGAATAATGATGTCCATCATATTCCACCATCATTGCTAACCCCTGCCCCCTCCCTCCCCTCCCACCCCTCTTCCCTATCTAGAGTTCCTCTATTCCTCCCATGCTCCCCCTCGCTACCCAACTATGAGTCAGACTCCTTATATCAGAGAAAACATTCATTTGTAAATAATATAATTCGGCATATGTTTTGGGGTATTGACCAACTTCACTTAGCATTGTCTTCTCCAACTCTGTCCACTTACCTGCAAATGCTATGATTTTATTTTATTTTATTGCCGAGTAATATTCCATTGTGTATATATGCCACATCTTCTTTATCCATTCATCTACTGAAGGTCATCTAAGTTAATTCCACAGTTTAGCTACTGTGAATCGGGCTCCTATAAACATTGATGTGGCTGTGTCCCTATAGTATGCCGTGTTTAAGTCCTTTGAGTATAGACCGAGGAAAGGAATAGCTGGTTCAAATGGTGGTTCCATTCCCAGTTTTCCAAGAAATCTCCTTACTACTTTCCAAATTGGCTGCACCAATTTGCAGTCCCACGAGCAACCCAACTGTAATTTTTTCAATGTGTAAATTTAAGGCATTTCCTGTGATTATTTTTTTTAAAAAAACTATATTAAAATAATCAATACTAATTCTAAATAACTGTGCAATTCATATTGTTCAGAAGACAACTGAATTTTTAGATGGCACAAATTTAGTTCCCTTTTCTCTCTTGATGGTAACAAAACTCTAATAGTATTTGTAATTCTACAGAATTTTTTAGTTTTCAGAAACTTTAAAAGCTGTTCATTCCCAACTTCTCTACAACATCTCTGATAACAGTATGCAGCCATGATCTGAGCTCTTCATGACTTGAAAGACGAACTTCTTAGCTCATGAGCACTTTTCTTCTTTGGCCTATGCAAAAACTACCCTTCCATTTACCACAAACCCAACTATTTCAATGTGCTCCAACAGAAAAGAAAAATAAGAGAAGCAATTTTAGCAGCAAGCTTTTTACTCAAAACAAAAATACCCCCTTTAATCAAATGCTGTTCACAGACTTATTTTCCTTTATTTATTTATTTATTTTTATTTATTTATTTATTTTTTTAGCTTTCTTCTACTGTGTTTAGTTTCTTCATCTGAATGTGTAATTAGGAAGCCTGGGTTTCTCATTGAACATTGTTACTCGGCAGAAAAGAATTTTTCTTTTAAATGTTCAAGACATTAATATAAGCCTCTGTTATAAAATAGAAACAGTAAAATAAATTGGCTTCTCCAGGGTTAGGTGTGCATTATGGGTAGCAATTTGTAAATACTTGCCTTGAACCTCAGAATGGGCTCTGTAATGAACAACTCCCTGCAAACTAATGATGAAAATAAATCCCTCCTGAAGTGCATTCTGTCTGACTGTCATGGGATCAGAAAAAAAGCTTAAGTTGTACAAAAACAACAACAATCTTGATCAGTAGGAAAACCACCCTTTCAGGATTCCAACTGAGATATCGAAATATGTTGACACCTACACGTGGAAATCATGCGGGTTTACCCATCTTTTCTCAGTTCAGTCACTCCAAGCACTGAGTCTGTGTTTTCTATGCTATGGAGACAGACTAGGAGAGCAGAGAGGACATACTGTCTCTGACAGTCAGCTGTCTTGCTGCCCCATCTCAGCTGACGATAGCTACGAGGTGGTTCTGAAAATTCATCTTCCCCGCCACCATGTCATGAGGCAGCAACTATTAGCAGTATCCACAGATATAATGCATGTCTTACAAAATAATTTATTTAGGCTCTAAATATTCTGCAATTGTGATAGTGTAGAAAGCCACTAGCTCCTTATTCTCATTTAGTTCAAACTTCAAATTACTCATGGTAGGGGGCATCCAGCCTAGAGAAGATTCCACTTCTTTTCTCAGACCCAGAGAGTAACGGAGGGCTCCGTTATTTGAAAAGGAGCAGGGCTTTCCCCAAAGGAGAGGACTTGTGTGAATATTTCCAAGGAAATCTTGGTTGCTAATAGATACAGCCATAATCACAGGTAAGCCTTTTTTAATCAGAAGTCATCCAGGCATCATTACCCAACTACTCCCTAATGTTTCGGCCCTAACTCCCCAAACTCCTTCCTAAGAATTTTCCAGAGGCATTTATCCACCTAGGTATATGGAGTTTCCTACAGACTTATGAACTGAGATCTGTGGTGAGTAAAAATTCTGGGTTATAGAACTATTTCCTTGTTCTCAGCAGTCAGTTAAAACCTGTCACAGTGCAAAAATAAATGTTGATACTGTGCTCTGAATAAAGAAGAGAAAGGAACCTGCCTACAGCATGTGAAGCTTGAATATCCGGGTCACCTCCTGCTCTCTCTTTACAAAGAAGCATGTGAAGGAGGGAGGCATGGATGGGGTCAGCTTCAGGGTCTAATGTTGCTTTACCAATTCATCATGTAATTTTACTTCAGTGTGTTTATATAAATATCATCAATGTCATAAAATTTTGACTTTTCAAGTCAGTCTTATAGTACTCTTCCATAAACATTTTTAAAAATGATTTATTAGCTTTTATTTCTCTTTTTTATTTTATAACTTTATTTTATTTATTTAGATGTGGTGCTGAGGATCTAACTCAGGGCCTTGCACGTGGGAGGCGAGCACTCTACCGCTGAGCCATAGCCCCAGCCCCTCTTCCATAAACTTTTTTAAAAAGCATGAAGAATATGGGTTAAAAGACTAGCTTAGGTTAGCTTTAATTAAAAAAAAAAGTGGGTGCAGAATATCAAGTAGTCAAAAATGCTAAGGCTCTTGGTGACACCAGAGGATAAAATTTTGAAATTATCTTTCCTTTATTCTATGGCTCTAGAGAAATCTGACCTGAAACAGAATTAAAATAAGATACAACTTTCCAATATGATTTTTTTCACATCTTTTCAGCACCTAACTTATAAAGGTAAAATAGACTATCACAATATGGCTTTGGGAGTAACCATGATAAATCTCTCTTTTATGAAAAGTAATAAGCTCAGGGCTGGGGATGTAGCGTGGTGGTACAGTGTTGGCCTAACATGCATGAGGCCCTGGGTTCGATGCTCAGCACCACAAAAAAAAAAAAAAAGAAAGAAAGAAAAAAAAAGGAAGAAAATCAGGTGACAAATGGAAATAAGCAGATGAAGGTGGTGATTGAGACCAAAGCTTTGGGACAAAGGCATAGTCCATGATATTGTTTGGATTTTAAGAGTATCCCAAATACCCATGTGCTAAATGTTAGGTCCTCAGAGGAGGTGGAGGAGGTGGAAGCTGTGAGAGGTAGGGTCTGCTGGGAGAGAATTAAGTCAATGGGGATTAAGGTCATTGAGGTCATCTTCCTCCTCCTCTTTTGCTTTTTGATCAGAAGGTGAGTGGTTTTGCTCCTTGCCATTGCCACCCAGCATCCCCACCAGAGACCTGAAAGCAATGGGTCTGTCCTGTCACAAACTGGAACCTCCAAAATTGTCAGCCAAAATAAATCTTATCTCTTTCTAAGTTAATAATCCCAGATAATTTATTATTTTGATGAAAATCTGACACAGACCATCATGTGGACTGACACAGGTACCAGCTGCCAGATGCTGTGGACAGAGGAGCCAGGGAAGCATCCCAAGGGTGTGGGCAGGAGGCTGGGTGTGTTTCTTTGAGTGATGATAAAAAGGCTTCCTCCTAGATCAGAAGAGCTCTTCAGGAAGGACGGGAGGTCCAGGAAAGGTTAAAGTGCTTGTGGAGTTCTGCAAAGTTCTCAGAGTTTTCATGTTCATTTTCTTTGATTTCCTGGGCAGCTCATCTTTATCATGGTAGCTCCATGCCTTGACTTTGCCAAAGCCGGAGTGGAGCACAAAGGAAAAACAGATGTGGAGAGACGGTGGGGTGAGAGAAATGGGGAAGAATGAAGGGTGCAATCGTCTATGGTCTCTTGAGAAGAGTGACACTAAATGCCCACTCAGGAAAGTCCTGCTTGCAGGAACGTCTGTTTTTTCATTCTAGCTGCTGGTAGTATCCATCTGACTCCCTTCACCTGGATGCTTCTCACTCATTTACTCAACTCCTTCTGATGAGGAGTAGGGGTAGGAAACACAAAGGATACTGATGAGGGGGCAGCAGTCACTCAGTCCATTATCACCCTGGTCCTGGGCTAGATAATCTGGATTATATATAATGTCATTTGTAGAACAAAATATCTAGACATCACAAGACTGTTGTTCACATGGTGCATTGTTATTGCCCTGTGTCTGGGTCCTGAATGGTCTCCTCATTTCCCTGGACCTCAATTTCCTCATGTATTAAGGGAGGGAAATGAATATGGGAGGGTTACTCCTTAAATGATCCCCATGCTCTCTCTTTTTGGGAAATGGTCCCAGGGACCATTTATTTGTAATTATATTATTGTTCTTTTTTTGCTTGATTTGTTTGTTTCCATGACTTATTGAAGTTGTATAGAATACTTTCTATTTATGAAATACTTTCCATTTGAATGTTGGATTGTGAGCTATAAGGACAATATTCTCCCACTGCTACCCCACTGGGTAATTTTTCCTATGCCCCCTGAAATATATACATATATATATATATATAAAATACTCATTATATATAATATATTTATTATATTTACATATTAATCACACATAAGTATGTGTATATATAATTATATAAAAATAATATATATTATATAATACATATAATGTTGTATGATATATATATATATATATATATAAATTTGCATCTTCTTGTTCCAAAAAGCATAGCATAGTTGCTGGCAGACATCATAATGTCTAAATAAATAAGGATCATGACAAAAATTCTGTCGGCAGATGTCTTCTCCAGTTACTCAATGTTCATAGCAAAGGTATTCAAATTGGTATTGCAATCAGTTGTACTGTATTTATTGTAATCAATAAATTTATGTTATTCTGAAGATTATAAGCATGCAATTATGGTAGAAAACTATATGCTATTATAGCACCATTCTCTTTTAAAACCCTTTTAATATATGTTTTCTCAAATAATATGTTTCTGCTTAAGTTTTTTTTTTTTTTTGGACCAGGGATTGAATGACACTAAGCTGTGCCTCAAAGTTGTGATCCTCCTATCTCAACTTCCCAAATTACTGGGATTACAGGTATACACTGCCATGCCCGGTTTCTGTTTATGTTTTCAAGGGATGGGAAATAGTTCATGAAACATATAACTGATAGTAAACTTATCTTTTCCTAACATTTTATAAAAATATATTGTGGTCAGTAGTTGCTATGCTATGAATATTTTAATTTTAATTAAATCTCTGTGAGTTCTCAGGTTTATCTTAGGCTGAAAAATTTATTACCTATTCTTTTTTAATATGATCTTTGTTCATTTTGAGATATTTTTGGACTGTCTCATTTTGTCATCCAAGTGTTTTGCTCATCTTACATTTGTTCCTTTTGTCTGTTCTCTGTGTTGGCCAAGGACAGCATCCCCTGCCCTCCTATTGGAACCTATCACCTGCCAACCCTCACCCTCAGAGCACTGAAGGATAAGTACACAAACTTATGTCTCTGATTTTTAGGATTCCCCATTGTTTCAGTTATCTTAAGGTTTTCCTTTCTTTAAAGCTCAACAGTGTATCAATGCATAATTATTTCTAACTCATTACATCTAAGGGTTGGTAGCAGGATAATAAAAACTTATTAGCAAGTTTTCAAGTTTTTGGAAATAGAAAGCCCCAAATAGAACTTCCAGCGAGAATCACTTAATTTTAAAAAATCTGAGAGACTTAATAAAGGAGAACCATAAATAGTCCCAAGAACACAAAGATAGAGAATAGATAATCATAAAACTGCAGAATATCAAAGGTAAACAGAAAATATTAAAAATGGCTCAATGGATGTATCATGTAGTACATTAGACCAGGAAAAATAAGAGTTATTCCCAAACAGAGGAAAAAGTCATTACTTACCAAAGAACAATGAAACAAGTATTAGATTTATCATCAACAACAGCATAGACCAGAAAAAATCTTCAAACTGGGTGAGGAAAAAATACTTGAAAATATATAATTTTATACCCAGCTAAGTAAGGTTCAACGATGACAGCAAAATAGAGATATCCTCTGAACAAATATTTGTGGTTTATCATTTATATAGTTCAAGAAATGAACTAAGGAAAATGGAGTAGTATGGATTCGAGAAGTAATAGTGAGAAAGAAGATGGCAAACTGTGGTAAATCTGAACCTGTATTATGGGGGATACTGAATAAAACTTATCGTGGGACCTCATTATTCCAGCTAAAGAAAAAACACTGGGAAGAGGCTACTCGTCACCACCCTACCCACATTATAATGTAGCCTCTAGTATTGGAAAACAGCATGTCTTCAAGCCCACAACTACATTCAACCACCTATTCTTGCCTTTACCCCTAGTCAGTGTTATAATAGTACTGGAAAGAGAAAAGGAAACTTCCAGCAGCTTTCAGAGAATACAACATATTTGGAGGGATTTTTTTTTTTCACTTCCATTTTAGAGTAAGAGACGTCTCTCCTCAGAGATCTGAGCTCCCCTTTCTTGGGGATGCTCTTCTCACTTCTCTTTTAGTTTGGGAGTCTAGAGTTTTCATCTCTTGGTAAACTCAGCATTTCATTTTGTACAATCCACATGTGACAAATTCTCTACTTTAAAAAGATCTTTTTAATTTTAATTAGAATTATCAATATTGATGGATTAAATTTTTCCTTCAAAATTTTTTCTTTCCTTACTCTGTTCATTGAAAAGGTGAAGAAGCAATGGCATCCCAGCAGCAATGGGTTCAGCATTCAGCTCACATGTGAATCTTCCTCTATGGAGAAAAAGGGTTCTCAAAAAAAAAAAAAAAGAAAAGAAAAGAAAAGAAAAGAAAGAAAGAAAGAAAGAAAGAAAAGAAAAAAGAAAAGAAAAAAACTTTCTATTTCCTTGCAGAGGAAATATACAAAATGAAGCTGGGATATCTTATTGGTCCAAAAATTAAGGAAGCTATCAAAAACTAATGGAACCTCACAGCCAATGTAAACAAGCTTTTACTTGCTAAAAGAAGCTGGGGAAATTTGAACAAAGTTAAAAACGAATGTACTGAAGTAAATAAAATATAGTTTCAAAATCCATAAATTTAGAGTCATATTAAAAATCTGTGATATACGATTCTAAAAATAGATCACCAACTCACTGTAAAACTGATGAAGGAAATGACAAATCTGTCTTTCCATACAAAACTATATTATAAATAATTGGTGAATGTTCTTCTTTAAAATTCACAAAGAATTTTGGACTTAGAAAAATCACAAGTTTGAAACCCACAATGAAATTAATAATGGATACAGACAATAGTTGACATAAATATTAAAACGATCAAGTGAAATATTTGGTAATTTGACAGCGAAGGGTGGACAGACATAATCTGAAACTTGCTCATTCATCTTGGCATCACTGAAAAGGAAACATTCAGATCTTATGAGCTATGTTGTAACATAGAGAAGATACAGTGCCACTGATAAGTTGTTCTTATCTAATCAAAACCCCAAAGCCCAAATTCCAATAGAGCAAGTGTCTAGATTTTACTATGATGAATTTATGGGAAATATAGAAGATAGGTGAACAAGCTAAAGTTCATCTATTAGAAGAAAATAGTAGAATCCAGAACAGAGTTTTTCTATTTGAACATATCAAGAGAATGAATAGGTTGCACTGAGGAATAGAATAAAAGAAAAAAATGACTGTTATAGTTTAGATATGAGCTGTCCCCCATCAGCTCATGTGTGAGACGATGCAAGAATATTCAGAGGCAAATAGATTAGATTATGAAAGGCGTGGCTTTATCAGTGGGTTAATCCACTGATATGGATTAACTGGGTGGTAACTAGAAGCAGGTGGGGTATGTCTGGCAGAAGTAGGTCACTGGGGTTGTGCCTTTGAGGATCACATTTTTGTCCTTGTGAGCAGAGCTCTCTCTGCTTCTTGGTTGTCATGTCCTGAGCTAGTTTCCTCTGCCTCACACAAGCTTCTGCTGTGATCCTGAGCCGGAACACCTCCAGCCCAGAGCTATGGAGTCAGTTGATCAGGGACTGAGAGCTTTGAAACCACTAGACAAAATAAACTTTTCCTCCTCTGTGTTGTTCCCATTTGATCCTTTGGTCGTGGCCAGAAAAAGACTGATTTTAACAAAAAACCAAACACAAAAGGAGGATCTTTCCTGGATCTCAATACAAATATGTTAAACTAAAAACACAGGTTAGGCAGTTGGGGAGTTTCTCTACTTCTAACCTGTGAGCCCAGAATTTTAGTTTTTATGTCTTTTTTTAATTCTTACTTAGGAAGTATCAAAGACTGCTTCCCTCCATGGATACTACCTGGGATTTTTAAATTATTATTATCTCTCCTGGGAAAATCTAAAGTCTTCATTCCCATAGATTTCAACCATTTGAAATATCATCTTTGAGTATCTTCTTTGGATCTTATTAATTCATCAAAACATCTCTCCTCCCCAAGGCAGAAGAGAAAAATTCATATCTTTAGACACCCAAGCAGGGAGAACTCCAGGAATGAGATACCTATGTCTTGAATTTGGAAATGAGAGGTAGAAAGTTGTCATTATAAAAGGGGAACAAATGTTCTGGCATTTGTTCAGAATCACTGTCTCTCCCTTTGAGGAAAATGTGTGCCGATCCCTGCCATACTAGATCAGAATGGTATTTCTGGAACTAGGTAATTTTTCCTCTTGGTTCAAATTTGAGAAGTAGAAACAGAGAGAGAGAGACTCACAGAAAGGAAAAAAAATTCAGAGAAAGTGAGAGAGATTTTAATTTGAGTTTTACTCTTTTGGTGAGGGCAGGCCTCATTAACTCTACCCACCATTGTGTTGGATGTTCTTTGTATGATATACACAAATTTGATGTAATGTATACTTTATTAACCAATATATACACACATATGATACATTATACATATGATGCAATATATTAATATATACATACACATATGATGTAATTTAAAATTTAGTAACATACATACCAATATATATACATATGTATGATTATAATTAATATACATATTCCTATGGTGTAATATACATTGGATGTGCTATATTAACATGTACACATGATACAATTTATAATTAATTAGCATCTACATACAGATATTTTATTAGCACATAAAATCTACTCATTTGTCCTTCTCTTTATATAACCATTCCTTCTTATCCAACTAGGATATGTTCCAAGACCCCATGGACATTATTAAACTATATATACACAATTTTTTCCTATGTATACATACTTATAACAAAGTTTATAAGGTAAGCACAGTAATAAATGAACAACAATGATGAAATAGAACAATGATAATAATGTATTAAAATAAAACTTATGCGAATGTGGCCCTCTGCTCATCTTCGTCTTCTATGATAATGTGAAATGATATAATGTCTACTAGATGCAATGAAGGAAGGTGACATAGGAATTATGAAATGGCATTAGGCTACTAAGTAAGGGTCATTTGAACACAGCCACTGCAAAACTATGTCATTTTATCTGATAAGCTACTAAGTGATTAAAGGGAAGGTAGCATATACAATGTGAATACTCTAGACACAAAGATGATTCAAGTCCCAAGCAGGACAGAGCAGGATAGAACAAGATTTCACCATGCTACTCATATGGGTTTACGATCTAAAACTTACTAATTGCTGATTTCCGGAATTTCTCATTTAATATATTTGTACCCTAGTTAACTATGGATGGCTGGAACATGAAAAGATGTGAATAAAGGGGAAACAATGTATATTTTAATGCTCTTTTCTCCTTTCTTTGTAAAAAAGTTTCCAACTCTCTTCAGTTCATAAATATCCTAATTAATTAAGAGTCAAAAATAATTGTCCAGACTTCCTTGAATATTTCCTTATTTGTCAACATGCTATCAAGAGGAAGGCAACATGGCATAAGGTTTCCACAGAACAGGGAGAGGCAAGTGGGGAGTCCAGGCCCATGCAACTCTTCTGCTTAATCACTCCATGAACTTGTGACGTATACTCTCCAGCCTCACTTTTCTACCTGTAAGAGGGATTAACCACCTCTTAAATTTGCTCTGAAAATGAAATTGATCTATGTAAAGAACCTAGTTTAGTGTTTGTTGCATTAACAATAAATCAATAATACAAGCTATTGTCATTATGATCTCCAATAGTATTGATGACTGTAGTAATAGAAAGGCAAACACTATAAAATAGGTATGAATTTTAACCTATGATGCTGGATGATGATGATGAAGGAGAAGGAGAAGAAAAAGAAGAAGGAGAAGAGGCAAAGAAGAAGAAGGAGAAGAAACAAGTGGAGGAAAAGGAGAATAACAAGAATAGCCAAGCATTGTGGCTCATGCCTATAATGCCAATGACTTGGGAGGCTGAAGCAGGAGGATTGCAGGTTTGAGGCCAGCCTCAGCTGGTGAGATCCTGTCTCAAAATAAAAAATAAAAAAAGTCTGAGGATGTAGTTTAGTGGTAGAGGTCCCTAAGTTCAATACTCAGTACAAATAAAATAAAATAAAACAAAACACACACATGCACACGAAAAGAATAAAAAGAACAAGAAGAAGAATTAGAAAGCAGGAAAAGGAATAAAGAAAGGAAGAGGAAGGAGTGGGAGGAGGAGACTTTCTTTTGTTCTCTTAAATCAAGTATCATATCCTTAAAAACAATCCCACTAGAGTATCAGTGAGTTCTATCTTAGTCATTATTGAGGCCTGCCTCCTTCCCCGCCGCCATCACAAAACTGGTCACATTTCCTGTGGCAAAAATGGACTCTAGAGTTCTCTGCAGAAAATTACAAGCTTACACTTACAAACTTACACTTTGTAAGTTCACGATCACTGAAGAATCACAGTGGCCCATTACTTCCAAGTAAACCTCCCTCACCTTCCCAGGATACAAACATGGTGTTCCATCCCCCCGCCCCCCAACATTCCTACTACAACTCCCTGCTCTGCTCCTCAGGGAACTTCATATGAAAACTGGGAACTGGCAACTGGTCTCAGCTGCTCTCAGAAGCAATAAGCCTCTTCCTTCCACCCAGTACCAAAATATCCCAGATCTCCCTGGAATCTATCTCTTATGTTCCTACCCAAATGACCTTGAAATCTTGACCTTTCTCATTCCAAGGGGTCCAGTATGGGAAAGGAGATAATAAAAGGCACTTTTTATTGTTGTTATTTTAAATTATCCAATTATGCTAGAGATTAAGTGTAAAAGTAAGGAGACCATGATAAGTGATAAAAATTGGGCTAGACAGGAGGCAGATGAGAATGGAGTATATAACAGAGGCCAATGGAAGTAATGAACAACTTTGGTGAGTCTACCCAACAAGGGAAATTTATAATCAACATTTCTTTTCTATGTGGGCAAAATGTTGAATAAGAAACCAGGCAAAGAAATCCCAAATGCAAGGGATTACCCCCACTGTCTCTAAATTTTGTTTTCATTTTACTTCTTGAGCTCCACCCAGTTTATTTTCTCTTATCTATTTACAGAGGCCCCAGAAACTCATATATTGCCTCTGGTTACAAAGAAAATTTAGTCTAAGAGGCAAGAGGAGCAAAAAGTCAAGAGCATCCTATGTTATGAATGAGACACTCAGTGGGGGTACCAATCAACAGCTTATTTGGTAAAAAGAGTCTCAGGACAGGGATTTGATGGCCTCGCTGCTCACCTGTCTATCCCGCTCCCTTTTCTAACATCATAGCCATACTTCCCAACTCTAAGAATTGTGTTTGGAAGTCTGGCATCCCTTGAATGCACCTGACCTTGTGTTACAGTCTAGTTAATCAGTTCTAGTAGAAGATAGATGGTGGCAGTGTCAATGTGGAATAATGCAAAGGTATGATCAGCTTTAAGTTCACCATCTATGCAACTTAAGGTGCTGATTGAGAAAGGCAGTAAGAATTGCAAGCCAAGTTGTATGTGGCTGTTTTCTGTGGTTTTTCAAGCTCCCTAAAGCCCAGTTCAGTCAGAGCTGTTAGTGCTTGAAAGAGTCAAAAATGGTGTCAAAGTAAGTAGGAAAATATGAGAACATTGGTCCTAACAGTTAGATTGGCTGATTGAAAAGTTAATTCAGTGATACAAGCTTTCATTCAATCTCCAGAATGTGCACCGAATATTTCCTTGACCTTTTATATTTCCCTTGGTGGTATATATTCAAGCCTCAGGCACCCAATCACATCTCCCCACCTTTTACCTCTTATTCCTATTCCATAAAAAGAAAGCAAATATCTCACTCTGTGCAGTGTGAAGAAGCTGACTCCATGCTAATTAGCTGCAACCACCTTCAAGTTCAACTTTTCTTCCTCTGTATGTAAAATCTGTTTCTGTGTTCACACTCAGCATTCTGTATAGTTTGCATCAAGCCTTGCCTGAGCAG